>NC_090923.1:1482964457-1483589457 GCF_040938575.1 Ambystoma mexicanum | reverse complement strand
AAGGTGGTTTCTAAAGGAACCTTTCTTTAGTGTTTTTTTGATTTTATTTATATATATATATTTTGCAGGAGAGGCAAGGAAGTAAGGTGGGGAGGGAAGTAAGGGAAGGGGTAGCAAACACAGCTATGGAGGGGCAGGTGAACAGAGGAAGATGTTGGGCGTACATTATATATAAGGTAGGAGGCATTGTCTCTCATGCTTCTTGATTAGTCTCGAAAGCACTTCGAAACTGCTCCCCCTTGCAGAGGGGTGTGGTGCAGAATGTACAGAGTACTGTTGTCTTTGAAAGGTATGGATCAATAGCCTCTTTTACGGCGTGCAATGGAGCTGGTGGGATTTTGTGCCCTACAGCAGTAGCTTATGTGGTCGCAGTATTGGTTGAGGAAGATGAGGTAGAGAAAGACAGCATACTTCCTGAGAAAGGAACAGCCTTCCTGCAAGCATCCCGGTGGTTGGATTTGGTGTTGCGGCGCATGGAGCTGGTCCCAGGTTGTCTGCGACTGTTGCACTCAGTGCATTTCACTTTGGTAGCCTTAGCCTTTGGTACACCACAAACAGTTGAAGTCCTTGGTGTTAGTTTTAGCATTGCACGGTGGTGGCACCAGTTATGGTTGCTTAGCTTACCATAACTGGTGAATTTTTGGGGGGTTTTGGTTTTACTTGTAACCATAACGTGTCTTTAACTATGTTTTTTCACTGAATAAATGTATATCTTGTGGGGATGTTATTTATTATACCATAAAGAAGCCTGTGGTATTTTTCAAATCTGGGACCTGCAGTCGTACTTGACAATGTGGAAGGGTCAATCTTTCCCATTTCACTTGCATGGTAGTTGTAGCTCATATCTGTATCAGCAAACTTATGCTGGTCCTTCATTACTTAGGGGGAAAAAACAAAAAGGTATAAGTGTGTAACAATATAATGTGTATTATATTTTATTAATGAGCTCCTATCTATTATTGATAGAGGGCGATAAATCAATTTTCAACTCTATGTACTAATCACTACTGCCCATAATTCTTCACATTGAATGTATTTCTTTTGTTGTCACTGCTTTGACCTCTTAGATGTGAAACCGTGTCCTCCTTCCAAATAAATCCCATGTTTTGAGATGGTTACTGCATACAGTTGTGGAAAATGGCTCAGATTTGTGAATATTGATAGCCAGATGTTGGACTTTACCCCAATAAGGATGCGACACCGGTTGAGGAGGACACCTTCTCTTTATTGCCTCCTTCGTTTCACATGCATACAGGAACTGGCATTCCAAACCTTAACTCCTCTTCCCCTTTCTCCTCCTGCTTCCCTCCTAGTGTCCCGTCTGTGCCTTAAAGGTGCAGAGGCTTGTAACATCACCCCCGAACAAATGTTCTGAGGTCGGGTTCAGCATTCTGCCACCAGGTGCATGGGCTTCCTGATGGTGCCTTGCGGGCGAGCACATGTTTCACTCGGTCGCGCAGTCTCCAATTCTCTGGGCAGATCTGGCAGTGTTTTTGCTACTTCTTCCATGCAAGGGGTTGTGGGGGGGGCCACGTGTCATCTTGGGGCTCTCTTATCCCTGGTTCACGGTGCAGCGGGAGTGCGTTGGACTCTTCCCTTTTGACGAGGTGTTTAAATTGCGAGCTGTTTCTTATTTCTTGAGTCTCGTTTCTACGCCGTCACCATGGATCCTTTGAGGGCTACCAGCCTGAGGGGATTTAGCAAATAGCTCACATCCGTCTTCCTGTTTGTCTGCCTCACCAGGACCTCGACCCCTATCAGGAAGTCTTTGGGCACTTCTCTTATTCTGATGTCTGTGTCATGATTGGCCCATTGTTTCCCGATGATGTCTCTCAGTATAATCTCTTTGTCCCCTCTCTCTTGGTCATCAGTATTACTCACGATCCTGTTGTGTACTTTGTAGGGCATCATTGTTTCTGCTGGTGCGATTGTTGGTGGCCTCATGTGGAGTGTTTCGATACTCTCTGAGCATCCTGCACGAAGCTTAGTGTGGGTTTGTAGTTTCAATGTATGACCTTTGGATGGTCTTCTTGATAGATACCATAAAGCGCTCCACCATCCTTTTGGGTGTACTCCTTTGGTGGGTGGAACCCATGTGCTTTGTGAACGCAGTGAAGTCGTGCCCGTTGTACGGGGGTCCATTGTCTGACTTGATCATGTAGGGTATTCCCCTTCTCGCTGAGTATCTCATCGAAGATGGCGGCCACATGGGGGGTATACTGTTGTCATCAAGTTCTTGACGATGGGGAATCGATAGTACTCATCAATGAATACTATGAGGTAGTTTCCCGACTTCATAGGTCCGAAGAAATCAACTGCCACTCGGTCCCACAGTCGTTCTAGTATGTGTGTGGTTTGCAGTGGTGTGGGAGCATCTGCCATCGTGGTGCATTGGCATGGTAAGCAGTTCTTCACCCAACCATCTACTAGGGAGTCCATCAACGGGAATCGTAACTGTTTCTTCATGTTATCAGCTCCCCGATGTCCCTCGTGCTAGCAGCCACGCAATAGTATTGAGGGATCTTTGAACACTAGTTAATTGTGTATCTTTGCCAATCTTTCTATCACTTCCTTGCTCACCCCTGGGTGTCTCTTAATGGTGCGGCTATAGTCTCTCCACTTGTTGTTGTTCATGAGGGCAATGGCTAGTGCCATGGATGGGCCCGCTGCCGATGGTCTCAATTGAGAGTGCGGGTGGCAAGGCATTGGCCATGACGTAATTGATATATTCCCTGTCGCCTTTACGCATCGTTGGGGAGCCTGCTGTGTGGCGCAAGATGTGGTCCGCTGGATTTTGGCCTCTCCCGGCCTGTGAATGATTGTATAGTCGTATTCCTGTAGGCGGAGTCCCCATCTTTCAATTCTGGCATTTTCGTGCGAGGGTTCCCAAACAAATAGAGCAAAGCTGGGTGATCTGTTATCAGTGTGAATCTCTTGCCAATGACGAAGTTGTGCAAATGCTCATGCGCCCAGACTGCAGCCAGGCTTTCTTATTCAGCCTGGGAGTATGCTGACTCTGTGGGCGAGAGGGCCCTGCTCGCGTATGCGACTATGTGTCTGGGGGGTGTGTCGGCTCCACTGGTTTAGGCGAGGATGGCACCCAATCCTACTGGGCTGGCATCTACGATGACCTCCATGTGCCACGTGGGGTCGAAATATGCAAGTGCCTTTTTGATGTTTCCGAAGGCGGCTTGGCACTCCTCGAACCAGTGGAACGTGGTGTCCTTTTGTAGTAGCTTTCTTAGAGGCTCGGTGTGGGTTGTGTAATGCGGGATGTATCTGGCACAATAGCCGGCCATGCTGAGGAACAATCTCACATCTGCCACCTGGGTTGGCGCTTGAAGGTTGGTAATGGTGCTGACCTTTCCCGGGTCTGGAGTCATCCCTTCATCCGCAAAGATGTGACCGAAGAACTTTCTGGCTTAACCTGAATTTCTTCAGGTTAAGTGTGAGTCCAGCATTGTTTAGGGCAGTACAGGTCTCCATTAAGGCTCTGTCGTGTTCCTCCTGTGACGTACCGAAGACCAGGATGATTACTAGAGGGGAGACCCAAAGGGGTGGTTCTGGTGGCAGGTTCTATGATCTCATTCCTGAGTAGCTGGTGTAACTCCTGTGAGACAGTGTGTTTTGAAGGTGGAAATCCACTCTCCTGGGGTGTCGAGCGACTGGTCGGATGGCCTTGTTGACATGTAGTTTGACAAGTACTCCATTGAGCTTCCCAAGTCCTTGGGATAGGTCGGGAAACTTCTTTTGGATGACATCTTTTGTGATAGCGCCATTCTCCCCTGGGTTTCTGCTAATTGCACACACCATTGCCCCGTTTACTTGCTGTTGTCGTGGTCGACTGGATCACTTCACCCACCTGGAAGCGGATATTGATGAGTCCAAAGCAGCTCGCCGTGTAGTAAGTGAAAAGGCAGCAGCCTTTTGTTGGCCTTCTTACATCGTTGCTGGGGTCGAGCTGTAGCCTGTTGGGCATCAGTCTGTGCCGGAACTGTCCAATTGAGTATAGTGGCAGTGCCGCGCCCAAATGGAATTTCCTTGCGTTACCCTTCGAGAGTTCTGGTCTCTCTGGCATCTGTAGGAATTCTTGTTCCCCCATAATGTTCACTGTTGCACCCGAATCGATCAGGAACCAGTAGAGTCTGTTCCCTAAGTTGACAGAGATCCTGCTTCCTTCCCCTCACGGTCGTATTGGATGAAGTTGACGTATTTGTCAAGTTATGTCTGGTCGTATTCAGCTTTGTAGTCCTATTGGAAGTTGTGCTGTTGGCCCCCATAGAATTGGTATGGGTGCGGGGGTTCTTCATATTCATAATCATAACGTGTATACTGGTCATGCGGGTCATATCCCTGGTCCGGGGCTTGGACCGGTGTCTCTTCTAATGCTCTTAGGTATCTTCTTTGGCCCTGGCAGTGTGTTGAGTTGGACCTTGGCGGGTAGAATGAAGGTGGGGGCGGATGGTAGTAGGGCCTCCCCTGTGGTTGTGTGTTTGTACCGGGGTGTTTGGTCTTTCAGTGGGTATCTCACTGTCCCCAGGTCTTTGAGGATGCGGTTGGATCACAGCAATCGTCTTGTTTTTCTTGTGTTTTGGTCCCGGGTTGCCCTCGATAGATGCTGCTTGTGCGTCCACCCTCTCAAATGTTCTGGCCAACTCGCTCACTTCAATGGTCAGTTTTTTTTTTTAGTAGTTGCTTCGGAAGGCAGGTGATGTACACCCTTCAGTCACGTGCAGTCTTATAACCTTGTCCACGGAAAACACGTGAAATTGCCAATGAGTGCTCTTCAGACAGAGGCGTGTGATGAACTCGTTGATGGTCTCTTCAGGCTTCTGTGTGCACTGATTAAATACATAGTGCTCATAGTCACGGTTGGGCTCAATGACCAGCTTTTTGATGAGAGCAGTGATCAGGGAGGCGTACTTGTCTTTCTCTTCTGGGGTAATTGTCTTGACAATGGTTTTGATTTCACTACCTACCAGGTAAATGAACATGTCGCACAGAGCAGGAGATGCTTCTTCACCCGCTGCTTTGACAAAGTGGTTTAATTCCTCTACCCACTCAGTCCATCTTGCCCCTTTGTCACTCTGCAGCATTAACGTGAAGGGGAGTGGTTTTCGGAGTAATGCAGCTTTGGAGGCAGGTGGTGTGGCAGGGGTTGTCTCCAGGGCGGGCCAGGGAACCTGGGCTGCTCATTGTGGCTGTGCAGTGTGGAACTCGTTAATTGGGGGCCCAGTGCGGTAGCTGCAGCGTGTGTAAAAGCCCTGGGTAAGGGTGTGTGACGTACCTCTGTCCTATCCAGTAGAGGTGCTTTACCCCTCCCGCGTGTGTTCTCCTTTGATTCTCTGTCTCCCAGGTGTAGGTGAACCTGCTGGTGCAGGCCGTGTGTTCCGGTCCACGTTTCCGGTCTCTTTGGGTGCCGGTGCGTGTTGGGCAGCTCCTGCTGTGCTGCTAGCTGCGTGTGGGCGGCAGGATCGCCATGTGAGGGATGTCCCACATGATGCAACGGCCGGATTGCCGCTGGAGATGGTGGAACGGCTGTCAGCCATGGAGGGATGACTGCTGGTGGGAGTGCCATGCAGAGGAGGTTGCGGACTGCCGAAGGATCGGGTGCTTGGCGGGATCGTCGGCGCACCAGGGAGGCTGTAGTGGAGGCAGGATTGCCTTTATAGGAGGGACGTTGGAGCGGAGGAGGGAACGCTTTTGTAGTAGAGGGCATGATGGGATCCCGGCCGGAATCGAAGGAGCCAGTGCTCGGGTAGAAAACCTTGTCGCCAGTTGTTTGGCCTTACCCCAATAAGGACGTGACACCGGTTGAGGAGGATACCTTATTTTTATAGCCTCCTTCGTTTCACATAAATACAGGAACTGGCTTTCCAAACCTTAACTCCTCATCTTCCCCTTTCTCCTCCTGCTTCCCGCCTATTGTCCCGTATGTGCCTTAAAGGCACAGAGGCTTGTAACACCAGCCCTAATAATTCCCTAAATTTATGAACATCTCATTTGCAATCGGTGTGCTGCAGCACCGGAAGCCAAGGGGTCAGTAAAGGTTGTCCACAAAAGCGCACTATGCTGTGCCATGCCACTGCAGCACGCAGAGCGCCCAAGGAGGAGAGCAGCAGGCAGCCGGAAGCCAGAGCCTGCATCAGGTAAGTGGGGGGAAGGGGCGCAGGGTGCTGCGCAACTCCTATGGGTTTGGAAGGGGGGTATGGCAGCATGCACTGGGAGAGTGCCACGCCCAATTAGGTTATTTGACGAGAACTCCAGTTACAAAAAACAATGGAACTGTTAGTACAAGTAGCAGCATATGGGACCTCAATCTCTTTGCTACTACCACTTTGGTAAATAAAACATGTTTTCATTTTTCTTCAGAACGAACTGAGATTAAGCCATACAGAGTAGTCGGAGGAAGTGTACCAGACTACAGATTCCTTTTGCACAGCCAGTAAATAAGAACCTATCAAAGCTGCACAACCCTTACACAGCTTGTCTTAAAGCCCATTAAGCATGGGCATTGTACTATGTTGCGTGGGATGTCCTGTATAGGTTTAAACTTCTAAAGAAGTAAATGGTTTTCTCCATCCACTGATGCCATGGTCGCCTCCCAAACAATGAATGCTCTCCTAGCCAGCCCCACTTCGGCATGTACAACTCCAGATAGTGGGGGTCATTCCGAGGTTGGAGGTAAGGGAAAAATGATGCTGGTAAAGGATTACCGGCATCGCTTACCGCTACGGGCTATTCTGACCTGTTAGACCGCTATTTACGGTACCGTAAAGTCCGATGCCGTAATTATCGGTCTTGGGTCACGCGCACACCCCAACATGCTGAAATTAGCGTCATGGCGTAAACCGGAGCTGATCACAAGTAACGGCCTCCTCAAGGCCGTAAAGTACCTTACCGGCATGGAGTACATACAGGCATCTCAGAGAAGTAGTAAAGAACCCTGAGCAGTGGTTTCCAGAGCCACAGGTGCACACAATCAGCACAGGTTGAGGCAATGGAGTCTGCCACAGCAGAAAAGGATCACACCCACACACCACACCCCCGCCCACACCAAGATGATACCAATAGTGGCAGCAGTACATGAAGCAGGAGGCCCCTGCCTGCAAGGGCACAACCACAAGAACAACACCAACAACACCAGGCCCCACCACTGAGAAGACACAGGGGGAGAAGGAGGGTGAGACAGGCCCAGCATGCAGCACCAGTGCAGCCTCCATCACCACCCCAGCAGCCCCCATTCCCACGCAGCAGGTCCGGTCCCTCAAGGAAACCCCTGAGCAGATACACACCCCCTACCAGCTTGACTGTGACACCATCACCACCATAGTTGGCCTGAGAAATTACGAGATAAGTGAGCAGCATACAAAAACACACCGCTATCCCTGCTCAACTGAAGGTGGTGCCTGTGCCCCACGCCCATGCCACAGGCACCTACCAGCACACAGTGGGGCCCATGCATGGCATGTCACAACCGTCCATTTTACGGATGCAGAACCAAGTGCTGGATCACCTCCTCGAGCCCACAAGGGGCTACAAATCTCCAACATGGACTACCCAGGAGATATACGACACAAAAGTAGGCCCCCATGCATTGGCAGGCATGCCAAATGACATGGGTGCCCCTGTCTGCACCCACGTGGATTAAGTGGACCTGCATGGCATGCAGGTGGCGGATCGCAACCGCAAGCAATACCACTCCACCAACGTGCAGACGGAATGTAACGCAAGCAAGAACATCACACATGGGTGGGCCCGACATCCAGGAACAACTCATGACTCAATGGGCCAGCTGAACTCCACGCTACCGTGCCGAATGGGGCGACATGCAGGATGGCGTGCCTGGCTGCTTGGTGAGTCGTCTGACTGTGTCATGCCAGTGCATCGGTGCCATGAGGTGGGTGCCTGCATAAACAAACTGGGTCGAAATGATGAAGCCAGTGCACAATGTTCACCCCACCAATCACAGAACCAGTGTAACGGCACATGAGTACAGATTCCCACATCGATGGAGTAAGGCACACACCAAACACAACATAACCAACATCTGACAAGGCCAAATCCCACAACACATGCACCACTCATTGGCGGCCCCCACAACCATAAGGGCATATAGGAAGACGTACTGCATATGCAGAATGTGGCTGCCTCTAGCATGTCACCACACTGGAGAGTCATCCCTGGGAGTGGATTAAACTGAGGGCAGCAGGGATACCACACCACATCACCGGTTCGGCACACCCATAGGAGTGCTGGAAGTCACCATAGTATGGATCAGAGCAGTATGATGAATATGAGCCACTGACTACAGCCAACACACCCAACTATGGATTCACACAGTACACAGCACTTCATGGATCTAACATCAAGACTGCTGCATGCATCAACGAAGCACGTACCACGAGATGTGCGTGCCATTGTTGATAGATCATCTCGTAGACCCGCCCCCCTACAGCATTCCATTGCACAGGACACATATTGGGGCCATGAATGGGCTAAATGCATCCATGGACATGTGCGTATGGGCATCAATGACCTGCTGCCATGTCAGACAAGTTCAGTTCTCCACCATGACAGTCCAAACACTTAACTTAATTGGCTAGACATGCAGGTGTTGGTGGCTGTCCCTTGACACCATGGTACGGGACCCCTGTCAGAAACCCACAGAACAGGCCCAAGGAGGCCTAAAATACTGGCCATACCCGTGCGTGCGTGGAGATGAAGCAGCCACCTGGCTTGCATAAGGCACATATGAGTTGCCGAAGCTGGACCGGTGGGGGACCCATCTACTGCAATGTGGTGTCCAAGACCCCCATGTCATGTGTAAAGCTGAACAAAATGTGCATCTCTTGGAATGTGGCTCTGTCCCCTGACATGGGACTGCTAGCACCAGATGAAGATGGAGTGAAGGAGGAGGAGGAAGGGGCAAGACAGCATCATGGAGGCGGTGCACGGGAGGGACATGTCGTGTTGCAAACATTGATTGGACATAAAAACCAAAACACAAGTCAGCAGAGGGCGGCATTACATGGGCACACAGGGCACTGGGTGTGTGTATACTTGTAGACCATGCACTGTCAGACGTCATAATAAACATGCTCAATGATGAATGTCCACACAGGTTAAACTTTGCGACTCCAACGGTGTATTGTAAATTTAAATGGATGAGTGTGAACATTCCCAAGACCCCCAACCCACTCCCTCCACAACAAACCCTCCACCCCCACCGCCCTCCCCCCAACTCCACAACAGTAGTCCCATGTTGTCCATTAAGGCCACATGTGGCAGCAATGCCGACTAATCCATGCTCCTGGGGCCCGGGGGAGGCATGTCCCGGCGCCGCATAGAATGCAGAGTCCGTTGCGGTGGGCTTCCCGGGATGGATCGACTGGATGAGGGGATGTCCTCCTGCTGAGGCAGCTGATTGGGATGTGCAGCCTCAAGGGCATCTGTGATGCGTCCTAGGATGTCGCATAACCTGTTGGTGCTCTCTGTAACCACCTGACGCATGGCCCTAAATTCATCTAGCCACTCCACCCTGGCCTGGTGGTTGTCCTCCATGAACCAAGTGATGAGGGCAGTCGGCTGTGTCACACGAAGTGCATCCATTGATGGTGGTTCATCCCTGCAGGGGATTGGGCCTACATGCCCTGGCATGGCCTCGACTGGGGAACTGGGCCCGGGATCGGCGTCTCCCTGTGCATCGCCATGTGCACTATGGCCAGGTGTTTCAGGCTCCCCTGAGTCACTGCACGACGCCTGGGGGACATTGCTGGGCTCCGGGGTGTGGACGGTGGGGTAGAAGTCCTCCTCGGACGCCCCACAGATGAACAAGGGGCTGTCCACATTCTCCAGGAGGGCCGTGGCTGCCACCTCCCCAGCAATACTCGACTCCTCCGACCTTGGGGTGGCCATTGTGGCAGGCGCCGATGCAGAGAGGGATTCGGGTGGTGCATCCTCCATGGACCTTTGGGGAGCCGGGGTGGGTGTTTTTGTCCGGGCTGGTATGCAGCGGACCCTGCCTCTGCCCGTGGAGGTGGTTGGACGGCTCATCTCGGGCTCCCCGCTCTCATGCTCAGTGCCTGTGGGGGTAGAAGAGAGGAACGACATGAGTGATTGTTTGAGACGCTAATTGCATTGATGGCTGCATTCACATTTCAGTCATTTGGGGTTTGTGGCCTTTTGGGCGTTGCAACAGCACTAGTACATATGCATGTGTACGATATGTACGCAGGTGACGGAGTGACTCATCCTGCCCTGGTAATGTGCAGTCTGACTCGCACACTGCCGAACCTGCTGCACAGTGTGCATAATGGGATGTGCCAGTTAGTGCACTATGGTTGATGTGCGTTATGTACTTGCACTTGGCCCTTGATTGTGTGGCAGTTGGCTCTGCATTATTTGGATGGGGGGAAAGGCAGCATGACAAGGTGCCTTTGACGGCCCATGGGGGTGTATACATCATGTAAATGCCATTGGCAGTGTTGACTTTGGACACTCGCCTCCATCAGCAGATGACGTTGCCCCGCACTCCATATCGCCGACGCCCTCTATGGATTCGGTCCCGATCAATGACACGCATGTCTCTTTCCATGGCTCCAGTCTCATTGGTGATCTTGGGCCCCCTCCGGTCTGCAGTGCCTAATTCCGGTTGGTGGAGAGGAGGCTCCGCACTCGCAAGTCATCCCACCGCTTGTGGCAGTCCTTGGGAGTGCGGGGGGTGGTGCCTACTGCGCTCACCCTTTGGGCGGTTTGTGCCCAGATGTTTTTTTTGCGGAGTATTGCCTCTTGCCGTATGTTGGTGCTGAACATGACGTCAGCGTGCTCCGTCAGGTTGTCCACCATGGCCTGCAGCTCTTCCGGACTTCTTCTGGGCTTTTGGCATTGGTCCCAGGTGTGTAGTCTTTTCCCAAACTTCAGATTGCTCCCAAGGGTGCTGCCTGATGAGGATGGCAATGGATTGTGTTTTTAAAGATGGCTGCCATGCTCCTTCCTGTTCCTGTGCGATGACGATATTTCGGTTCCGTTATTTAGCGGTGACCGTAATTTACGGCACCCGTAAATTACGGTCACTGCTATTTACAGACATCGCTGCTTCCGTGGCGGTGTTGTTAAGTACGTCTCGCAGCATGCCGTTAGGGGGTTTTACGGGTCATTTAGCGGCATGCCGCAAGGTACTTTTCCGGCATGGCGAAAAGCTCATGCCCGTGAGGTCGTAATGGGCTGCAATTATCGGTCTGTCACCAGGTCGGTATCGTACTTTCCGCCATGCCGGAAAGTACCTGAACTTACCTCCAAGCTCGGAATGAGGGCCAGTATCTCGAAATGCATATCGTCATCGATGATCTGATTTTCAGTTTCAGCTCTCCACAGCAGCCAAGCAAACGCCCACTCATATTTCACCCCTAACACCTCAGATTTGTGGACTGCAACTCCCCGACCAATGAATGTAATCTCGCTATCAGCAAGGTCACAAAAAAGTACTCCAATATTTCCAAGATCCTAGAAATATCTTGTTATCCATAATTAACATCGAGCACAGTTACAATTGCCAAAAAAGTTCTTCTGTGTTCATTTTTTTTTTTTTTTTTTTTTTAGATTTAGGGATTTTCTCTGCCTGCCTTAATGTAACAGGCTTCACATGTTTCCCATAACTTTGCCCTGTAACCCAACACCTCAACATTAGTCTTAACGAACACAATTTCCTTATTAAACCTGCTCCTAAATACTACATCAGTTATGCTCTCATGTCTTAACTTCTGCTCATGCAAAGGGTATGTCTTTTTGCACAGGGTAAGGTTAAAAAAAAGTCCTTTGAGCAATTAGACAATTGTCCGCCCTATGTGTTAGCAGCAGTAAAAAAAAAGCTAGTAAATCATTGATATTGCATCATGCACCTGAGAATAAGTGAACTGTGATAAGTCTAGTGTCATATATTCCCCATAAATCCACAAGGCAATGCAACCCACACACTAATGCAGGACACACCTCCGTGATCTTGTAAGCAAGCTGTAACTTTGTGATCGTGCATGTAAATGCACATCCATTATGTTTTAAGTTGCAACCCCATATTAGATTATAATGTATAATCACTTAACATTTTGTCATAACATCTTTGTGAAATTTCGGTGAATCCGCATTCGAGCTAAAACGTTACTGTTTTAGCTCGAATGCGGATTCACCGGCATTTCACAAAGATGTTTTTTTAATGACCCATTGCTCCAGCGACTAACAAAAATCTACCATCTCCATCCTTAAGTTTTGTTCAACTTAATGGTAGCAATTTATGAATTCATGTCTTTCACCCTTAGCATTGATTAAGAAAAGTATCTGCATCTCCCATTTCCTTGCACATTTTCCATGGTCCCCATCTCTAGGAAAGGGTGCTTCCTGTCGGGCAACTACCGTAATATGTCTACACAAATGCCCCCTAACCTTTCTTTTTTTGAAACCGTGTACATTCTGTCTTTGTCTATGCTGGCAGCTACTCTTATACGCCGTAGCCAGGGGGCAACATTTCATGCTGCTGCGCTCACCACCAGTTTTTGCACCTTCTAGGCCTCTAAGTAAGGAAAAGACTGCATCTTTGCCGGCCTCCTCAGCAAAGAATGGATGAAGACGCAGATCTCGCCTGTTCTGGCTGAATGGGGGCAAGGAACATATCCGCTATCCTGCCTTTCACGTAGAAAGCAGTCGCTACTACTGCTACTTGTCAAAAGGTGTCACCCTGTATCTCCCCACCACATCCCATGCTTACTCTCTCAATGGTTTGAATGCCTAAGCGCCTTGAGCAGCCTAGGCAAGATACACTAATAAACCTCATCGCTATCACCCTTGTCCCATTCAACACCCACAGACCCGACACCCTATCCTTTTGCTCATTACTCGCTCAGCAGTTGCTCACGCTGCAAATATCCCTGCCCTCGTCTCGTACAACAAACTTGATGCCCTGTTCATCACTGAAACATGGTGTACCCCCACACTCCACAATGTTTTGGACATCCTCTTACCACAAGGCTACTGCATCCAACATGCCGACTGGTTAGGAAGGGCTGGAGGCGGAGTAGCAATCGTCTACAGGAGCAATTGGCCATTCTTCATCGCCTCTCCCAGAACAAGCTCGTTTGAATTACTCGCCTGCCGATTCCCTTTATTGTACAAAGAATCCATCACCTTCCCCCTCATCTACAGACCACCTTCCAGGAGTGACTTTCATTGCTGAAATCTCAAACCTACTCTCCTCTGCCAAATTAGCATACTCTAACATGTTTCTCTGAGATTTTAACATCCCTGAGTCAAAGGCTGAGGTCCCTCTTTGAAGTAGTAAAGCATTGTGCCAAACCCTAATCTGACTCAGAGGTACCAGCAAGTCAGGAAAAATTCAATGGAATAAACGCTTATTTTCTTTTTATTTTTTAAATTAAAAAAAAGACAAAACCTGAGGGATCATTGAATCAACCTCTCACAGCAATAGTGCACTCTGCACCTTGGTGGGCACACTACTCCTCTGGTCTGAATTCTCTACGTTCACCCATGGATCACCTAAAAATGATTGCCTTCCTCAATCCTACTTCTTACTCTGATGATATCATCCCGGCCTCAATCTTTAAACAATTGATTGGCTTGGCGCTCAACATGCTCCTCTGCATTATTAATGCCTCTCTCACAGAAGGGTCATTCCCAGATAGCCTCAAAGCTGGTCTCATATGATCTGTTTTGAAAACACCAACCCTAGAACCAGACGACCTGGTAAACCACCAGCCTTTTACAAACCTGCATATAATGGCAAAATCTTTGAAAAAGTCATCGCTAAACAACTACTCGCCATGATTAAACAACTTTACCTCCTAAATGAATATCCATCAGGGTTCTGCCCCAGGTGTAGCATTGAGACAGCCACCATCCAGGTGGTGGCCGATGCCCTCTAAATCATGGATAAGGGCGACTCATGCCTGCTCGTCCTGCTTGACCTTGATAATCTTCACCTAGAAGATTTGATGCACAATTCTCGAATTCAGAAAAATCCTTAGGCATTGGCTTGGACAGCCACCTGTTATTTCAGAAACACACAGCCACCATACCTGGTGGCTAATGTGATGAATCCTGCAGAGTCATTACTGGTCCGTAGTCTCCTCCCATGTGGACAGGGGAAGGCAGCCGCTACCTTATCCTAACCCTGGTTTTGGCACCCTGGTGGCTAATGTGATGAATCCTGCAGAGTCATTACTGGTCCGTAGTCTCCTCCCATGTGGACAGGGGAAGGCAGCCGCTACCTTATCCTAACCCTGGTTTTGGCATCAGGAGGGAGGATCACTTGGGAGGAGATGGCTGTCATGGGGGAGTGATGACTCCTTCAGGAGAGACTCAGTATTCATCCTTTACTGAGGATGAGAATCTTCTAATTCCAAGATACTTGATGGCATGTTGTGATTGTAAAATTCCCTCCCATGAAACTGCCCAGAGAAGATTGTTGTAGCAAGTCATATAGTAAGGCTAACCGGGATACTTTGGAAGTTCAGGACTTAAATACAACACTCTCTCAAACTCAGATAGAGGTCCTAATCTCAGATAGAAAATAAACCTCTTTTCTATTTAATAAATCTGACAGCTCTCGGTTTTCAAAACAACCTCAATGTAATAGATACAGAAAGGGTCAACACCAAGAATTCCTAGGCCCAGAATGCCCCTAGTACTGAGGCAAGAAAGAGTGGCTCAGAGGTTGTAAAGATCCAAAGAGCAACTAATCTGAACGAGCCGTCAAGTTCCTACAAAGGAAAACCAATGAGTGGGATATTTAAATGGAGAAATGAAGTGCAGCTGATGGAAGCTGAAAACAGTGTAGCTGAAGCCGACCGGAGTGCTGAGGTCACTGTGAGTAGAATCGAGCCCAGCTGATATCGATGCTGAGCAAGCTACCAGAGGACCTTGCTGAGGTTTCGTAGCAGGAAGTGGCATCAGAAGAAGGGAAGTCAGCTGTAGGGGAGACGAGCTCCCATTCAGGCAGACACTGCTATGGAGAGCGAGGTGAAGCCACGAAGTGCAGAGGCTACAGGAGGTTCAGAAGCAGAAGCAGAAGGAGCAGTCCATTGAAGCTAAGCAGACGCAGTAGTGAACACATCTTTTGTGGAGCAAATATTCTTGCAAGCCCTGTCTCTGTAGGTGTAACGCTCACCTGATTCCCGTAGAGGCGCCGGTCTTGACTGGGCGTATACCGTATCTTCAAAGGTGATGTGTAACACACGGCTGGCTCTTTGGGCTGGACCTCTGTGCACTGTATGTCTGACTCGAAGGGTAAGATGTCTGCAGATAGAAAATATGGGATTAAGGAACTGGGTTATTGAATGTCTCTCTCTTCTTCCCTTTCTCTTCTCCTGTAGAACCCCAAAGGTTAACGCTCTCACCTTAGGTAAGTGAACGCTGTGCTCTCCATCTGCCTCGGGGCAGGGTGCTGTAACCAGTTTCTTCACTGGATAAGGGGAGCAGGCCTCTTGACTTCAGAGGACTGCTGTCCGTCGTTTACTGCACGAACGGTAAGTTTCGAGTAATTCTAATGTCTTTAAAGTCTTTAGTAATGATGTCTCTTGTTTTGCAGGGTTCCGGCGATGGCGGATGACGGGCTGAAGTGAGTTGAAGATGGAGCCCGTGTGATGAATAGAAGCGCCTGGAAGCACGTAAGTAAGCGCTTGTTGCCTGCTTCACGATGCGCTCTAACTGTCTTTTTATTTTGCAGGTACAAGTTCGGAGCGGCTGCAGGGTGCCGGAATACCCACTGGGTTAGATGTGGAAAGGAGTAATGGCACGTGAGTATTAAAGTTCCCCAATGTCTTTAAACGCACATTCTCCAGCATGGGGTCTGGCATGGATTCACATGCTCATGAATATTCCCCGTCGTCAGGCTGGGAATCCTCGGTAAAGAAAAAACCAGTATCAGTTTCGTTTCTGATCTGTCTTTCGTAGTAATAACCAATCAATGGTCTCTGCGTCATACTGACCACAGCCAATGACTGCCCTCTACCTAAGCACCGCCTCTGGCAGCCATCTTCAGATTTTTACCGCACGTTCATGTGTTGGGATCCTCGTGCTATTGCTCTCGAGCGTTAGTGCTATTTTTTCGCGCTTTTCACAAAAAACTTCGATTCTTTCGGTCAAAAGAGCCTCAAGCTCCACCGATCCTACATCCGATCAACGGGGACCCGTGTCGGATTCATCTGTGCCCCTCAAGGGTGAAGATTTCGTCGAGCTACACTTCGGAGGACTCCAGAAGCTTCTCAGGCCCGGTCTCGGAGATGGCCCAGGAGAAGGGAAGCTCGACGCCCGGAAAGCTGTTCAGGGTCTGCCCTGGATGCCAGCTGCAGAACGTCTTCAAGGAGGACGAACACTCTTTCTGCCTTTACTGCCTTCATGAGGACAAGACGCACGTGGAGAAGGACTGTGCGTTTTGCGGCAACATGTCGGAACGGACCATGAAGGATCGCCATCAACGTCTCGCCAACTGGTTGGAGGGTAAGAGCCCGTCTGGCGAGAAGAAGAAGAAATCCGAGCGGTCTTCTAAGACCTTTGAGGGCGCCCCGGCGACGGGGGCCCAACATAAGGCCAAGCACCGCGAGTCCGCTGGCACCGGGAGCGCCGAACGGTCGGGCTCTACGGGCGCCAGGCAGGGCGCACCCTCCCCGGCACCATCAACCACGAGCCAACGCTCTGGGTCGGGTAAGAGGAAGGCCGAGCACCCGGCGAAGCTCCTGGAGAGGCCCCGGTCGAGCTCTAAGGCAGAGGAGGAGCGTGGCAGTGCCCCCTCCCTCAAGGATAAGGCGGTGAGCGCACCTAAGGTGGTGAAGGCCTTGATCCATCCGACCAAGCCCTCTATCGAAACGGTCGCGGCGGCCCTGGCTCAGCCTGTGGTGGCTGCACCAGTGGTGGCGACCTCAGGGCCCAGAATCTCCCTGCCTCCTCGGAGGGAGTCTTCCTTTGTGCCCATCGATAGGACCCCCGTGAAACCCTCCGTGGGGAAGAAGAAGGGGGGGCAGGGCGTCGTCGTAGAGTCGGCCTCAACCTCAGAAGAGGAGCTGATCGAGGTCTTAAGCCACGGCCTAGGCGTGGAAGAAGGCCAGCCCGTCGGAATGGACCCCGACGCAGGTGACGACGACGACGGATACCGACGGGGCCCCTGCTCGCCCGTCGGATTCCCCTCTGCCAGCGCCGCAAGACAACTCGGCGGCCATTTTGTTGGCCATACAGTCCTTATGCTCCGAGATAAGGAAGAGGCTACCGTTACCGACGGAGGAACCTCTCCCGTCGGGGGATCCAGAACCGGGACCTTCTGGTGTTCCCCCTACCAAGAAAAGAAGGATCCATCCACCACCTCCTTTTCAACCGTCGCGCCCCTTCCAGCCCTCCTCCCCGTCCACCCGAGGGGATGATACGGGGACTGACACAGCAGCGACGGGTACGGACGACGAGGCATACGACGAGGATTTTCCGTCGTCGCCTCTCGCCAGGGCCTCTCCGCCCGACGAGATCGGATCTTTCCACTCCATGATCTCCAGGGCTTCCGAGCTTTTCCAACTCTGCCCTGAGGAGAAGAAAAAGGAAGGCTTCCTTTATCAGCGGCGCGAGGCCAAGAGGAAGACGGTCCTCGCAGTGCCTCTGTTGGACGACATTTGGGATGAGGGCCTTTCCCTCCTCAAGAACCCTTCCACGACGCCAGCTAGAAGAGACCGGTACGAGAAAAAGTACCGGGTCCCGGACACGGCCCCCCTATGCCTCCGGGCGCAGCCTACCCCGGACTCCGTCGTCTCCGCGGCAGCCAGGAAGAAAGCGGGGGGGGTGCGGCCTCCACATCGACTTCCCCGCCGGACGGCGAGGGAAAGAAATTGGATACTATGGGGCGTAGAGTCATCTCGTCGGTAGCGACGACGATTAAAACGGCCAACGCCTTGGCTATCGTGGCCCGCTACGACAGGGAGCTCTGGTACAAGATAGCTCCCCTGCTGGATTTTCTGCCGGACGACAAGAGGGCGGAGGCCCTTGAGATCCTGCAGGAAGGTGAGGTGGCCTCGGACCACGCCATCACCGTGGCGACGGACATCGCCGACACTGGGTTCCGCCAGCTGGGCAACGGCGTTTGCCTTCGACGTCGTGGATGGCTCAAAGCTACGGACTTCCGGCAGGACGTCCAGACCAGAGTCCTGGACATGCCCTTCGACGGGAACAACCTGTTTGGGAAGACAGTGGACGATTCCCTTCAGGCCATCAAGGCGGATACTGAGACGGCCCGGGCCCTTGGAGTCCTGCAACGACGGACGCCCTTTCGGAGCGGCGGAGGCAAGGGCACCTCCAAAGGTTCCGGCGGCGGTTTCGCTTCCTACCGTCAAGCGGCCCGCTCGTCGTCGCAAGAGGCCTACAGAGGACGAGGCAAGTCTAGCGGACCCCGCCGTCGTCGCCAAGGAGGTCAAGGCGGCAAGGCCGCGTCCAAGCAGGATTGAACCGGCCGTGGGGTCGGGCCCCCACCGAAGCACCCCGGTGGGAGGCCGGCTGGCGGGCTTCGTCAGCGTGTGGGAGTCCATCTCCACCGACCGTTGGGTGCTGGACGCCCTGGCCCGGGGCCACGCGCTCGAGTTTCAAAGAAGGTGCCCGCGCGTCCCCCCCGTGGCCAGGAAAGAACTTCACGTCCCTCAACTTCTCCTGGAGGTAAAGGCGATGCTCAGAAAGGGCGCCATCGAACTCGTCCCAAAGAGGCTTCGGGGCTCCGGAGTCTACTCGAGATACTTCCTCGTGAAGAAGAAGACGGGAGGATGGCGCCCCATCCTAGACCTGCGACGTCTGAACAAGTTCATCAAGGCGCAGAAGTTCCGGATGGTCACCCTCCAGCACGTCCTGGGTCAGCTGGAGGAAGGAGACTTCCTATCGTCGTTGGATTTGGAGGATGCCTACTTCCACATTCCCATCCTAAAGGGGCACCGCAAATTCCTCAGATTCGTGGTCCAAGGGCGTCATTACCAGTTCAAAGCCCTTCCCTTCGGACTACGGTCGGCACCCAGGGTATTCACCAAGTGCCTTGCACCGGTGGCGGCGCAGCTGCGCCGCGAGGGGATTCACGTCTACCCCTACCTGGACGACTGGCTCATCCGCGCCAAGACGAGGGAGCTCGCCGTGGTCCACACGGCAAGGACCGTCCAACTCCTCACGGACCTGGGATTCTCCGTGAACTACGCCAAATCCCACCTGGTGCCCGCGCAAGTCGCACTGTTTCTGGGAGCGAGGCTCGACACAGTGTCCCTTCTGGCCTCCCCGTCGGAGGAGAGGACCAGGACCATCTTGGGCAAGGTGCAACGGATGTTGGTGGCCGACGCGGCCAAAGTGAGGTCCATCAAGTCCCTCCTCGGGATGATGTCTTCCTGCATCTACCTCATTCCCATGTGCAGGCTCCGGATGCGCCCGTTGCAAGAATTCCTGGATGCGCGCTGGATCCAGACGACGGGCAGCTTCGAGGAAAGGATCAAGCTCGACGAGAGTTTCCGACGAGCGATACGGTGGTGGGGCACCCGCCCGCATCTGACGGCGGGCATGGACTTCCAGACCCCAGCCCACCAGGAGACTGTGACCACGGATGCCTCCCTGGAAGGGTGGGGAGCGCACACCGAAAATCTGCACGCAAGGGGACTCTGGCTCCCGACGGAGAAGTCCCTGCATATCAACGTCCTGGAGCTCCGTGCAGTGTTTTGGGCCCTCAGGTCCTTCCTTCCGTCCCTCAAGGGCAAGGTGGTGAGGATCTTCACCGACAACACCACCACCATGTTTTACATCAGGAAACAGGGCGGAACCAGGTCCCCAGCGCTGTCCAAGGAGGCGCAGGACCTGTGGCATTGGGCCGTCGCCCAAGGGATTTTTCTGGTGCCGTTTCATCTGGCAGGGATAAAAAACACCATCGCCGACTCACTCAGCAGGGAGCTGCGCTCGTGCCACGAGTGGGAACTACGGCAGGATCTGGTGGATCGCCTCTTCCGACGGTGGGGCACACCCCAGATCGACCTGTTCGCGACGGCGACGAACACCAAGTGCCGGAGGTTCGCCAGCAGGTTTCCCCAGACGAGGAGCATGGGCGATGCTTTCTCGTTCCCCTGGGAGGGCCTGTTCCTCTACGCGTTCCCTCCCTTGCCTCTGCTAATCCGGCTCGTCAACCAGCTCAAGAGGTCACGGTGCAGGATGATCCTCGTCGCACCTGCGTGGCCGAGGCAGATATGGTTCCCGGACCTTCTGGACTTGTCAGCGTCCCCGCCGATCAAGCTGCCGGCGGACGCGGATCTACTCTCCAGGGAAGGAGGCGCCATCCTCCACCACGACCCGAAGTCGCTGAACTTGCAGGCCTGGCTCCTGCAGCGCTAGAGTTTGGAGGATACGACATACCGGCCGATTGCAGAGAGGTTCTTGCAAAGGCCAGGGCGTCCTCGACTCTTAAATGCTACGGACACAAATGGAAGAGGTTCTCTGTCTGGTGCCACGCACAGAAGATTAACCCTCTACGGATTACGGCTCCCCAAGTACTGCCGTACCTGCTGACGCTGGCCAAAGCTGGTCTGGCACACGCGTCCATCAAGATTCATCTTGCTGCGATCTCCCGATACACCAGAACCACGGGCCGGACGTCCTTGTGGTCTCATCGTCTGGTGAAAGAGTTCATGAAGGGACTGTTCAGATCGTTCCCGCCGGTGAAGGCTCCGGCCCCGGCGTGGGAGCTCAACGTGGTGCTGACCAAGCTCATGGGACCTCCGTTCGAGCCTCTGCACTCGGCCCCGTTGAAGTTTCTATCGTGGAAAACAGCTTTTCTTGTGGCCATCACCTCCGCACGACGAGTGGGAGAGATCCAGGCCCTTTCCTGCAAGGCCCCGTACTTGACTTTCCACGACACGAGGGTAGTGCTCAGGACGCACCCCTCCTTCATGCCCAAGGTACTGTCGGACTTCCATCTCAACGAACCCTTGGTGTTACCTGTGTTTTTCCCGTCGCCTTCGTCGCCGGCTGAGAGGACTTTGCACTCGCTGGATGTAGCTAGAGCGCTGAAGTTCTACGTGGACCGCACGAAGGGTTTTCGGAAGACGTCACAACTCTTTGTGAACTTTGGACCTGTCAATCAGGGGAAAGCTCTCTCGAAGGCTTCCATCTCCAGATGGCTCTCCGGCTGTATCATGTGCTGTCACCGGTTGGCAAACCGACCGCTGCCTGGCCGTCCGAGAGCCCATTCCACCAGAGCGATCGCAGCTACCACGGCGTTCCTATCTGGTGTGCCCCTGCTGGACATATGCAGGGCTGCTACGTGGAGGTCGACGCACACCTTCACGAAATTCTACTGCGTCGACCGGGATTCCAGGGAGGAGTCCAGGGTCGGCCAAGCAGTGCTGCGCAACCTGTTCGCCTGAGGTGAGCCTGGTGAGGAGGTAAGATGCTTAATGTTGAGTTGATGTGATGCTTAATGTTGAGCCTTTGCCACCTCCCGTGGTTGTGCATGTGTGTACTGCTATGTATTCTTTATTCATGAGCATGTGAATCCATGCCAGACCCCATGCTGGAGAAGGAACAAGTTACTTACCTGTAACTGTTGTTCTCCAGCATGGGTCTGGCATGGATTCAGATGCGAACCCTCCCGCCTACCCCTCTGCGGCTCTTCACTTGGTCATACTGCCACTTCACGTGCTTCCAAATCTGAAGATGGCTGCCAGAGGCGGTGCTTAGGTAGAGGGCAGTCATTGGCTGTGGTCAGTATGACGCAGAGACCAGTGATTGGTTATTACTACGAAAGACAGATCAGAAACGAAACTGATACTGGTTTTTTCTTTACCGAGGATTCCCAGCCTGACGACGGGGAATATTCATGAGCATGTGAATCCATGCCAGACCCATGCTGGAGAACAACAGTTACAGGTAAGTAACTTGTTCCTTGTTTTGTCTTTCAGATGCGGGATGCAGCGCCGAAGGCCTCCGGAGCGTGCGAAGAGTTGGTAAGCTTTTGTCTTTCAGATTCCGGAATGCAGTGTGAAGACCTCTGGAGCGCACGAAGAGTAGGTAAGCCTTTGTCTTTCAGATGCCGGAATGCAGCGCGAGGCGTTGGTGACAGCCGATGGACCAGGTAAGTGAAGAGCTGTCACTGAAGACCGTAATGCTAACCTGTTCTTTCTTGTCTTTATAGGTGTTGCTGAAGACTGGATTCAGGATGGAAAGCCTTTTTCCTTAGGCCCAGGATCAGATGCAGAAGACACGATGAGCGTTCTGCTGCAGAGGATGCAGAATAACGCAAAGCAAGATTCATCCATCGGGTGTGGTTTAAATAGCCTCCTGTAGTGCTTAGGTGTCTCCTTCCACAGCCACGCCTAGGTAAGAAAAGAGTTCCTGCTTTCCAGAAGAGTTCCAGTGTTCTGAATCTAGGGAGTGGCTCCTGCCCCACCCAACAGGAAAAGTAGTTCCAAACAGAAGAGGATCAGAGGCTCAACTGGCAGGCAAGTAAGCAGCATGGTCTGCTGCAGGTAAGTCCACCCAAGCATTATGAGCCCGGCGCTTCCAGCGCTGGGACTGGGCATATTTATGAGCCTGGTGCCACTGGCGCCAGGACTGGGTCCAAAAGGTCCCAATTGGGACTGGTTGGCACTCGGAACCTGGGTTATGGATCTGCTTCCAAGGGAGTTGGGAAAACCCTGACCCTTTGGAAGCAGAGATCATGACAGTAGGATCTTGGGACTGGATTTGACAGAATTTCGCACTTTTTGTCCGGGACACAATATCTATTTTGTCCAAAATTGGTACATATGTGCGCATTGTATATGGGCATAAGCGTGTGAAGTTTCATGCTTCTGACATCAATACATTTGGTATAAAACCACCATTTCTACAGTTGTGTCCCAGGACATAGCACAGAGTTCTGGCTCCTCTTAAAATGTGCAGCAAAATTTTAAGTTCAGAAGTCCGAGGTTTATATATTTTTTTACAATTGTCCACAATAAATTATCAGTCTTATTAGAAATCTGCTTTTTGCCCATTGTGAATCAACAACATTGTCTGTCCCCGCCTCCTTTTCCTTCTTGCAGCTTCAGCAGCAATCTCCACCCACTTCCTTCTGGCAGAGGCCCTTTCCAATCCTCCCTGATTAGCATCTCTATGCCTGGGAGGAAGCCCATTGTGCTCTTCCCAGAGCAGCCCGAGTGCCCCTCCCCTCTTAATCAACACCTGAATGTGAATTCCTGGTCCAGAGAGCAGAAGGGAGGTGCCTTGCCCAGTGGGGGAAGTTGTTTGTAGTTTTGGCTTGAATCAGGCTTACTTTAAAAGTCAATTTGTTACATTTTTCTTTGTTGAAACTTGCAATTTTAAAACAAACATCTAGAACACTGATTCCAGGCTCTAAACCATAACGTTTAAATAGTTGCAACCTAGTTTGCTCTTGATAACAGGTCACTTAGATTTTAGACATTAGATCTTTAATGGTACAAGTTTACAGTTTTAAAACAGGCTTTTGAAATAGTCACAGGCGGCCGCTGGTACTGTGCCCAAATTTTGACAGCTTTCCCAGGCAGGCAAACTGGCTGTGGATGTTTTTGTGACCAATTAATTCAGCTTTTCAGGATATTGCAATTCCACAATGCTTTCTTGACTTCAGTGACACCCCGCAAGAAGATTGGATGTTTGCGGGTGTTTAAGACCAGCATTTTGTATTTTCAGCAACCAAGAAAAGATTTAAAAGCAAGATTTCGGATTTCTTTCAGCAAGCCCTGCTTTTCATCTGTGCTCCATTTCTACATGTTGGGCAGCCCAATGACATGTTTCAGAAGAGTGACTCCATTCCACCACTGACAATATGCATGGTAGATTTGGCAGCCATCTTTTTATGCTTGGTAGAGCGCAATTTCCTTAGGTTTTGGCGCACATGGGGGTTTTTGCAGCCATTTTGATGGTTCTGGTGCCACCAGCACACAGTGATGCCGCAGGGCAGAGCAGAGTGGGTTAAAACATCCCACAGCCGGAATGAGTATTGCCTTTGTCTGCTCCACTAGGGGTCCGGCGAGCCTTGCGCTCGCCCACTGTCAGGGGGCTGCTCTTTCCATTCATCCATCAAATTGCTTGAGAGTGCATCCAATCTATATCCCCTGAGCTGCTTTTTTTCACCTCATCTGCATTATAATAAAAAAGAAAATAATTGTTCTTTTAGAATGCGCTTAAAACCAGCGAGTGGTTTTTAAGCACGGGATCGGGATTCAAACCTGTGTTGCGCTGCGTTGTCTTGCTTCCAAGATGAACACGTTGCCCCAGAGCTTTTCCCCAGGTGTCAGTTTGCTGCCTCAGATGCTGCCGTGGCCCAGCCTGAAAACGCTCTGCTTACATGTGTCAGCGGGGGCTGCCGTTTCGCCTACGGCAGACCCCGACCTTCTTAAACCTCCTGTGCCCCTCCAATAAGCCGACGCTCATATCAGTGTATCATATCAGTAACACTGAGCTCACCCGCAGCATGTCTTCATGCTGCGCCGGCTGGCCACACCCTCCAGGTGGTTGGTATCTACGAAGTAGTTGAGCTGGGAGTATGCTGTGCGGTCGATGAGCTTTGCCCAAGAATCGGGTGTTTGAGATGGGTCTGTAGTTATTTGGTAGGAGTGCGTCAAGGGAGGGTTTCTTTGGAAGGGGTTTGACGTGTGAGACTTTGAAGCATTCTGGGAAAATGTCAGAGGTGAGGGAGTCATTGAGGATGGACCTGGCCAGTTCTCCTGCACAAGTTGAGGTGAAGATTTCTTTGAGGAGTGAAGCGGGACAGGGGTGCGAGGGAGGAGCCGGATGAATGGCTCTCCGCCAGCAGTTTGATAAACTCGATGGGGCTAAAAGAGCAAAATGATGAAGTCTCAGAGGGCACATGGGTAGGATCATGGACAGAGGATATTGGATGGGCGGGGAGGTTGGTTAGTTTGCCGTTGATGGTGGCCGTCCTGTCTAAGGCTATTTTGTCGAAGTGTTCAGAGAGGGAGTTGCAGAGAGGTTGCGAGGAGGGGTTGTGGGTGGCGGTGCAAGGAGGGTTCAGGAATTTGAAGATGATCCTTTGGGGCTCCTTGCTGCTGTTGCAGCATTTCAAGATTCTGTTATTGTAGTAGGCTTCTTTTGGCCTTGCAGATCTCGGATTTGTAGTTGTTGGGATTTTGGGCATATGCTGATTTTGTTTTGTGAGGTTCGGGTGGCTCGCCATCTGCCTTCTAGGGAGTGCTTTTTTATTTTGAACGCCTTGAGGTGGAGTGAACCACTTGGGGGTTTGGCCTTGGCAGGCTGGAGTTGAGCTGGTCGGGATGAGAGTAAGGAGGGCTTTGAGGAGCCAGGATGGGGTGAGGCATTTCTGGAGTCGGAAGTGAGTGGAGGGCGAGGAGCAGGTATTTTGCTAGGTCTGGTGTTACTTTGCCTTTGTTCCAGCTCTTGAACTGTGATGGAGGGACGGGGCAGGCCTTATGAGGGGGAGCAGATGTATCGAGCAAGTAAGGGATGGCTGAGTGGTCTGTCCAGATGAAGCATCTAGGGACGGATACAGTGATGAGGTTGGTTGAGCTAAAGAGGGCATCAAGGGTGTGGCCGGCAGTGTGAGTGGTTCCGGTTATCTGCTTGGTAAAGTTGAGTGACTCCAATCCTTTGACCAGTGGTTGAGTCATGGGGTTGTTGGGGGCGGGGGGGTCAAACCGTATGTTAAACCCCCTGCAGTAGGGAGAGTGCCGGGTGGGTAACCAAAGTGACTGCTAGAGAGTTGCATAGGGTGTTGGCGAAGTGTCTGTCGTAACCGGGAGGGCTGTATATGAGTAGGAAACTGTGGGGGAGTGATGGCAGGAGGGAGAGTTTGACAAGTATGGATTCCTAGTGGGATGTGCAAGGTTGTGTTTCAAACAGTGTGATGTTATATGTGGTTTGTGTAGGAAGACTAGTCTGCCTGCTCTGGAGGGTCTGTTGTAAGTGATGAGGGAGTATTCGGGTGGGAATGGTTTGTGTGCGATTTGGTTTCAAGTCATCCGAGAACCATTCTTCAGTGATAAATATGAGACAAGGGTCTTCGGAGGTCAGGAGATCGAAGATGCTGTGTCTGCTCCTGGCCACTGAGCAGGCATTAATCAGTGGTGATAAGGGTTGGGGTGGTCGTTCTGACCAGCGGGAGGGTGTTTGTTGTTGGGGGGGGGGTCTCTGAGGGTCGGATTGGAGGGGGGCAAAGTTGGTGGGGTGTGGTTGGGAAGAGTGAGCGGGCGGTCACAGGTCTTCCAGTGGTGACAGGTGTGGTTGAGGCTGGGGATGTTAGGTTGATAGTGATTGGGGCAGGGGGGAAGTGGTGGGTGGAACGTTGTGTGGTATGGTGCTGGGGTGTGCTTGGGGTGGGTGGCCCAGAGTTGACTGGGGAGGTGTCGAAGTTTGGGAATGGTGCTGGTGGGGGGAGGAAGGGGATCTTGGCCGTGTTCAAAAAGGGATTTGACAGGCATATGTATGTGGGGGGGGGGGGTGTGGTAGAGGGGGGCGGAGAGGCATGGTTGGTGTACTGATGTGCAGCTGGAGAGACATATAGGGCTGTGGGGGAGGGGCAGTCCTTGCCTCTGTAGTATTTGTGCTGGAGTGCCCTTTAGGGGTGTGAAACGGTGGGAGGGTCAGTAGAGAAGGGCGTTGAAGCAATGGTTTGTGAAAGGGCGAGACATGCCATGCTGAAGGATGGAAAAGGTGTAGACGAGGGGGGTCTGGGAGGGGTGGTAACTGGGGCAGAGTGGTTGAGGGTGAGGGTGACAATGCGTGCAGGTGAGGCTAGAGAGAGCTTCAGTGGGTTTTGGAGAGGAGCTGCCATGCTTATCAAGGGAGATATGGGAGAGGGAAGAGTGGATGAATCCTCACATGGTGCTGCTGGCTGGACCGGCGGTAGGGTGGTGTGGAGCATGGCAGTGACTGTCGGGGTGAAACCGGGTCCTCTAAATAGGGGAGGCGGGAAGGATATGGGATCACGAAAAAGAATGGGAAGGGTTGCAGTTGGACGGGGGAAGAGGCGTGGTAGGGGAGTGCCTGAGAGTAGGTGCGAGGGTTGAGTGTGGGGGTCATAGAAGGGTTGTTTTACTGTGTGCTGAGGGCTCCCTGTGTGTGCAGTAATGGTGGGACATCTGTCTCTGGGTAGGGAAGTATGGGTGTAGGGACGTGGTAGGTGTATAACTGAATGTAGTTGCAAGGGTTGTGTTGGGGGTAAGGTGTATTTTGGAGTGCCAGAGAGTTCCTCTTGTCTGAGAGTTGGAGGATGTGTGGTCTCGCCATGGCAGGGTGTCTTTCTCTGGGCACGGGTGGAAGGGAGGGGTTGTGGTTGCCAGGGGTTTGAGATGAGGAGGGTGAGTTCCTGAAAGTAGGTGCGATCTTAATGATGGGGGCAGTACTGGGGTTTGTTTTGGAGTGCCAGAGAGATCCTCTGGTGTGAGAGTTGGAAGCTGTGTGGTGTGAGGGAGTGGCTGTGTCTGTCTCTGGGCCAGGGTGTGAGAGGGGGGTTAGAGTTGGAAGTGGTATGGGATCAAGTGGGCGGGTTCCTGAAAGTCAGTGTGAGGGCTTCGATGGGGGCAGGAATGGGGTGTGTATTCGACCAGAGGAGCTCTCTAAAACTGTGAGCTGGAAAATGTTTGGTGCATTGTAGAGCGTGGGTGTGAGGCTCTGGGCGAGTCTGATTGTGGAGTGTGATTGAGGAGGGGTGGGGTGCTAGGGCAGTTGCCACGAGAAGAGAGTTCTGTTCAGTCGAGCTACAGTTTTAGGCTACTAGCAGATTCGGGAAGGGGATGAGAGACACAGTGGGAGGAAACTCTGAGATATGATTTTTACTTGTAGTGGTAAAGACACCTAGAATTGAAACTCAACAGCAGTGGGAAACACCTAGAAATAGACACTCTGCAGTAGTGGGAGAGACACCTAGAATTGAGAGTCGACAGTAGTGGAAGAGTGTACATGGATTTGGAAACTCATATATACTCAACAGTGTAATGACAAACAATTTAGATTAATAAACTTAGTGTAATTTTATTTATTTATTGGATATTTATAAAGTGCTTATACAAACAAGACCTTTTCAAAGTGCCGCAAGACACAAGGGAAGGGAACAAGGGAGCAAATAAGCAATGAAAATTACAATAAATAAATAGAAACAAACAGTCCTACTAGGCCTTGTGATATTCAGAGCGTGCATTTGCAGTGAAAATAAAAGGAAAAAGGGGGTGGGGGGTTGGGTGGGGGTAAGTGCTATTGGGGTCCCCTAGGGGAAGAAGTGCCAGAGGTGCCCCAGGGGAAGATGAAGGTCTATCGCTCAACAAGTAAGTGCAGGGCAGAGGCAAATCACCCGACAGGTGGGTGTTGGCCCAGAGGGCAGTGCAGAGGGGTTGGGGGTCCTGGGGGCGATTGGGAAGAAGGCCAGGGCCCTATTGGACTCTTGAGGGGCCAGGATGGTTAGCAGGGGAGGGGGTGAGGGAAGGAGGAGGAGAAGAGAAAGTTCTTGAGTTGTTTGCAGATCTTGAGGTGGAGAGAGAGAGAGAGAGAGACACACACAAGTGTTTCTGTGCGCCTCCAAGCAAAGGGAGGGGAACAAGGGTGAACAAAAACAATTATCTCACTAGGCCCAGAAAACAGATCAGCAGGGGAGAAGAGGGGCAAAGGCAGAAGCGAAGAGGAAGTTCTTGAGGTGCTCCCGGAACCGGAGATGGTTCTCCTCAAGTTTCAAGGTGGTAGGGAGGCCGCTCCAAAAGGGAGGCCCCAGCCGAAGACCGAGATCTACCCCTAGCTCGCTTCTTTGAAAAACGACTGACCCTCAGGGAGTTAGAAGTAGAGGAGTGAAGGGCTTGAGAGGGGAGGTATTGATGGAGGGATAGTTGAAGATATTTTGGACCTAGAGATCTGCCCCAGCACTCTGCTTGGAGAAGCGTTTGATCAGCAGAGAGTTGGAGCAAGAAGATTGAACGGATCTAGGAGGAGAGTATTTAGTAAGAGAGAGTTGCAAGTAGCGTGGTCCCAGGCCCCAGACAGCTTTGTGGATGATGCAAAGGGTCTTGATTTTGATCCTTGCAACAACCAGGAGCCAGTGGAGTGCTTTTAGAGTTGGAGAGATACAGCCCCAGGGCTTAAGGCCAAGGATAGATCTTGCAGCATTATCATGGATTAGTTATAGAGGACAGAGCGAGGAAAGAGGCAGGTTGAGGAAGAGGATGTTATAGTAATCTAGCCTGGAGAGGACCAGAGCTTTAGAGACATTGAGCTTCTGGGGGAAGGTGAGGAAAAGGAGAATGCCTGTATGGAGGGGAAGTTGAAAGTGGGCCTTCTGGGGGGAGGGGGGAGGAGGAGGGGGGGAGGAGGGGAGAGGGGGGAGGAGGGGGGGAGGGGAGAGGAGAGAGGGGGAGAGAGAGAGGGGGAGAGAGAGGGGGAGAGAGAGAGGGGGAGAGAGAGGGAGAGAGAGAGGGAGAGAGAGACACGGAGAGAGACACGGAGACACGGACGGGGTCTTACTGGCATTAAGACAGAGATCATTGGAGGTGCCCCAAGATTGAATAACAGTCGGGGATGATAGAGGAGGAGGGGAGCTTGAAGAAGAGTTGGCTCTTCTGCGTAAAACTGGAAATGAGAAGGCAGAGTTCAGGTGAGCAAGAGGTGCAAGGTAGATGTTGAAAAGCCAAGGCAAGAGGATGGATCCTTGGGGGAACACCCATGCAGAGGGAGTGGTAGAAGAGAAGGAGCCCAGTCAATGAGGAAGAAGGTTAACCAATCCAGTGCCTGGTCTGAGATACTAAGAGTATCTTGGAGCTGCTTTATGAGGATAGAATGCTTGACTGTGTCAAAGGTGGAAGAGAGGTCAAGGAGAATGAGAACAGCAGGAGAGTACGAGTCAAGATTTGCGAGCAGTTCTTCATGAGATACCAGTTATTTAGTTAGGCTATGTGTGAGTAGGTGCAAGTTGGGCTATGTGTGAGTAGGTGCAAGTTAGAGGTTATAAGAGTGGTGGGGTTTTACTGGTGTAGAGTAATGGCTGCACTCCCCGCCCACACCACACTGACCTTATGAATCGCTGTAGGCTGTCTACATTGCACTTCTCAGGCAAACGTTGAGTGGAGCTGCTTAGTCCAGGAAGCTGCCCTGTGTGGTTGTTCTAAGTGGGTCGCATCAGACAATTAGAGGTGGTGGGCGGGATGTGAGGCTGGACAGAAACAGTAAGCGGGTGGGAGGGAAGCAGGGAAAGGGGATTTTACGCACACGGAGCGCAAATAGATTCCCAACAATTAAAATGAAAGAGAAACCAAATCAATGGGGTTGTACCTTTTTATTTTTGTGTACTGTGGTGAACCGAGAGGTTTCACCCCTTTGTCTGGGACAACTAGCACTACTCCTGTAGTTAAAATAAAAAGCGACACCAAGAATCCCACCTCTGGCTCTTACTTGAACACTTATATCTCATACCAGGTAGCATTTCCAAAAATGATAAACCCAGTTACATGTGTCCTTGGTACTGGGATGAGGAGGCCAAAAAGGGAGGTGCAGAGCCATCAACGTCTCAGTCCCTTCTTTATGTTTAGTTATGGCGCCAACAATAAAAGGGAGGAGGGGCAAGACACACGTTGTTGTAGCCGAAGTTGTGGTAGTGGTCGAGGAAAAGGAGCAGTGGGTACCGGGACAGAGCTAGTGGAGACCGTAGAGATGGCTGCAGAAACAGCGTGGAGCTGAGGAAAAGATGTAGCAGACACTGAAGGATTGCAAGAGGAAAAGCACCAGAAAGCAAGGACCCGCTCACGGCAAACTGGACAAGTGGTTGGTTACGAGGAAGAAAAGAAGTGCAGCAGACAGAATTAGACAGTTTATCACTGCCGAGTCCAGCGGGGAAACACTTGTCAAGCTCCAGAGACAGCTGAAACCAGGGCTTGACAAACTGTGTTGCCCATGTTTTTAGGAAGGCCGGTGCTGCAGTCTAAAAACGCTACGTGGGTGAGACATATACAAATTCTGAAAAGAACTCCCCAGCGTGTTATAAGCAGATATGCCCTCTGTGTCCCGTGGCAATCTAATCACTCATCGAGTTCAGCTGGAGAAGTCTGGGATCCAGGCTGGACTGGAGACCTGCGCAGAAGATCAGTGGGAAGCGGGACCCACTTCCCCAGAACACCCCAGCAAGGGGAGGCATCAGCCAAAATGTCACCAGATAGCTGGTGCAGGAGGTGTAGAACAGAGGGAAGAGGGAACACAACCTTGTCAAACAGGCAAACGGGCAAACGGCGTGAGGGTGAGCCGTGCCACTAGGCAACATCTAAAGGTACAGCAAATGGAGAGGGAGTAATGTCCACGAGAGTGGCAAAAGGGGGTGGGGAGAACAACAAAATACTGTGCAGTAGAATCTGCTAATAGGCCATTACCTGGGGAGAGTACGAGGTGATCAAATGTTGGGACAAAAGAAGTGTCACACTCTAACAATTGGGACAGAACGAAAAAGCAATTGGCACACCACCCCCAGCAAAGGATTATATAATCCACGGGAGGATTGGGGGAAATATAAGAAGCCACGCCAAAGGGAACACTGTGAAAGGGAATACCAGACCTAGTTCCAAATTACGTGTGCTGGTAAGCAAACAATCCCTACTCTTCCTTGTACGAGTGGTTGGGAAACCACAAGAGCTAAATGCTAGAGGGAAAACTAATTCAAGTCTGCCCACCACAGACGAATAGTGAATAAACAATTGTTTTGAAAAGGGACTCCCAAAGGGGGCGCTGTTGCAAAGCTAGGGAATGGCTGCCTGACCAAATAAACATCCTCATCGGTGCCACCTTCCATCACGAAAACTAGAAATAGATGCGTCTGAAGGCTTGGAGTGCAAGCTGTCTCGTTTTGAAACACCATTGATGTATGGCGGCTGAGAAAAGTGTATTCGCAAGTCCACCGGCAGAGGCTGAGAACGCGACGCGCCATGGACATCTGTGCATTGTTACCCCTCTGCAGGGGAATTCAGATTTTCACCACATTCGTTCCAGAAAGTCATCATTCTATTAAAGACATTATGACTTTCTGGAACGAATGTGTTGAAAATCTGAATTCTATGTCAAGACTTGAGGCTCGGATTATGCTTGTTCAAAGCTCACTCACCACTAACAATGTCGCACTTTCCATGGGTTTGAAATAGAAAGTTTTACAAGTCGATTCATTCGACCAATCTGCAGACCTCATAATGTCTTCTACTCTAGCTCCTATGTTAAAGGCTTTTGTAGCCATCGCTCCTCTGGTTGAATGAGCGCCATATTTCACTATATCAATGCCCGCTTGTACCATCACCCATCCAAGCTATCTGGCTATGGTAGCCGGTGTAATGGTCTTAAATGGTTTACAAATTGCTATCAATAATTGTGACACTCCCGGAGGTTTTACTTCCTTTGTCATATCCTCATACGCTGCTAAGCATCTGACTGGACATAATTTTGGTTGTCCCGGGAAGGCTTCATAAGAAATGGAACTCAAACCTGTCTTGGTCCTTTTTGTTATTAGAAAAGTCACTCCGCTTGGAGATGCACTTTTCCTGTTGACCTCCAGTGCTCTAACGTCTGAGGATCTCTTACAGGCTAAAAGACAAAAGAGCATGGCTAACTTACCTGAAATCGCTTTCCTGGATAAATCTTGATTATCCGTTCATGATAGAAATAATCTCAAGACCCTGTCTACGTCCCATAATTGATTATATTTCTCGCTAGGGGGTCTGATCATCTTTACTCCCTTAACCAATCTAAATATCAGTGGGTGTTCTCCTATCGCTAAGCCTTCTACTCTAGGGTGTCCTGCCGATATCGCGGATCTAGCCGTGTTAATAGTTCTGTATGCCTTTCCTTGAGCTGCCAGTTGTGCTAAGAAATTAGCTATGTGTACTACATCTGTTCCATCGGGATGAATATTCCTCCCCAGACACCAGCTACTCCATCTAGCCCATGCTGATTTATAAGCCTTGTGTGTCCCTGGAGCCCAGGATTCGCAAATGATGTTTTCAGCCTCATTCGATAATCCTGGCCTAACCCAAGATCTCCTGAAATCGCCCATGCTATCAGGTTGAGTCTTCCTGATCTCACTAGTGGATGGCTGAAATCTCTGGGGTCTCGAACAATGAATTAGTTGTTGGGTAGTGCCACTGGGTTGTGGTGTGATAATTCCAGCAGGCTGGGAAACCACACCTGCCCCCTCCAGTCCGCGTAACTAGCACTAGGGATGCTCTCTGGCGTCTCACCTGGGCTAGCGTCCTCGCTATCATGGAGAATGGAGGAAACGCATAGTTCGTCTGTTGACCCCATGATTGCAGGAAAGCATCTGTCGGCTCTGCTTCTGGGTCTGGTCTCCAACTGAAGAACCGGGGTAACTGCTTGTTTAGTCTTGATGCAAACAAGTCGACCTGGCATGGTCCCCATCGAGTCATCAGCTCTTGAAACACCCTTTCGTCCAGCTGTCATGATGCCTACCCCCGGGGACCCAGACCAAGTCCAGCAACCCCGTAAGCAGGCATCAAGTTATCCCAAGCAAGCCCAACAACCCCTGCTAGGGGCTATTTGGGTGCAGTCCTGGCGTCTATGGCGCCAGGCACATATGGAGAGTCAGTCCTGGCGCCATAGGCGCCAGGCGCATAGATTAAAACTTACCTGATGCAGACCATGCTGCAAGAGCTCCAAGCCAAAAGAGGCTTGGAATGGACTACTTTGCCTAGGGACTATTTTTTACTCGGGTGGGGCTGGGGAGGAATACTCACCTGGGACTACTTTGGAGGCTATTTAAACCACGGCCGAAGATCAGCACACGCTTCGCGTTATTCAGCATCCAGAGCGTAACGCTCACTATGTCTGCAAGTCTGCATCCAGTCTTCTGCCACGCCCGCCTCGAGTTTGGATCTCCTAGAAGAAGGGAGAAAGAAGGAGAAAAGGTTGGAACAAGAGCAATACCTTTGATCCTTACCTGAATTCCCGATCCATCGCTCTTTCGAGCTGGAAGAAAGAAGTTATTTTATGCGCGTCGCCTCGCCTGCTGCAGCGCCACGCTGAACTCACCGGCCTTCGCAGCATCTTCACAGTCCACTGCATGTTCCCGCAGCACTCCGGCACCTAAGGAGAAGTCAAGAACAGCAAGCTGAGCCAAGGGAATACACAGAGGAATATTAGTTACCCACCCATAGACTTACCTGATTTTACCACCGGGGGTACTATTCCTCTTCACGGGTCGGCGCAGCTTCCACTGCATCTTCCCGAACCCCGGCCCCTAAGGGGAAACAAAAGGACAGCAAGGTGAAACAAAGGGACTAACAAGGGGAACCCTCCTCACCACAATAGACTTACCTGATTTTACCGCCGTAGGTATTATTCCCCGAGACTTCATACTTTCTCTCAGCGCCAGGGAGAAAGCAACAGGTACATATTGACATTATTTTATCGAACTGTGTAGGAAAATACAAATCCTTATCAGAATACTACCGGTTGCCACAAGGAACTCTTCACTAGGGTCAAGCTGCAACCTGCAAGGAATTGGACAAGAGTGAAAGTCAGGCATTTGAACTCTTACGAACTTCATACTTAGGGCGTCTTGCCGGGAATCTCCGAGTCTATATTGTTCTGGAACTCACCAATTCCTTCGAGCCAGTGAAGCAACTGGTTATCAACGCGCCCCTGCGCTCAATGCAGGATGGAGAGCTCATCTTTTCAAACCATCAGGTGAGACTATAAGAGGGGACATCAAAGGTGATCTGTGGGGAGAACAGTGGGGGTGGGGGGATTTACACTCAACTCCACGGGTGGTTAATTCCCTTTCTCCATTTGCAGAAGAATATTCCTACGGGCCAAGCAAACGAAGCTAGGTGGGCCAGTCCAGTCCGTCATCTCGGCCCTACGCGTCACATTGGTGGAGACCGCAGCTGTCCAGTTCAGATCGACGCCTCTGTGGGAGCCAGGTGAACGTAACACCAGCTTCCAATCGCTGGCATCTCTGAGGTATCTGGAGTTCCAATCGGCTACCTCGTTCTGATGGCCCGGCAGATATTCCGCCGTCACTGAGACTCTCCTCTGAAGACAGAGTTCCCAGAAGTCTTTTGCCAGTTCTGCCAGTAGCTTGGACCTTGTCCCGCCCAGTCTGTTGATATACCTGACCGCTGAGACATTGCCATTTTTAGTAGGACACAACATTGTGCTCTCTCTTGAGTCCAGCACTTCACTGCAAAGAAGCCTGCTAGCAGCTCCAGGCAGTTTATATGGAGAGTCGTCTCCTGATCCGACCACCTGCCCCCTGTCGACAGGTTCCCGCATCGGGCTCCCCAGCCCCATCTGCTGGCATCAGATTCGATGACCAGGTCCGGGGAGGAACCAAATATCGCTCTCCCGTTCCATGCATCCATGTGGATTAGCCACCATTCCAACTCTTCCCTCACTTCTTGTGAAATGGCCACCTTTGATTCGTAGGAAGCGCCCCTCCTGAGGTGATAGATCTTCAGCTTCTGGAGTGCCCTGTAATGTAGTGGTCCTGGGAATATTGCTTGGATTGATGCCGCTAGGCGGCCAACTAATCTTGCAATGTCCCTCAGTAACAGTACTCCTTTCGCTAGTGTATGTCTTAGCTGTTTTTTGATGTCGTTCACCTTGGGAATGGGTAGACTGAGAGTTCCTTGAATAGAGTCCACTATGAACCCCAGGAATTCCATTGCCTGTTCTGGAACTATACTGGATTTCTCCCAATTTATTAGGAATCCCAGACTCTCTAACAATTCTATAGTTGTCTGTACATGTTCTAATAGTGTTTCTCTCTCTTGGCACATCAGACATATGTCGTCTAGATAAATTATCAGTCTTATCCCTTGACCTCTGAGATATGTTACAACTGGTTTCAACATCTTGGTGAAACACCATGGTGCTGATGCTAGGCTGTAGGGTAGGCATCGAAATTCCCATGTTTCCTCCCAGATGAATCTCGGGAATCTCCAGTGTTCCTCTGCTATGGGAATAATCAGGTATGCATCTTTTAAATCTATCCTGGCAAGCTAGTCTCCCTGAATTAAGGTGTCTCTTAAGAGGTGTATCCCCCCCATCTTGAAGTGTCTGTACACCACATATTCGTTTAGGCCTCTCAGGCTTATAATTGGTCTTGTCTTGTGATTCCCTTTGACTAGAAACATATTGCTTATGCATCCCTTTGATTGAACTGTTACTGGTCTTATAGCTCTTTTGCTTGCTATCCCTCGCAATTCCCCTTCTAGTAATCATTTGTCCTCTCTGCTCATTTCTAGACCCCTTGGTGGGTGTCCCTGATGTGGTATCTCTAGAAAGTCTATGTAAAACCCTTGTGCGGTTTGTATTACCCAGGAATCTCCCGATATAGCGAACCAATTTTGTAAAAACTAAGCTGTCCTCTCCCCTACTTCTGGGATGTTTAGGTGTGGGTAGACTGTTCTCACCTGGGTTGTTGTGCTGACGTTCCCCTTGTCGCCAGTTTCTGCCGCTTCCTCTACTCCTTGATGGAAAGAAAGGCGTTTGTCTACGATCCTCCTGTTCTCGCCACTGTGCTCTGTCTTGATAGGATCGATTGTAGTGGAATCGGCCAGCTGAGCGACCTCTGCCTCTGCTGGCCCGTCCAAAAATTTGACTCCCGAACACTCTCTTAAGAGAGGCTTGCGCCTTGTCCAAAGCCGCATAGGAATTCACAAATTTGGTTAGCTCCTTGATGGAGTCCCCAAATAGTTTACCCTTCGCGGTTGACGCTGATTCCAAGGAGGCCAACTCGCTCAGTTTACGATCAATCTTCACCAGCAAAGACCTCCTCCTTTCTGTGGTGTTGACATGGTTGGCGTTTCCCAACATGCATATCGCCCTCTGGGTCCACCCGATTAGAATTGACGGGTCTATCGGCTCTCCTTTGATTTTAGCCTCTTCTCCGATCTGGAGAATTTTTGTGAGGGGTTCTGTCATATCTAGCATCTTGTATTGGCATGACCGCCAAGATCTATCCAGACCTTTCCTCACGTCTTTCGTGTATTTGCTCATGAAGGTTTTAATCTTTTTGTCTATTTCAGGTGTGTCTGCTGCACCCTCTGGGAGGTGAGGTCTGGGGCATTCCGCCCTCATCTTACTTCTAGCCTCTTTGGCTAGTGGCGCTCTCAAGCGCTGCTTTAGATAGGCCGCTATTCTTTTCGGCGGCTCCCATTCTGAGGACCTAGGATGAGTTAGTGCCTCCGGATCAAAGTCATCGTCCCCTGCACCATCCTCCTCTGTCTCCTCTTTTTTATTTTTCTTAGGCGCTTTGTGGCCTTCTTCCTCAGAAGAGGATATAGAAAATACTTCTTCCTCTTCTGAGTATTATTCCTCCCAGTCGTCCTCACCCTCATCCGAGGTATCTGAGGATCTTTCCTGTCCCCTGCTAGGCCCTGCTTTTGCTCTTATCCTTCTCCTTTTACCACCCTTCCCCTTAGGTGGTGTGCCCGGTGAGGTGTGGGCTTCCTCTGCCCTGCGGGCTGCTTTTCTGCCCCCTTTAGATTTTACCTTTGCCTTGAGCCCTTTGATTTCCTCCAGGCCCTGTGAGAACATGAGCCAGTCCTCCATCAGAGCTATCTGCTCTGGTCCATGTCCCAGCGAAGCCCCCAGGGCTTTTTGGAGGACCTGAGTCATCTCTGTGTGGCTCCTTTTTTGGCTAATACTAGCCTTCCCCTCATCACTGGAGGAGCTCATGCTTATACAGAAACACTGGGGAATTCAATAGTTAATATATATATATATATATATATATATATATATATATATATATATATATTTGCATTGATCACCTGGTTTGATATTACATATAAATATATGCCAATTTTCAGGTTTTACTTGGGACTGTGCCCGTATATAGTGCGGTACCTTAGAGTGGCCAGCAGGGGTGCTGTCGTGTTCCTGACAGAACGCTGCGCTCTGATCGAACGTTGCATTCTGAAGCAGAATGAAATATGTGATAAAGATCTCAATAGAATGTCAGTGATCGTTTGAACTCTCACTCGCTCTGTAACGGTCTCCGCAATGAAAGAGAGAGAGCGCAGTGCCCTCTGTGTCAGCTCTGTTGCGGTCGCCGGAGCACTAGCCCCGTCGCGGCCGCAACTCCCAAGAACCGAATAAACTAATGCGGATATGCTCCGCCTGACACTAATCTCGTGTGCTTGTGCGTGCGTGTAAATAATCAAAATGTCATAAACACTCTCACATATAGTAAGAAATAAAAGGCACTTAACTCGCTGCCGAGCAGCAAAGAATGAGGAGGAAGGGAAAGAGGACAGGAGGTTTTAAGGACTAAGGACTTTTTGATTGGTTAGGAATATCACATGGTCAGTTTGAGGACCAATAAGAAATGACCTACAAAGACTCTAAAAACATGGTTATGGTAGTTTTTTATGAGTTTTGTGTTACATGTTTATAGGTTATTTCTTTGCTGCTGATCAGTAAAGTTGAAGAGAAAGCATAATCCGAGCCTCCGGTCTTGACATAGAACTCAGACTGCATACGGAACACGGAGCCCTCTTTGCCTGCATGGAGGTGTACTACAAGGGCGACAGGCTGCACTGATCCAGCTGAGGGACCGGAGTGGCAGACCCTGCTGCACGCGTGTGGGGTTCAGCAGACTGCAAGGAGGGCGCAGAGGGACACCGCCGTGAACGTCCTCGCTGCGGGGGACACGAGACACGGCTGGCCGCAGTGCTGCAGCTGCGGTCGCCGATCACTGCGAAATAACGGCTCCCATGTGATAAAGACTACAGATACCCAGCGCCTCTGCACCCGGCTCCTGCGTGATGCTGCCATATTCGGAAACGGATGATGCTGCAGGAGGTACGTACTGAGCCCTGGGGCCCGCAGGCGAGACAGCGAAGATACTGAATGTCCTGACCTACATGGCTATGCTGGTGTGGGTGACCCCTTACACCTCAAGTGAACACTCTACCCTTGGGAGAAAGGGATCCCTTCGATCTCAGAATTGTTGGTGGAATAGCCTTGTCCTGTATCAGTGACTACCGGACAGGCGAGCAACGGGCCCACGTGGGATATGACCTGACTCATTGGCGTATATTGCTAAAGTAAAATACAGAACCGAGCGAAGGAAGTGAATGAGCTGGCGGGTGGAGCCATGCACATGGGAGAGAGTCCTCTTTGTACAAAAGGCTACAGCACATCCGGCCTCTTTTAGAGTGAAGCAAGGAGAGGTGGGCAGATAAAGGTGTCGCTTGATCGCCACACGGGCACAAAAGCTCCTAGCACTTTCCCCGGACTGGGAGATAGCTTTGCGGCAGACTCCGTCATAGGACATCACTCACTGGGCGTGCAACCAGCGAGCCTGTTCGGAATGCATCTGGAGCCCACGGACTGGTAACGCTGAATGATTAAAATGTAAATTAGATAAAGTGGAGGAGCTTGCGTTAGGTTCTGAGACTACGAAGTGGTGGTCTAACTACGTGGGAGGCTACAATCCATCCTACTACCTACAGGGCGAGGAAAGTAAAAACATTGGTGAGATGTGATATGATATGATAGGTTATTTATAATGCGCTTAATACACAGAGGTTTCTAAGCCCGGACCCAGGGATCGAACCTGTGGTGCTCTGTGTCGTCTTGCTTCCAAGGTGAGCATGTTGCCTCTGAGCTATCTTCCCGGGATGGGATGGGGAACCTGCATGGGCAGAGGGGACAGCAACGCTGCAACACATACTGAATATATTTATATCTGGCTAGCAACACTCATCTCTTTACAAGAACGGCCGTAGTGACCTTGTGGCCTTTGTGCCTGCTGTGCTGTGCGGACTGTCCACCGCTGGCCCCCAAGACACCAATATTATGTCAGATTCAGCCAGATTACTCTCCACGGAATACTCGGGTCTCGTGGTGAGTGCTGATGTTCTATGGGAAGAGACAATTCACTCCGGCTTTCACAGTGATCACCCCATAAAAGACACGTGCAACGTGCATTGGACGCAGAGGGCAGGGCACCAATACATAGATGACATCCTGCTGCATTGAGGACTCGTTTGATGGCTGGCAGGGTGGTATCCTGTGAGTGACACAGACAGGCTAGACTCTGGCCCCATCACAAGAATGGGAAGCAAAGGCAAGAAAAGAATATATGCAACGCTGGGAACATTGTCACCACTGAACCAGGAAGGAGTATTCGCCTAACATTTATACTTGGGAAGAGGGGGCTGGACTGGCAACAGCGAGCTCTGTGTGTGCTGTCTCCTTTGAGGAATTACGGTGCAAACCTGACTGTCCATAGTGTGCCATCCTTTATGTACTCTGTCAACAATGACAAAGGGTGCAGGTGGCAAGAAAAAAGGCCATATGGATTCATTTACGAACTCCCAGACCCCAGTGGCAAATGTGGCAGCGCTCCAGGCGGAGTTGCCCCATCAACAGGGAATCCTGGAGAAGACCACTTAACTGTACAGTCAGGCTTTTTATCTGTGAATGTCAAACTTGACGAAATAGTAGCAACAATTGGGTCACTCAAGGCGAAGTTGAAGAAGGAGAGCAATAATTGTGACTGAAGACAAGGTAGACCAACATGACCGCGACATAACACACTTAAAGGGAGAGTTGTCCAAGGTAAGTGCGAAGGGCAAGTGTGAAGATTTAGAATCGAGGTCAATAAGGAACAATGTATGAATCGCTGGAGTTCCAGAATCTGCATGTAAAGGCCAAATGGAAATCGTTGTGGAAGTACTCCTGAAGTCCCTGTTTACTACGGCTTCTTGTTCCGAACAATTCTTAGTTGTTAGGGCTCATTGCACCCTGGCCCTGACACCTAAACCAGGGGTCCCTCCCTGCACCATTATAGCTAGGCTGTTAAATTACAGAGACAGAGACTTGATCCTTAGAATGTCTACAGAGTTGGGAACGTTGAGGTACGAGGAGAGCAACATTCACATATATCCAGATTTTGCTGCAGGGGTGCAGGCCGAAGGAAGGTCATATGATCCGTTGAAGAGACAGCTCAGATTGCGCCGGATCCCCTATGCTTTGATATTCCCTGCTAAGTTGCGGATTGTACTTGGTGGCAGGGTGCATTTTTTTACATTTTTTTTTTTTTTTAATCCCTTCAGAACCTTTGAACTATGATGAATCCTCTGTTCCACTTTCACCCCAGGATCGCAATGGGGATCAAAATAGAAGCCCAAGACCTGATGACGATAGGAGAGACCTTGCAGACTGAACTATGTACACTGTTATACCCTTTAAGTTAACTGTAAGATGGAGCAATTGGGTGGCGCCAATACTCGTGAGTTAGAATTGCCCAGATGGTGGCAAGTGGTTGTGGCAGACATGGTTGCTGCAGCATACGCACCTCAGGAAAGTTCCAAGTGTTACGGTGGGGGGGGTACATCATCTAGTTGGGGTTGATGGTGCACGTGGTGGGGTGGGCATTATACAGTTAATATTTGAATATGTACCAGAGGATGACGGGCCTGGTTGGTTACTCTGGGGCTGTGGTGTGAACAGCTTCCCCAGAAGGATTGTTGATAAGGATTGGGGGCGGGAAGCGAAGGGGTGAGACGGGGCATTTCGGGAAGTTACACATTTTGAAAATAATGGTCCTGTTACGGAAAAAGGTATGGAAAACAAGTGCGCGCATACTGCAATTGGTGGGCAAGGTCAATGTAAATGGCAACTAAAGTTCCCGTAGGCACAGGGCTATAAATTAAGCTGTTGACCTGGAATGTCCGGGGCCTCAACAACCCGCGTAAGGCTAGGAAAGTTAGTACATATGTGTCGAGAGACGGTCCCCACACCCTGATTTTGCAGGCAACAAATGCTCTTAAGGAAGTAAATGCTGCTTTTGCTACTAATTGGGGCCCACTGCGATATTATACAGAATACTCTACTCCGGCTAAGGGTGTTACACTTATCCACCCCTCATTGGGTTTTCATTATACGAGAAGCAAGGTTGACCTGCTGGGACGATATGTACTTGTGTGGGGTGAGATATCTGGACACCCAACAATATTGGTAAATACTTACGGACCTAATCATTATGACCCAGACATTTTCCAGACAATTGTGGATATGCTTATTCCATTAGATGATACCTGGGTAATTTGGGGAGGGGACTTTAATACCATCCTTTATACTCAATTGGATCAGTCTTTTGATGCCCCACGGTTACTTACAAAAGCAACTAACACATTACATCAAATTGTGCTACATTTAGCCCTCATTGCTGTATGGAGAACACTCCACCCACACGACAAGAAGTTCACGTACTATTCAACGGTTCATGATTCGGAGTCCCGCATAGATTATTGGTTATTAACCACCTTGATCACCAATATGGTACAGAGTTGTGATATCCTCCCACGCTCATTGTCTGACCATCCCCAGTCTCCCTAAATCTCAAATTGATTGACTCTTCCCCCCCACCCACCACCACCCCCACACCCTCCACGCCCACAAACAGCACGGTGGAGGATGCCTTCAGCAATCCTTAGGGACCCCTGTGTGACTGAAGCCTTACATATCGAAATTGCAGAGTTTTTTGCCATCAACGGTGTATCCGTCAGCACCCATTAGGTTCTTTGGGAGACTTTCAAGGTGTGGCTCAGGGGTATCCTCATGGTCAAAACCACTGGATCACTTAAAAATATTAGAAGAGAACTAGGTCAAATTGAATCCCAGCTCAGAGATCACGGAAATGAATATAGTACAACACATAAAATGGAGACACTAGCAAGCATTCAAGAGCTAACAGGTGAATTCCACTAGTTGGTAGATAGGGAGGTGAGATATATGGCCACCCCAGTAAGAGCTTGTGGATATGGAGAAGGGGATAAAGCTGGCAGATCACTGGCTAATCTATTGAAAGCCGAGAACTGTTGCAATCCCATTGCAGGGATTCAAGCTATTCGCGGTTCACTGGTGACCCATGATAAAGACATAAACAACGCATTCTCGCAATTTTATTCTACACTGTATTCCAACCGAGATGAGGTCACGGCAGACGAACTTTCAGGATATTTAAATATAAATACATTGAATCTCCCCAAGATCTGGCCTGAAGCCAAACTCGCTCTAGATCAACCCATAACACAGGAGGAAATTGTTTGTGCCATCCAGTCTCTGACATCTTGGAAAGCGCCTGCATTGGATGGCCTGGTAATCGAGTTATATGAGGAATTCTTCCAATAAATGGCACCTATCCTTCTGGGGGTATGGGAGGAAGCTATGGAATGGGGCATACTCTCACAGTCGATGCGTGAAGCTATTATTACAGTGTTATTAAAACCGCATCGACCCCCGCATGATATGGCCTCCTATAGACCTTTGTCATTGATTAACACGGATGCTAAAGTATTTGCGAATATCTTGGCTACAAGGCTTCTCCCCAGAATGTCCCAGTTAGTGCATCCAGATCAATCTGGTTTGATTCCCACGAGATCGACTGCATTGAATCTCTGACGTTTGTTTGGGGTGATGGCTCAGGTGAGTCCGGATGCGAGAGCGGTAGTGGCCGCCCTAGATGGCGAAAAGGCGTTTGACTCTGTATCGTGGAAATATCTGTTCATGGTGCTGAGCTGCTTTGGGATTGGCACCTACCTCCTTAGCTGTGTCTGACTCCTATACACTAACCCGGGGGCGAGAGTCCTCACAAACCGAACATTGTCAGCAGTATTCCTCCTCGGAAGGGGCACTAGGCATGGTTGGCCCTTCTCCCCAATACTTTTTGCCCTCACCATCGAGCCCATGCCCGCCTTTGTTCAGCTGGTTCATGGACACAGGGGGATTAGAATAAGCGGGTCTCCACAAATAATATCTTTGTACACCGATGACACCCTCTAAATGTCCGAGACCCAGAGCACAATATTGAACCTATAGTGAAGGACAACCCTGAATGTACTTGTAATTCCGGTTACAAAAGAAATTATTCCAAATCTGAGTTATTCCCTATCGCACCCATTACCACACATCCATCCAGCATTGGTGGGTTTAAATGGGAACCCATTTGCTTCCGTTATTTGGGTATTATGGTGTTGAGAGAGCGTCAAACATTGTATGCAGACAATTATGAAGCCTACTTGCAACTATTCTCTACAAAGCTATGGTTGTGGGCAAAACTCCCAACCTCCCTCTATGGGTGGGTGGCGATTTTGAAAATGGTGGTCCTCACAAAACGGTTAGATTTCTTTTACAATATCTCCTTATGGCCAGTAAGGTCCTTCTTCACCAAGCTTAAGTCACTAGTCACTACATTTGTCTGGGGGCCTGGGATGGCAAGGATAAACTGGAGTAAACCAGCAGAACCATACACTAGTGGCGGCCTAACAGCACCCAATTTTGAGCTTTACTACTTAACATCACAAGTCCAATTTGCAAGACATTGGTGTAACCCTGAGGATATGGCCACACACGTACCGTTAGAGAGGTATGCTGCGTCTCCCACCGGCCTAAGTACAGTTATATTTAGTACACACCATGGGGACTCCTGTGTATTTGGCACAGTTAGTACCACTGTAAGTGCATGGGCGAACATTTTTGTGAAAATTAATTTCGAGACGCCCTATGACAGAGGAGCCCCACTATGGTGCTTTCTGGGAATTTCCCCCACCTTTGATGAGGCTCTACAGAAACCCTCTGACCCTGCTAAGCAATTTAAAAGAGGCGACATGTACCCTGAGGGAGAGTATGTTACTCAAAGAGAGTTTGTTAACACTATTGGGAGTGGACCGTTGAAACTGTTGCAATATCATCGAATGAGAGGTACATTTAGTAAGAGATGGCCAGCATTCCTGAAGGAACCAGACACAAATGAATGCGTAAGAGCCTTCATGTCCAATGATGGTACGAAAAACAGTGTCCAAACTGTATGGGTTAATACAATATCATATTCCTCCTCAAAGCTCTATCAAATCAACATGGGAGGCGAGTTTGGGCACCATGATAGGGGATGATAAATGGCGCAAATATGGTCAATTAACCAAAAGAATATCTTTGAATGCTGGGTTGCGTCTGATTCAGTTTTAAGATCCTGAACCAATTACACTACACCCCTGCCAGAATGGCTAAATGTATGACAGACTGTACTGGTGAATGTTTAAAATGTGGTAGTCCACAGGCTGATGCTTTCCACATGTAATGGGCATGCCCCCTGTTCCCGTCTTTCTGGGGCTGTGTGGCTGAGGCCATAGAAGATATAGTTCACATTCCATCTTCTCTTGCTCCCCTTAAGAACCTATTTGGTGATATCGGTAAATCTTCTGAGACCACGAGAAGACTGTTTAAATGTTGCATGTGCTGTGGCTAAGAAATGCATATTAAATTGTTGGAAGGCTAAACATACACCCAAACTAGACGATTTGGTTCACGAGCTAAAATACGTAAACGAGTGTGAAGAACTATTTGTTCTATCTGCACCAACGACATGTCGCCCAAAGGACATCTGGGCCCCGTTCAGAGGTTATTTATGAGGGAATGGTATCTAACGATGACAGCTCTTGAACCCTACGTGCTATGTTATTGGAAATCTTTCAGATGTTGTTAAACTGACCAAACTGTTGCACACTGTATGTATACAATGCTGTATTGTGTGGCTGATAATATAACCATTTAATAAACATAAACAAAGTTGAAAAGATAAAAGGAGAGACAGCTAGGGGGCCGTGGACCAGGAGGGACACATGAAGACGTTGCTCGGCTCCAACCCGTTGGGCCTGTAAAATGGTGTTCCGGAGAATCCCAGGCAGCGGGAAGAGTGAAGAGCCTGCGCCCAGGGCAGAGAGCCCCCAGACACACGTGGGGATCCTGCGCCCGAGGCAGTGAGTGCTCCAACACCCCTTCCTCTTGTGAAATCAGGAGGAGAGGCAGAACTGGAACGGAGGTCGGAGCGGCAACTCAGGACTGCTGTGAGACAGGGTGAGCCCTTGTGCCGCTTTGGGTCAGGAAACCGGTGCCGAGTGGACACCCGGCTGAGGCCATACCATGCATTGCATCTGGAGTGTGTTGGAGGGCACACCATCTGCCGAAGAAGCGAGGAGGACTGAACAGCGTTGTTCTGCTCCTTGGCCCTTATCAGAGAGGTATCCCGTAGCCCTCGCCCAGCATTGGTACAAAAATGCAGCCGTCTCCTTGTGGGCACTGCCTGGATGAAATTCGGACCCAGCGGATCGGTGGCCTGCGGCCTGTCAGTGAGCAGTCCTGGAGGGCGTGATCACCTCAGGAGGAACAGTGGCGGCACAGCGCTAGTGAAGCACGAGTAGGACGGCGAGAAGGAGGTGAGAAGAGCAGCCCGACCGCACCGTAGAGGCTCTACTAGGTGAGAGGGCCTCGGGGTGCCCACACTAGCCAGCGCAAGGCCCTGCAGGGGGTTAGGAAGGATAAAGAAACACCAGCGCAGCCCCCACCTGGGCCCCAGTGGGTGAATATAGACCCTTGTGCCGACCCAATAATGTACGCTACCACGTGTTGGGATTCTCCCAGGACCAGTTCAGTGGCACACTCCACCCCAGGCGACACGCATATAAGAATAGGCCCCAAAAAAGGCACATACTCCCCAGTGGAATGGGCCACAGAGACAGTGCTGGACAGGGTGGACGCCAGAAGGCCCGGCATCACTCTGGTGGCAGCCACAGACACCATCATGTTTTACTGGGTGTGATAACCGGAGGCCATGTAGGCCGGCTGCAGAGGCGCAAAGTCCCAGCGAGGAGGTGTTTCCAGGCACCACTGAGAGGGACACTGCGTGCAGACCACTAGACTAAACCCACCCAGTGCTGACAAGGTGAGAGGCCCAGGGGCTGCTGGGTAGGAGTGCCGGATCCCAGGGAGGAGACGGAGGATACCGTGTGCTAATACCCCCTGCAGTTTGGGCCCAGTGGGCAGACATAAAAGGCAGACACCCCGGAGACAGGAGTTGTCGAGGTGCCACTTTTCATCATGTCCCGACAAGTGAGCCCCATTGCCTCCTCAGCAGCCTACGCCCCCAAGGTCCTAAATGCGGACAGACCCTTCCTCTCCAAAAACAGTTGCCTAACTGTTGCCAGCACAATCATTGGATCCAGGATTGATTACTCGATGCACTATTCGTAGGCAACTCCTCTGGTAACATCCACAAACTTCAGGTCATCCAAAATAATGCCTCAGAGCAGCCCTTAACATCCCTAAAGAGAACATATCTCTAAAGCAAGAAGAGAAGCACATTGCCCCCCCCATCCAGGAGCGCATCTCATTCACAACCCTGCCCATGAGAGCACTTGGATCCAATGACACGAACCTGTTGGTGGTGCCAAGATTTAAGCTCATCCAGGTCAGCAAATGTGTATTTTTGTGGCGGTGCCTAGAGCATCAAATGCGATTCTGCCAGTTCCAAGCTGAACAAAATCATTGGACCTGTTTAAAAAGAAGTTGAAAACCTTTCTGTTCAGATAAATTGCATATGAGCTGTGCTGAGCTACTCGTGCATGTGCGGCCCATCCACATCTCTTTGTGTATTTATCATTGTTGTGTCCACCATCTCCTTTATAGTTTGTGCCCGTATGCCTTCCCGGCCACTTTGTGCGCGGTACAATGTATTAATGTAATGAGACCAAGTATCCCCCTTTCCCATTTAGGGATACCCTTCCATTCCCATGCTTTGATGGCATACTGTGATTACCCCCTTCAACAACCCTTAAAACCTGCTGATTGTGTCCCTCAATAGTCTGTAACCAACAGAATAGTAAAGACTGAGATGAGGAAGAGGGGCCGAGTAATTCTAAATACTCGGCAGAATCGAAAGGAACAGACTAATGTTTGGAAGGAGTCAATTGGCTCCTTACAACTCCCTTCCTGGAAGCAGGAGTTTAAAGATGGAACAGCTAAAGATGCAATATAATGGTGTGCGCTGGGTCTTTGGAACCTGTCCAATAAATGCTCACACACCCCGCTACAAGTTGGACTCTCATGGAAGCAATAAACTTATGAGTCAATAACTTGTGTATTAACTTGCCATTTATTTAGTGATGAATGGTAAAGCAGGAATTTGGCATAAATGGGAACAATGCAAGTTATAGGTTACAGATACATAGCACACAGTCCTATGTTCCTTTGGACTGCCAACCGCCAAGGACCCATTCAGTTTATGGACTTGCCTCCCTCCCTCTCGGGCACTGGACTGGTCTTGCGCTCCCTTTCATGGCACTGAACTAGTCTCTCCCTAGTTCTCGCTGGTCAGGCCACAAGTGAGACGTGGCAATATGAACTGCTGCTTAGGAGCTATCTATCAACCCAGGGCATTTGCACATGCTCAGTGAAAACCTGCTGGAGAGTCCTCCTCTTGCCCATGTTAGTTTCTACTTTTATCAGGTATGCCTGTCACTCAACATGACGTAAACCTTCCAGAATGTTCACTACCTTGTTGTTTTAGAGAAAAGTACTGGCAGGCATCGGTCTGCTCATCCCCCCTCCCCCGCCCCCATCTCAGAGACCATCCTTTGCTGGGAAGCGCCACACTGGAATGCATCTTATCAGTGCCCGGGTCAGCCTGTACTTTCAACTTGACTTTTTTGTGCAAACGCGTACCTGTTTATTATGGCCGATGGAACCTCGCTTGTGAAAGAAGAGTGTCTCAGTGAAAGCCCAATGCAATCATTTCGATTAAACCTTAGTGAGCAATCTCGGCAAGCCCATGTGTTCTGATAGTTGGGATCTAGGTACCACACTGCTAGTTTGCAAGCACTCAACGCACACCACATTTAACTATTACCCCCCACCTCCATTCTTCCTTGGCAAGTTGCACGCTTATGCACAGTGTAGTTGGCGCAGCAGGTTTTGCACTTGCGCACACCTTAATCCTTATATCAGAGAAGGTAACACAGAACTGCAGCTGGCTAATTACTGCTGGGGAAGTCAGCCTGAGAAGCCTACAGACGAGCAGGGAGACTGCGAGACGAGGACTGCAGGAGCTGTTTCACCATGCTGGTATTGCAGTAGGAAAAGAGGGGAACCCTTCCTGGTAACCGAGAAGCAGTGGCTGCACCGCCCAAACACAGAGAAGTGCCCAGGTGGCGAGGCAGGTGCTGTGAAGGATGTGGATACTGTTAAGATGGATTTCTGAACTCTGCCTGGAGGGGCAGAGGTTCAGAAGGCCAGCCTAGTTTCTTGGAACAGGGTAACCTCTGGACAAGCCAGACCAATCAAGGTAGCGATCGCGGCAGTCAAGACTAGGTCTCAAGAGGGGTGAGGGTGACTGAAAGCCCGCAATGAGCACACAAAGCAAGGACACTTACAAATTACTCCAAGCAGTTGTTATATTAAAATATAGACACATTTATTACAAGGCCTTTGTAACATTGACCGTAGCGAGAAATCACAATAAAACTCAAGTAAACCAACACATCACAACCAAATACAATATATATACAATTACCAACGAGTCTAACAAGTTAGACGCACGAATTGTGAATACCACCTAGATGGGGAGGAAAACAGGCAGTGCAAATAATGGTTAGACCCAGTCCGCCTTCAGAGGCACCTAACTGAAAGGGAGTCCGAGCCCTACGAAGAGTGGAGCCTTGTGCTCAAAAGTACCTGCACACGCGGGTGCCAACAGGCCAAGGGGAGTCTCCTCGAGGGAATCGGGCAGTTCAGTTCGGTGAACAAATGAAGATGAACAGAGCTCCGCGACTCAAGCGCAGCCTCCACTGTGGGCAGAAGCAGAGCGCGAGTACGGAAAGGCGTGCTGTTTGACACAGTGGGGAAAAGCTATGGGCTACTGTAGGATGGCGACCAGTTCCTAGCGATGCTACTCACCGGTCCCCGATGCAGGCAGACCCAGGCTTCACCGCGTCAATTTCAGTGCTGGCAGGTTCCGATACGAGCAGGGGACGTCTCGGCGTCGTGTAGATTCCGTGGCAGCAGAAGTTAGAGTTGAGGATGTCCCAAACGCAGTGAACCCACACAGTTTGTTACCACAGCAGGGCAACGGAGCGGCCGTGTGTATTTCAGCCCAATGTACACTTCTCACTTCAGACCTGGGAATGGCAAGTGTACGAATCATGTGAGAGTGGCAAGGACTCGTAATACAGCAGCAACCTGACGGCGGTTACAGAGCAAGACTCCTGGGTAGGCTGGTCAGTCCACTGGATGGCCCAGAGACACTTCCGAAGGCTTACGTGCAGGAGATGGTGAAGATGCCGAGAATAGTTGTTCCCACTATTCCAAAGGGTCGAAGTACCAGTACAGACCTTCTCGTTCGATCAGAGGTAGAAAGGGTTTCACAAAGCGACAGCAGTGCAGAGGAGCAGTCCTTCAGCGGGTCACCAGCGATTCCTCGGTTCAGCCTCGTAGTTGCAGGATACTTGGCTCCTGTATTCCTTTGTTTGTGAGAACTCAGGAGATCGACATGGTAGTGGTGTTTCCAGCCTCCTCTTATCCACGGTTCCCTTCGCGCCAAAACGGAGGGGACCCAATGGGAGATCTGCTCACAAAACACTCACACCATACGTGGACCTATCACGGACCATGGTGGTCTCAGGCATTCACGACACACTAGACTCTCTGGCACCCAGGATGTGTATTGGGACCAGACATCCCAGCCCACATCCTGGTGGCGCACACAAGGCCTGTAGAAGCCCGCGAAAGCATCTGTGTTTCGCGGGAAAGTACATGCCCAAATAAGGAAGGCTCCGGGTCGGCTCGACCTGGGGAAGGTGAAGGGGGCAAGACGGTCAGCGGGCAGGACAAAGAGCCTCGTGGTCTGGCCATTTTGGAAGCCAGGCCACCATTTTGGGCTAAGCGAGAGAAATGCGCTTGAACGCCAAAAGGAGCTCAAAAACACAAAGAAACGATCGCTGCCACCAGTCCCGTCCGTGATTCACTTGCACAGTTCGTTAACAATCCAAAGAGAGTGTCTAGGGCCTGTAGAAGACTAGAGACCCAAAAGAGCAGTAACTTAGCTTACAGTGCCCCCTTGTGCCATGTTGCGCGAAAGCTGCAACATGATAAAAGAACTACGGAAAACGACGTTTCCCGGTACTGACTGTTTTAAGAGCATGATAGTTTCCCCGTAAGAATGGAGCGAAAGCCCAGAGGAGTGCGGCAGAAGGCTGCACTTCTCTTGCAAAGTCTAGATCATGGTGAAAACAACAGCAAAAAGTTTAGGGGTTGCCACATGGAAGGAAAATTACCCACAATTAAGAAATCTTTCCTAACAGATACCGCCAGGCAAAGCCGGTAAGTTCGTGGAGTGGAGGCGAGACGCCATGGTGCTTCCGTGTGTTTGCCACAAGAGATGCGAAGAACGCCAGAGAAAGCCAGTGTGCCCTGGGAAGGGAAGCTGGGTCACTGGGGTATTTTGGCAGCATCACCATGTAACAGTAAGTACAATGTAGATGAGTCGGTTGACCCCCGAGCAAGGAAGTTGGGTTACAGGGACAATTAACCAGGAAAACGAATGAAAGTGGGTTTGAGACCTGGTGTTTAGGTGAAAACAACATAGAATATTGGAGCTGTGTCAATACAAGAAATACAGGAATAAAGGGAGCATAGCAGTAGAGTATACCAGGTGTTTGGCGAGTCTGGGACCCGCACCCAAATTGTGTTATTTTGAAAAGAGAATTGCAAGGAAGAGTCATGGCGCAGGGGTTTTGAGTTGGTGTTTGTGGAAATGCTTGGGGAAGGTAGTTGTTTTCCCCTGGAGTGGATTGTGACCGCAAGAGGAGAAAGTTATCCTCTTGCACTTTAAAGAACTTGGTTATTCTTTAGAACCTTTGTTTTGTGGTGAGAAACCTGGGTAAGGGAGCCATTCCCAGGATCTGTGAACATTATCCATTTGGAATGTGTGTTGGATTACATCTTTTTGTTGAACTTTAACGTTTGTGCACTTTTCAAGCCAGAGACAATACTGTTAGCATCTTAGAGTTACTTTTAGAAAGCAAGGGCTAGGATAGGATTTAAGACCCGGGACATTTTTGCTTTGGACACTTTGACATTGGACAGACCCTTAATTTTGGTTGAGGTAGGGAAAACTCCTCTTAGATTAGGGATAGTGAGGCATTTTCCAATCCCAGGAGTCTTCTGTGTCCGCGTCTCATTCCTGTTTCCTGTCACCTTCCAATAACCAAAACAAAAGTCCCTCCACAGACTCTCCCAGCAGGACAAAGCTAAAGACCCGTAGTCATGGGGTCAATTTCCTGTAGGCCCCCGCTCCCCTATCCATCCCACATCCTTGCCCTTGACGTCAACCCTTTACCCAACCCTTACCCCATGTAGTGAGCAAGGTTCCTACAACTTTACAAAGAATGAACATCCCAAACCCAATGAAGACATCAAACCTATAGTAACTTCAACCTGAACCATTCGGACCTCCTTCTTCTTCACTCTGTTAGTTATCCCTTGCAGAGTACACTCCCAACTACCATCAACCCTCCTTTCACATTGCGTTTTGGAGACGCTCTGCTTTTCCTCTTCCCTTAGGGTATGGACATGCATTCTCCCATCCCTCTTTCCCTGGCACTCTTCGCTCGTTTATCCCTTAATCTCTCTGGGAACGACTCAGACTGTGAAGCACCTTCGTTCCTGTTTCAGTAGGTCTGCTAACTCCTCTTTTACAATGCTGTAAGATTTCCATTGATTTTCAAATTACAGCCTGCATAGAAAAGTCCATTTATCCTGCGTCCTTTTCTCAAAGCCAGCTTGTAATCCTAGTAGATCTGTCTTCAGCTGGGGCCTCCCTTTGGAACAGCCTCCCGGCCACCTTGAAACTTGAGGAGAACCATCTCCGGTTCCGGAAGCACCTTAAGACCTTCCTCTTTGCATCCGCCTTTGGCCCTCGTCTCCCCTGCTGATCTGTTTTCTCCCTCGGCACTGTGCACCTGGCCACCCTCTGTCATTGGGGCCCAGGTACCTGCTCACCCTGCCTCCTTCCTGCACTGCCTCCGGGCCACCCCTGCACTGGGGCCTGTATCTGTACCCATACAGTCCCTCTCCCACTTTTCTTCTGCACTTATCAGATATACCCTATCTGACTAATCTAGCACTTGTCACTTGCTGGCTGCACTTCCACTGTTTATTGCCTTTATTTATTTTACTTATTTATTCTGTTTCTCTCCTCTGTTCCGCACTTTCCACTTCGCCCCCTTTTCCATGCACTTGCGTGTTCTCAATGTCACTCGGCCTAGTTAGATTGTTGTTTTTGTTTCTCCCTTGTTGCCCTCCTTTCGCCTGGTCGGGCTCTGAAACACTTGTGTACGAGCGTGATACAAATAAAATATCATATCATATATCACACTGTCTTTTTTTTTTTCTTTTTTGTTGCAACGTTGCCTGAGACAAGTCTTGATATACTAATATAGAAGCATCACGAAAGTGGATCACTTTGTTTCCTCGACGCAGCCTTGATCCTTTCTTTTAGCTGAAATAAGTGAACCTGTATGAGGACATCAGGGAGCAAGTTCTTACTCGGTTGGTAGGATGTATATAGCTGATGCGTTCTATCCAGCATTATCGCCTCCTCTTCAGAGATTTCCAAAATGGGCCAAAATAGAGACTGAACATATTGTGCTAATTACCCATCAGCAATTTCTTTTGGAATCCCTCACAGCCTGACGTTGTTCTACCTTTACCAATTTTCAGCGTCCTCCTGTTTCATCAAGACAAGCTCCAACTGCTGCTCTAGAGAGGCTACCTTGTCGGTAAACTCTGCATGTTCGTTGGCCCTTTATGCAAAGTGTCTTTTCCACTTCCTCAAATCGTTTTTCGGCTGCCAACAAATCTAATTCTGCAATACATTTTGTCAAGAGTTGCCACACTTTATTTAATTTCCTTCTAAATTTCAGAGCATCAATTGTAGATTCGATCTCGTCATGGGTGCATCCTCCAATTGTGACTGTGGGTTCTGCAGCGAGTGGATCTGGACCGATGCTTGAAGATACAGCCCTTACGGATTGAATTATGGATGGCTGAAATGTGTCCCAACTGGAAAAGAATGACATTGTGAATGAGTGGGGAATCATTAAAGTTGAACAGCTTCAGAAGTGTTGCCCCACTCACTTATTCACAATGCCATTCTGTTCCAGTTGACACATTTCAGCCATCCAAAATCCAGTCTATTAGGGCTGTATTTGTCCCCAGATGTTATAAGCGAGCAGTCCAGCAATGCCGGTGATCCAAAGGCCAGACTATCACACGGCCCGCTGGGACAAGCCGAAAGTCCCTTATACCAGCCCTCCACAATTCATAGTCGCCACCCCTCAGGGCCAGTTTGTACTTGATGTGTTCTTATGAACAAAGTGTGACTCTTCCTGATGTCTACTTCAAGTACCCTTCACAGCCGTAAACTCTGTACATCCAACTCTGTGTTTCACAGCCCTTTCCAACTTTCGTGCAGCCCACACTGCTCAGTCACTGCATCAGGCCACCGCAGACTGTACTTCAGTCCTGACCTCCTCCGCACACCCCGACCACTCCGCCCAGCAAGGCCATCGCTCCGTATTCACCCAACTTAGATTCGCTCTGCTCTTGTCTGGCCCATTCTCCGCACTTGGGTCGGATCCTCCACTGCCTCTACTGGCCGCTGTTCGCCTCGCCAAATATCTGCTGCAGTAAGGATGAACTGCAGTCTTCTTCAATCGTCTCTTTCCGTCTTGCTCAGGACACCACTGAAGCGCTTCAGAAGTGAGCCTTCTTCACTGCATTCTCTACTCGGTCTGCCCTTCCAACTCAGCCTGATCGCTAACCACCCTCCTGGGAGCCATCTTGTCTGTTACCGCCCTGGTACTCGATCCTTACACATCTGGGTCCGTAGGGTCGCTAAGTCTGTGCTTTGCTCCTTCTCTTGCCCGCTTCATCCCTCCATAGGTAGTGGGGGGAAAAGGAACTTCGTTTAACTCATAGGCTGAGTAGTGTGGGCTCGCTTTGCTTCTCTTACCAGATCCCTACCCAAGTAATAAATCACAGACAACTTATGTGTATGGAAAAGTTGTAGGCCGTAGGCATTTTATTTTCTTACAGCAAATACAACACAACAAAATAAATACACTGCCATAGGCTTTTGGGCACCTTGTGTCCAGTCCCGAAGTTGTCCAAGGCTCCTCCTGAGTCCTTGTTATCCCTGGGCCTTTGTTCCTGGGCACATGCCGCCACACCTGAGCGGGTGTTCCTTACGCCCACTAAGGTCCCCCCCAAAAGCACCCTACCTACAACCTTGTTCTTGGACTGCCCTAAAAATGTTGTCGGAAAAACCCCCCATCCCTTTCTTTGATAGGTGCACCCTATCCTGGTGAAACATGTCCGGATTGTTCCGGTGTAAGCCATGTCTTATGAAGTGCAGCCCTGTGCTCCTGCAGTACTTTTCTACTGATTTATTTAGTTTCTTTCTGGCTATTTCGATTGCGTGCCTCTTCTGTGCCCCATACCAGAACTTCTTGGTATTATTTCTGACATAAAAATCTCGGTTTTCCACCAGCTGCGGGCTATGCTATGCAGCGACTCGCAAATGTTCCTTTGTAATTTACCCCTATTTGTGCTCACCAGGTCGTTCCCTCCGAGATGCATAAATAGGTACTCGGGGGTTGGGGGGGGGACCCTGAAACCTATCAGGTCCGACAGCCTGTCGTGAATGTCCTCCCAGTGCATCCCCGTGAGGCCCCACCAGGATGTAATTGTGTTTCTGAAATGTAGTCCTTGCTTCTCCTCTTCCAGCCACCTGCCTGCCCGGGTCACGAAAGAGTGCCCCACTATCCATGCCGATTTGTAGGGGTCTGGCCTCTATGGAAACGGGGAAGATAAGTGTTATATCAGTTCCTCCCTTATGTATTTTTTAAAACATTGCGACTTCCATCCCCAATTCTTCTCACCCCCTTTGCTCCCAGGCCCTCCGCCCATGCAGAGGTTGCTGCTCCTATCCTGAAAGAGTGTGTTCCAAATTCGGCTGGATCCCATCCTGCTTTTGCCACCGCCTGATTCCCATACTAATGTCTTTCCTTGCCACCGTATTACTGGCCACCAGTTCCCCTACTCTGAAAGCCCCATAGTATGCTAGTGCAAATGCTGCCCTGAACAGCGCGGTTTCGTACGTGCTGCTGCATGTGTCTTGTCTCGCAGTACTTTTAACAGAATTATCAACTTCCCAAAATTTACCGGCCTTCTGTTATCTGGTTTCTTCCCCTCTAATTTCACCCATCCTCTCATAGCGTATTTTATTTTAGCGCTATCGGTCGGGTCTGGTATGCCCGCTACTTTTGCGGTATATGCTACTGCTGCTAGGTGCGCTGCTGCCCAGCTTTTCTTTTTTCCTTTGGCAAATGCCCCTTTGAGAAATTCACAAATGTTTTCAGTTGACATTTTTTTCTCCTTTTACACCTGTTTCCACTAACGCATCTTTTACATGCTTTTCGTACTGCTTACCCGTTTTGTACGTTAGGGCGTTCCTGGTCAGCTTGTCGATGACCCTTTCCTTTCTCCGTTCTTCTCCCACTTCTTTTGAGTCGACCTTGTGGCCAACCGTGCTTTCCTTTCTAGTGCCGCCAACGGGTCCCATGCCTTCCGCGGCGTGGGCGTTCTTTCCTTGTCGGCGTCTGGTCTCAGCTCCCTGAATTTCTCCCACTGAAAGCGAGAGATTGCATCAGCCACCACATTTGCTTCCCCAGCGATATGCCTCGCCTTTATGCATGTATTCATTTTTAGGCTTTCCAGTGTGATTGCCCTCATTAATTCCAACACTATCATGCATGACGCACTTCCTTTGTTTAACACGTGCACCACTGCCATGTTATCTGACCATACGGCCAACTCCTTGTTTCCTAGCTCTTTCCCCCCCCATGCGCATAACGCGACCCATATCGGGAAGAGCTCCAGCAGCGTTATGTTTTTTGTCCATTCCGCCACCTGCCATGTTTTTGGCCACTTGCCTGCACACCATTGTTTCCCCAGTATTGCGCCAAAACCAAGGCCACCTGCTGCATCGGTGAACAACACCCTTTTACCTTCCCCGTTCACCGGTGAGCGCCATATCACCGACCCATTGAAGTATTTCAGAAATTCTGCCCACACTTCCAGATCTCTCTTGATTCCTCCCCCTAGCCTGACTCTGTGGTGCCCCTCTGTAGCACCTCTCGTTTTCAGTTCAATACTTCTCTGGAACACCCTTTCCTGTGGTATGACTCTTCCAGCAAAGTTAAGCTTTCCTGCCAGCGCTTGCAATTCTCTCACTGTCGCTTTCTTTTTCCCTTGTAGTTCCTTTATTGTCTTCAGCAGATCCGTCACCTTGTCCTCCGGGATCCGACACCTTCCTTTGTTTGAGTCAATTTCTATTCCTAGAAATTGGATAATCTGCGTTGGGCCCATCGTTTTCTCCTCAGCCACCGCCAGAGGAAAACCCCACTCGCTTGTTATTTCCACGAATTTATCCAAGGTTGCCCTGCATAGCTCTGAACCTTTTGGCCCAACGAATAAAAAATGGTCCAAGTAATGTACCATCATGGACTCCCTCATCTCTCTGTTACTGCCCATTGCAAAAATGAACTTACCCTCTCAAAATATGCGCATGAGATGGCGCACCCCATCGGGAGGCATTTGTCGACGAAGTATTCCCCCTCCCAATGCATACATAACCATCTTTGCGATCTGCTGTTGACTGGCAACAGGCGGAATGCCGATTTAATGTCTGCTTTCGCCACCCATGCCCCTTTTCCCGCTTTCCTGACCAGTTCTACTGCCTCCTCGAAGTCTGAATAGGATACTGTTGCATCGCTCTGGGCGATCCCATCGTTCACTGAGGCCCCCGGGGGGTAGGATAGGTGGTGTATCAGCCTGTATTCCCCTTTGTCTTTTTTCGGTACCAGCCCTAGTGGAGAGCCTATAAATTCTTTGAATGGTAAGGCCGTAAAGGGGCCCTCCACCCTTCCCAGTTATACCTCTTTCCTGATCTTACTGGTCACTATATCTCTGTTTTCGGTTGCCGACTTTAGATTCCTAGGAATGTCTTGCGCTCCCTGCCCGGTAAACGGGATGTTAAAACCTTCTCTAAAGCCTTGTCTGATCTGGTCTGCCGTTTCTTGGTCTGGGTATTTCTGGAGCCACCTTTCCATCCTCTTGATTTTTACCAGCGTGGCCCCCTTCCCGCCCCAGTTCTTGTTTCCGCGTCTCATCGCTTCTGCCGCTTGGAGCTGCGACCCTTGTGCACTTGGAGCTGCTGTGGTCCCCCTTACATCTCTCGCACTTGTGGCTGAACTTGCACTTCCATCCCCATCTACAGGGTACCCCCTTTTCAAAACTCCTACATTGTCCAGGTTCTGCTCGTGCTGTCCCCATGCTCCCACTGCCCCCACCCTGTGTTGTCGGGGGCAGGCTGCTCTGCTACCCTCTCTGTGGCCCATAATTTCTGCTCCGAAAACTCTGGTCTCTATTTCTGTCATAGCTGGATTCATACTTTCTGCTATTTTATCTATAATCCGCTTTGTAATCATTCTGCCAATACTGCCTTCTCTGTATGTAGAGATTAAAGTTTTCTTCATCCCAACCTATATCCGGAAAGCAGTCCATCTCTTTTCTGAACTCGTGATCATACTCCAGCCATGCGTCACCCCCAAACGCTGCGTGTACCTTCAGCACCCTCTGCTGATACGCTACTAATGCTACCCCGTCCTGCGGGAATTTTTGTAATATAATTGTAGACATTATGGTGAAGGCCGACATCCAGTTGTCAAAATTCCTTACTACTGGCCCCTTTTTTAGTAAACTTTTCTCGTCCTCCTTCATGTCCTCTAGGGCCACATTCATCCCCCTCTTTTGACAATCTAACAATGTAAAGATATCGATCAATTCCTTCCTCCATATTTTTTGCTTTACTTTGTCATTTATGTACCAAGCCATCGCTTTCATTGACCTGCCCTGTGCATCTTTACCCATGGTTGGTGTAACGCTCACCTGATTCTCGCAGAGGCGCCGGTCTTGACTGGGCGACTACCGTATCTTCAAAGGTGATGTGTTACACCCGGTTGGCTCTTTGGGCTGGACCTCTGTGCACTGTATGCCTGACGTGTAGAGTAAGATGTCTGCAGATAGAAAATATGGGGTTAATGAACTGGGGTTATTGGGGTGTCCCTATCTCTTTCCTCTTCTCCTCTCCTGTAGACCCCAAAGGTTAACGCTCTCACCTTAGGTAAGTGAATGCTGAGCTCTCCATCTGCCTCGGGGCAGGGTGCTGTAGCCAGTTTCTTCACTGGATAGGTAGCGCAGGCCTCTTGACTTCAGAGGACTGCTGTCCGTCGTTTACTGCACGAACGGTAAGTTTCGAGTCATTCAAATGTCTTTTTAAAGTCTTTAGTAATGATGTCTCTTGTTTTGCAGGGTTCCGGCGATGGCGGATGACGGGCTGAAGTGAGTTGAAGATGGAGCCCGTGTAATGAATAGAAGCGCCTGGAAGCACGTGAGTAAGCGCTTGTTGCCTGCTTCACGATGCGCTCTAACTGTCTTTTTATTTTGCAGGTACGAGTTCGGAGCGGCTGCAGGGTGCCGGAATACCCACTGGATTAGATGTGGAAAGGAGTAATGGCACGTGAGTATTAAAGTTCCCCAATGTCTTTAAACGCTCCTTGTTTTGTCTTTCAGATGCGGATGCAGCGCCGAAGGCCTCCGGAGCGTGCGAAGAGTTGGTAAGCTTTTGTCTTTCAGATGCCGGAATGCAGTATGAAGACCTCCGGAGCACACGAAGAGTAGGTAAGCCTTTGCCTTTCCGATGCCGGAATACTAACCTGTTCTTTCTTGTCTTTATAGGTGTTGCTGAAGACTGGATTCAGGATGGTAAGCCTTTGCCTTTCAGATGCCGGAATGCTAACCTGTTCTTTCTTGTCTTTATAGGTGTTACTGAAGACTGGATTCAGGATGGTAAGCCTTTTTCCTTAGGCCCAGGACTGGATGCAGAAGACACGATGAGCATCCTGCTGCAGAGGGTGCAGAATAACGCAAAGCAAGATTCATCCACCGGGTGTGGTTTAAATAGCCTCCTGTAGTGCTTAGGTCCCTCCTTCCACAGCCACGCCTAGGTAAGAAAAGAGTTCCTGCTTTCCAGAAGAGTTCCAGTGTTCTGAATCTAGGGAGTGGCTCCTGCCCCACCCAACAGGAAAAGTAGTTCCAAACAGAAGAGGATCAGAGGCTCAACTGGCAGGCAAGTAAGCAGCATGGTCTGCTGCAGGTAAGTCCACCCAAGCATTATGAGCCCGGCGCTTCCAGCGCTGGGACTGGGCATATTTATGAGCCTGGTGCCACTGGCGCCAGGACTGGGTCCAAAAGGTCCCAATTGGGACTGGTTGGCACTCGGAACCTGGGTTATGGATCTGCTTCCAAGGGAGTTGGGAAAACCCTGACCTTTTGGAAGCAGAGATCATGACAGTTGGTCTGCCATATTACGTCATGAGTGGCCCCCCATTTTCTGCCGCAGCCACCGTCGGTGCTGCCCCCGGTGGTGTGTCCCCTGCCACTACGTTTGGCCCTGCCGGTGCACCTTGTGGTGCTGGGATTATTGGTGCCCCTTGCGGCACCGGGACTACTGGTGCCCCTTGTGGTGCCGGGACCGGGGTTTCCCTGGGTTCTGCCCCTGCCCCGTCCCCTCTCTGTTTTTCCCTGCTCACCACTCCTCTCCATTTTACCCGAGCCCTTAGATGATCCCTTTCTTCGTCATCACTGCTTGCTTCATTTGAGGAACTCCCCTGCTGCTCCTCCCTGGATCCCTTCACCCTTCTGCTCTTCTTGCCATTGGTTCTGGGCGACTTACCCAAAACCGTGACGCAATTTTGTAACATCTTTACGATTTTATTCCCCACATTATTATTCACAGTACCTTTTCTTTTTATCTTTTTTCTTTCTCTTGGTCGGTGCCTCTGTCTGTTCCTCTGATCTCTTCGACTCCGCTCTTCACCTTTTCTGTCCTTGCGGTACCTCGTCTTCTCCTTCGCTGCTGCTGTGCTCTATGAACAGCAGAGGTGACGTTGCCTTCGGCCTTTCTTCTTTCTGCATTATCTCCAGCACCCATTGTGCCCCATATTCCTTCTCTGCCTTCCTCGCCCATTCTGAGAATTCTTGGGCCCTTTTTGCTCTTCCTTCCGCCATCCTTCTCGTCTGAATTCTGTCAGCCACGCTTCTCGTTTCACCACGGCGAAGGTGCTTTGTTCGTTCGCAGCTGGTACTTCTGGGTCGCTCCTGCTCCGGCACCGTTGGGCGACTCGTAGCAACTGCGTTTAGCACGAAATCGGAGAGGTAGAAAAATGCGTGAGCAAACGTTTTTCCTTCCCCTTATCCAGGCACTAAGAGCCTACCCGAGAGAGGTGAGCTCTTACCTGGTTTGTGCCGCCTCTCCTTTTCCTGGCTTACTTATACACCCCCTTTTGTTCCTTCTTGGGGGCGGCCGGGTTACCCCCCTGCCCCCTTGCTGTTATATTTTGCACCTTCCTAGATGCTGTTTCCTGCCCTTTCCTGGGCTTTTGTTTCTTGTGGCGCCGTTCGGACGCCCCTCCCTACGCTTTCGCGCCGTTTTCCCCCACCCCGCGCCTAAACTCCCAGACCCTCTATCGTCCTGCATTTCCTGGGGCCTGGGTCATTTTGAGGGGCATAGGAGGTCGATGATGGGCGAGGGTGTACGGAGCTCAGCAAAGATGCAGCTTCATGCTTCCCCGCCTGGCCATGCCCCCAGGAAACTACATTTAACCATAAGCCCATTGTAACTTGTTTTGTCGTCAGCAGTCTTAACTGTTAGACGTTGTTGTGTGTGATATCATGGGCTAGAATCATGACACTATCGCTCCCCATGTGCCTCCTCCTGAATCCAACCTGGAGGATGTGGATGAGATTGGGTATATTTGCCCAGCCATGCAACATGCACTTTTGCCGTCAGCTTGATGTCTGCATTGAGCACGGAAATCTGCCTGTAGTTTGCAACATCCATTGGATATTGCCTGGGTTTCAGAATGTGGATAATAAAGGTCTCGTCTATAGTGCATTGCGTTTTGTCCCACAGATAATTTCATTAAAGAGCTAAGTGACCAGGGAGTACAAAATATCATAGGTCTTGTAAGCAGTTGTATTTTGGTAGGAAAGAGTTTCTAGTCTGCCTCCCTCAGCGTGATAGGTGAACTACATAATTTTTCATAAAAGACCTCGCAGCTGCCGGTAATCTGATCATTCCTCAGAAGTCCATATCCTTGACAGTCATGGCCAAACAGTGCCAAGATATCAAATTTGTCATGGCAACACTGCTCACCGAAAGGCACCAGTTTGTGGCAAATGCGTTGGGCAGTAGTAGTGCCTTTTCTTGTATGGCAGTGTGTATTTTGGACATGCAGACCGCATCTACCGACCCGCCTTTAATAGATTGCAGCTAATCACATTATCTACTCCAAAGGTGAACCCGTTTAGGTTTGCTAATGCTTATTTTGTCACGTACAGTACTGGTTTGATATGGAACTGAAGTAGGTTGTTTCGAGATGGACGTGTATTCATTATTATTGTTGTATTTATTTATTTTTCGTCCACCATTCGTGTTTTCTACAATGTCCCACATTGTGGGGATCTATATGGTGGGATGGGGGAGATTTCACACCCACAACACCCTGTCAGTTCGTTTTTTGAGAGGAGAATGGGAGGGAGGTTGTTTCACGGGTATGACTTTTTTAATGCTTTGCTGTAAAATGATGGTAAGGCAATTGGAGGGATTATTGTGAGGATAACACAATTTTTAGTATTCTTTATTATTTTGCCTAATGCTTTTTCAATAGCTGGACAACTAGGGCTGCTCACTGTGAGGATCTTCGCGTTCCAAACTATAAATTTGTTTCCTCTTACTTGCCATTTAATATGCTAAAAATAATTGTCTACTACCATCGGGTCAAACTTTATTCTCTTGTATTTTCAGAAGAACATTTATTATCAGATCCACATGTTATTTTAAGACCTTTTTTAAGATCAATGACCGGCAGCATTGTTTTGGATCAGTCTTGCTATTTCCATGTGTGATTAGGTGTTGCTGATTTTTGCTTTTGTGATATTTCATTGTAAATATTTTGACGTGGAGAGGAGAGACGTACACACCACTTTAATAAGTATGCACGTGAATAGTAAGATTCTGGCTCATATATGACTACATTGTGAAAGTAAACAATCACTGCACTTTTAGTTTTAAAATTTGTATAAATGATGCAACGTAAGCATAGTGAACCAATCCAAGGGTCGAAGGGAAGGGATAATAAGACCCATCTTTTCATTAGTTCCTTGTTTGCTAAATGAAGCCAATAACAATATTTCTTTTTGTTTCTGCAACAGGTACTCAACCACACAAGGATATCCTGTGTAACAATAGGATACAGATCCTGCCCATGTCTGAAGTGGAACTGCTGAGCGGTACATTTACTCTATTGTAATTTGGGGAGCCAGCTAATCCGATATAGGGATATATACATTTTTTGAGATATTCATTTAACTGCATGCACTGTTGCTTAGATTGTATTGTATTCTACTTTGGCAAAAAGTAGCCATCATTAAGGATTAAAGGAGTAGCTATGGGACTGCTGTCCTGCCCCCCCCGCACATCTAGTCTGCCAAACCTTCTGCCTGCATATATTTTGTAGACTCCAAATGGGCCTTTGCCCTTACAGTATGTTCACCACAACACTTACATTGAAGGTCTACAGAATGAGGTGGGGGTACAGACTTCCTTGAAACGAGGCAGGTAACTGACAATGGTTTTATCCCAGTCAGTACCTACATATGGGATCTTCAAATGCGATTGACATACTCCACTTATATTAACATTAAATGTAAAGAACCCTAAATGAAACATTTTTGTAACTTTAAGTGCTCTTCTGGACCCCCCATGCCCCTTTCCTCAATACTTTTCTGTTTCATAGGAATGTGGCATTTTTGCCCAGCACAAACATTATTAGTAGTGAAGCTTGGCCCATCTGTGTCCATGGTCCTTACCCCCCCCCCCCCCCCCAACCCCACCTCCAGGGCACGCCATTCACCCTTCAGTCCTTTCCTTTGCAGCACTCGTTACCTTTCTGGCAGGCAGATTTACATTTTTCAGTTCTCTCTACCTGTGCCATGTCAACATATTTTTTTTCTACCGGTTGCAGCTGAAAGTGCCTTTTCCCAGCGGCATACCCTTGCTCCTGACCCCCATACAGAGACCATGCACAGTCTGCTGGAAGAAGGGAAGTGTCCTCTTAGTGTTGGCCATTCAGCTGGGAACTGCCCTTTTATGGCTAAATCAGTGTCATCCATTTTGTCAATGCAGGTTTGGTTTCCCTGCCTACCTAACAAAAATCAAAATAAGGCGAGGTTTGCCCCCTGCATGCCACCATTTGTTTCCCATTGGTTGCATTTGATGCCCTTCTGCTGCAATGCAGTGCCCCCTCCCCTTCCTCCCTCCATATGTTTCCATTAACATTAACCTATCGGTCTATCGTGGACTTGGCCACACCTCTTCACTTGGCAGCCCCAGTTTTGCTAAACTGGTGTTTTAGTCTGAGAAATTAAGGTATGCGACAAAGGTGTGTGGTTGTTACAGGGAACCGAGTGGAGGGTGGAGAGAGAAAATGCCTAAAAGCAGGGGTGAGCGAGAGATATTTCCACACCGTGCAGGAAGAAAAAGTACCCCAAGCAACAGTGGAATACCAGAGAACCCGAGAGAGGATGAGAAACCCTAACACAAAGGAGGACATCAGAATTACTATACCCCAGTGCGGTTGATTCACAATAGTCTACGGTGGAGTACCAGTGAGCAAACCCCTTGAAGGGGAGCAAAATATAATTCTGAATTGGGAACTGTACCACCAAGCACGTGGCTTGGGAGAAACCCAAATAAAGAGTTTTCTTTCATATTTAACTTTGAGCAGTATAACTGCAAATATATCAGAGAGACACTTTTTTGAGGTCAGAAATCAGCCAAGATCTTATGACTGAGAGAAGGTCCCTTTTCAGGTGGGTTCTGGGGAGTTTGTTTTTCCTTTTTGTTAGTAGTAGGGACAGACGTTAAGTAGATTACAATGAAAATGAGTCCTCTATCACAACCGTAAGCACATCCTGACTAGCACTGTATTATTTTCTTTTGTAAACTAGGTCAAATACCTCTTTAGACTTGGGGAAAGATGGACAGTTTTTCCTTTTGATAATGAAAAAGCATTATGAAACATGACCCATTGTCCACCTCCTTAGTCTGACTTGCCACAGTTTATAATCCTTAATGGAAATATCCCTTCCTGGGGTGTGTCTTTTCTCTTCAGTCACTCAAGTCTTGTGAGTTTAAGTCTCCCCTCACGTCTTTCTTGCCTCCTGATTCTCATGGCGCTTTCCTCTTTCTGAACACTTGGGCGTTCCATTTACATGGGTCTTGAGGCTACACAGGAGGTAGGGCTACAGAAAGCCAAGATGAGTCCCAGAGCTTCCATCAGAAGGTTGGCCATCTGTGCTTCTGTACTGATTGGGTCAGGCTACATTCTCCTACATATCTTGGGAGCGGGGGGGGGGGGGACTGGGTCTGGTTCCCAACACACCATTTTCATCTTCGATCTGCAACATTCATGTGTCTGAGACCTCTCCTATTCATATCCACTATGCCACTGCTGGTTCTCGTGCACTTTCTATATGCTCTGCTGTGTACTTTTACCCCCACAAATCCTCTCCCTCTTGTCCAGCTTCTAACATGCCCTTTTCACCTCCCGTCTTTTCTGCACTCCTCCCTCCTTCAGGCTCTGTCCTCCCAGTCTCTACCTTATTCAGGATGTCGCTCTCCTCCTGTGCTCTTCCTCCCTTCCGGCAGTCGCTCTCCACCCGGGAGGAACACAACATGTTAGGGTTATGAGTATTTGTTTGCATGGGTGATGTCATGCCAATTGAAGAGTAGGGTTTTGTGAATATATTATTGGCATTTGAATATTACAGGTAGAGAGTGTAGGGGTATCCCTAATTATGCTCACACCAGAATCAGTACACCCCTCTAGGGAAATTAGGTCAAAAGGCAATCTTGTAAGGATAACAAGTTTAATCTTTACAAATGAGGATGGTAGCAAAGGACTCTGCTACCTGAACGGTCTTCTGTTGTCCCTCTCCCCTCTCCCCGTTCCTTCCTTCAGAGTGGTCTCAAGCAGGGGTTTATATAGTCCTGGTTTGCCCTGGTGATGTCACTGGAACTGGATCATGGCTTCAACCCAATGTGTCCTTTTTCCATTAAAAAAAATATATATATGTTTATTGGCATTTATATATAAACATGGAGCATTTAAACACAGGTTATTACTTTCATAACATCTGGCATTGTCTTATTTCTGCCTTGTAATTAGAACTTAAACATTAAACAACAATTAACTGAAACTGCCCTCTAATCATATTATTATTGTTTCTCTCTCGCCTTTTACTTGGTAGCCTTTAGTGAGATGCGGGTTCAATGTCTTGGGGGATTCTTGTTGGGGGGGTATGGTCTTTGTCTTGATGACAATGTTCCAGGTATGTAGTGAATGGTTGTTATCTGGCTCAGGGGGGCTAAAAGTTTGTCGAGAAGATCATATCTCTCAGGAGGGCTTTCCACGACTCTAGTGGTGCGTTTGTGTCGCCCCCACCTTGCATGTTCCCTGCCTCCCCGGCTTTGGTTTCTGCGGCAGACCATCTCTCAATCTCTTTGGTCCAGATTTTGTGCATTGGGCCTCCGGGTGATTTTCAATCCATTGCGATCGCTCTCTTCGCGAGGATGCACGCCATGTCCATTAGCTTTACTATATGTTTGATTTTGCTCAGCCTGTGGTGTGGGCCTAGTAGGCATTCTTTTGGGGTCCATTGTATCTGTTCACTCCCGCTTTTCTGCAGGTTTGTTCAATTTCGACCCAAAATTTCAATGATTTCGGGCAGGTCCAGAACATATGGATCATGTCGGCGTGTTCGCTACAGCACCATGGGCATTGTGGCTGGGTCTGTTTGAATCTGACTAACCTGTGTGGAGTCATGTAGGTTCTGTAAAGAACATTCAGCTGAATGAGTCTGAATCTTGCGTTTCTGGACACCTCCTTTGGGTATTGTAGGGCCCTGCTCCATTAATTTTCGGTTATGGTAATTCCCAGGTCTTTCTCTCATTTTTCTTTCAGATGCGCACTGCGTGGGTTGGGTCTGTCGATTAGTTGTGTGTACAGTCTGGTTACTGGTTTCCATTCATCGCTCAGGCTATACATGTCTTGTACCGGGGGTTTGGTTCTGGCTCCTCAGGCCATGTGTTCCACTTCTTCTTTGCCGGGTGTTTTACCCGTTGGTACCATAGGAACTGGCCGGTTGCCAGGCCGTCCCGTGTTTGTAATGAGTCGAAGTCTCTGAATGCTCCTTCTTCGAACATGTCTCCCCATGTGTAGCGTCCCGCCTTTTCCCAGTTTCTTGGTGGCGGTAGGTCGGTGGGGGTTCTGCAGACATCTGCCAGCATAGGGATTTCGGGTGCGTATGGGTGATGTAATCCAAGCAGCAAGCTGGTCTTGTTCCAGGCTTGCCTTCCTAGCTTCACTATCATGGGTGGGTCTGGGGGCCCAAACTGCGGGTTCCATAGTGTCTCTTTGGGATGGGTTGGGGCCGTCAGTTGTTGTAGTAGGCCTGTTTCTGTTGTTCGCTCGTCTGATCGCCACTTTGCAACATGGCTTAGTTGGGCCGCTAGATAGTACTTCTGGAGGTCCGGGAGTTGTATCCCCCCTTCTTTGTACGGGAGTGTCAATTTGTTCAGCGTTAGTTTGTGTCGGACGAGCCCCACAGGAATTCTCTGATCAGGGTTTCCAGTTTCCGGAAGAAAGGTGGTCGTATGTAGCAGCTTATGTTGGTGAAGTGGTATAGGAATCTCAGGAGTATTATCATTTTGGTGATTGATGCTCTGCCCATCATGGAGAGTGGTAGTTTAGACCAAAATTTGATAGTTACGTAGCCCTCCCATCACTGCCTCTTTTGCATTCATGCGTAAGCTCAGGTGTGTGCTTGATGTTGACTCCGAGATACCGGAATACTTCTGTTTGTCATTGGATCCCAATCGTGGGTAGGTCTTCCGCTTTTGCTCCCCTAAGCCTGGCAAGTGGAAATGTGCATGATTTCTGTCTGCTGAATTGTATTCCGGAGTATCTTGCAAAATTGTCTAGTATTTCCAGCGCTGTCGGGGCATTCTCTCACAGATTTCTAAGTTATAGGAGGACGTCATCAGCGTACACCGAGATTATGTTGTATGTCTCGTCTACCCTGATCCCTGCGTCAAAGAGCTGTTTCCTAAAGTAGGTGGCTTTTGGTTCCAGCCCCAGGATGTATAACATTGGTGATAATGGGCATCCTTGTCTAGTTCCTCGTTGTATTGCCCAGGCTTCTGACACCCTGCTTCCAGTTTTCACTCTTGCCATGGGGGCATTGTATAGCACCTTGACCCATCGGATGAAGTTCTCCCGAATCCAAATTCCCTTAAGGTCTCGACCAGCCACTCCCAGAATATGGAGTCAAACGCCTTAATGGTGTCTAGCGACAGCACTGCCATGTCTTCTTTGCTCTCCGTGGTTTGTGAGAGAGAGAGAAATAGATTCAAAGGCTACCCTAACCCAAAGCATGACATAGGGTCACAAAATTGCAGCGGAGCTAGGTAGCTACTAGTTCGAAAGACAAAACACCTTGAGATACAAAAAAATATATCAAAGAAAAAGTTTTATTTACACTAACACAAAAGACATATTTCCAAAAACTGCCGTGGCACTGAGAGTATGCATCATTGAGCACATTGTAATCTGCACATTCGTGGGTTAGTAGGCAGAGTGATAATTTATTACATGTGTTGCTTAGGATCACAATACGTTCATATTGTCGACACACAGATTGGTGTTTCTGGTTCGGTATATTGATGACAAGTTGCAGCGGCTGTAAAGAGTAAAGCATCGCTGATAGGTTGTACCGAATGGTCTTCAGGACAGTTAGTTGTGGTCGGGCAATGTTGGGGAAGCGCGTCCATCTAAAGTATTGAAAGTGGACTGGGTTAGTCAAGAGGAGGTGATGTCAATGATTAGAGAGAAAGAGCTGCAAAGAAGTGGACCTACCATGTTCAGGCAAGTATACGCCTAGGTTAAGGTCTTAATTTCCAGTAAATTGTTTAGGACTGGGGAGCAAATTGCAAAATGTCAGATGCCAGGAGCTAAATAAAACAGATAAATCAGGTAAGTGCATAGTGCCCATGTTGTAGGCATAGCGTGTCTGAATTCTGCTATTAGGGAGCTAGCTGTAATCAATATAGCAGTGATACACGTGGTGCGGCAGTGAATACCGTCTGTAATAGTTAGTACAGATAGTCATTTAAGAGTGCGGAGATTACGTGAGCAAAAGAGGTCGTGCACACTGAAGGCAAGTGTTTCAGATTCCGTGAGATACTGTGGTTTAAAAGAAACCGGTGATGCATCCAGTCATTTAAAGGCAAGGTGCCTAGTCAATTGTGTTCAATAATCATGGCGGCTTTTAAATGCGTGCAATGGTGATTGCCGGTGCAGTGTTTATCTTATTGTGCGGGCATATGGATTAGTCCTGCAAAAGGGCGACAACCTCTTTTGGTCATGTAATCTCTGGACTCTTAAATGACTATCTGTACTAACTATTACAGACGGTATTCACTGCCGGACCACGTTTAGCACTGTTATATTGATTACAGCTAGCTCCCTAATAGCAGAATTCAGACACTCTATGTTCCCAGGTTTATAGTGACATTTTTGTTTTTGTTTTTTGTGTTAATGGGTGGGGGGGTTCCTCCCCAACCCCCCGTTTTTTTTTGTATTGACCCTTTTTTTACTAACTAAACCCAACAAAAAAACAAAATAAAAAAAATATATTCAACATTTTTTTTCGACATTTTTTTTTCGACAAAAACACATTCGAAATTGTTTTTCCGAGCTTTTAACTGGATACCGCCTACTACATGGGCACTATGCACTTACCTGATTTATCTCTGTTTTATTTAGCTCCTGGCATCTTACTTTTTGCAGTTTGCTCCCCAGTCCTAAAAAATTTACTGGAAATTAAGACCTCAACCTAGGCGTCTACTTACCTGAACATGGTAGGTCCCCTTCTTTGCAGCTCTTTCTCTCTAATCATTGACATCACCTCCTCTTGACTAACCCAATCCACTTTCAGTACTTTAGATGGATGCGCTTCCCCAACATCACCTCGACCACAACTAACTGTCCTGAAGACCGTTCGGTACAACCTAGCAGCGCTGCTTCACTCTTTACAGCCATTGCAACTTATCAATATACCGAACCAGAAACACCAATCTTTGTGTTGACAATATGAACGTATTGTGATCCTAAGCAATACATGTAATAAATTATCACTCTGCCTACTAACCCACGAATGTGCAGATTACAATGTGCTCAATGATGCATACTCTGTGCCACGGCACTTTCTGTAAATATGTCTTTTGTGTTAGTGTAAATAAAACTTTTTCTTTGATATATTTTTTTGTATCCCAAGGTGTTTTGTCTTTCGAGCTAGTATCTACCTAGCTCCGCTGCAATTTTGTGACCCTATGTCACGCTTTGGGTAAGGGTAGCCTTTGACTCCATTTCTCTCTCTCATTGTACTCACCCTCCAGAGTCAGGCCCCCTTTACAAAAAAAGAGGGTTTTGCCCACTTATCTCTCATCTCCGTGGTTTGTGCCATTACGTGTTGGAGCCTCCGTAAATTAGCTGTGGTGTTGCGGCCCGGCACAAATCCATTCTGGGCTTCATGTATTAGGAGTCCCACTACTCTCGCTAGTCGCTTAGCCAGTATGGTGGTTAGTATTTTGCTGTCATAGTTTAGCATCGCCAGTGGGCGGTAGGAGATGCAGTCGTTTGTTTGGTTTGAGCATCGGTATTATGAGGCTTTCTCTCATGCTTCTCTGCAGGATCCCTGTCTTGTATGCCTCGAGGTATACTTCATGGAGTATCAGGGTCGGGGTTGTTTCGTAGGCCTTGTAGAATTCGGGTGAGAGGCCGTCGCTTCCAGGGGTCTTGCATGTGGCTAGTGATCTGATCGCCTCTGATATGTCTTCTGTGGTGATCGCTTCTCCTAGCGACTCTCTCTGTTCATTGGACAGTTTGGGGAGTCCGATTTCTCCTAGGGTTTTCCTGATGTCCTCTAGTGGGACTTGTGCGTCGTGAGCGTACAGTTTGGCATAAAATTCAGTGAAGGTGCTGTTTATTGCCTGTTGCGTCGTGTGTTATTCTGTGTTCGTCTTTGATTTCTTTCGGTAGGTGTCTTGGGTGTTCTCTCTTGCACAACCAGGCGAGGATTCTACCAGGTTTGTCTGCTTCCTTGTGCGCCTTGGCTGTGCATGTTGTGAAGTCGAACTTGGATAGTCTTTCCCAGGCGAGTCAGCAGTCATTCCTGATCTCTTTCAGTTTCTCGTCCTCTTCTTTAGTTTTGCGCTCACAGGATTCTAGTTGTTTTATCTCCTCTTCCTTGTCTTCTAGCTCTTTTTTTTTCTCAGTTGTTTCCTGACGCCCCCCGCTTCTGCTAATGTTTCCCCTCATGTCACCACTTTCATGGCTTCCCACAGTGTGCTCCATCTCTTCACGGTTCCCGTGTTGATGCTTACGTATTCCTCCAATTTCTCTCCTAAGCTTTCCTTGAATGCCTGGTCTGTCAAGGCTTCAGTGGGCATACACCACATCAGGATGGGGGGTCTGGGGCCCTTAAGTTTCATCTGCATGAGCAACGGGGAGTGGTCTGAGATTGATCTGCCCAGATAGTTCGCAGATTCCACTTGCGGCGCCAATTACTTATCTATAAACAGATAGTCTATTCTGGTGTGTAGATTGTGGGGGGATGAGTAGTACGAGTAGCAACTGTCCATGGGGTGCAGGTCCCTCCAGATGTCGACTTGGTCTTGGTGCTCCACCATATTGTGGAGCGCCCGCGAGGTTGTGTTTTTTGGTAACTGGTGGTTCGGACCTGTCCATGTCTGTCTTTCACACAGTTGAAATCTCCCCCCCATAGGAACGTTCCATCCCTGTGGTGTGTCATTCTGGCACACATCTGTTTGAGGTGGGTGGGTATGCCGTGTTGGGGAAGTACGAGTTCACTATGCATATCCTAGTGTTTTCTATTGTGCCCCATGCTATCACATATCTGCCTTTTTTATCCACTTCTATTCCTAGCTGTTGGAATGGCACCTCTGGGCTCACCCATGTGAATACTCCGCGTTCATATTTTGAGTAGGATGCTCCGCTGCCGTGGCCCCCCCAGCGTTCCGTGAGTTTGCTCGTGGATTCTGACATGAGGTGGGTCTCTTGGAGGAGTGCGATCGATACTTTCTTTCTCCGTAAAAAGGATTGGATTCAGTTCCTTCTTAGGTAGGATCCCATCCCCCTGACATTCCATGTAATTACTTTGAGTTGTGTTGCCATTGCCTGACTGTGAATTTTCCTGTGGTTCGCGGTCTCGTCTTTGGGGTGACCTAAGTTTCCGGTGTTTCGCATCGCACGTTGTTGTTTCTTCCCTGTTGGCTTCGAGTCTCAATGTTGTCTTATTCTCACTTTTTTCTGGTGTTTTAGGCAGGAGGGCAGTGTTAACAATAATACAAAAAACATAACTAAAACTCGTGTGCCCAGCGTCTGTCATCGCTGTGAAGTGCTCAGGCACACTCGCGCTGTCTGGTCCCGTCCGGGTTTCTAGCGCGAGTAGGGTCGTGCTGGCAACTGGCCTGCACTAATCCTTTCATGGGTTGGTGCTGTGTGCTTGTCTGTGGGAGGCCGAGCGAGTCCCATAATCGTTTAGCTAACTCGTGTCGATATGGTGTTTCTGTCTATTCAGTGTGCTGGTCTACAGTCGATGTCGTGGAGAGGGATGGGAGGAGAGGAAAGTGGCAGCAGGCCTACCGCTCTTCGTGGTCTCTGCTCTGGTTTTCCTGGGAGGACGCAGTCTGCACTTCTGCTAAATTATTGTGTTCCATCCACATGTTGGCGGCTGCCGGTGTTTCCAGGAATATTGCTCGCCCTTTATAAATTACCTTTAGCCTGGACAGGTATAGTAACATGTACTTAAGGTTCAATTGTCTTAGCCTGGCCTTGGTTGGGATGAACGATTTCCTCGCCCTTTGTACCGAATGTGTGTAGTCGGGATAAATGGTGATCTTAGAGTTATCGCGTTCTATCGTTCCGCCCTCTCTTGAGAATTTCAGAATGACTTCCCTATCTCGAAAGTTGAGGATCTTCGCTATGATGGGGCGGGGATATGAGCCCAGAGGTGGTTTCTTTTGCAATGACCGGTGCGCTCTCTCTACAGCAAAGCCTTGTGTTAGTGTTTCTGCTCTGATTTCCTTCTGTATTAGGGCTTCCACATAGGCTATCGGATTCGAGGTTTCCGTTCCTTCTGGCACTCTGAGTATTCTAATGTTGTTGCGCCTAGCGTGTCCTTCTGCCTCCTCGGACCTTGCTTCCAGTGTGGCCACGTTCCTTTCGAGTTCTGTCATCTTGGCCTTCAGGTCTGCAGGGTCCTCTGTTGTCTCTTGTAGAGATGATTCTATGTTGGTGATCCGTTCTACAAGATTGTGGGCGTCTTGGCGCATGAGTTGCATGTCAGATTTCACCTTGTCTATTTTAGTGTCTATAAAAGTTCTCAAGGCCGCTAATGCTTCAAGTACCTGGTTGTCCTTGCATTTTCTTGGCTAATCTGGTGGGTGGCGTCGGCGGTCGCTGTTTGCGTAGGGGGATGAGGTTTAGTCGTGATGAAGGGGTCCATCGTGGCGGCCCTCCCCTTGTTTCTAGATGAGGACATTGTGGAGCCGTTTGTTGCCCCTAGTTAGGTTTGGCGTTGGTTTGGCTGGAGCGTGGGCTTTGGCTTTCGCTTGCTGTAGTGTTGTTTGTGCTTATTTCCTGTTAGACTCGCTGGTGCCCCAGCGCCCTCTCTCCTTTACAGCCTCGGCTTGGGTTGCTTTAGCGCAGGTTCATTTGCGGTGGTGCTTCTTGGATCAGCCCCCAGGAGGATCTTGCGGCGCCTTATGTTATTGTCTCAGTGGGGGCTCGGCTTATGTGTGATGCTGTGGGGGTCTGGTGGTCTTGGGTTGTTGTGGAGTGAGTGTTCAGTTATAAGGGTAGTCTCTGTTGACTCTTGGGCTAGTTCCACTGTATGGGTCTAACGCAGGTGGGTCCACTGGGATGCGCAGTAGCTATATTTATGTTCCCCCAGCAGCAGCGGCTCACTTTGATCTTGTTTATGCCGGTCGGGGGCCCCCCTCTGTGCTTTCGCCTCGTGCCTGCTCCTTTCGCCTCCTCGTAGTATGAGGTTGCCGGGTGCGGGGTCACGCTCACGGTTCCAGCTTCTTCTCTGTTCTGGTTGTGCCCCTCGGCGCCTGGCTCTCCATGGTGGCTGTTGGGCCTTCTCAGTTGTTTGGTCCGTGTTGCGGTGCTGGTCCTCCTTGCCTCCTCGATCCGTGTGGCTTTGCATGCTTTCGCTCTTCCTTTGGTGCCGCAATGGGGTACGGGCTCCTTTCCTTCAATGTGGCTGCGAGCTTCGGGTTTCTCTGGTGTGTCGCGGCGGGGGGCCTTCTATCTTCTTCCGCCCGGCTTCGGTTCTATAGCTCCCCTTCTCTCCCCAGTGGCGGCTCTCAGACATGCCCACCATTTTTGGATGTGCTTTTGATAGGGGGTGGCTGCTCTTGTGGGATTCTTTGATTTCTTAGGGTTCCGCTTCCCCTCTGGGTTGCTGGCGTCCCGATAAGCTACGCTACCGTTTCGGCTGACTCTGCTTTTTCTGGCGTTGTGTTGCCGGGTTAGGTCGGCCTCGCTCGTAGTTTTCTTGGGTTCCCCTTCCATTGTGGGCGCCTCAGTCTCGGCGGTCTTAGTGCATGCCTGGCAGCTTACCCCGCTGCTGCTGCCGTGCCCTCTCTGCCGGCTGTGATTCCGAAGCCGTGCAGTCATGCGGCGCTCACCCCGGCTCCGGAGCTCACTGTGGGGGCGCTGTACCGCCTCGGCTCCAGCCTCTGCGGTCTGCTGCCTGGATTTGCGGGAGTGGGGTGCTCCCACTCTCCCCTGGATGCCGCGATGGTGTCCTTTGCTCGCCTTTGCCCTCCTGTGGTACTCTCCGGCTAGTTTCAGTGAGTTGGCTCAGGTTGGTCACACTCAGTGCTGCGGTGACGGCTCCTTGGTCGTGTCGGTGGAGTCACTTCATTGCGTCCGCCATTTTGGGAGTGCTTTCCGGGAGGGGGGCGGGCGGATGGGTTTTTCCGGGTCTTCCTCGATCCGATTTTTTTTTGGGGGTGCCAGCGATGTGCTGAGAGTCTCTTCTGCTGCCTCTGGACCAGCTTATCTAGGATTATTATAGGTGTTGGACACCTTTGCAGGATCGGATTATGGCGACTCGGCCGGAGCTCAGCGTTTCTGCCTTCTCACGCCATGAGCACCAGGCCACGGCCCATGTGTCCTTTTTCCATAATAGGGATGCTCCAAAGCCGTCTTTCTTCGTTGTCAGCGGTTTTGTCAGAGCTTGCTGTTCTACATTTTGCTAGCTATGCAAAAATGCACTGTAGCTTATGCTTTCTTCCATTTTGCTAACTATGCAAAAACACACTGCAGCTCTGCAGACTTTTACAAACCTTGAGACTTAGCCCAAGGAAAAACTAAACCTTTTCATGTACAAAGAATTTTCATTTATTCTATCCATATTTCACTCCTCCTGCTAACGTTATCTGGGTCTTGTAGTTTTCTCCACACTTCATACTTATTTTTATTTGTAAATGCACTTTACCATACGAAACATGCTAGTCCTATCTTTTAACTCACATGGACCCTTGATAGACAGTGGACAACTGGTGAGTCAGTTTGTGTTGGCTATGGGGACAGACACTGCACACTAAGCCTGCAGTCTATTTTGAATCACACAGGCCACATTCCTTCTGGGAAGGAGGGGGAGTTTCACTCATCTACAGCACTAGTTAAGCTTTTAAAATGCCTGGACTCGGACATTACAAATCTATCCAACTAATAGTTAATTGTGCCTTATATTTAGACACCAACTACCTTCTTCTCCTCTCCCCCTAGTCCATTATAATGCCTTAAAGAGGTCTTGCCCAACTCTAAAGCGCTTGGGGGTTCAGGAGGACCCTGCTTCCTTCCCAACAACAGTACCCTCTGTTAAGCATCAAAAAATTGTCCTGATTCTTGGCTTGTTTCTATGTTTATGGGCACCAAATTATTATCTGTGTAAACAGGATTTCAAATTATGTTCATCTGTGTTTTAAAAAAGCCTTGGAACTGCTGAATAATATCAAATACAATTGTGTGTTCTATATATAAGGGGTAACTAAAGGAATCTATGAATCAGATGAACTGTTTTACAGTGTTGTCCTATTATATTGTTGTTGCATGTAGAGGAATACAGTGACTGAATTGATTATAGGATAGTATACATCATTTGAAGATGATTATTTTGAAATGTGTTCTTGTCAAATCACCTACTTTTTATCACGTTCATGAATTTACCTACTGTGAGGGGACAGCAATACGAGGAAGACGGCTTTTTGATGATTGCTCAAAACATGCCATTTTATTAAAGTATAAATGATATTAAATGCCTCACTATCCCTATTCTGCTGAGGATTTCCCTCTCTTACAAAAATAAAGGGAAACCCTCTAACACAGGATGTCTGGCAATTCAATTAACATCAACAATAATGTTCAGTTTCTTGATAACCTGTCAATAACCTGGTCTAGTTCCCTCCCCAGGTTTCAAAGTAAATTCAGCTCCAATGTTCAACAAAAAGAAACCAGTGCGGGGGAGTGGCCAAGATGGCGGGCTGAGTGGACGTGGAACCGTAGAGCTCCGTCCCGACTTGTGGAAAACAGTGAATCCCTCATCAGGCACGTCAACAGATGGAGGGAAAAGTAGCACAAACAGAGGCGAAACTGTTGTGAGCAGGGTAGAAGCACAACGATCCCGGCTGCAGTACGAAATCGAAGGTGACCGCTGCGATGAAGCCGTGGCGGCCGATTGAAGAAAATGGCGGGTGGATCCACCCAACCTTGCAGGTCGTGAGGACTGGTGAGCGGAGGCAGCAAGGCTCCAAGAACTAGCAGGAATGGCAATACCACTATAATCGGGAGGAAGAGGAGTTGGCAAGGGAACCGAGAACTCCAGCGAGGAGGGAGTCCTGGTGTGCGGAGGTCTCCCGCAACGAGCGCCGCCCGGCCCAGCAATATTGCAGGAGCGGACAGGAGAGGAAGAGAGGACTACTCTGCGAGAAGACACGAGAGTGCCAGGACTGGTGCGAGGGCCACCCAGGAAGCAAGAGCGGATGAGAGAGGAGGAGCCCAACCCAGTACGGGCACCCAAACACTGACGGAAGAAGAAACAGAGCTGCGGAGTGAGTGAGAGGCACCCGTGAATACGTCGGACATCCCATCCAGGTTGCAGCGGACCGGAGGAAAGGAGGCATCAAGACTGGGGCCGAAGGCAGCAGCAAGGGAGCAACCGGAGAGCGAGCAGAGCGGAGGAGACCTGGGGAGAAAGTAGGAGAGCAGGTGAGGAGGAGCCTGGGCCGGAAAGGGTGAAAGCTGGCTGAAGGGACTGGGAGCTCGAGGCCCCTGGGCCACAGGCACACGGAGTGAGGAGGGAGGAGGAGAATAGTTGGAAAGTGGACTGCTGGGGGGGCTGTGGGGACCAAGAGACTTCATGAAACAAGGTGTCAGAGCATAAACCAGCTGGCAGCCTGAGTGGGTCCAGACCCCGTTGGGCTGCAGAGTGCGTGGAGGAGTGAATAGACCTCGTGGTGGATACCAACAGGGCCCAACCCAAAGAGACCTGAGGGAGAGCGGGCTTCCAAGGGGCAAGATTAACAAAGGGGACAGAGGGGGAAGCCCCTCCAAGAGCCATGGGAGGACCTAAAGGGACAGTGCAGCCTGAGGAAGACACGGAGGCTGACAAAAAGGGGACACCAGAGAGGGCACAAGGAGAGCCCAGCAACAGAGGCGGGACCGTTGGAATCGGTGAAGAAGCAACCCCTACGAAGAGACAAGGGCCTGGACGGGAGAAAACATAAAGAGCAGTACAAGAAAGCTGAGAGAAGGCAAAAGAAAGGAATCAAACAGAGGAGCAGCATATAGAAGGAGCACCCCGGAATGGAATAAGGGAAAGATGATGGGCCCGAAGAAGAAGAATACAAACCCAGGAGAAAGGGAAAATTATGGTCACCACAAGGGACACATCCAAACAAAGCTCTGCTTCGGAAACTCGACGGACCGCACAGACTGGGGAATGGCACTTACCAAGGAAGACTTGCTAGCAGCGCTGGCCCAATTCAAGGGGGAGCTCACAGAGACAGTCAAGGCGGAAGGAGCAAGTATAAGGGAAGAACTGTCACAGGCCATCGCAAGCAATAGGAAGGACATAGACTCTCTAGGAGAGAAGGTGATGGATATGGAGCACTTGACAGAGCTGGATACTAGAGGTCAGGAATGGGCTCAACAGACACAGGGTGCGGAGGAGAGAATAAAGGCACTAGAGGAGAAATGTGAGGACTTTGAAAATAGGTAGCAAAGGTACAATGTTCGAAACAAAGGCCTGGGGGAGGGATTTGAGGGCCCAGACCTGGAAGCCTGCATTTGAGAACTGTTTGAAAGACTTGTGGAAGCAGATCAAGCCCGAAACATGGATAGAAAGAGCGCACAGAGCGTGCACTCGTAGGATGGACCCATGGGCGAGACCTCGAGACATTCTGGTGAAAATGCACAATTACAAGGGCAAAGCACAGCTAGTAGGAGTGGCGAGAAAGAAGGGGAAGAGCTACGCTCGGATCTGCGAAGTCTAACTGTATGACGACCTCTCCCAAACCACATTGGCGAGGAGGCGATCATTCAAGCCACTCGCAGAGGAACTGAACAAAAGGAAAATGAGATATAGGTGGCTCTATCCAACGAGGCTACAATTCTGCATGGGTAATGAGGAAAAACGGTGTCCCAGGTAGAGGATGGGCTGAGAGCCCTAGGGATCTTAAAAGTAGAGACGGTTCCATGTAATAATGTCCCCTCAAAAATATCGAAGAGAGATATAAGGGCGACCCTCTTTTTTTGTAAGGGGGCTTGACTCAAGAGGGTAGGAGATACTGTAAGTAAGGAAGAGAGTCAAAGCTACCCTAACCAAAGGCGTGACATAGGGTCACCAGGTTTTGCAGAGGAGCTAGGTAAATGCTAACTCAATAGACCAAAAAAAAATAATAAATAAATAAAACCCACGGATGCGGGAATGACAACAAATGGGTTTTTTTATTTTACACTAACAGAGAACAAAACAAATATGCAAACTGCGCCGTGGCGCTGAATATATGCATTATTGAGCATATTTTTGTCTGCGTTTTTGTGAGTTAGTAGGCAGAGTGACAAACAGTATAAATTTCAAGTATTGTTTTAAATGAAAATACGTCAATGTATTGTCATTTAAAACAATACTTGAAACTACAGCTGAATGATGGGAAATCACTGGGACCGGACGGTTTGGTTTCTGAATTTTATAAAATGTTTGTGACTCAGTTATCACCAATTTTATTTGAGTTATATAATCATTTTCTGTTGACAGGGATGATGTGTGAATCAATGAAAGATGCTGTGATTATTGTGATACCTAAACCAGTTAAGGATCATAAAATATGCAGGAACTATAGACCGATTTCTTTGCTAAATGTGGATCTGAAAATCTTTACTAAAGTATGGTTAGGTCAAATCGACTGATGGGTTGTATAGGAGACCTAATTGATGAATCACAAGCAGGTTTTACTCGGGTAGATTCGGGTATGATAATAAGGACGGCGTTGGATGTTTTGAGTGCGCACAGTGGTAAGGGAACAGATGCAGTTATAGGTTTTTTTGATGCTGAAAAATCCTTCGACAGAGTTAATTGGAGGTTTCTGGAATATGCATTGCTGAAAATGGGGTTTGGTCCAACATTTATTAAAATGGTTGATTGTATTCATAAGGATATTACAGCGAAAGTGTTTGTTAATGGGCTGATTTCTAACTTTTTCCATTGTCTAAAGGCACCAGGAAAGGATGCCCACTGTCGTCGTTCTTGTTTAATTCGGTTTTGGAACCATTAGCGGCATACATTAAACAGTGGGGGGAAATTAAGGGAATTTCTGTTGGGAATACGGAAGTTAAGATTTTATCTTATGCAGATGATATGATGGTCCTTCTTTCAAATCCTAGGGCATGTGCAACACTATTGAAACACATGTTTGAGGAGGTTGGGGAATTCTCAGGACATAATGTAAATTGGGACAAAACTGAAATCTTTCCTTTGTCCAAGACATGTGATCAGAATGTTTTGAAATCCTGGAATTGCAAATGGTCCCCTGATGGAGTCAAGTATCTGGGTATACACTTAATTGGTGATCTTAATAAAATAGTTCAATATAACATTGATAAAACAATAGAAAAGATTGTGAAGACTATTAAAAAATGGGTATAGGATAAATTAGAATCTCTGGGCAAAAATGAATGCCATTAAAATGGTTCTGTTACCTAAAGTGCTATATACTATACAATCAATCCCTCTACTAATTCCAAAGAAATTGTTGCAAAAGGTTGATAAAGTGTTTCAATCCTTTTTGTGGGGAATAGTTAAGAGACCATGTATCCCAAGATATATCTTGCTCTGGGATGTCAAAGAGGGAGGGTTTAATTACCCGGATTTGATGAAATATTATCAAGCATTTTTACTAAAGAAGAGTTCTCATTATTTTGATAAAAAAGATGTCAAAGGTCCAATTTGGTTGCGAATAGAGAGAGAGATTTGTGATCCTTATTGCTTGGATAATCTCTATACGATGGGAAAACTGTTGACAAAAAGGTTAAAATTGCAAACGATTATAGCAGCTAGACATACCTTAATGTCTTTGTTCAGTAGGAATGGTCAATGTTTTGGTTACGATGCATCCATTTGGCATAATGAGGCGCTAAAATTAAATAATAGGTGTTTGCATTGGCAGAGTTGGATATGGAGGGGTATATTGAAAATAAGAGATTTACTGGATGGAGACAGATTACTTGACTTTGAGGAATTGCAGGATACGTTTGGTTGGGGAGGAGGGAGCAGAGTCGATATATGGAATTGACTTCATTAATCAGTCAAAGGTTGAGTATGGTTGATAAAGCATTGGAAGGAAGACCTGAGATTTGCCAGTTGTTGGTTGGACAAGAATACAATTTGTGTACTGATATGCGTTTTATTCCTATGGAGTCAGAATATTTAGAAGCATGGACTAAGCTAAAGGACACTTGGTCAAATGATATTCATATGGTCATACCAGAAGAGGAATGGAAAGATCTTCTTGGAGTGGGCACGAATGCGGGGATGGACCTGGGTCTACGTCTAATTCGACAGAAGGTTGTTGGTAGGATTTATTGGACATCGGTTAAGATGTTTAGGTTGAGATTAAGGACAGATGAGGATTGCTGGAATTGTGGTAGTGGTAGGGGCACCCTGTTACATTTGCTTTGGGGTTTGCCAAGGGTACAAGATTTTTGGAAAGAAGTCCTAGATAGGATTGATTTGATTCTTGGTATAACTATTCAGAGGTCTGCTGCTAATGTGATTTTGCTTATGCATAAAGGAAGATGTGTTGCTACTAGAAAGCATAATGCCTAGATTGATACAACTATGGTGGTAGCGATCAAGCTGATCCTTCGAATCTGGAAGACTAGGAAGAAACCTAATGTGGATGACTGGCTAGTGGAATTACAGATTTTGTCTAAATATGAAAAAATCTCCTTGAAAGACAATGGTAGAGAAGATGATTATCTTTCTTTGTGGTGCTCATTTAATACCTTATATGACTAATAGAGAGGTAGGGAGGAGAGGGGAGGAGGGAGATCCCCCCCCTTTTTTCTCTTCTCTTCTTTCTTCTCTTTTCCTTTCTTATTGTTTTATGTGTTGTTTTGTGTGTTTGTGTGGAATATTGTAATTTGTATATGCTGTTTTTTCACATTGGATTTGTAATATGCTGTGGTTTTAAATGGTAAGGTCTAGTATGATTGTACATTTATGGTATTGTAGTTGTATGGACATTGGATATTGTTAGTTACAATAAATTGTATTTCTTTTATTTTGCTGAAGCCTATGTGATAGATATGTATTTTGATAAAAGCCTAATAAATATATATAAAAAAAGAAACCGATATCTGTCCCTTGCACTCTTAACTAAACTAAAGAAAATGCTGATCGTCTTAGTCCAGAAGAATGACTCCCTTCTTCTGGATTACAGACCAAAGTTCACTTCCGGATGATGAAAAAGGAAAAGTTCTTCAAAAGGAATCAAAACTAAAAGTCTCAAAAGCTTTCTTGGTTTGGCGCTCCACTGACGTACAAGTACTCACAATGTTAGGTTTCCCAATGCTTTCACAGTACCATGCTGAACAACTTCCTTCTCCTGACCTTTGCACTGCAGTTCGTAATAACAGGGGGGGGAATGACTCCCTTCCCCTGGCCTTTCTCAGGCTTCCCACCATTTCAGCTACTGTGACTATGAAGATGTCTTCAGTTGCTCTTCATAAAAGGGTGCTGGTCCCAGGTCCGTGGGTTTCCCTTCTCTCTGTGCTGCAGACTTGGTTTACTCTCCTGCCAGATACTGTGAATATGAAGATGACTTTGGAGGCTGTTCGGTACGGGGTGCAGGCCTGTGTTTCGTGACCTTCCTGCCTTTCGGGGGACCCCACAGAACACCTGTTATCCGGACCTCTACAGGGCTTTTACCTGCGGCCTCCGGTTGTCCGTGTACTTTGCTTCCCCCCTCTGACTTCTCATCACAGTCACTCCAAGGGCTGTGGCGGCCTTGCAGCGTTCCCCTGCTCTCGGGCTGCATGGTTGCAACTTTCTGTGAACGCTAGCTCTCTGTTGGCTGGCTGCACTGGTCTCTGCCTCCTTCTCTGGTCCGACCTTGTCAGATCTGTCTGGGACGCCTCTGCCTGTGGCCAAGGGTCTCGGCCTCTGCACTCGTGGCGTCCGACTTCCTCCATGTCAATTTGAGTTTCCTGGCTCCTACAGGAAAGGTCTGACTCCGTCTCCCTGTCTCCAGTAATCTTTAGTGCTGCTCTGCTCATGGGCTTCCCTGCACCCAGGACTGGTCTCTACTTCCTGTTTTCCCTCTTTTATTTTGAATGTCTTTAGACCAATAGGATTTTGGGAACCACTTAAATGGTCACTAGTGCTTCTTGGAGGGCTCTTAATGCTTCTGCATTGCCTCTTCGTCCCAGTACTTGTTCCAAGTTATCTAGACTGCTCACGTTGATTCCACACATCCTCCTCATCCCAATATGGATTTGGTTACTCTTTACTGAGTTTGTTGGGCTCTTCCTCGTCTCAGTTTTCCAATACAATTCAGGTAGGTGGTCCCTACTCTATCTCCCCTCATTGGTTCTCCCAAGTGTTTCACTATCCACTCTACACAAGTACATGGAAGTGTCAGGGACTAGTGTACTGTGCCCTGGGAATGGGAATGGGAATGAGGGAGGTTGGGATCTATTATGGACATACCGTGCCCTCCCCGAAGAGTCCTCCCTAGTCCCGTAGGGGGGGGGTCCATCCCACTGAGTAGCAGCCTCACCTCCCTGGCCTCATGCGGCGGAGCTCCCCCTAGGAGAGAAGGGGCGACATCTGAGGATTTGTCACAGTATCTCCTCCTTTGGGGACCCATAGCCCTTCCCCGACCATCACTGATCTCAACCAGTAATTTTCCAGCTCCACCCATTGTTAATTCCTATCCATTCGAATGTGTGGAACCAGGCTTTCATTTGGGATGCCCTATAGTAGCATTCTAAATCTGGGAACTCCATGCCTCTCAGTCCTTGAGTAGGATGAGCGTGTCATAAGGAACCCTCCGTCTTTTCCCTTGCCACAATAATTGCAGTAACTTCCCTTTAGCTTCCCCAAACATCTGGTCAGGAACCTAAATCAGCAACATCCGAACTATGTAAAATAATTTGGGTAACCTGGACATCTTCAAGGCATTAAGCCAGCCTAGCCAAGAAAGAGTGAAACATTAGCAAATCCTGGTATATTTTAGCAAGCAGAGCAGGATAATTGGCCACAAAGAAGCTATCTAGGGTTATTACTTCAACCCATCCAATTGAATCTCCAGTGATAACAGCACAAGGTCTCTAAGATCAGCATTAGACTCTCTATCGAAGGAAGAGGATTGATTTCTCTACATTGACCTTGAAACTTGATAGTTCTCCATATTCTATGATGGCCAACATTGCGGCTGGGACCGACACCAGAGGGTTTGTCGCAAGATGTCATCTGCATACATTCCCAGTTTGTATTCCCTATCACCGATCCCTTATTCCCTGAATCTGTGCTGATTTCCTTATATTTTCCGCCAGTGGAACCATAGTCAGGGCAAACAGAACCAAAGACCGGGGCCACCCCTGCCTGGTTCCCTTGGGCAAATCGAAGGGAGTCGAAGTCTTCCATTTACCATCACACAAGTGCAGTGCCCCTATTCCCCTTCAGAATTTATCCCCAAAGCCACATGTTCTCAATACTTTGTGGAGAAAGCGCCAACATACTCGATCAAAGGCTTTATGACTTGCAAAATGCGCTCGCCCCCTTACATTTGAGTTTTTTAAATGAAGGGTGAGTCCGTTTCAATGTACACAACCACCCTGGTGATCGACTGTTCTGTTTGCAATTTTAAGTTATTTGTTGTGCTGTCCTCTGTGCCTACTAGTTGGAAGCAGTATGGACAGTATTTTGTATAGCAGGATCATGCCACGGCTTCATGGAGGGCCAACTGCCCTATTATTGACTGGTTGTGCTTGGGGTGAGGGGTAGTTTTGTCTCCCGAGCTGCTGGCATTCACTGTGCTCTGATAACTAAGGGGTATGATTGCCTTCTTGGAGTCCCCATCTATAGCAAAACTCAGTACATTTTTATTTCGTCCCCATGGAGTCAGTAGACTCCATGGTTCATAAAAATTCTTGATAGCAAGTGTGAATGGGTGGCATGCCATAAAGAATCTGTGAAGGCATCATGAAGGAGGACACAGATAAAAGATTCAAGATTCAAACAAATAATTTTAATTAACTTAAATGTCATGATGGAAAAAGGCCTAATTTGCCCTATGCTAAGGTGGTATTTCCCTACCTAAATAAAACTAAGGAAAGTCTGAGTCAAAGAGTTCAACATAGGAATATGTATGTATCCAAAACCTATGCTTGCCCTCACGCCTTATCTATACAATGTGTAGGGATGTTAGCAACCAAAAGGAAACCGTGTTAAATTTACACTTTGGAGGTTCTTCCAGCTCACAGCTCCCTTTCAGCTCCCTTCCCCCAAGTATAAATTAATTCCACGGAAATAAGTCTCACAGTTCCCCTTTTCCCAAGTGTAGGATGCAGTAGTCTTATTCAGGTCTTGGGATTCCTTTTCTCCAAGTTCTAAGTTGTACAATTCAAGCAACCTTGAAAATGGAATATTTCTGGTTAGGATTCTGGGTTCCTTTCACCGAATTCAAATGTTATAATTCAAACAACCTTGAAATTAAATGTTCCATTTTAGAACTCAGCTTTCCCTTCCCCAAGTTTCAAATGATAACGTTGAAATAAAAATGTTCCTTATTAGAACCCGGGGTGCCCGTCCCTAAGTTTCAAATGACATAGTTCAAACAACCTTGAGATGAAATGTTCCTTGTTAGAACTCAGGGCTCCCTTCTCCAAGATTCAAGTGATACATTTCATAAGAAACACAACATATCCCAGTTTCTAGCCGATTCAGTTAATTCTGGTTTAAATGTTAGTTCCGATAATGTTGGAAATTCCACTGTTGGTTAGGATTTCGGCATACTGTTGTTGGTTAGCACATAATGGTTTGTGCAGGTTTAAAGGTTTCGCCCTTCTTGGTTTGAAAAGTCTTAATTCTGTTTAGTAGCAATGTTTTACGTTCAGTTCGGTATTCAATTAATAGTCTCTGCTTATGATCCATGTTTACTTCAATTGTAAATCCGTTTGTGTTTGTTTTGCTTTAATTGCACAGTTCCTTGCTCGCAGACCTTCGAAAACGTGTTATTCATCACACATGACCACTCCGCTACAAAGTATTCACATTTATTGGTTAATTGAAATGAAAGGGATATGAGACTTTCGAAAACATGCTTTTCCAAAGCACGCGACCACTTCAATACAAAATATCGTCATCGGTTTAATAATTGGAAATCAAAGGAATTGGAGACTTTTGGAAACGTGCTGCTCTGAAGCACACGACTGCTCCGATACAAAAATACATATCCATACAAAGAGTTCACACACGCGCACCGGGTTTCTCAGGCATTAGAAACTCACTGGTCGCTTTTAGAGGTTTAGGCTGCTGCATGAATCACACAGCCGCCTTCCTCTAGCATTGGGGCTTCAGTTCCTGCCACTCACACTCACTGACAATCTGTCACACCCCCGACCGAGTTTTAAGTTCCTTTGCTGCATGCACAAGCCTCCTGATCCTTCTCCTGTCGTCTCTCTCTGCCACTGGGCAGGGCCCCTTCTGTTTTTTCTTTTTTTCCCTTTCATTTAAGAAGGTACAGTAAACATTATTGCTGTTGCATATTATACTTGGTATTTAATGCATACTGCAGTTTCGGCCATTGACCACCTATGCAGATCCACCCACCAAAGTGCCACCCTCAAGTTCTTGGGTGGTTTCCATTCCATGGCTATTCTGCATGCTAGATCTTTAAATTTCCCAATATATTTCACATTTTTAAGCATGCCGCTGGGGATTGTATGTTCAATGTGATGTCCGTTTGGGCTAGTTAATTTGCTATCACTTCCCAGTATTGTTGGACTATCGGGCATGTCCAGAACATATGCAACATACCCGCATCTATCTCCTTGCATTTAGGACAGTGCTGTGTTTTTGCGTTGTACATTTTTGACATGTTACTGGGAGTGAGGTAAGCCCTGTGCGTGATGAATAGTTGTATGTGTTGTAGTCTAGCATTCCTGGATACCTGTTTGTGGTATCCCACAATGCTTATCCAGCTACTCTCTGTGAATTGCTCTCCAATTTCTCCTTCCCATTTCTCCCGCACCTGTAGCACAACATCTGTCTTGTTAGTAACGAGTAACTCGTATATGCGGGAGGTGGCATGGCCACCCTCAGCTACTTCATATATGGTGTCTACCGTATCGTTGGAGTCCATTTGGTGCTCTAGTTCTGGCCATTTTGTTTTGAGTGTTTTCACTAGTTTCATATATGTAATGTATTGCCCCTTATGTATGCCAATTTGTTCTGTTAAGTCTTGGAAGCTGGTTAACTCGCCACCTGTAAGCAAGTCACCTACAGTAACCACCCCCAAGGGCTCCCAATGTCTCCGTATATTTAATGTCATTTATTGGCTGTCTGTCGCCACTGTAACCAGTGGAATTTGTGCCAAAAATGGGGCGTTCAACTTTAGTATTTTACATGTTCTCTGCCAGATGCTTTTCCCTAATGTGTACAAGTGAGGAGGGTGCGTCGGGTGTGTGTTCTGTAACCATAGGACTTCTTTCAGGAAGAAGGGCTTGCTGAGTTCCTTTAACAGGGTCTAGTGAGGGTTGGTCCAATAGCCGATTTGCTACGAACTGCAATTGACTAGCTAGAAAGTAGAGTTTGAAATTAGGCAGACAAATCCCTCCGCTTTCGTGTCTGTGTGCCATTGTATCTGCAACACCGGTAGCTCGTTTTCTGGGAATCAAACAATTTAATTGCATCTAGCGATGCTACTACGTAGTGCCTCGTGAGGTTTTTGGTACTGTGAATGACATGGTGTAGTCTCTGCAGGTTCCATGTTGTATTCGATGCAATCACTTTTTTTAGTCTATTGGCTAATAGTCAAGTGAGGATCTTGCCATCCTGGTTAAGGAGGGACAGTGGTCTGTACGATCCGCAGTCTGTGAGTTGTTTATTGGGTTTTAGGAGGGGTATGATTAGGGATTCTCTTAAGGATTTGGGAAGCATCCCTCTTTCGTAAGCCTTGTTAAACATATTGAGGAGTGGTTTTGCTAGTTCTATTGTAAATTCCTTATAAAACTTGCTTGGGAGCCCGTCCGTGCATGGTGTCTTACCTGTCCGTAACTCGCCTATCGTGGCCGTTATTTCCTCTATGGTAATGGGTTCTCCCAGCCGTTTCGCGGCCTCCGCCACGTCCAGGAAGGCGAGGTCTATTTCAGCTAAAGCCTCTACTTGGTCCACATTTAGTGCCTCAGGTTTGTGTAGAGCTCCCTGTAGAACGTCCCTAAGGTGTTGTTTATGTCCCTTTGTGTCGTGCATGTTGTGCCTACATTATCCGTAATGGGGCTTATTGTTTCTTTCCTGCTGTCACTCTTATATAGGCACGATAGTAGTCTACCTGGCTTTTCTCCTTCTGCGTGTAACTTCTCAGTGTATTTGCTATAACTTAGCTTACCTATCCTAATGTTATATACATTCCAGCCTCGGTTGAGTATGCGCGGGGTGTACATGTTGGGGTTACTAGTGCTCCTCTCCTCCATTTCTAGTTTCTCTTCTGCTGCTTTTAACTCTCTGGTGATTACTGCCTGCAGCCCCCCTGATTTTGACATGGCTTCACTTCTGATTACCACTTTAAACGCCCCCACAATGTATCGGCTGTATTAATGCTATGTGCTGGAAGTACTTGTGAATGTTCCCCCTAATGTGTTCCCTGAATGCTACATCTTGTAGGACTTCCACTCATAGTTTCGATGTGGGAATTTTTGGCCTGGGGGGGGGGGATTACTATGCTGTCATGAGGGGGGCAAGGTCCGATAATGCTTGCGCCTTATACTCCGTCTGTACGGATTCATTGCAGATCTCATTTCCGTCAAAAAAATAATCTATCCTGGTTCTTATGTTGTGTGGTCTGAGTGGTGCGAGTAGTGTCTCGTGGGGGGGTGTGTATTTCTCCATACATCTGAGAATTCAAAAGCCTCCAGCAGGGTTGTTGGCACCCTGGCCTGAGGGGCTGGTTGTGTGTGTCTGATCTATCCACAGCTGGTGACAACGTGCAGTTCAGGTCACCACCAGTTCCTGTAGAGACATATCCCTGCAAATAAGGATATGAAAAAGGTTGAAGCATCATGATTAGGGGCGTAGGTATTGATGATGCATGCTTCCCTTTTCTCCAAAAAAACATGTATTATGACCATCCAGCCTTTGTCATCCATTATTATTTTCTGTATTCGTAGTGGTGTTGCCGGTGCTGTCCATATTATTACCCCCGGGCATACCTGGAGTATGTTGATCCTATCGTTCAGCCCGCCCATTTCCTGTTCAGTGTGTTTAGCTTGTCTTTGGTGAGTTGTCTCTCTTGGCGTAGCAAGTTATCAATGTTATGCCTACGTAGGTATGACATAACTCTGTTCCTTTTTATTTCATTATTTAACCCCCTGGCATTCCAGGTTAGCATGCTAAGACTATCCATCTGGTGTCCTGCTGGGGATGTGTTGACTGTGCGCACGTCTTAGCGCGCTCTGGAGCGTCTTGATGTGTCTTTTATACAGTTGTGATCCCGTCTTATGCTTATTCCGCTTACTGCCTGTGTTTGCTCTGCTTGCGGTTGTGCACTTGAACCCCTTCAACTGACCAACTCCCACCCCAATTGCTTCAGAATTGTCTGCAGCGACTAGGGTGCAGCCAGTGGATACATAATTCAAGGTGTAATTGTCTGGGGGTCCAGGTACTGTGTCTTTCTTCCCTGTGGGTGAAGTTGTGTTGCCTGTTTGCCTCCTGCTATTTATACATATATGTTGCTGATCAAGATTATGCTGTTGGCTCATTGTGTTGTTTTATGTCTTTACCCTTGCGGTTCGTTGAATCACTGGTTTCACTTCGAGCCTTCCTTCTGGGCAGGGACTCTGTCCTGTTTTAGCCCAATTCTGTCTCTTTCAATCCAGTCGTGAGTGCTTTCCGGGGTGTCGAAGAAACAGGTGCGATTATTGTATATAACTTTTAAGCTGGCTGGGTACATCAGCATTTACCTAAGGTCCGCTTTTCGAAGTCGTTCTTTAACTGAGCCAAAGAGCATCCTGTTTCTCTGCACCTGTAGTATGTAGTCTGGGTACGCTGATAGTGTTGCCGATGCTCTGCTGATGCTTCCGCCGGTCCAGAAGAATGCCAGAATGTTCTCCATATCGTTGTAATTCATAATCTTAGTGGCTATTGGATGAGGCGGTGCTCCAGGTGGGGGCCGTTTTGTTAGTGCCATGTGTGCCCGTTCTACCGTGAAACCCTGGGATAAGTTACCAGGGCCTATTTCCTGGAATAGCATGTTTTCTATATAGGATGTTGTATCTTTGCCTTCTTCGTCCTCCCTTAATCCGATTATTCTCACATTGTTTTTTTGGGCTCTGCCTTCGGCAACCTCCGCCCTGCAATCCAGGTTATTCACTTGTTGTAGGATCTTGATAGTGTCCTGCGTTTTTCTTCACATTTGTTGTTGTCCTTCACTTGTTTCTCCAGCGTCCCAGTTCTGCCTGCTAGGTCTCGGACATCTTGCCGCAGCAGTCCCACGTCGGATCATGATGGAGTCCATTTTAGATTCACTTGAAGTTTTTAGGGTTGCGATGGCCTGTAGGATTGGCTGTTCATCTTCCATTCCCACCGTTGGCTCTACTTGTTTTTGCTTCTTTGTGACAGGTTTCTGTGATGTGGGAACTTGTCTCGTATATGTCTCTGCTTTGTTCTTGCTATTCTTAGGAGGCATATGGGGGCTGTTTCCCCCTGGGGGCCCCACCTCTTCGATCGATGGCATATGTGTTCCATGTCGTAGCGTCCCTTGTTGTGGTACCATTGTTGATTAAGTACCTCTCTCTGCAACTGTTCTTGCGAAGGGCTGTGCTTCTGTGTACTTGGGTGTAATCTCTTTCTGGCTCTTGTCTGTGTTTTTGAGGCGGGCGCTTGCGATGTGTTACACCCTCCTGGTTAGTGCCGTTGTTTGGGGGTCTTCGGCTGCTGTGCCCACGTTGCCTGTATGGGTTGGGCTGACTGTTGACCCAGGCTGACTTTCAGTGCCTGGGTCATGCTGCTGTCTCTGTGCCCTTCCAGCGTCTCTACCCCAGCCTATAACAGGGTTCGGCAAGCTTCAAATTACTGGATGATGTGATGATGCTTGTTTCCACTACGTGGAGCGTGCATGTGGTTCGCCGGGGCGCCAGGCTGTAAGGGCCTTTATTATCCCTCGTGCCAACCGACCGTCCCAGTCAGCGCACACCCTGTGTTCCTCCCCACTCTGGGATTGCGTCCCTCGGTGCTGCACTTCCAACGTCTCTTCACCAGCCTCTCCCACGGTTCGGCAAGCTTAAAAGCTGTTATTTACTGGAGGATGTGATGATCCTCGTTTCCACTACGTGGCGAGTGCATGTGGTTTGCTGGGGTGCCGCTCTGTGAGGGCCCTTCTTATCCCTCCTGTCCCCCGGCTGTCCTGGTCAGAGCGCTCCCTGTGTTCCTCCCCGCTCCGGAGTTGCGTCCCTCAGTGCTGCGCTTATAAGGGTTCTCAGGGGGGGAGGGGGGAATCGCTCGTGTCTGTCTTACCTGCGCTTTGGGGGAGGCCCCGTGCAGCTATCCCTCTTGGCTGCGATTGATGTCCGGATCCTGCAAGCGCTGGTTACGGGTGGCCCAGCAGTATGTGGGCTCTCACCACTCTTGACTGCGCCCGTCAACAATCTTGGGTGCCTGGGACTTCTCTGTGCCTGTGGTGTGCAGAGCCGTTTGCCAGGCTCCTCTCTTCTCCTCCAAGCTTCTTTCACTTACGACTACTGCGTGCTGCTCCAGTTCGTGGTATTCATTGCTATTAGCCACTTTCCTGACTTATAAAGTCGTTTTTTCGGGGCAGATCAGAGCGGATCGGCAGGAGCTCTGAGAAGTGCCTCTTCATCGCATGGCAGTTGGCCACGCCCCCAAGCACAGCTCCATTTATACACCTGCAGTCGATTGACAGGCTGCAGGTGGGGATGATTACACCATCTTGCTGACCACAATTAAAGGGACATGCCTGACCTTCACTGTTCTTAATAAGCATATTCCTCGCCCCAGTACTAGAGTGGTAAAAGAGCATAGTCTTCATTGCTCTTAGTTGCCTCTTCTTTGTCCCAGTATTGTCAACTGTCAATTGTGGAGAAATTAGAGAAGCTGTCTTACAGAAACCACTAAAGCTTGGGGAAGGGTTGGTTGTCACTAGGAAAAGGCAGATACTGTGTCTCTCCCAAGGGCACCCCACTTCCAGTCCACAAGGACCCTCCACCCATGTGATCCTCCCTTGCTTCTCTGCCCTCAGGCTGCGATCCAATAGCAATGGCCTTTCCATGGCCACCTGCGCAGAGGATCCAAGTGGTCTAGGAGTGAGAATACCCTCCGGTGTCTCACAAATCACGCTGACTCTCAAGAGTAGTTCCAAGGGTGTTTTATTTAAAATAACAGATATGATTGCTGTCTTCTCTCGGGTAAAGGTAATTGGGCCTAGCAGGGTGGGAAGTTTGGCTCTAGGCCGGCCCTCTCTCTCTAGTCTTCCCCAGCCTTGTCCCCGCCTCCCTAACCTAGGTGTCCTAACAGGGATGTTAGAAGAGCTGGGATCAGTGACCCCTATCTGCCTTCCACTTCCTGGCTTCATGTGTTTGCCCAAATCGTTGGCTAACTGACTCCCCAGGGATCTTTTAACTTTCCCTCTGCTTTCCTGCTTAGTAGTCTCAGAGCGTTGCAGATGCGGCTTTCTTTCGTCCAGTGTCACGCAACACCCGCTCATACCTAACCCTTCATTATACTGGTCTCTTACGCTGTTCTCCTCACACCACGTCACCATCCCTCCGATCTCTCACTCCAAGATATTTTTATTGGCATTTGTTAAACATTTTAATAACTCCCCCTCCCACCCCCCACACTACCACCCCCCTCCCTTGAGGAACGGCTTCCCAAATTCTGCATCATTCGAAGCATACAGTCCTTTATCCGTTGCTCTCCAATGTTTACCAGTGGGTCAGCCCATGTCCAACACCCAAATGTTTTGGGGGCACCATTGTTGCACAAAATCGCTTTTTAAAAAACGTAATGTTTCTCCCCACTCCATCTGGAACCTGTCTGCTTCCCCTTGGGCCCTGTAAGATATCCACTCCATCGCCACTATGTCCTAAAGGTTGCGAAACCAACTAATCGTCGATGGGGGGCATCTTTGTATCCAGTCTTTAGCAATCACCATCCATGCAGCTTTTAGTGCCATTGTCAGGGGTCTTTTCGGAGACTTAGAGATTATATGTAGCACCGGTCTCAACACCCCTCCCAGTGTCTCAGCTAATGTAAGGGGCAAGACTTCTTGGACTATTTCCTGTAAACTGCTCATAATCTCCTCCCAGAACCCTTTTATCTTGGGACAGCCCCACCAGATGTGCAACTAATCCCCGACTCCCTTGCATTCCCTCCAGCATTCCTCAGATGATGATTGAAACATCTTGTGCAATTTGCTAGGGGTGTAGTGCCACTGGCACATCATTTCATACCATGCCTCTCACAGTTACAGTGACCTGGTCCATTTTGTTATGTTCCTCCACAGTTCTTCCCAGTGTCCCAGGGGTATTGCTTCACCCAGCGAGCCTTCCCATGCTGATTGATACCGTCATAGTCTTGGGGCTGAGCATTCATGTAACAATCTATATATATCTGCCACTAAGTGTTTGTCTCCAGAGTGTGAAGTGATATATGTCTCAAAATGTGTTAGTGGCCTAATTGCAGCATGATGAGTCTCCTTCTGTCTCAGCCAGTGTCTCAATTGGGTATATTCAAATCTATCCCCTTCCTTTACCCCCACCTGTATCTTGCAATCTACAAATGACATTACTTCCCCCTCCCACACCAATATCCCTGATCTTTACACATCCCTTTTTCTTCCGCCTTTTAAATGATCATTTTGCCATACCCGGAGTGAAATTGGGGTTGTCGAACATTGGAGTGAAGGGAGAGAGTATAGAAGATAAGCATCCGTTCTTGATTCTCTTATCCCAAATGTCACACGTCGTGCGTAGATCCCTACTGCGCCTGGCATTCAGAGGTCTCTCATTTCCACGTAGCCAAAGCAAACCTGCCAGGGGTATTCCGGCTACTGCTCTATCCATCCAAGCCCATATTTTGTCTGTTCTTTCCGAGAACCACTCCCTAACCACTCTAAGTTGGGCTGCTTTGTAATATTGATATAAATTGGGGAGCCCTATTCCACCCCTGTGTCTAGGGGACCTCAGTAAGTCCATAGCTACGCTCAGAAGTCTCTTCTGCCAGATGAATCTAGAGAGTAATATATCCATTGCTTTAATGAAAGCATTTGGAGTCGCTATTGGTAGTGTGTGAAACATGTAGCGTACCCTCGGAAGGGTCACCATTTTCATCGTGTTTATACGTCCCAACCAGGAGATCCCCATCAGGTACCACTTTGCAAAATCTGTCTGCGTTTTTTTAATTAGGTCTGGAAAGTTTGCTTTATATAGCGCAGCCACCCTGTTAGTCAATTTTAGACCTAAATATGCTAGGCTTCCCTCTGCTGAGCGAAATGGGGAACTATTCCGTATTTGACTGGCCACTTCCTTCGAGAGTCCCACGCTAACATCTCAGATTTCCCCATATTCCGAATAGGACTACTTTCGCTTCCATCATGGAGCTCGTCACCTCATCCCCATCCCTAAATGTGTTAAACAATTTTGCAAGGAACTCTTTAACCTTTTTACAAAAGACCTTAAAAACACGCCGCTAATGCCATTTGGCCCAGGTGCTTTATTGCTTGGCATGGTTTTAATCGCTCTTTCCACATCTTCCTCTGTGATTTCCCTGTCTAAACTTTCCCTCTGTTCTACCGTAATCTTGGTCAGTTCTATCCCTTCCAGGAATGCCCGTATCTTTTGTAATTCTGGGTTCCCCATAGAGTAAAGCTCCTTATAGTATGCTGTGAAGGCCTGTGTTATACCGCCTGATTCCGTTATTAACGTGCCGTCTGCTAGTTTTATTCCCTCTACATGCCGTTGACACTTCTGTTTCTTCAGGAGCCTTTGTCTGCCTTATTGGTGTCCACATAGTATCATTGTTTAAGCCTTAACAAGACCCTCTCCGCCTTCGAGGTCTTTAATAGCCGCAGCTTCCTCTGTGCCTCCTTAACTTTATTGTAGTTCACCTTATTCTTTCGGCCTGCCAATAGACTTTGTGCCTGTGTCAGTGCTTCCTCTGGTTCTTTCTCTAATCCGTCTCTTTCCTTCCGCCTTTGGGCTTTAAATGAAATCAGCTCCCCCCTCAGTGCCGCCTTAAAGGATTCCCATACACTCCTCAGCAGGACCCCATTCAAAGTATTCAATGCAAAGTATTCTATTATTTTACCCCTCACCGTTTCCTGTATTACTGGATCTCTCAGGAGATCCCCTGGGAGCCTCCACAACTATAAGGGATTGCTTAACTTTGACTCCTCAAGATGTATCCTCATCGGTGCGTGATCCTATATGGAGAATGGGCCAAGTTCTATATATATTAATGAACTAAGTATTTCGGGGGTCCCCAGGCATGATCTATTCTGGAGTATGTGTGATGCACATATCAGAAGCATGTGTACCATGTCTCCTGTCCCTTTTTCACCCTCCATAGGTCTTTTAACACCATACCTTCCATTCTATCTCGCACCGCCGCCGAACGGTGCATGCCCTTATGTGTATTTTGTCTACTCCTATCGAGCTCCGGGTCCCATGTCATATTGAAGTCTCCTGTAATTATAATTTCCCCTACTGTGAACTGTTCCAGTTTCCCCAAGACCTGATTCAGGAAGGGATCTTGTCCTGTGTTAGGGGCATAAATAGTGCCAATGGTAATGGCTCTTTTTCCTATCTGCGATTGTACAAATATGTACCTTCCATTCCGGTCTACCAGTGTGTTAATTATTTGCGCACCCGGTGTATTCTTTAAGCCCACCATTACTCCTGCTGTATTATTACAAGCATTTGCCTGGTACAATTGTGTATAGTGCTGTATCTGTGTCTTGTGCCTGTCCTCTTTCCGAATATGTGTGTCCTGTAGTAGGAATATATCTGCACTATATCTCTTATGAGTTAGCACCTTCTTCCATTTTACCGTAGTGTTTAGGCCCTGCAGATTATGTGCGAAAATCTGCAACAGCCTTGCCATTAGTCTTTCATCCTAAACCTCCCCTGATCCTTGTGTTCCTGGTGTATTCTTCCCATTTTGTTAGTGTGCCTGCAAGAATGCAGTTCCTCTTGCCCGCCCCCACCCTTCCTCTACAAACCCCCCCTCCCTCTCTATCTCCCCCCTCCGGGTCTGACTCGGTATCTGTAGATACTTCCCACCACGTGGGCACCGACCCATGTTTCTCCAGGACCCCTAGGTTAATCTAACCTTTTCAATTCCAAGTGGTGCCTCATCTACTCCCAACCGGGCCTCCATATTAAAGGATCGACTCTGCTGAACATGGGGATGCCATTTTGTGTACACCTCAATTCCTTCACGGGCTACAACACTGCCTGACCATTTGCCACTCGTAGACCCCTGATTGTATAGGGTCACCTCTTCTCCATTTCCTGGGTCTTGGGCCTTTCAATTTCTCTCCTCTTTTCCTATGTGCCGTAGACCATTCCCAGGGCTTAGGCCCCCGCAAACATGTGTCGCTAAATCTCTCCTCTGAAGCTGCTTCCTTCGCTTCCATCCCAAGGATGGCCATTCTCTTGTTGCATGTTGTCGCTCTCTGCTGTCTCCCTTCCCAAGGGATGAGTAAACCAAAGGGAAATGTCCATTTATAGGGGACTTTGTTTCCCTGCTGTTTCCTTGTCACCGGACCCATCCCGCTCCTTTTCTGCAGGGTAGATGTCGCCAAGTCCTGAAATAGGCTTACCTCCGAGCCATTTATTGTTATCGCCTCTTGTCATCTTGCAGCTTTTAGTATTTTCTCCTTCACATTGTAAGATGCTAGGGCTGCCAGGACGTCCCTAGGCCTGTTTCCTTCTCCACTCCTCTTCGGGCCCACTCTGTGTACACAGTCAATTCGGATCTCCTCTAGGGTGCTATCCATCACAGGGTGCCTTGCGCATTGTTGAATGGTAGATTTCAACTCCACATCTGGGATCACCTCCGCCAAGCCTTTAATCCTTATATTCAAACGTCTCCAGCGATTTTGCAAGTCCTCCACTTGTATTTCAAGATTTTGTGTGGTGGAGGAAATCTGTTGCAGTAGTTCAGAGTTCTGGCACACCCCTTTTTCTAATTCGGACAGCCCTTGCCCTGCTAAGTCCACCCTTCTCCCCAAGGAGTTAATATTGTCTTTAATTTCTTTTAGTGGGCACTTCAGATCTTCTTTCAAACTTCCGATCTGCTGCTGAAAGGAAGCTGTGATTCTCTACTACATGCCCAGCAAGCACTTTTGTAGGTCTTATTTGTTTAGGGCCATTGCGCCGGTCCCCTGTGTATATTCCTCGCCCCAATCTGTCTGGTGAGGATCTTCTTGCCCTGTCTCCCCTGGCGCCTTTTGCCAGTATCTTTCCAGTTGGCTTTTCTTTGAAGGCTGCAGGCCAGGAGTCTGTTTCCCCTTTGGACCTGGCATCTGCAAGTGGGTGCGTGGCCCAGTATCTGTGTTCTCTTCAAGCACACCTGGTGCTTCCTTCACTGTTTATTTTAGGTATTTCACCACCACTCCCACCGGTCTGTTGCTCACTGCTGACTCGCCTCTATTTACCCTCTGTATCTTCTGCTGCTGCCCCCGGGGTAAAATCTCTTCTAGACCCTGCTACCCCAGCCTTTCGATTTCTCTCTTTGGGGTCCAGCAGGCCTTTTACCTACCTTCTGTTCCTGTCCTTTTCTTTCTCCCTTCGTTCTGTATTGTTGCCTCAATCAGACAAGCAGAGCCTCCCCTCTCACGTCTCCTCTTATTGGCATTGTTGCTCTTAGGTTCCCAGATGGATCAACCCTTGAACTGTCCACCACTATATTATCCTCCTATTCATATTTCTTTGTCCTCCGTAGGAACCAGTAAGTGAGATCTTGTTCTCCTACCGTTGTCCGCAGTATCAGAGTCTTCTCCTGTCCTTCCTCTGTCTGGGGTCTCGTTGGTAAACTCTCTGACGGCATATGCTGCTGTTCTGCGTATTATGAACATGGTGTAATGGCCACTGGACAAGGGCCCAGGTCTTCCTCACCCCCAGGGTCCAAATGGACCCAGTCCTGGCGCCTCTGGCACCAAGCTCATGGAAAAGTGTGCCTTGCACACTTTGTGCCTGAGGCACGTGCATCAGGGCCATAGACAATCATTGGATGGCACGTGCTACAACCTCTGGGAGTGGCAAGGTGGAGCCACAAGGCGGGCGCAAAGGGAGGGGCCGGGGCCAGCCTATTTAAGGCCAACCCACCCACGTTCTGGCACTTCGCGTTTTTCTGCATTCAGCAGCGTAACGCTTACTGATGTCCTTACCTGCTCTTCACCTTGTCGTGCATCTACTTGATTCCAGCTACTCCATCGCTGCAGGCGCATCTTACCTGAATCCAGCTACTCCATCGCTGAAGGCACACCTTACCTGATTCCAGTCGCTCCATCGCTGTGTGCGCATCTTACCTGTCTCCCTTCGCTATCGGAGTTGTAGCCTTTTCTCACCTGATCCGGGCATTCAGCTACGCAGGGGCTCCACTTCTCTTCTTCATCTTCGCAGTACCTCCATCCTGCAGCCGCGGATCGACCTCCGAGGAACCAGACACCGCTCAACGCCGCCAGACTTCTCCTGCAAAGGAAAAAGAACACAACAGGTTAGAAGTCACATAAATAACAAACGCTTGGCCGCGCCATACTCGGGCCTAGAGCCCCATCTTAAAGGCCAATTTACCACCTAATTTGAGGGCTCCATCTTCCTCAGGGGAACCTCTGGGCTCGCTCCGCAACTCCGATCAGCCATCTTCCTCAGAGGAACCTCCGGACTCGCTCTGTGACTCCGATCAGCCACCTATAGGGGAGAGAAAAGACATTGCAGGAATTACCAATTACCATCTCGGCAAAAGACATTATAATAAACAAACAAACTTTGCCAAGAGACTCACCTTCTAAGTGGTTCGTCACAGCAGGTCTGGATCACCACTTCCATGGACCAGTGAAGCAACTGGTCCACTCTACGCGCCCCTGCTACAAGAAGCAGGACGGAGAGATCAACGTTATAAAACAGGTGAGCTTGCATGGGAAAACGCTTGCGCACTTCGTTCTGGCACGAAAGGGTTGAGGGGGTTCACGACACCACCACGCCATTCTCATTGCCTCTGATCTTCTCTAATGGGAAATATCAGCATCCAGAGCAGTTGATTCTACAGCAGCTGGCGGAGAGAGTCGATCCAGGGGAGCCAAGTCGAGGGATGGCTCCAACCGTGCCCCAATGTCCCCGCAGAGACCAGGTGAGCGTAACAGAACGCAAAGCCTCTCCGAATCTCTGCCTGGGCATTATGGAAACCTCTGAAACAGACCAGTTGCCCCAACTACTGGGGAACTGCGGGCTGAAGTGCATCCCTCAAGACAAGAGACTTATTCCTTGAGGCGAGACCTTATCGTAGCCCGGGAATGGACGGATGATTTTGCAAGACAAATCCTCCAGACACACGCAGGACAGGTTCTGTTACCTGGAATGGCACCACCTCATTTGCCACAACCATCACCACCAGTGCAAGTGGTACTTCCAGGGGCAGTCCCACTGGCTCCACCAGAACGCTTCTCCGGCGACCTGCACAAATATGCTGTATTTATGAACCAGTGCCACTTCCACTTTTTGTGCCAACCTGGGGCCTTCCCGAATGACAGCGCAAGGGTGGCCTTTGTACTTTCCTATTTGGTAGGCTGTGGAACTGACTGGTCTATACCATTAGGAACACAGGATGATCCAATACTTTGGAATTTTGGGGAATTCCAATGGGAATTGGAAAAATGGTTTGCCAGGCACACCCAAGGACAAGCATTAAATAACAAATTACTATCCCGTAGACAAGGAAGCCATGACTTGTTGACTTACATTGCCACCTTCAACCGTCTCATAGCACAGACTAATTGGCCTGAGGAGAAACGGACCACACTTTTCTACCGGGGGCCTCGTGGTGAGTTAAAGGATGTATTAGCCCAAGTGGTCAACCCGCCCGAGGGTTGTGCGTAATACATCAACCTGACTGTGCAATTGGACCATCGCTTACAAAACCGAAAAATGTACCGCACTAGGGCTGAAGGGAGGTCAGTTTACATGCGACCTCGGGACAATCAAACCAGAACTCCTGAAACCACTGAACCTATGCAAATTGGGGGCTTACGAGCTCCTATTTCCAAGGCTGAGAAGGACAAAAGGAGACAACAACTTTGTTTATATTGCGGAAAAGCTGGACATTTCCTTCGAGATTGCCCTATTAAACCCCCAAGGAAGATGGTGGGTGCCACGGACAACGGCAACAAAGAAAAGGAACAGAAGTCGGAAAACTCAAGACGCCCGGAAAGTGTAGGGGTCCACTTGTCGAGCAGAATAAAGAAAGTTCTACAGACCTCACACCTGGTCATCCCGGTATTGATAACCCATCACCAATAACCGTCAAGAGTACATGCTCTAGAAGCCTACATTGATAGTGGTGCGGTGGGAAATTACATTGTTCAGATTTGGCCGCACCGATAGGCCTTCCGCCCCAGCAAAAACCACACTCGGAAAACTTGACTGCTGTGGATGGCTCTCAGCTGTCTTCTGGGGCAGTAACTCAACACACCGATTAAGCTAATGCTAATATGTCAGGATGGTCATCAGTAAAGCATTTCTTTTGATCTTATTGAGGCCCCCCAGTTCCAATTGATCCTAGGAATGCCGTGGCTGGAAACCCATAACCCAAGGATCGACTGCCGCACAAGGAAGCTGACCTTCCCTCAAGAATGTGCAAAGAGCTGCTACCATAAGGACGTGAGGAATCTACAACTCAAGGGAAAACCCATCCTAGGAATTTCTGGTTCGTTACCTCCCGAATACCAAGACTTTCTAGATGTGTTACAAAAGGAACAAGCTAACACCCTGCCTCCACACAGAATTTACGACTGCCAAATCGATCTGGTCCCAGGGGCACAAATCCCCTGCAGCAGAATCTACACTCTGACTGAGCAAGAAAACCAGCACCTGAGAACATACCTAGATCAATACCTAGCTAATGGGTTCATCCGCCCGTCCAAGTCCCCAGCCTCCTCAGCTCTCTTCTTCGTGCCAAACAAGGAAGGGGACCTCAGAACTTGTATAGATTATAGGGCGTTAAACCAGATTACCGTGAAGAATAGATACCCTCTGCCATTCATTCCCGAGCTACTTGACCAAGTAAAGAATGCTCAAATCTATACAAAATTGGACGTACGGGGAGCTTACCATTTAGTAAGAGTGAAAAAAGGTGACGAATGAAAGACAGCATTCTGAACCAAATACAGACTTTTCGAGTATCAGGTTATGCCCTTTGGGTTATGCAACGCACCAGCAGCATTCCAGTTCTTTATGAACGATGTACTTCACGAATTGTTGGACGTCTGTGTCCTTGTTTAAATCGATGACATCCTCATCTATTCAGCATCCAAGGAAGATCACATGGGCCATGTAAGGGCCGTTCTGGAAAAGCTCTGTAAGCATCGGCTGTTTGCCAAGTTGGAAAAATGGTTTTTCCATGTCACGGAAGTCAAGTTCTTGGGCTTCATGCTTACCCCACGAGGGATGCACATGGACACTCGCAAGCTGGAAGCTATTCTTCAGTGGCCATCCCCGACATCAGCCAAGGGAGTGCAGAGCTTACTCTGGTTTGCCAATTTCTACCGGCGATTCATCCCAGGATTTTCTCAGATCGTTCATCCTATCACTTGGGCTTGAGTTCTTGGGCGTCATGCTTACCCCACCAGGGGTGCACATGGACACTCGCAAGGTGGAAGCTATTCTTCAGTGGCCATCCTCGACATCAACCAAGGGAGTGCAGAGCGTACTCGGGTTTGCCAATTTATACCGGCGATTCATCCCGGGAATTTCTCAAATCGTTCATCCTATCATTTCTTTACTAAAAAAGAATAAAAAGTTCTCCTGGTCTCCCGACGCTGAAAAAGCCTTCCAGGAATTAAAATTGGCTTGCACCTCAGCACCCGTTCTTCAGCATCCTTGACCCGAACTGCCCTATGTAGTGGAGACCGATGCCTCCAGTGTGGCCATGGGGGCGGTGTTATCACAAAAGGACCCGGACACGGGGCAGTTACATCCCATAGCATTTTGGGCCTGTAAGTTTACAGCACCGGAAATGAACTATGCTATAACCGACAAAAGAATTATCAATAAAAGGAGCCCTTAAAACCTGGAGACCCTACCTCTTGGGAGCTAGAAATACTGTCACCGATATCACAGATCACCGTAATCTGCAATATTTAAAAACTGCTGAGGCCCAATCTTTACGTCCGTTTCGCTGGGCTCTCTTCTTCGCGGAGTACGATTTTGTGATCACATACAGACCAGGAGTGCGTAACGGAAAAGCAGATGCTTTGTCACGAATGGGAGAGGACAAAGACGCATTTATAATATCAGAACCAGTACCCATCATTCCTGAAGGGCGAATTCGAAACCAGATCGCAGTAACCGCCTGCTGGGAAGATTTGAAGGTCGACCTCCAGTCTCAAATGGACCAGACCGCCCAACAAGAATGGTTGAACAAGGGGGACCAGTACTCCATCAAGGATAACTTACCCTATTTCCAGGGAAGACTATATATTAAAGACAAAGGAACTCAAAACACGATTATAGCCAATTACCACGAGTCATTAGTGGAGGGACATCCCGGAATTACTAAGACACGGGCCAAAATCAGGAAGAACTATTGGTGGCCAACCTGGAGAAAGGGTGTGGTTCAATTTATTGCTACTTGCAGAGTTTGCCCACAACAAAAGTAAAGTCCCGCAGGATTATTACTTCCACTGGCTATATCACCAGCCCCATGGCATACGTTATCCATGGACTTCATTACAGATTTACCACCCTGCGATGGCTTCAACACCATTTTAGTGGTGGTAGATTTATTCTCCAAGATGGCACACTTTATTCCACTAAAAGGACTTCCTACTGCTGGAACTCTGGCTAGTGTATTCTTAGAACAAGTAATCAAACTACATGGTTTCCCTTCGGTACTGATTTCTGATCGAGGAACGCAATTTGTCTTAGCCTTCTGGAGGAGTTGTTGTAAGATAGCGCAAATCGATCTATGCCTATCCACTACCCACCATTCTCAAACCGATGGTCAAACTTAGAGGACCAATCGGACACTAGAGCAATACCTGAGATGCATGCTGCAGCAGATGGAAGGATCCTGGAAAGACATTCTCTGGTTAACTGAATTTGCCTACAATAACTCTATTCACACTAGCACTGGACAAACCCCATTCTATATCATGAATGGTCGACATCCCCGGATGTCCTCTTTTGATCCGCTTGATGAACTAGAAATGCCGGCGATCACCTCTCTACATAAGACCATTACTCAAACTCTTAAGGAAGCAACCAAGAATCTAACCAAAGCCAAGGAACAACAGAAGAAGTTTGCTGACAGGCATAGAAGGGAAGCTCCACATTACCAAATTTGGGATAAAGTATGGTTGGCAGCCAGAAATATACCATTAAAAGAACCTCAGGTCTTCCGTCCCAGATATCTCAGACCTTATCGCATCAAGGCCATCATCAATCCGGCCGCTGTGAAACTAGATCTACCCACCAATATGCGGATTCACCGAGTGTTTCACGTTTCCCTCCTGAAGCCGCTTGAAGCCAGAGACTAGAATCAAAAAACCACCGGAGCCTGAGGTTATCGCAGGAGAACCTGAGTATGAGGTTAAAGACATCCTGGATTCTAAAATAGTACGATCAAAACTGTACTACTTAATCGAATGGGAGGGTTACAGACCTTAAGATCGCACTTGGGAACCTGTTGAATTTGTCCATGCATCTCGACTAATCAGGCGGTTCCACCGTAATAACCCCGCCAAACCAAGACCAGGGAGAAGAGCGCCTGTGAGAGGGGCCTTGAGGGGGAGTGCTGTCGTGGCAACTGGACAAGGGCCATGGTCTTCCTCACCCTCAGGGTCCAAATGGACCCAGTCCTGGCGCCTCTGGCACCAGGCTCATGGAAAAGTGTGCCTTGCGTGGCCATAGACAATCATTGGAGGGCACGTGCTAGAACCTCTGGGAGTGGCAAGGTGGAGCCACAAGGCGGGCTCAAAGGGAGGGGCCGGGGCCAGCCTATTTAAGGCCAACCCGCACAATTTCTGGCGTTTCGCGTTATTCTGCTTTCAGCAGCGTAATGCTTACTGATGTCCATACCTGCTCTTCACCTTGTCGTGCATCTACTTGATTCCAGCTACTCCATCGCTGCAGCTCCATACCTGATTCCAGCTACTCCATCGCTGCAGGCGCATCTTACTTGAATCCAGCTACTCCATCGCTGAAGGCACACCTTACCTGATTCCGGCTACTTCATCACTGAAGGCGCTTCTTACCTGAATCCGGCTACTACTCCATCGCGGAAGGCGCATCTTGCCTGATACCAGCCTCCATCGCTGAAGGCGCACCTTACCTGATTCCAGTCGCTCAATTGCTGTGCGTGCATCTTACCTCCCTTCGCTATCAGATTTGGAGCCTTTCCTCACCTGATCCGGGTGTCCAGCTACGCAGGGGCTCCACTTCTCTTCTTCATCTTCACGGTACCTCCATCCTGCAGCCGCGGATCGGCCTCCGAGCAACCAGACTCCGCTCAACGCCGCCAGACTTCTCCTGCAAAGGAAAAAGAACACAACAGGTTAGAAGTCACATAAATAACAAACGCTTGGCCGCGCCATACTCAAGCCTAGAGCCCCATCTTAAAGGCCAACTTACCACCTATTTCGAGGGCTCCATCTTCCTCAGGGGAACCTCTGGGCTCGCTCTGCGACTCCGATCAGCCATCTTCACACCTATAGGGGAGAGAAAAGACATTGCAAGAATTACCAATTACCATCTCGGCAAAAGACATTATAATAAACAAACAATAAACTTTGCCAAGAGACTCGCCTTCTAAGTGGTTGGTCACTGCCGGTCTGGATCGCCACTTCCATGGACCAGTGAAGCAACTAGGTCCACTCTACGCGCACCTGCTACAAGAAGCAGGACGGAGAGCTCAATGTTACAAAACAGGTGAACTTGCATGGGAAAACACTTGCGCACTTCGTTCTGGCACGAAAGGTCGAGGGGGTTCACGACACCACCACGCCATCCTGATTGCCTCATCTTCTCTCAGGGGCAATATCAGCATCCAGAGCAGTTGATTCTACAGCAGCTGGGGGAGAGAGTCGATGCAGGGGAGCCAAGTCGAGAGAGGGCTCCAACCGTGCCCCAACGTCCCCGCAGAGACCAGGGGAGTCTGTGTCACCATCAAGGGTCCTCTGTGGATTTTAGGCTTTCCGTACAGGCTCCACCGCTGCCAGAGCTCCTCCTCTCCCGCTCAATGCCACGTTGATCTTTTCCCGGCATGACGCAGGTGCGCAAATCACCAGGAACCTCTCATTCCGGACCTCTTCGTTATACAGATCTGCTGTGGACACGTTTGGCTTCTTCTGCTCGCGTTCTTCTTCTCACCCTGATTCTGTCAGGTATATTCAGGTGTCCTTTCCTGCTTAATTGTCCTGCTTTCTAGGGCCCAGCCAGGCGCTCACAGAAGTGTACCTTCACTCCTCGGAGGCCATCTTGGAATCAAGGGAACTTCCATTTTGAACAGACTTTATTTACATAATATAGAAACATGTCCGACTTTCCTTTCCATTCCATTCTGAGTTCAAAAGAAAAGTATGTCCATTGTCCACAAGCTAATCTGAGCTGATCCAGCCACTAACAAAATAACTCAGGAACAGGAGAATGACACCCTTCGCCTGTGGGCTGCTTTCTCAGCAGGTTCAGTTAATAACGTATTTTAGATAGTTCTTAGTTAATCACTTTTATCAAGTCGTCAAGTTCAATTAGGGAGCTCTTCCACTTTTTCATCTTTCTCTTCTCTTGACCTCTTGAGGTCTTATTGATTTGTTTTTTCTCCTTGTATGTAATTTTTTTAACTCTTTCCTTATTAGACAAACTTGAAAGTCTGTCTTGTATCAGTGTCCATTCTTAATCTTGATTAACACAACTAATATTGTTCCTGTTATAAATCTCACTATTTTACCTGTTCCCAACACTTGCTCTTAGTTCTTGTTCTTCTTCCTAACTTGTGCCTCACTGGGATCAGCAGGAGTAAGGTATCCACGTGTTGAACCTAAAGGGCAGTCTAACACTCGAATCTTCCCTTAGTCATAATGATCACACATTCTGATTCAGGTGAATTTGCTTATTGTAAATTCTGAAAGCCAATTCTTTTGGATTGTTTTTTTTGTTGCCTTGTTGCCATCTAATACCTGCTCTCCAAGTGAAACATCAAATCCTTTTATTCAATTTCTATGCGGAGCAGATTCTCTAAAACAAAGGTTCTTGGTAAATGCCAGAGCAATTTAAACCATAGACCAATGGCGTGTGTTGTTGAACACAATTATAAAAAAAGTGAATGGACCAAGGTGATTCAGTGAATTCTCCTATATACTACGACAAGGAGTATTTGGAAGTTGTCCAGGCTCCAATCCTAGTATAGTAAAACATCATGGTCCTCTCTTTGTTTTTTTGGGAGGATCAAACTGTAGTCTGGTGCAGAATTTCTTTTTTTTGTTTTAATTTATTTCTGCCGAGACACAGAGTTGAAAAAAAAGCTGAAAAAAAGCCGACCGGTTTCTGTGGTGATGGGTAATTGGACCACTTTCATCAGGGCTATTAAAGGGCAAGCACTAGGTTATTCAGCATAATCTGACTTGACTGTTTGTAGGATGCCCCACCCTCATCAAAATGTTTCCCTCGTATGATGGTCCTATGTTGGAAGGGTGATATCAGGCTTCCAAGCAAAAGTGCTCAAAGAACGATGCACGCCATCATTGCTCCGGAAAATCACACGGATGACTTCAGAAGTCATGTGAAAAAGAGTGGGTGGGTCGTTGCTATGGCACTTTTGCTTGGAAGCCTGATATCGCCCTTCCAACATAGAAGGACCATCATACGAGGAAAAAATGTTGATGAGGGTGGGGCCTCCTAAAAACAGTTAAGTCAGATTATGCTGAATAAAAGTTCACGAAGACAGCACACTACCTAGTGCTTGTCCTTTAATAGCACTGATGAAAGTGGTCCAATGACCCATTACCACTGAAACCGGTCAGCTTTTTTTCAACTCTGTGTCTCGGCAGAAATATATTTTAAAAAAAATCTGTGCTAGACTACAGTTTGATCCTCCCAAAAAAACAAAGAGAGAGGACCATGATGTTTCACTATACTAGGATTAGAGTCTAGAAAACTTCCAAATACTCTTAGTCTATGGTTTAAATTGCTCTGGCATTTACCAAGAACCTTTGTTTTAGAGAATCTGCTCCCCATAGAAATTGAATAAAAGGATTTGATGTTTCACTTGGAGAGCAGATGGCAACAAGGCACCAAAAAAGACAATCCAAAAGAATTGGCTTTCAGAATTTACAATAAGCAAATTCACCTGAATAAGAATGTGTGATCATGAGTAGCAGTAGCCCAGTGATGATTCTCACTCTTCTTACCTTTTTTGCCTCACTGGGACGAGTATGAATACTCCATTCATTATATTCGGTGCTCTCCCAGAGTTTCCTGCTCTCCCTGTTGCCTTCTTGATTCCGGGATCACGTCACTGTGCCTGCAGCTCCGATACGACTTGTTTCTCTTCCTGTTGGGACATCTTCTTCCTTCGGGACTCGCTCTTCTTTCGGCACGCTTCGCAGTGCTTCTCTGGAGGTTGTTTCGGAATCAGTGAGACAATTCCATGGCTCTCCGGTCAAGCCACCTCCTCCTACTAGGTCCCTCCGGAGACCTTGTTCCAATCCTTTGGCTTCCCTCTCCTGGAGTGCAGCTTGGGCACTTTTGCACGCAAGCTTCCTTCCAGCACGGATAGTCATGCTTCCCAGTTTCCTTCAGCTTCTTTCCACCATCTGATTTGGAACTCCAAGACTTCGCTCTTACGTCTCCTCCGCTTGTTTTAATGATGCTGTGCTGGGCTTCCGCGGTATAGCATTAGTGTCCTCTTTTGTGTTTTACCGGCACTCCGTATCACTCCTGTAGTTTTCGTCGTCTCAGTGCCTCACAAGTACTAAATATTGTTATAATAACATTAATTGGGCACAGACCTAGCTACGAAAAGCAACTGAGCGCTTTTACAAAGGTATACAACAATACAGATACGCAACAGAGTACTTTACAGAGGTAACAACAGAACAGATATACAGCGAGTGGGGAGGATATAAATGGTGGTACAGCTGTACAGGGGAGGAGAGGGGCGGATGGCGTCTAGCAAGTCAGGTGGCACAGGGGCAATGTGATGGCCTAGGTGTTGAGGAGGAGAGACTCCTTGAAAATGTGGGGTCTTGAGTTATTTTCCGAATTGTAGGAGCAAGTCTGATGCTGACGGGAGGAAGTTCCATAGTGTGGGCAGAGAAGGCTTGTTTTTCAATCCTTTCCTTTTTGCACGGCGGATTTCTGCACGTGTCCTGGCTTCTGGTGGTGTGCTGTCCACTGAAGATGCCGAGTTTCTCTGGGAGGTAGCTGGGTGACTTGAGGGCGACTGCCTTATAGATGATGCAGAACGACTTGAAGGTGATTTGTGCATGCAGTGGGAGCCAGTGAAGGTCGATTAGGGCCACTGTGATGTGGTTGCATCTGCTTAGACCCCTCATGTTGATATTCGGCTACGTGGTCGGCCTTCTGAGTCCTGGTTTAATGTCGATCTTAAATATCTTTGTCTTCAACGCAGGCAAGCGAAACGTAAATGGCGCTGCTCTTACTATGCTGGTGATAGGGCTGTTTTTTGTGCCATTACTTCCAGTTATCATGCTTAACAAATGTTTTTTAATTCCCAAATTGAGAATTTCATTAATCATCCTATAGAGCTCTTTAATGTTGTTCGCTCCCTGTCTGCTAAGCTTTCTCCTGCTGATTCTACTCCTTCTTCCCAAGAGTTGTGTGATTCTCTGGCTTATTTTTTTGTTCATAAAATAGTTGATATTCAGGACCATATTTCTTCTATTCGCACCCCTTGCACAGTGGTTCCTTCCTTATCCCCTGCTGATGTCCTAGCGTCTGCGCCTTTACCTGCATCTGGCACTCTGTGGGACTCATTTCCTTCCTTCTCCGCCAATGATATTACATCGGCAGTGGAGAAAATGAAGTCGGCCTCACCTACTGATGCCATTCCCCTGAGAATAGTGAGAGATTTTGCCTTTGATTATCTCTAATTTACAATTGCGGTTAATCATTCCTGTTCTACTGGGACTATTCCTTTTGCACTTAAATGTGCCACAGTGATTCCTTTGCTTGAGAAACCTTCTCTCGATCCTTTGGTTCCTGCTATTTTCATCCAATATCGCTTCTTCCGCTCTTTATGAAGCTGCTGCAATCATTGGTTGCCCCTTTGCTTGGGCGGTTCTGCGAAGATACGTCTTTGTTTGATGCCTTTCAGTCGGGCTTCAGCCCGGGGTGAGGTACCGAGATTGTTCTGGTCTCGGTGCTAGATGATTTGACGCTGATTTCTGATCAGGGTGGAGTGCCGGCACTGATCCTGCTGGATCTCTCTGCCGCTTTTCATATTGTTGACCACTCTATCCTGATTAGCCGTCTTTCTGCTGCTGGGGTTTCTGGTTCTGTTCTCTCATGGTTTCACTCTTTTCTCTCTGATCGCTCGCAGCTGTTATCTCTGCAGCTTTTCCTTTCTGCAGTTTCTGCCTTGGTGTGTGGGGTTCCTCAGGTTCTGCTCTTTCTCCCACCCTGTTCAATATTTACATCCATTCCCTGGTCGCTCCTATCCGCTCCGATGGCTTCAGATGCTACTCTTATGCTGATGATACTCAAATCTTAGTTCGGCTGGACCTTCTCCATCTGGCCCATGCCACTCAGCTAAGAGACTGCCTGCAGGCTGTGGGAAGCCGGATGAGCAACAATTGGCTTAAATTGAATGGGGTTAAGTCTGAGGTCATGGTTGTTGGCTCTGTTTCTGTCAAGTCCCCCTGGACTCCGTCTTTGTGGCCCTCCTCTTTTGGTTCTTTTCCTGCTGCTGTGCCTGTTAAGAATCTTGGTGTAACATTGTGTGCCTCTCTCTCTCTCTGTCTTCTCAAATCAGCTCAGTCTGTCAGGCTGGTCATTTTCAGCTGATGGTACTTAGAAAGGTATTGCAGGTTATTCCGTTTCATCTTCGTGCTCCGGTCGTTGCTGCCTTGGTCCTAAATCGGATTGATTATTGCAACTCCCTCTATATTGCACAACCTGACTATGTGGTACATCATCTGCAAATTTTACAGAATACAGCTGGCCGGCTTGCTACTGGTTCCTCCTTCAGAAATCACATTTCCCCAGTTCTCAGTGCTCTGCATTGGCTGCAGTTGCCAAACATGTGCATTTTAAATCTCTGTGTCTTGTGCACAGGGCTTTCCACGCAGTAGGACCTGAGTATCTGCAGCTGAAGTTTCGCCCTTTTGTCCCTGGCCGCTTGTTGCATTCTAAGGTTCGCTTCCTTCTTGTTGTGCCTAGATTTCGGTCTCTGTGAGGGCTGCCAAGTTGTGGAATGCCTGCCTATTGTGCTTCGCTCTACAGCTGCCCATCTGGAATTTAGAATGGCCTTAAAAACTTTACTTTTCAAATTTTTCGGGTCAACTATAGTACTTGCTCAGTCTTTTAGCGCCATGTTGCCTTTTGGTGTAAGTTGCGCTGTACTTTGGTACAAAAATGGATAACATAACATCATGATAGTTGAGAACTCTCAAACTGATAACTACTATTCTAGTAACCCAAACCAACAACTACCCAGTAACCATAATCTTACCCTGGGTTTATCCAAAACTAACACACCATGCCGCACGTTATTTAGAAATAACAGACTCCGATCCAGATTGACTAGACTTCATGAACGACCGGCCACCAAGACCTACATAGGACAAAGGAAAGAACGCCTGCTTAGTATGCAAAAAGATAATTCCAAATGTAATCCTGGTACCACCTCACCTAAAATTGATGATCTGACCTAAAAATAAACATCAGAATAAACCTCCCAGTGCGTTACTTGATGAAGAAGTAAGTAAGTGCACTTCACCTAACCTATTGCTAAGAAACCACGTCCCAGACCTCAAGGGCGCCTTATTAAACAGCAGATCTTTAGTGGCGCACGCCATCCAGATAGGTGATTTAATCCTGGCGGAAAACTATGACTTTCTAGCCATAACCGAATCATGGCTACATGCAGCAGCAGGTCCTGCCCTCATGCTAGCAGTGTCTGATAACTACTCCATCCTCAGAGCAGATAATTGATGCTCGTGGTGGAGGCATAGCCATCATAGCTAAGTCTAACCTTAACATAAGACTAGCCCCCTCATTCGACATCAAATCTTGTGAATCTCTTACAGCCAAAGTATCCTTAGCTGACTCACAAACACTTACGATTCATCTTATCTATAGACCTCCAGGTCCTATTGGTGCATTTGAGGAGGACATTACCACTATCTTATCGGATAATCTGAAAAACACCTCTCAAATACTCCTGCTGGGGAATCTTAACCTGGGCTTCAACGACCCTAAAGACCAGCAAGCCATAGCTATCTCTAATGTGCTTAAGGAACTCTGTCTCATCCAAAGAGAGTCTCTACCTAACCATGACAAAGGAAGAACTCTAGATTGGGTGGCAGACTTTAACTGTAATGCCTCAATCACTGCCATTACCCCACAGCTATGGACTGATCACCACCTCGTAGCATTCATACTAGCAGTTAAAATCCTATCATGCAAAAAGAACCCAGTAGCTCCTCCTATCCTAATCAGGAATAAAAAGAACATTACGGCAGACAAGCTTATCCCTTTACTGATACCAACCTTTAACGCACTGCCAGATACCAATGACCCTTCTACCTTAGAAGACGCTTATAATAAAAACCATGACCAAAGCCTTGGATACCATTGCCCTGTTAAAAATTAGAACAAGCAAACCCAGAACTCATCTAAACCCTTGGTTCTTTCCACACCTTAAAACTCTAAGAGCTGAAAAAAGAAAATATGAAGTTACCTGGAGACACCTACCTTCAGACTAAAACAAAGCTAACCACATCAACATCTCTTCCCTATACAAGAAAGAAATACTACTTACCAAAAAGGAAACCTATAACAGGATTCCCCAAGCTAAGTCGAGTACAAAGGAACTCTTTGTAATCCTAAAAGAGCTAGAAACTCCGGTTCCAGTGCCAGATAATTGTGTGAAGGTCAAACTCTGGTGTTCTAATATTCAGAAGCCCCTAACCAACAAAGTCACATTACTTCAATCCAAAATTGCCAACAAAAAACGAACCTACCTAATACTGACAGTCCTGCCAATACTCATTCGCAATCACTTAAACCAGAACTATGTTTCAATTTTCGTAAAGTTTCAATCATTAAGGTTGAAAAAATGATCCTCTCCCTTAAACCCTCAAACTGTCAGGGAGACCAATGCCCAGCCCAAATTATTAAAGATGCTGCGAGAGACCTCGCACCTTTCGTAACTAAGCTAATTAATGCCTCCTTCACCACTGGCACCATCCCGAACAACTTAAAGGAGTCCTGGGTCCTACCCCTCCTCAAAAAACAATCCCTGGACCCCACCATACCCACCAACTATAGGCCAATCACAAAAGTGTCTTTCTTACTTAAAATCTTAGACCGGGTGGCCTATCTCCAAATACAGGAGTATTTAGAGTCCAATCATCTCCTTGGAGTTCGCCAATCGGGCGTTCAGGACCCAAATCGGCACTGAAACAGCGCTGATCGATCTCAAAGCACAGATCGACCAATTTAGGGACAGGGGGATTACAGCTTGGCTACTTTTTCCTTCGATTTGGTAGATCACAAGGTGTTATGTAATCATCTCGACTCTGCAGCCCATTTTTCACAGGAGGCCATAGCTTGGATCCAGTCCTTTCTGAGCAATAGGACCATGGGAGTCTTCTCACCAACAGCGGCAGCAGACTCTATTCCTATCCCATTAAATGTGCCAAAAATGCTCCTGTGTCTCACCCACAATGTACAATATATTTACTATGCCCCTTTTCGATGATCTGGATCATTTTGGTGTCACCTACACTAACTATGCAGATGACAACCAGATTCTCATACCGCTTACCGGGGATTATGACAAGCATTTGACCTTGGTAAATACAATCTATCTCATCATGCAGGCATGGCTGCACATAGACTATGCCTGAATGATGACAAAACTGAGCTTATTATTCTGGGGACTGCGTTCAACCTCAATGAACTTGGCCATAAATACACGTCTTTTAATATTGATGGCAACATCACTTAAGTAGCTAAGGAGGTAAAAACTCTGGGCTTTTACCTTGACTCCACTCTCACCCTTGCTAAACAGGTCAATGCTATGGCATCAGCTTCAGCATACACATGTAAATTGATCAGAGCAGGTAAACCATTGCTATCTAAGACTAGCTGCACCACTTTAGCCTGAGCTTTAATTCTGTCCAAGTTGGACTATTGCAACGCCCCATACCTGGGCGCTAGCAAGTGTATTGTTTACAAGATCCAAATTCTACAGAATAATGCCTTGAGAGCAGCACAGGGCATTGCTAGAAGAGTGCCATTTCAGATATAAGGAGACAAAACAAATGGCTGTCCACTAGCGATAACATTTTGCTTAAATCCGTCTCGTTAATCCATAAATGCCTAAACAATACTGACCCTTGCTACCTTATGGAGAGATTCAACCGCAAGATCTCCAGCTGTCCCACTAGGACTGCTAACACTAACTGTCTAGTTGTACCTAGGTTCAAACTGACTAAAGCCGGAGGGAGCAGCTTCCCAGTCAAAGCAGTTCAATTATGGAATCCCCCCCAACCCCCACCTTCCTGAGGGCGCACCAAACCTTTCTGAACTTCAAACACAATACCACTAAATGGCTTAGAGAAAATGACCACTAACTTGTCCGAAAGTCCGACTTCTCTTCCATATGCTACTTGCCTAACTTTACTGTGAAAAGATACCACAAAATGTATTTTTATGTTCTATTTTAACCTGGTAATTTATGAAACTATGGGAAGATTATTCTTATTGCCTGTATATATTTGATACACTGACCTTCCTTCCTACTGTATGATATATGGAATTGCTGTACTCCTCTATGTTACCATGTAAGCATTGCATTCCATCTATGTAACTGTGTAACTTCAAGCTGAAAGCATGCATGTATCCTCTGCGCCCTGATACCCCTAGGTTTGGCACGCATAACAAATAAATAAACAAACATAACATTAGACCCGTGATAAGGCCTGCATCACGTGTAGGACACTTCTCAGGGGCATAAGGGAGGACAACGGGAGGCCTTCAAGAAGGGCATTGCCCCCATCGGGTGGGATAGGACCAGTGCTTCAATGGTGGATCTAAAGCTGTCCATAGGGAGGAAGGGCTTCACTTTCCGCAGGAGGGAGAGCTGATAACAAGCTGAGTTTTCTTAGCTATGTTTGTCTTCAGGTGTTTGCTGATGTGGAACCCAAGGGATTTGGCGCAGGAGGTGACCTCGGGTGTGAAGCCCTAAGGGTTCATGGTTGATAGCCAGGTCTGTATGTCTGGGCGTTTGGAGTTGTTGGTGAGGTGTAGGACTTTGGTCTTGGAGGGGTTGAGTCAAGTATGGACTGGACATCCAAGACTGGATCAGCGGGAGGCGTGTTTTGAGACAGTCGAGGTCCTTGATGAAGTCGACCTTGAGGTATAGCTGTGTGTCGACGGCATATTGGTGGATGTTGTGTGTGGGTATGAGGACTCCCAGCGGCTCCATGTATAGATTGAAGATCACTGGGGAGAGGATGAAACCCTGCCAATTTCCACAGGTGATGGGTAGAACTGTTGGTGGTTGGCAAGGTAGGACTTGAACCAGTGTAGGACAAGATCGCTGATCCTCGTGTGCCGCTGTAGGGTGTCCGTGTTCTCCTGATGGTCTACTGTGTCAAATGTGGCCTGGAAGTCAAGTAGAGGCATGGTGGCCATCGTCAAGGATGTGGAGGGTGTTGTCGACCACCTGTATGGTTGCTGTCTCGCGTTTCATCTTAGTCTGAACCCGTATTGGTTGGATTTGAGGAGACGGTTGGTATTGATGTGTTCCAGTGGGGAGGCTACCACTTTCTCAATGATCTTACCTAGGAAGGGAAGCAGGGTGATGGGGCGATAGTTACCTAGGTTGTCGGGATCCACAATGGGTTTCTTTAGTAGATGGAGGATTTTTCCTGTCTTTAGTGTCAATGGGAAGGCGTCTTGAGTCAGGGAGCTGTTGATCTCCAGGTAGGGAAGGAGAGCTTCTGCAGGGAGGGCCTGGAGGATGGATGCTGGGAGGATGTCATCTGTATACGATGTGGTTTTGAGGGTGGCCAGGGTTTCTTCTGAATCCTCAGTAGAAAGTTTCATGAATGTTGTTCAGGGTGTGGACATTTCGTGAGGAGGGATGTAAGGTGGTTCTGTGGATGTACATCTGGTGCCGGTGCTGATGAATCTTGCTGATTTTGTTGATGAAGGTGTTGATAGCGGTGAATATATCGATGGAGTGTGGTTTAGCAGGGTCGGGTAGCAGGTTGACGCAGTGCTTGATCGCTTTGAAGCTGGCTCTGCTTTCATTGTCGGCTTCTACTATGGTGTTCTGATGGTAGGAGGACTTTTCTGTGTTGATTAGTCAAAGTAACTCATGTTTTCTCAGTGGTGCACGATGGCAATAACAAATATCCACTGATGTTTCATGATTTCTTCCAGTGGGATTTATAAATACTGGTTTACTGGTGGATTGCGTAAGGAGTTCCTCATGGGGATGGAAGTCCTTGTCCCCAAGCAAGGGGGTGGGCGGGATCTCTTCCAGTGAGGTCCCTCTTGCCTCTACCCTAGGGAGGGTATTGTGTAACAGGCTCAAATTCCTAGTTCACAGGGAAAGACTCCCTCCTAAGAAAAGTGACTGGATCCCAGTATTCGTCAGACTACTTCTTCTCCTCTTACTGTTCCTCTAATTATAATCTCTGTTTCACTATACTCCAATAGCTACTCATATTCTCTCACTCACTGTCATTCTTCTCACTCTGTCTATTCTTGCTAACAGTATTCCTGTACATCCTTTACCTCCTACTACTATTATTAGACACTTCTATTCACTAGCGCTCGCTATCGCCTTCTTCTACCACTTAAAACTCTAAATGCTTGTTTTTGTCACTCGCAACTCCGCTATTCCTTCTACCTACTGGCTTTACTCCCTACTACTACTACTACTTCACGAACCTCAGGGATATGGTGCCCTGCTCACCCTTTTCTTCCACTTTTACCACTACGCCTCTGGTACTCCTACTCTATCGCTACTACTCGCACTCTTTACTCTCACACTCAAATGCTCCACAGACCCCCCTTCGTAACAATAGTGACTGCACTAAAATCGCTCTCGCCTCCTCTGGTCTCTTGGACGTCTTCCACCACCTCCTGTCCTCACCCAACTAACCCACACTAAAGCATTCACACAGGCTTACTTAAATACCCCACCCCTCCCAGGATTGGCCACTTACCTTAACAAATAGCTTACCTGGCTCCAGGGGCTGGAACAGGGGAGGGAGGGCATTAAAGGGCTTAAAGGGCTGATAAACCCTGCCCCTTTCCAACATGGTCCCTTCTGGGGTCCATGGATGTTGCATAGAAGGACTCCAGCAGACCGTGTGCTTGAGCCAGCCAGTGTTGTGAATAGCATGGTACCCCTTGGTGACGCGCATCCCCTTGCCATGTCAGCCAGCCAGCGTTAGGGCGTCCACGTCATCGGTGATCTCCGGCGTCTCCTCAGTGCCTGCCTTCCCCAGCTGTTGTGCTGCTTCTGCGTCCTGGATGCAGAATGGGATGTGGGCCCTTGCATGTTAAGTAGTGCTTGGAAAGTTGAAATAGGAATGGCAGAAACTCCTCTTTACATTAGTCCTTAAGTGTCTAGTTTCAGACGTGAAGTGGAGAGTTTTGGAAGCGTTTAGCATTGGAGCTTCAGCTGAAGTCTCACTAGAATGTTTAAAGATGTTGGATGCCCTAAACACCACATTTGGTAAAGAATGCCCACAAAAAGCAAGTGACTCGCAAAAAAAAAAAACTTTTTTAAAAGTGGCGTTTATACCCATAAGGTCCATTAGTTGAAGATGAAAACAAGTGGATTTGCATTCTGGGACTTGTCGTCTTCCATTCAGGTTGGGACAAATAGGGATACAAAGATGCTATTATTTGCTCCAAAAACGTTTATATTGGGCATTACATATTGTAAGGTTTCTTTTGTGTACTTTGCAAGTGCACTTTATAAGATCGTATTATTGCGATTCTTGAAAGCCAAAACAAGCATTTGTACCAAGTAGAGTTTGGAAGATATGTGGTAAGGTGCCTAAATTGCTGGGTACAACTCATTATTTCACTGCTTAATCAAATGTGTAATCCTGAGCAAATATTTGGATCCATCCCAACTATAGCATTACTGTGCTGGCAAGTACCAGTAGAAATGTGCATTTGGTCCTTCAGTCCTATCCTGTGTGGAGGCAAGGTCAGTGGCCTGCTGTACATTAAATTGCACAATTTGCTGCTAGTTTGACTCAGTTCTTACAAAGATGCCTGCAAACACCTCCACACAAGTAAGTTTGCCCCCCCAGACAGTCTATGAAGTTGGCCCCTCCCCAACATGTGAAGTGTTGAAGGGTTAGCACTCTCATTCCCCCAATTAAGTTGGTCTAGTTGCGCTCTTTGCCCACTGTACAGTGATTCGACATCCCTCATGAGTGTAGTGCAATAAATATGTTCAAGCTTTTCAAAGAAGATTAAGATTGCCGTCTCATTTTCCCTCCAATTAGACCGGTTCTCTGATTTAAGAAGTCCTGCGCAACAAAAGATATGCAGAGCTCTTATTTTATCTCTCTGACATAAAAGAAAATGGATAACACAAAATGAAGATCCTAAGTGTGATGAATACAGTGGTGTCATCACTCCTTTCCCAGCGATGACCTCTCCCCATATGGTCATGGGACTGCAGCTGCTACCTGTTCCTGACCTTGGGGATGACTATGAGGGAGGATCACATCGGGGGAGACAGCCTCTGGGGGAGTAGTAGCGCACCATTGGATGAGTCATGGTATTTCCCTTCTTCTTTTGCGGATACACCATCCATGACCAATGCCTTGATGGCATATTGTTACACCTCCCCTCATTCACCTAGCAAGGGTATGGAAAACCATTTGACAAGATCTGTTTATAAATCGTCAAGAGCTAAATTGCCTTCAAACGCATCTAAAGCAACTTGTACAGAGTCAACTTCAAGAATGGACTTCTACTCCGATAACTGCAAGAGTACTGGGACGAGGAAGAGGAGCCGAGTAATGCAGAGCAGAAAAGACCAAGAGTGCAGGCTCTGCTCTAGTTGTTCAGAGTACAGCCCTGTAGCTGGGAGATTTAAATCCCAGCCACAGCTGACAAGGCTGCGCTCCTGCAAGGAGAAAGCGACTTCTCTTGCGGGACCGAGGGACCAGGGGGCTGCAGAGGCTGTCGTGGAGGCATGCGGCTCAAGAAGACAGAAGTCGGAAACTGACTGCGAGACCACACACGCTGCGAGAACGCCAGAAGCCAGCACATGGCTTCTGGGCAATTGCGGCGCAGCAGCGTTGTCCTTACCGAAGCAGAACGGAAAGCAGAATAGTCCAGCAAGAGCCGACTGGGACACAAGGCCAGAGAAGTGGAGATAGAAGCCTCTGACTGATCGCGACAATAGAAGAGAATGCCAGCAAGAGCCAAGGAGTTCCTTAAAGGGAAATGGGTACACTGGGATGTATCGGCAGACATGCCGAAAGCAAAAGGAGATAAAACCTGTGAATGAAAGACTTGAAAGAGAAGGAAATACTGAACGCTTTACAAAAAGGCAAAGCGAACAAGAAGTAAGAGACTTTAAGTTTTGTAAGTGTATGCAACACATATTGAAGAAAACCCTGTCATGATAGTGTACCAAGCAGGTACTGTTAGATAAAGCAGATTCAAAAGTATTTGCAATTGAAAGTGTGCGCAGAGCACACATGAACACATGTCTACAATTGAAGGTGTGTGCAGAGCACACGGTAAAGGCCTGGCAGGAGAGTATACCAGGCACATGCAAGTGTGTTTACATGGGACAGTCCTGGTAGAGAAATGCTCCAGGCAAAAAGAAATCTAACAATGTACCAGTAGTATATCAGCAAAAAGGGGTCCTGAGAAGGATATATCCGGACCAGCCAAAGGCTGTGTGAAATCAACGAAATACAAAGTGAATACCTGGCAGGAGAGTACACCAGGTATCCTAACAAGATAAGGAACCAAGTTGTTTTTGTGGAACAGATGCATTGTGGATTAAGAGAAATTCAAGAAACAGATATCTTTAAACATACAACAGACGGAAGAGAAATCCAGGCGAAGGAACTCATTCCTTCTGGAAGCTTTGTTTTGGAGTTACGCTTTCTTCTTTTGAACATTTTGTAAACCACTTATGGCCAAAGACATTACCCGCTTCGCCGTAGAGTTTATCTTGTTAGAGTGTTGGGGCCAGAATATTACTTTGCACATGGGACGGTTTTGCTTTGAACATTCTGACATTGACAGGCCCTTAGTTTTTGTTTTAGGTAGGGAAACAGCTCCGTTGCAGGGGCACTTTTCCCACCCCCTTTTACTTTAATAAAAGTCTTTGACAAAAACTATGAATCCCTAATTCCTGGCTCTTCACAACTAGTTATCCTTATTACTTAGGATCTTCATTTTATGTTGGGTTCAGTCCCCCATGATCCTAGTTGGGTAATATTTCATGTGGGGTTACGTCAGATAAGTGTGATGTAGGTTAGTACAGCCTGCGGCAGGTGAGGTACATTACAGCTGGTCATACTAGCATTTTAAGGCTTGTTCACACTATTCGACTAACTTAGATTTGATCCCCTTAGCAAGTCTACTGGGTAGCATGCCATGGCGGAAGCAGAAACTTTAAGCTTTACCGAAGCACAAATTCAGTGAGCTATTAGTGGTCCATCGATATTTGACAACATACCCAATAATGGTACATTGGATTCCACCATTAAGAAAAACAAATTACTGAGATTAAAGAAGAAAGGACTTCAAACAGAGTTGTACGGACAACTACGTAAGGAGTATCTGAAGGGCAACATAATACTGTTGGGGCTACAGATACAAACAGCCCCTGTTTTGCTCCTAGAAGATGACGATTGCAAAACCGGATTCAGCCAAATTTCTACTAAATGTCGTAGGGACCTTATGCTGCATACAGTTCATACTGCAACAAGATTGGCTGCAAAAATTACGCCAGAGATTGAGGTATATGAACAGACATTTCTAACAAATACTTGATTACCGATGCAAAAACCAAATTGGAATCTATCAATAAAGAGGTGGATGGGTTTAAACATTTCAATTTACAAAAAAAATTGATTAAATTGAAAAAAAGACATCAGTAGCTTTTTGAAGAAGGGGGTCTATCCCCATTTATTAGCTAACTACAGGCCACCTACGATTTCTTTTTCATCTATATTCACAAAAACAGCAGCAGAACATGAGAAACAAGAAATTGGACACTTTTTCTGACACAAGTAGCTGATCGAATGAGTAAGCTGACAAATGATGAATATGATCAAATGGCAACAGATAATAGACCTTTTTTTTTAGTTAGGCAAGGGTCAACCACAAGGCTACCGTCCTCCGCGAGAATGGAACGATTCGAGTCTGAGGCCTCGGTGCATGTTCAGTACCTGGCGGAGGAACGCCCCAGAAGGGAGATACCCATCTTCTTTTCCCCCTACAAAGGCGCAAATAAATTTATTATGCAAAGGTCTTAACTTTGTCCCCACACAACATTCGAATATGGAAAAAATTGAGATGGACCTTTTTTGGCTTTTTTTATGAAAACTAGGCTTAAAGTGTTCTTTAGTAAAAAGGAACAATTGGGAGAACCTGCCCATATGTCCTTCAAACTCAAATCTATTTTCACGCCTAGTGACAACAAGATGCTACCTGAGATCCTCTGGTTCTCAGAGAATTACCATCAATTTTTACTGAAGACCCTGTTTTTGGGTATAACAGTACGAGCAGTCAGGAACACTGAGCCCTTACAGAGCTATCGTCGAACAAATCGATCGTCACAAAACCCCCAGGCAAAGGTGGTGCCATTGTGATTTGAAATACGACTCATTATTTTGAAATGGTGAAAGAACATTGAATAACACAAATCATTATGTTAAGATTATGTCTGACCCTACAGAAAACGTAATGATACAATTGCACGAACTGTTAATGAAAAGCTTTGAGTCTGAATTCCTCACAAAAAAGTAGGCAATGTTTCTTATACCTTGACTCATGGAATCCAGTCATATATGCTCTCCCTAAAATCCACTAAAGCAGCAGTAATCTTCCAGGAAAACCAATAGTGGTTCTATATTAGAACCTAGTGGTCAATATATTGATGCATTTTGTCAATCATTCGTCTCTAGATTTATTTTAATTTAAAAGACGCCATGTCAGCTATCAAGAAGGTTTACAGTACTGCCCTGACAGAGAGCTGTTGGTAACTTGTGATAATACAGCGCTCTACACAAATATACCACAACTGGAGGTGCTGGAAATTATAGCTAAGAAGTTGGATGATCGGCCAGGCCCCCACCAGGTCTCGATTAAACTTATAGTGGACCTGCTCAGGATTGCACTTGCCAAATAACTATTTTGTATTTTGACAGGAAATGGTCCTTTAGAAAAAAGGCAAGGCTATGGGTGCGTTCTTTGTGCCAAGTCTAGCCAACATATATATGTTGAATTTTGAGGACAAAATCCTTATTTAGACCATATACAAAGTGAAAGCCTTTGTTATATCAAAGACATTGTTTTTCATCTAGAGGGGCACCACGGCAGAATTAAACAATTTCATGGCTTGGCTCAATCAATGCAACCTTAATATACAATTTATGGGCCAAAACAATAAAAATGTGTTACCTTCTGTCATGATGCCCGCTCCCGGGAAGCCGGTTCAAGCCCTGCGTCCCCGAAAGCGGACATCCAGTCCCCAAGGAAGGACCCAGCAACCCCATATAGGGGCCCTTTGGACAGTGTCCTGGCGCCTATGGCGCCAGGCTCATAAAAGACATCAGTCCTGGTGCCGTAGGCACCAGGCTCATTATGGGAGTGCTTGGGTGCACTTACCTGATGCAGACCATGCTGCAGGATCCCGGCCTCCTTGAGGCCTGAAAGGAACTACTTTACCTGTGGGACTTATTTACCATCCGGGCGTGGTCGGGGGAAGGATACATACCTGATTGGAGGAAGGATACATACCTGGAACTTCTTCCAAAGGCTATTTAAACCCCACCCGAACAGTCACACGTGCTTCGCGTTGTTCTGCATCTAGCAGCTGGACGCTCACCGTGTCTGCTCCTGCATCCTAACTTCTGCCACGCCTGCCAGCATCCTGAATCACCTGCAAAGGAAGAGAAAAAGAGAACAGAAGAAGGAAAAGTCCTTACCTGCTAAAACCGCATCCCGGAGACATCTCGCCGACAATCCTGAAAAGGAAGACTTTTATTTAAAAGCTCATTGCGTCGATTGCTGCAGCGCCGCATTCCACTTACCTTTACAGGGCGCCTCCATGTTCAGCAGCGATCATCTGGATTCGCAGTCACGCCCCAGCGCCTAGGGAGAAAAAGACCAGAACAAAAGGTGAGAGGGAGAAGGGAATAAGGAAAGCTAAATCTCCATGTTAAGACTTACCTGCTGATTCATTCCCTCTCCATTTCGGGTCCGCGCAGCATCCTGGCATTTCCGGACCCCGGCCCCTAAGGGGAAAAAAAGACTTCAGCGTTAATGAGCGAATGAAAAGACATTACCAAAAAACGCTCATTAAAGACTTACCTGATTTCTACAAGGATTTCACCTCTCATCTCGGGTCGGTGCCTGTTCCCCGGCATTCCGTACCCCGGCCCCTGTGGGGAAAAAGACACTAGCATTAGTACATTAATGCATGGACACAAGGGGAACCTCTTATCAAAAAACTTACCTAGAAGCCAAGCAAGTTTGGTTCTCACCAATCCGAAAATCCAGTGAAGTAACTGGATACCAACGCGCCCCTGCATCAGAAGCAGGATGGAGAGCTCGTCCTTCCAGACCCTAAGGTGAGACGCTACGAGGAATCACAGAAGGGTTTCGATAAGGGTGAGAGGGGAAAGTGGGAGGCCGATTGCATTACCCCGCAGACAGTTAACCCCCTATTTTCGCCTACAGAAGGATACTTCTGCGAGCCAGACAAGCCAGATTTGGGGGCCCGGTCCAGTCCGTCTTCCGAACCCTGCTCATCACCTTAGAAGAGGTCACAGCAGCGCGAACCAGGCCAGCGCCTCCGTGGGAGTCAGGTGAGCGTTACAGAACGCGAAGCCTTCCTACAAATTCCCACCCAGGCGCTATGGAAAGTTCTGAGACTGATCAGTTGGCCCAATTACTGGGGGAATTACGGGCCGAAGTACATGCCGCTCGTCAAGAGACTAATGCCCTCAGGAGGGAATTAATAATATCAAAGGAAAGAACTGATGACCTGGCCAGACAGCTTTTGCAAGGTCAAGCTGGGCAAACTCCTCCACCCGGTTCCGGAGGGAACCCCGCTCCTGTGGTTTCCAGTAACCCTGTGCAGATTAATCTACCTGGAAACATGCCGCTGGCCCCACCCGAACGCTTTGCTGGGGACCCCAAACGATTTGCCGTATTCATGAATCAGTGTCGTTTGCACTTCCTATGCAGACCTGGGGCCTTCCCTAATGATCAGACCAAGGTAGCCTTTGTATTGTCATATCTCAGCGGCTGCGCTGCCGATTGGTCAGTTCCACTGGTTACTCAAGATGACCCGATTCTCTGTGATTTTCAAAGGTTTCTAGCAAGCATGGAAAGGTTATTTGCTCGACACTCTCAGGGGCAGGCTCTGGATGACGAACTTCTATCCCTGCGACAGGGCAATCAGGACCTCCTATCCTATATTGCAACCTTTAATAGACTAATTGTGGAAACGGGATGGCCAGAGGATAAAAGAGTCACGTTGTTTTATCGAGGCCTACGCGGAGAACTTAAAGATGTCTTGGCCCAAGTTGTAAATCCGCCCCAAGAATGCACAGAGTATATAGACTTAGTGGTCCAATTGGATCACAGACTTCAAAACAGAAAAGCAGATCGGTCCAGGTTTGAGACCTGGGTGTTGGTCAAGACCCATGCTAATCCCAAGGGAGTTGATGTCTCTGAGCCTATGCAAATTGGAGGGGTTAAAGGACCCTTAACTCAAAAGGAACGTGAAAGGAGGCGGCAGTTAAAATTATGTCTTTATTGTGGGAATTCTGGACACTTTCTACGAGATTGCCCGGCAAAACCGCCCCGAAAGGCGGTTGGAGCCGCTGATAAAAACCATGAAGACTCTGTTTCAGGAAACGACTCCGCCCGACAAGTGTAGGGGTCCGCTTGCCGAGCTTGAAAACTAACTCTCAGACCTCGCATTTCATTGTGCCAATGGTTCTCGTAGATCCAGAACAGCATAAGCGGTTGCATGCAATAAAGGCATACATCGATAGTGGGGCTATTGGAAACTATGTGGATCGTGAATTGGTCTCTAGGATTAACCTCCCTCTCCGTCCTAAAACCAGCAAAGATGTCATCACCACAGTCGATGGAACTGAAATTGCCTCTGGACCGGTAACACATTCCACTACTGAGGTGACTCTTATTGGTCCCGACGGCCATCAGGAGGGTATTGTGTTTGAAGTAATCAAGGCTACACAGTTTCAGGTTATTCTTGGAATCCCTTGGTTAGAGACACATAATCCTCAAATTGATTGGCGAGCCAAGAGAATAACCTTCCCGGATTGTACACAAACCTGCTACCCAGAAAACCTGAAGATGAATCTAGCATCTGTAACCTCAGCCTCCATGCAACTACCTCCGGAATACCAAGACTTTCAGGACGTCTTCCAATAGGAACAGGCCAACACGTTACCTCCTCACAGATCGTACGATTGCCAAATCGATCTGGTGCCCGGTGCACAACCCCCTTGTAGCAGGATTTATGCCCTTACCGAACCTGAGAATCTGCATTTGAGACAATATTTGGATCAATACCTAGCTAATGGTTTTATTCGCCCGTCAAAGTCCCCGGCATCCTCGGCTTTGTTCTTCATGCCCAAAAAAGAAGGCGACCTTAGAACTTGTATCGATTACCGCGCATTGAACCAGATAACGGTTAAAAACCGTTATCATCTGCCTCTGATCCCTGAACTCCTTGACCAGGTGAAGGACGCTTGCATATACACCAAGTTGGATCTCCGGGGGGGCTTATCATCTGGTACGAGTAAAAGAAGGCGACGAATGGAAAACTGCCTTCCGTACTAAATACGGATTATTCGAATACCAGGTGATGCCTTTCGGATTGTGTAACGCGCCGGCTGCCTTCCAATACTTCATGAATGATGTCCTTCGGGAACTCATTGATGTTTGTGTTGTCGTATATATCGATGACATTCTGGTGTACTCCTCTTCGGAATCTGATCACAGAAAACACGTCAGGGCAGTACTTGAAAAACTGCGCCAACACAAACTATTTGCTAAATTGGAGAAATGTGTTTTCCATACCACAGAAGTCGAGTTTCTAGGTTTCATCCTGACACCCAAAGGAGTCCGAATGGACTCAAGAAAAGTGGATGCCATCCTCAAATGGCCATCACCTAGCTCTGTAAAAGGGGTTCAAAGCATGTTCGGCTTTGCCAATTTCTATCGCAGGTTTATCCCGGAATTTTCACGCGTGGTACAACCCATTACTGCACTCTTGAGGAAAAATAAACTTTTTGAATGGTCTGAAGAAGCCGAGCAGGCCTTTCAGGATTTAAAAGCTAAGTTTACCTCTGCACCTATATTGAAACACCCGTGTCCAGATCTCCCTTATGTCGTCGAGACTGACGCATCCAGCCTAGCCATGGGAGCTGTCCTGTCCCAAAGAGATCCCGAAACCAACCAACTGCATCCCGTAGCATTTTGGTCCAGAAAATTTTCGGCACCCGAGGTTAATTATGCAATCACGGACAAAGAATTGTTAGCCATTAAGTCCGCTTTTAAAGCCTGGCGGCATTATCTGCTTGGCGCTCGACATACCATCACAGTGATCACTGATCACCGGAATTTACAGTATTTGAAAACCGCCAAGGCTCAGTCATCACGGCAGCTCCGATGGGCTTTGTTTTTCGCTGAATTTGATTTCGTGATTACCTATCGACCTGGCTGCAAGAATGGCAAAGCAGACGCCTTATCCCGAATTGGAATGGGAGAATCTGATACAAACTCAGAACCAGTACCAATAATTCCCGAACAGAGGATTCTAGGCATGACTTCGTTACAGACGCTTGAAGACATTCAAGCCAGAGTGAAACAACTCCTGTATCCTACAACCTTACAGGATTGGATACAAAAGGGATCAGACTTTACCATAGATAATGGTTTACCTTATTTCCAAGGACGCTTATTCCTGCCACATAAGGAATTACACGAACTAGTTATTTCCGGTTATCATGATACATTAATAGAGGGACACCCCGGTATTGCCAAGACAGAGGAAAAGGTGAAACGACAATTTTGGTGGCCCTCTTGGCGAAAAGATGTTAAATCTTTTGTGATGTCCTGTGGTGTTTGCGCCCAAAATAAAAGTCAAAAGAAAAGACCAGCCGGTCTCCTTCAACCTCTAGACATACCGCCAGCACCCTGGCACACCCTATCAATGGATTTTATTACGGACCTGCCTCCTTGTTCGGGGTACAATACTATTCTGGTAATTGTGGATTTGTTTTCCAAAATGGCCCACTTTATTCCTTTGAAAGGTTTACCTTCAGCTTCTGTCCTAGCCAAAGAATTCCTCGAAAATATTGTTCGGCTACATGGATTCCCATCTATACTAATCTGACCGGGGAAGCCAATTCATTTCCCACTTCTGGCGCAAATGTTGTCAAATGGCGCAGATCGACGTAAGATTATCGACCAGTCACCACCCTCAGACCGATGGTCAGACCAAGAGGACAAATCAGACCCTTGAGCAGTACTTACGGTGTATTTTACAGCAATCTGAAAGCAACTGGAAAGACATTCTTTGGATAGCCGAATACGCATATAATAATTCGGTACACTCTGGAACTGGCCACAGTCCTTTTTATACTTTGTTTGGGCATCACCCTCGAACCTCAAACCTTGACTCACCTCAGAACCTCGGAATGCCTGCAGTAGAACATCTGCATTCTACAATTACCCAAGCCTTTAAAGAGGCAACTACACATTTACAACAAGCCAAGAGAAAATACAAGGAGAATGCTGATTTACATCGGAGTGAAGCACCTCCGTATCAGATTGGGGATCAAGTGTGGTTAGCTACAAGACATTTACCAAGGGCCTCGAACTTTTAACCCAAAATACCTGGGACCTTATTCTATTATGGCAATAATTAACCCAGTGGCTGTTAAACTTGATTTACCAGCTAGTATGTGAATTCACCCTGTTTTTCATGTGTCACTTCTGAAACCAGTGGTACCTGGAACCCGACTACTCAAACCTCCAGAACCTATTCTAATAAATGGGGAGCCCGAATTCGAAGTGAAGAACATTTTAGACTCAAAAATGTTTAGGTCAAAACTGTTCTACATAATTGATTGGAAGGGGTACGGACCTCAGGAGAGGTCGTAGGAACCCAGCGACCATGTGCATGCACCTCGATTAGTCAGGAAATTCCACCGACTCTTCCCAGACAAACCAAAACCCCCGGAGGGAACAACCTTGGGAGGGGCCTTGGGGGGGGGGGGGGGGAGTGCTGTCATGATGCCCGCTCCCGGGGAGCCGGTTCAAGCCCTGCGTCCCCGAAAGCGGACATCCAGTCCCCAAGGAAGGACCCAGTAACCCCATATAGGGGCCCTTTGGACAGTGTCCTGACGCCTATGGCGCCAGGCTCATAAAAGACATCAGTCCTGGCGCCATAGGCGCCAGGCTCATTATGGGAGTGCTTGGGTGCACTTACCTGATGCAGACCATGCTGCAGGATCCTGGCCTCCTTGAGGCCTGAAAGGAACTACTTTACCTGTGGGACTAATTTACCATCCGGGCGTGGTCGGGGAAGGATACATACCTGATTGGAGGAAGGATACATACCTGGAACTTCTTCCAAGGCTATTTAAACCCCACCCGAACAGTCACACGTGCTTTGCGTTGTTCTGCATCTAGCAGCTGGACGCTCACCGTGTCTGCTCCTGCATCCTGACTTCTGCCACGCTTGCCAGCATCCTGAATCACCTGCAAAGGAAGAGAAGAAGAGAACAGAAGAAGGAAAAGTCCTTACCTGCTAAAACCGCATCCCGGAGACATCTCGCCGACAATCCTGAAAAGGAAGACTTTTATTTAAAAGCTCATTGCGTCGATTGCTGCAGCGCCGCATTCCACTCACCTTTACAGGGCGCCTCCATGTTCAGCAGCGATCATCTGGATTCGCAGTCACGCCCCAGCGCCTAGGGAGAAAAAGACCAGAACAAAAGGTGAGAGGGAGAAGGGAATGAGGAAAGCTAAATCTCCATGTTAAGACTTAACTGCTGATTCATTCCCTCTCCATTTCGGGTCCGCGCCACATCCTGGCATTTCCGGACCCCGGCCCCTAAAGGGGAAAAAAAGACTTCAGCGTTAATGAGAGAATGAAAAGACATTACCAAAAAACGCTCATTAAAGACTTACCTGATTTCTACAAGGATTTCACCTCTCATCTCGGGTCGGTGCCTGTTCCCCGGCATTCCGTACCCCGGCCCCTGTGGGGAAAAAGACACTAGCATTAGTACATTAATGCATGGACACAAGGGGAACCTCTTATCAAAAAACTTACCTGGAAGCCAAGCAAGTTTGGTTCTCACCAATCCGAAAATCCAGTGAAGTAACTGGATACTAACGTGCCCCTGCATCAGAAGCAGGATGGAGAGCTCGTCCTTCCAGACCGTAAGGTGAGACGCTACGAGGAATCACAGAAGGGTTTCGAGGAGGGTGAGAGGGGAAAGTGGGAGGCCGATTGCATTACCCCGCAGACAGTTAACCCCCTATTTTCGCCTACAGAAGGATACTTCTGCGAGCCAGACAAGCCAGATTTGGGGGCCCGGTCCAGTCCGTCTTCCGAACCCTGCGCATCACCTTAGAAGAGGTCACAGCAGCGCGAACCAGGCCAGCGCCTCCGTGGGAGTCAGGTGAGCGTTACACCTTCTTTGAACCCCTGCATTGGCTATAGAAACGGTACCTTGTTCACTATCCTTTACCACAAAGAAATGGACCGTAACTCAGTATTACAATACTCTAACACTCTAAGGCATTGCGAGACAACTTGCCTTATAGTCAATTTTTGTGGATTAGGCGTAATTGTACGCTCTTGCAAGATTATCAAACTCAGGCCAACAAATTAGTAGAGACACTCTGAGACTGGGGGTATCCACAGAAATTATTGAAACATTCTGCAAAAAGGGCTCAATTTACGAACAGGGATGCTTTGCTGCAACCTAAATCTAACAATACATCGGCAAATAAGATTGTGTGCGTCACTACTTTCTCTAAAAATACATGACTAATAAAAAAAAGGATAGAAGCACAGGTTGTCTCATAACTATCCATTGTTTGCCCTCAAAAGGGGTAAAAACATTAAAGACAGTTTAGTCCATTCCCATTTTCAAGTCAACAATATAACCGTGTAAAATACCCTATAAGCGTTTTGCAAACTGCAAACGACATCTTTAGTGGGGGCACTTCCTGTGCTGCAATTGTAGTGCTTGTGAGTTTACCTTAAAAAACAGTGTTCATATATAAGGAATTCCATTGGACATAACATTTGTACTAACTATAACTCTAAAAATGTTATTTTTATGATCAGCTGCCCATGCTCCATTATTGGAATGACAATGCGCACAATTGCTACTTGCATAAGAGAGCACTGCTCTAGAATACGTAATAAAACAACTCCGGCCTCCTTGGTACAACTTTTTATCGACTAAAACCACAGTGATCGAGACCTCAAATGGATGCTTATAGACCAAGTAACACCTGACACACAGGTTTTACCGTTCATTGACCTTTTAAATAAAATGCCCGCTACATAAAGGGGCGGAGTTAATGACGAAAGGTTGGAGGGAGGTGGTTTGGCCCCCGTTGCACCAGTACGTGTAAGAAGTTAATAAAGAAGGTTACGTTCAATGCACCTCCAGCTGCACGTCCTTATTTGGTTTCACCCAGGCCCAGCCCGGGTGACATTTGGCCACGAGGATCTCTCCTGCATGCCGGAGTCGTCCTTGCTGGTGCCCTCACCAAGCGTCCTCCATCCATTGTGGCTGGTGATCCCACCGATCCCGTCCTCCTCCCATGTTACCTGGTGCCTTAAGAGGTGGCGAATCCCGCCAAGTGCCTCCTCAACCTTCTCCGACAAGTGCGCACAGATCCAGCCCGCCCGCTACCCAAGGCAACCCGGCCAGGACACAAACACACAGCACGAGGAAAAGCTGAGTCGTGCTGCCGGTGGATGCGGAAGGCGCTCCTCCTTATGCGCTCGCCCACTGTGAAGTCCGGAGCCATCAGCTGTCCTGCCGGAGCCGGCGCACACCCAACGGTCAGAAGCTACTTCATGGGGAAGCGGCCACACGCTGGTACGCTCTCCTCACCCAGTGTTCCATTGCAAAGTCACACGGTGTGAGTCACGGCCTCTTCCCACATACTTACACGGCTGCAGGATCTTCCCGTGCCAGCTGCTCCTATGCTGCTTCCCTTCTAGAGGCCTCAACAATGCAGGCAGCCATTATCACCCTGAGAGTTCCCTGCACACGCTTATTTTCAACATCCCAAACCACAGGAACTTCTTTCTTCACCCTGTTGGTGGTGATTCTGGAAGCATGCTCAGCAATAAGGCTCACCAAAGCATTTCATCACCTACTGACCCACGACCTATGAGGAGGGACCTCACCACCAGTTTCCCGTCCAGTTTAAACCTCACTCACTGCCATCATGAGCAACCCAGCCTCACCACAACCAACCCGCAGCTCTAAATCCATATAGCTGCGGATGCCATTACCATTTTCCATGACACCACAGGCCACCAAAGGCCCTTGATGGACGGAGTGGATGGAAGACTTCTATCACTTTGTAAGGGGGTCTGGGGATGGCGATTTACCCCATCTACGAGACATCTTCCTTAATCTGGTGGGGGGGGAGTGAAAATGATTGTCAACACCATCCCAACAGCAGATCAAAATGACTTTGCCTCCTTGATCACAGCTCTCGACAAACTACTCATAATTGAACCCAACAGAGACTATGAAAGATACCTTTTCAATCAGTGTACTCAGAAACCACAAGAGACTGTAGATGAGTACATAACCCACCTAAGAGTGAAGGGTGCCCACTGCCAGTTTGATGCTTTCTCCCTAGACGAAGCCATACGTCTGCGCGTCATTGAGGGCTGTCTGTCAACGTCGCTTAAGAAGCAATTACTGAAGAAGCCCCTTACAATCCCTGAAGTCAGTGAACTTGCTTGGATTTTTGAAAGGGTGGATGCCCAGGCTGCGTCTATGGCAGGCACGAACGCACTGAAGCACGACACTATGGAAATCATAGCTGCAATCCAACCACAGGCCCCACGACAAGGGTATAGAGGAGCCTATCCATACAGGCAGCAGAATCAACAGGTGCCTGGGCAACAGACAGTGCTACCGCTGCGGCATGGCATTCCCACACTCCGGGTCCTGTCCGGCCCTATCGCAAAGGTGTGCAAACTGTGGGAGAGCTGCCACTTCCAATACGTCTGTAGAGAAGGAAGACCATTCCCCACCATGAGGCCCCAGGCACCCAACAGGACGCCATACCGTCCACCGCAGCCTCAATACCTTCAGCAAAGGTTTTCCCAATCTAACCAACGTCGGTACGTCCGAGCCGTCGACGAATAACCCTTCCGAGACTATCCACAAACCTATGGATACCTAGACCAACCACCTCATGTGACAGATGAGTATGACAATCCCCCAGAAGGGTACACAGAAGAGGAGACCTAATACGACCCTGGGGCCCCAGTGAGCGCCCCATACTATGACCCAACGTTACAAGATGAATACGTAAACCTTGTCCTGCACAATGAAGAGGCCAAAGAAGTCCCAAAAATCCCGATCAAGATGGACAACTGCCTGTTTCATTTCCTGGTGGACTCAGGCGCTACCGTAAACATGGGCGAGCAGGAGCACCTAAGAATCCCAAATCCACCGGCACTTGCGCGGCCCCAGTCCAGAATTTTCCATTGGGGCGCAGCCACGCCCCTATAGACCATCGGACACTTCAAACGTCGACTCCTCCTCAAAGGTCGACAAACCTACACTACCATACAAGTCATCCGGTGCCTCACCAAGGGTCGCTGCCTCCTCAGCTACAACACAGCCTCATGTCTTGGATTTATTGACATTCACGTAGAGGCTGACGATGTGATGACCTCAACCACAGTCCATCAAGACCACGAGGAGATTGTGAGCGCCATCTTTCCCGGTAACACCCAAAGCCTCATCACCAAAGTCGACATCATACAGAAATTTCCTCAACTGTGCACAGGCCTGGGCAAGCTGAAGGGGCCCCCCAATCAAACTACACATTGACCCCTCAGTGAGACCCGTCCCACAACACCCGAGGAGAGTCGGATTCCACCTCCAGGAAGCAGTCTCCAGAGAACTTGACCAGCTACTCTCTGATGGCATCATTGAGCCCGCAACAGGTCCAACCCTATGGGTTTTGCCCCTTGTCATCGTGCCAAAGGAAGGAGGGAGACTGCGACTTTGTGTCGACATGAGGTTGGCCAACAACGCCATCCAAAGGGAAAGGCACCCTGGTCCATGCATTGGGGACATGATAGTGCAATTGAACAACGCCCGCATGTTCTCCAAACTTGACCTTATTCAGGGGTACCACCAACTGGAATTACACCCTGACTCCAGAGTGATAACGTTTGCCACCCATGAAGGGCTATTCCGATACCGGAGATTACATTTTGGCATCTCATCCACAGCTGAGATCTTTCAGGAGGCCATAAGACACATTATCAGACCAATAGCAGGTGCCCTAAACTACAGTGATGACATTCTTATTTTTGGCTCATCTAAAGAGACCCATGATGCTGCCCTCCTTGCCACGTGTGAGGCAGTCCAAGCTGCAGGCCTCATGCTCAACATTGACAAATATCGATTTAGCAAATCGAAGCTGAAGTTTTTTGGCCACGTCCTCTCGGGTGTGGGGATGACACCCGACCCGGATAAGGTGGACACCATCACCAAACTTAAAGAACCACAACAGGTAGCCGACGTCCGTTCGTTCCTCGGAACGGCCAGTTACTGCGCCAGGTACATCCCCCATTACGCCTAACTCACCGAGCTACTCACGAAACTCCTACAAAAGGAAGCCATGTTCGAGTGGTCTCCGGCATGCCAACAAGCGTTTGATGTGATCAAGCGCGCCCTGGTGGAGGCCCATCACCTGGCCTATTTCAACCCCTCCTGGCACACAGAGATAATAGTAGAAGCCAGCCCTGTGGGCCAAGGGGCCATACTGGCGCAGACGAGTGGTGCTGACATCAACCCCAGGCATATCGTGGCATATGCCAGCAGAGCTTTGTCCACACCAGAGCGTCTGACCGCCATCTGGGCCTGCAAACATTTTCATAATTTCATAATCGGAAAAAAGTTCTCCCTGATCACCGATCACCAGGCACTGCTGTCACTGTTTGGCAACCCCCGCACCAAGATGCCCTCGAGAATAGAGAGATGGGGCATCCGTCTCCAAGAATACGATTATGACATCGAACACCGCTCCGGTGGCGACCTGAATCCGACGGACTATCTGTCTCGTCACCCGACTGGCCCTCCACTCACCTGTGGGGGTGATGTTGCATACATCGACTACGTGGTAGCCAATTCTCTCCCGCCAGCTACGTCACTGGAAACGGTTGCGACAGCATTAGCAGCAGACCCCACAACATCGCTTGCCATCAGCTTGACAAACTCCTACAAATGGAAACACTACCGACATGCAGTTTTGGCTCACCCGAGGGTGTGCAAAGAGGAGATAGAAAGGCTAGCCAGAGTACAGACCAAACTCGCTGTAAAAGACCACAACATACTCCTGAGGGGCTCCTGAATTGTCATCCCCTCTACCCGAGAGCTGAGGTTGTCCGAACAGCACACAAGGGTCACAGAGGAGTCGAAAAAATACCAAAAAGCAACTACGATGCCATGTCTGGTTCCCATTCCTGGACTTGCTAGTAGATGACTGGATCAAGAGCTGCCTTGTCTGCCAGTGCACGGCACCGGCGGAGCCAGAGGTGCCCCTTCAACCCACACAAATCCCAGACTGACCTTGGGAAAGGGTAGCGGTCGATTTCTATGGACCATTGGAGTCTTCTCATTGATGAATACTCATGCTTCCCCATCGTCAAGAGGCTCACCACCACAGTTTTCCCACAGGTAGCAGCCATCCTGGATGAAGTACTCAACGAGTGGGGCATTCCCAGAGTGATCAAGTCCGACAACGGGCCGCCTTTCAATGGCTACGAGTTTGCAGCATTGGCGAAACACCTAGGATTCAAACATCTCAAGATAACGCCTCGCTTCCCGCACGCGAATGGCATGACGGAACGTTTTATGGCATCAATAAAGAAAACTCTCCAGAGAGTCCGCATGGAGGCCACCAACCCTCATCAAGCCCTATGCCATCTCTTAAGGGTTTATCGAAATACCCCACACGAGGCCACAAACAAAACCCCAGCCAAACTGATGGTCCGGTATGATGTACACAAACATTATACGAAGCCCCTCGACACCAGGAGAAGCTGACGCTGTGCTGATTCAGCGAAACGCGGAAGTAAAGGCGAGAACGAAACATGACTCGAATGTGAGGCGCAAGGCGATGCCCAAAGACTTCTAGGTCGGGGACGAGGTCCTGGTGCAACAACCCATGGTCAGGAAAACCGACTCAAAGTTCGCATCAAGCCCCATGAGAGTCACATCTGTAAAAGGGACAATGGTGACGGCCCAGAACTGTGACAAAACTGTTACGAGGAATAGCTCCTTGTTTAAACACTACCTCAAGAGAGAAGAGAGTGAATCTCCTCCACCGGTACCAGACCCGGTCTCTCGAGAGCCTCGAGAGTACTTATGGGTCCCACCTGGCGGAGACGCTAGCCTAGTAGAACCTCCTGAGAACCTCTTGACTGGGGAAGAAATGGAAGCCAGACAAGAGAGACCGCAACGAGCGATCAGGAGGCCATTGCGATGGGTTGAAGAATGTTGACCCGGACGTTTGAACATTTGTCCGGGCGTGGTGTTACCGTTCATTGTAGCTTTTAAATAAAATGCCTGCTACATAAAGGGGCGGAGTTAGTGACGAAATGTTGGCGGGAGGTGGTTTGGTGCCCGTTGCGCCGGTATGTCTAAGAAGTTAATAAAGAAGGTTACGTTCCATGCACCTCCGGCTACGCGTCCTTATTTGATTTCACCCAGGCCCAGCCCGGGTTACAACTATTCCAAAGGCAGCAGGCTTTTCAAATTGTAACCTATTTGAATTCATTGCTTAAACGCATCAGACGGGTCTAAATGAGGATCTACAGTCGTCAGCAATTTTAGGTTGACGTTTACCAGCACTAACATGCACAATTTAACCAGTTTATGTTCTGAGTCACATATTGTGGCAGTCAGGTTGTATACTCTTCCATTATATTTCTTATGACATCGTTAAATAATTTGTAGACCAGTGGGGTTTTCGTCGACAAGAAGATACAATCCTTAGCCTTGTCATGGCACACAGCAGTGATCGTGTATACATCCAACATGGCTGCCCAGAGAGGTCATGCAAATAGAGGAGAGCAACTAAAGTTGTTTCTTGGGCCATTTCAGGCATCTTTATATAAACAATACAGAGGCACTCCCACATGGGCCCTTGAAGAGATGGTTCTTGGGGCCCTGACGTGAACATTAATTACAGGGATTGTAAGAGCTCCCCTCGAACATTGAGTCTAAAATGCAGTACAATAAAAGCCTTCCTGCTCTCAATCACACGAGTATTGCATTTTTTGTATTCTTTTTATTTATCTTCAGGATTAAAAAACACCATAGCCGAGCCGTGGCCTGGCAGCTGACTAATGGCGGCTTGGCCCCATGAGCTCTGCAACCCAGGTGCCTGGAAATCGGCGTTGGAGCCCACCATCCCACTGCAGGGATAAAGAGTTTTGCAGGAGGTGTGTCGGAAGTACAGGGGAGTAGGCGGATGGGGTTTTGAAGGACCGCAATCGCCAAGGAACCCACATGGAACAGGGAATATCTAATCAGCAAGGCCTCTGTTGTAGTGTAGTCTTGTCTTGCCACTGGCCTGGGTGCTTGCTGTAAGAATGTTGATGCTTGAATGCAGCTCAGGAGAATGTTGGGTGAATCTGTGTTTGAATGTTCTGAGAGTGTCAGTTGGGAGCCTGAGCTGGGGATGGCTGGATGGCCGGTGGGTCCACTCCTTTGTTAGTTATGTTTATACCCATCCATGTTCCTGTCAGTGTCTATACGTGACTTTACATATATACAAGAGAAACTGGAGTACTATACATAATGTACATATGTAAAATAAAGCCTTTCCTGTAACCAAATCTAGACTCCACAGCAGGTCTGTGCTTTAGTGATGCATCCTGATGTCTAGTGAAAGGCTTTACAACAGCTTCCGCTCTCAGAGAGGCAACATGGCCGCCGGAAGATACATTGTGTCTGCTCCCAACGCAGTACAGCTGTAGATGCCCGTCGAACCTGCGGGCGGCTGCTGCACATCTTGATTGCCTTCCGTCACACAGCGAGTGCTCCTCGAGGCGCCCGTTGCCTCCTAGCTACAGCAGTGGAGGTACGTGAAGTTCCCCAATTCATGAAGGTGACGAAGGGTGAGCGCAGCGAGTGGAGGAGGTACCCCGATAACCGGGGCAGGGGCCTTCCTCCTTTTCGCGCTCTTGCCCCTCCCCCCCTCAGGGGAGGAGAGAGGAGGGCGAAAGAGCCAGAGGAAAGGGCGCCAAGAGCCCCGGAAAGCCCGCGAAGGGCAACAAAGGAAGGGGGCGGGGCTTGGCGCATAAGTACAGCGGGCGCCCGGCTTAGGAACACTTGCAGCTCTTCCAGCAGCCGGGCGCCCGCCAAGAAAGGAGGACTTCGTTGGAACTTGCGGTCGGCATCCAGAGGCGTCGGCGACGGAGAAGGAAGGTCCCGGAGCAGGTTTCTACCCGGGATTTCATTTCGTGGCGAGGAAGCGGCGACTCGTACGGCGAGGGGAGCGGTCGACATCCAGAGGCGCCGGCGACGGGGAAAGAAGGTCCGGAAGCAGGCGAGGCCATCCAGCGAACGGCGAGGCAGCAGGGAGCTACACGCTCGCAGCCGGCAAGAGGCGAGGGAAGTTTTCTTGCATAAGAGGAGCCAGTCAGCTGAGCGGCGAAGCAGCGGGGTCCCACAGGCTCACGGCGGCGGAAGCTGAGGTGGGAAGCGGCCATACCCAGGTTGGGTAGCAGCCCGAAATAGCTCAGTTGGGAGAGCTTTAGACCTAAGATCTGAAGGACCCCGGTTTCGATCGCGGAGAGACCCGTGGCGCAAGTGATAAGTGCTTGCTCTTGCAATGCAGGCGACCTGAGTTCTAAGCCCACAATAAGTGTGTCATTCTTGTTGTACGGGTTTCGGCAGGAAATCATTTTGAAAAGTAAGACGCGGCGTACGAAAAAGTGCCGGGTGTGAGGAACGAGCTATTGCAAGGCTATAGCAAGAGAAAGGACGGCAAGTTAAGCAGAATTTTCTTTTGGCTGCAAGGGCTGCACAGGAAAGTAGGAGACACATAAAGCATTGATTGGGAGGACAGGCCTAAAGAGAATGATGCAGATGCAAGGAAAAAGCCAAGAGGACCAGCAGAAAGATGACCTGGAGGCATTTTTGATGATGGCAAGAAGGGCGGGGTCAAATACGGCACCAGCTGGATGCAGTTAATGGCAGCACAGGTGGGAGCCGAGGTTGCGGGGCGCAACCAGAGGTCGGAGTCACCTCTCTTGTTTCCACCTACACCCATCGAGGAGGCATGGGTCGAAGTGCACTCGCAGGAAGGAAAAGAGCTGGACATCGAGGAGGAGGAGGAGCCGGTCGGCAAAAGGAAAAGAGTGATGACCAAGAAAGCGAGGGACAGCCAGCAGCAAGCGGCGGCAGCACAGAAACGAAAAACCAACCCCAAGGGAAAGGGGAGGGCGCAGGAGGTTGAGGCCATTCCGGCACCTGTCCCTGCTGAGGCTCCAAGACCAGTGGGAGGTCCTTGCAGCACACCTGTAGCCACACCGGCGGTAGCAGCGGAGGTGCCAACCACCTTGGAGATGGTGAAAGGTATGTTCAGGGAATGTATGGAAGCTTGGGTGTCGGGTGCAAATTGTCAGTTGCCTGTTAATAAGAATGCTTTGAACATGGTGGGTAAAGGAATGCAAGGGGGTAGTGGGGTCACGGAGCAGCTGGGCTCGGGGCGAGTCAGCCCGTGGTAGGCGCAGGACAGCCAGTAATGGGAGGGAACCCGGGGCAGATGGCGACGCAGGGGGCAAATACCACCTACACGCCACAAATTGGGGGGACACCTTGGTGGGTGGCACAGGCTCCTTCACAGGTACAAGGGCAGGAGCTGGCCAGTAATAACACAATATACGGGAGGCCCATGCCGGGGTTTGCACCGGCCAGAGTGGCGATTAATGCATTGGCATGGCACATCCCGCTGGCATACAAAGAGCGGGTATGGAGGAAAGAGTTCATGGACATTATGGAATTGTTGGGGATGGTCCCCTCGGGTCAAGGCTTCAGCGAACCCACTGAGAGGGAAAGGGAGAAGAAGGAGAGGGAGAGGCCAAAAATAGAGCTCAATATACATACCTGGTTGAGGGCGTTCAGGGTTTATGCCACTATTATGTTAGAAAAATTCCCACAAGATGGCGTGGCATTGATGGCGTATGAGCAGTATATTCACGAGCAATACTTGAAGCATGGGGGGGATACATGGAGCAACTACGATAAAGGTTTTAGACTTAAAATGCAGGTATGGCCAGCAATGACCTGGGATGAAGTGGATGTGGGGGGGCGCATAGACACGAAAACGGTCCCAGCCAGGCCGGTAGATGAGAGCGTGACAAGCGAAAGACTAGCCCAGGGCAGGGGCAGGGGGTCCTACTCAAAAGGGAGGGGGTCCTTTCGTGGGAACTCCTCTTGGATCAGCCGGCCCAATTACCAAGGGGAGTTGCCAGAATGTTGGTTGTTCGCTGAAGGGAGGTGCACTTATGGTAATGCGTGCAGGTTCAAACACTCAAAAGCAGCAAGCGCAGGGAGGCACACCCCCAACAGCCGAGAGGGTAAGACAAGGGGCAATGCAAAAGGCAAGGAGAAAAGCAAACATGATTGAAACACAGCTGCCCACGCCAGTACGTTTACAGGCCATGATGCCTTTCCTGAATGCATACAGCGACAAGGGTGACGCAAAACTGTTATGGGAGGGTTTCAGGTTGGGTTTTAAGATTCCTTTCCAGGGGCAGTTAGGACTTAAGGAGGCATGTAATTTGAAATCGGCGCTAGCAATGCCTAGAATCTTGGCGCAAAAAGTGGGGAAAGAGGTACAGTTGGGGAGGGTGGCTGGCCCTTTCCGCACTCCTCCACTGGAAAACCTGGTAGTATCTCCGTTGGGCTTGGTACCTAAAAAGGATAAGGGGCAGTACAGACTGATACAGCACTTGTCCTTCCCCGAAGGGGAGTCAGTGAACGATGGCATTTCGGGAGAGGAATGCAGGGTTCACTACGCAACATTTGAAGATGCAGTGGACTTGGTAAAGGCAGCGGGGGTGGGGGCCCTCATGGGGAAGGCGGACATTGAATCAGCTTTCCAGTTGCTACCAATTCACAAGGACCGCCATCATTTGCTGGGGTTCAAGGTGTTACAGGATTACTTCTATGACAAATGTTTACCGATGGGGTGTGCAATTTCATGTGCGTATTTCGAGAGGTTTAGCAGATTCCTCGAGTTTGCAGTAAGGCAAAGAAGCAAAGTTGGGGGGATGGTGCATTACCTCGATGATTTCATGTTTGTTGGGGGCAAAGGGACACATGATTGCAAGAACCTTATGGCAGTATTTCAGGAGTTGATGAAGAATTTGGTATACCTCTGGCTGGGGAAAAAACGATGGGTCCGGTAACATCATTGGTGTTTTTGGGGATTGAAATTGACTCTGTAGCAGGGGTGTGCAGGCTTCCGGGAGACAAGGTACTGAAGTTGAAGGAAGTAATTGCGGGATTGTTGGGCAAAGAGAAAGCCACTTTGAAAGAACTTCAGGCCTTAGCGGGCAGCTTGAATTTTGCAGGCAAAGTGATCCCTCCAGGTAAAGCATTCGCTAGAAGCATAGAGTTGAAAACAGTGGGCTTGAAGCAAGCGGGTCAACACGTGCGCCTAGGTAAAGAGGTTAAGAAGGACCTGGAAATGTGGAATACCTTTTTGGACCATTTTAACGGGGTATTGGTGTGGAAGGAACCCCTGGGGAAGGGAGATGGACCGAATCTGGTTACCGACTCGTCAGGGGCCCTAGGTTTTGGGGCCATCCTGGGCACGAGGTGGTGCGGGCAGGCTTGGCCGGCTGAATGGCGGTCCAAGGGGATCTCCAGGGACATTACGGTCCTGGAGTTGTTCCCGATAGTGGTGGCATTCAAGCTCTGGCCAGGGCAGATGCAAGACAAAAAAGTGCTAGTTTGGTCGGACAACCTAGCGGTGGTTCAGATTATCAACCAGGGAACGAGCAAGAATGGTAGGGCATTGGGGCTGCTCAGGGAATTGACAAAGTGCCTGCTGCAGCTGAATGCAGAGGTCAGGGTACGTCATATACCCGGGGTTAAGAATGTGGCCGCTGATTCTCTTTCTCGTTTGCAGTGGGGAAGGTTCCGGGAAAACCATCCAGAGGCGAACGCAAGGATGACACCCTTCCAGACACAGTGGTGGGGATTGGTTGGTGAGATCTGAGCTCACTGATCGACACGGCTCTCGCACCAGGCACTATGCGGAGATACAAGGCATGCTGGGAGCGATTCAGGGCCTTTCAGAGCGATATACTGCCCGAGAGCGAAAAGGGCTGGCCTGTGCATGCCTTTGTGGGATGGTCCTGGAGCCAAGGACGGTCCAGGGCGTGGGTGGCGTATCACCTGGCGGCGATTGCTCAATTCTACAAATTAAGGGGCATGCCTGACCCCACCAGGGAACATTACATTGTCATGGCGATGAAGAGTTGGGCCAAACAGGTGTTGGCGAAGCCCGACGAGAGACGGCCCATAGATGTGGGAAAGTTGCACAAATTGATCAGGAGCTTGGGGGTGGTGTGCAGGGACGAGTACGAAAAAGGATTGTTCTCAGCAGCCTTCTCTCTCGCATTTTTTGGAGCTTTAAGGGTAAGCGAGCTGGTGCCAGCCAACAAGAAGGGTAAAGGTTTGAGTTTCCTGAGGAGCTGTGATTTAAGGGTACAGGGGGAGCGGTTATGCATATTTCTGAGGAGGTCCAAGACCGACCAGACGGGGAAAGGCAGAATGATCACGTTGGGGAGTGTCCAAGACAGTCCGGTCTGTCCAGTAGGATGCGTGAGCAGGTATTTGAGTCATAGGTGCCACACAGGAGACGAGGCCCCTTTTCTGGTACACGACGACGGATCAGCGCTAAGCCTGTTTCAGTTTAAAAGAGTGTTGGACAGGGCTCTGGGGGATGCGGGGTTCTCAAAAGGGGTCTTTGGGACACATTCCTTCAGGATTGGGGCCGCCACAACTGCGGCTGGGATGGGCCTGGGAACAGAGACAATCAAACAGATTGGGGGCTGGAAGTCAGGTTGTTTTAAGCGGTATGTCAGGCCTGAGAAAATGTAAGACTAACAGTTCCTTCCTCCTGTTTCCTCGCAGTAGCACCAAGGCGGGGAAGGCGGCGGTCTGCCTGGGTGGTGGGCCATTCGTTTGTGTCAAGGGCCAGGGGAAGCTGGTCAGCCAAACAGGAGGTGTTGACCGCCGGGGAGTACCGGGTGCAGTGGCACGGAGTGCCGGGCATGAAATGGGCACAGCTGCGAGGGCACGTACGCAGTCTCCTGAGGGGCCACCGGAGGCCTGACGTATTGGTGGTGCACCTCGGCGGCAATGATTTGGCCGAGTTGGGGAGGGGGATCTTGCTCAGGGAAATGATGTCGTCATTGCAGGATCTAGCGGCTGAATTGGGGGACACGGAAATCGTATGGTCTGAAATCATCTCGAGGCGCGAATGGAGGGGCGCCGAGAGTCAGGCAGCCGTGGAAAACTCAAGGAGGAAGTTGAACTGGGTCATGGCTAAGTTTTGCAAAGGGAGAGGCCTCCAACATATCAGACATGGTTTGATCAATCTGAAAAACACGGAGTACTACTTGAAGGACGGGGTGCATTTGTCGGAGCAGGGAATGGATTTGTTTTTCTGGAACATCTGCACGAAACTACTGGAGTTATAAACTAGGAAAGGGGGGAGCCACGGTGGGCGATAACCCACCTTTGGCGTGGCGGGTTGTGGCAACCTAGGATAAGACTAAGACTCCGAATGAGCCATTGCTAAACCGGAAGGGGCTTCGCCCATTCTAGACAGTGCCTCCTGGGAGCCTAAACGGCGGGGGTGTCTGGCGGTAGCAATTGGGGCTCAACTTCCCCCCAACAAACGGCGCTCTCCCAGTCCGCAAAGACCTGCAGGGGCAGGCGGTTTCTCAGACTCGAAGGCCTTGGGGGAGTTATGCCTGCAATCAGTATGGAGGTAAAGGGGGAAGCAGGACGAGGAGCAGTCGCCACACCTGTTGGAACGAAATTTTAATACCTGTTTGCAGTGGTTTTGTATATGTAAAAAATAAATCTGCGGCCTTGTTATGCCAAACAAAGGAAAATGTCTCATGCAGCACCTTACTGGAGGGAAAACGAAAGGGGCTGACAAAATGAGTAATGTTGGAAACAAACGGCATAACTATTGGACAAATGCCCAGGTTATGAACCCTCACTGCATCTCTCTTCAAAATAGACTGCGTGCCGAAAGGGCATCTATCCCGCTAGCCACCCATAGGCTGGGCTTCAACTCTCCCCTCACGGAAGTCTGTGAATGCAAGTGGGCGAGGGATTGTGCAATTGGTGGATGCAGGCTCCCGTGGGACACTAATACAAAAAAGTTAGCTGGCGCCCCTCTATAGAAAGAACCCGTGGGACACTAACATTATATCTGAGGACTGTTTACCGTTTCCCCAGCAGGACTTCTATTGACTGCGGGGAGCGTTTGACAACCAGCGCAAGTTCCTACATTTTATTTTTTCAGTAGCGAAGAACACTCCCACACTTTTTTCAGTGCTCTCGAAGCCGTAAACAGCCTTTCATGTAATTGGTGGATCCCCCGCCACAGTTGCTTCATAATGCATTACTGCCCCAACTACTTTGGCAGACGGTGTGCCGGGGAGAGCCCTGGTTCATTGTGGCCTATTACCATCTGGCAGCTGCTTTAGTGTAAGCACAGTAAATTATGAACTGTGCAGAGTTCAGTGAGTGCCATGCAACTGTGTTAACTACTACATAGCAGTGCCTCATGATTGCGTTTCAGGCCTGGACCTAGGGCATCTCATTACTGTGACACCTTCACATAGTGCACATTTTCTTTGGAGCCTGCCAGGCTGTTGGGAGAGGAGTCGGGCAGCTTGTGTATTGGAGTCTGCCTGCTCTAGTGCTCCTCACCAGCTGCAGCAATCATCTTTTCGTTTGTATTCCCAGGGTATATATCGCATTTAGAGGGGCCAATTCCAATATGAAGTCCAGCAAAGCTAAAGACAAGTCGGCGACGTCCATCAAGGACATGTTGCAACAATCAAAATCTGCACCGGCTGGCCCTGTGAGTTTGGAACCTGCCCCACCCTCCGAGCTGGATGCACAACCTGCAGCGAATGGTGACTTCACGAGCCTGCTACAATCCATTAAAAAGGAAGTGGCTTCCACTTCGCAGCAACTGAAGGGCTCTTTCTAGGAGCTTGCACAGAAAGTCCAACAAACTGAATCTCAGCTGGGGGAATTAGAGACAGCTTTTTGTGACCAGACGAATACATATGATCAACTGGAACAGAGAGTGGCAGCCTTGGTAGCTCATAGGATCTCCTCCGATGACGAGAAGAAGCTGAGAATCACTCACAGAGGAACAATATTCGTATCCGGGGATTCCGAGAGAGATTGCGGACGCAGAATTGGAATCCTATGTTCGTGACTTGTTCCAGGAAATACTAGGTGAGACTGAGGTTGATCTCCCTCTTAACCAGACCCATAGAGTCTACTCGAGCTTCCAACAGCGCCAAAACCTTCTACCGATTGTGCTAACAAAAGCAACCTTTTTAAAAGCAAGGAACTCATATTTCAGAAGGCTAGAGCGTAGCGGGGTATCCTGTTTAGGAGAGACTCTTTGCAGGGCGATCCAACTACTGACCCAATGGTTGGCAAATAAAGGCATTAACTACTGGTGGTGGTATCCTTTTCGCATCCATTTCAAGCTAGAGGGCATTCTGCACCGATTTACCACCCTTTGAGCACCGGTTGAGATCTTGAAGCCCGGCAGGGGACATTGACCTCCCTGAGGAACCGGCCCGGAAGCTTCAGTGAAAGACTGGTCCAAGGCGCATGAGAAGGGATCACAGGTGCCCTTCCATGGACAGAAGAGAAAGGAGTGGGGATCCGGAGGGTCCCACTTGATGAATGGATCTTGTGCCTATGGGAGGTGGTGTCTACTACATCATGCCTGGTTAGGAGACTGTTCTTTGATGGTTATGGTTCACTGTGTGTGGGGTTGACGTGGTTCGATTGGGCCGGTTTGTTTGACTAAATGAACAGTTTCGTGGGCACTGGGAGCATATGCCCTGCTGCAGGTATTTTTTGACCTGCTGGTTGCCTGGACGGGGTTGTTGTCCTTTTATATTTTACTTTTTTATCAATTGTCTGTTTTTTTTCTTGGTCTTTGTGGTATGGTTTGCGCACTATTATGGAGGTGGGGGTGTTGGAAAGTGATGGTTTTTGGAAGGGGTATAGGTTGTCGGTGATATCTGGTCACTCTGGGTTTGACTGGATTCTACGGAATAGCAGCACTGAGTTGAAGTCTTGTGATGTATGTTATAAAAATGTTCTCTGTAAATGTACAAGGGCTGAATACTCCAAGAAAAGGAAAAGTGTGTTTTCTTAATTAGTAGTGTTGAAAGCCGATATAACTCTGCTTTAGGAGACTCCTTTGTTAAAAGAGGATTGGCCACGATTACGTTCCCGGTTGCTTAGCCCCACCAATTTGTTTGCCTCTTGCCCCTGCAAGAAGGTGGGGATGGCAATTCTATTGGCCAATTCTCTTCGTTTTGAGAAGGTAAAAGTTCTTCGGGACATCCGTAGCCTCTATCTAGGGCTTCACATACGGATTGGGAGTAGAAATTTGACTCTGGTCTCCATCTATGGTCCAAACTAGCAGCAAGATAGGTTCTATACCCAAGTGTTGCCTCAGATTGTGCCTGCTTTCAGCGGGGTGAGTTGGTGGTTGGAGGGTCCGAAGCCACGAAAGCAATCTCCCTTAAGAAAGCCATGGTAGACCTGAATCTAGTAGATGTTTGGCGCCATCTTTAACCCTGTACCTGGGACTTCACTAATTCTCACGTGTTCACCGTAGTTATTCCAGGATTGATTATCTGTTGGTTTCTCAGCTCCTACTCCCGGGAGTTGCCTCTGCAACTATTGAATTAGTTTTGGTTTCAGATCATTCTCCTGTTACATTACGGTTGGACACTTTCGCGCACCCAGAAGACCACTTTGTGGAAGATAAATGATTCTCTTTTAGCAGATGTAGCTTTTTTGCACCACCACTGCTGAGAGGATCACTCAGTATTTTCAGGAGAATTCCACTGGGGAAGACCTGATAGCTACAGCATGCGATGCGTTTAAGCCCACACTAAGGGGGGGACTGTATTAGCCTAGCTTCTGCGTGTAGGAGGATTTTAGGGGCCCAGCGTAGTCAAGCTGAAGAGAGGGTGCAGGAATGGGAGGCCCAATATAAAAGGGATGGTGCTAGGTGATCTTATAGGCAGCCGCAAGTGGTGAGTGCAGAACTGAAGGCGTTATGGGAGGAGGACATTTCGCATAAGTTGCTGCGCACCAAACACTTCTATTTTAGTACCTCCAATAAAGCTGCACGTCTTTCAGCATAAAGGCTCAGAGCCCAACGGAAAAGCAACACTATTGGGGGCCTCAGAGATGCTGCTGCTACCTTGCATGAAGACGAACCTACAAAAATGCACATCCTTTCACAGTATTGCACTATCCTGTTTACTCAGGAGACCCTTCATAGGAATCAAAACAATGCCTTTATTCAGGAGGCCTGTCTCCCCAGATCTCAGAGGACAGTAGACTTGTCTTAGACAACCATATCACAGTGGAGGATTTTTGCCAGGTTTATTCGATCACTCTCGGCCCGGATGGCTTCACAGCCCTTTTCTATGCAAAGTTCTCCACTGTAATGGCTCCCCAATTAGCGACTCTCTTTTAATTCCTTTGCAGACGCTGGGGTCATTACACCCACCATGGGGGAGACAACATTAACTTTGTTGGGCAAGCCTGTCAAAGATCTCACTCAAAGCTCTTCCTACAGGCCAATTACCTTCCATATTTGCAGGTGGGAAGCCTTTACATCAAATGACTGATGGCTTGAATACGGTTAGGCCTTTTTGGCTTTAATTAAAACAGTGCACTTTTAATATAGTTTGCATTAATTGTATTTTTTTCTGCTTTCAGTACATGGGGGCTCCCGGGATTCGCGGCTTTGAGGAAATGTAGTTTATTTCAAAATGGTCCAAAATGGTCCTCACTACAGGTGCGTGTCTACAACTGGTATTAATTACAAATGTTAGTGAACAGTTGTAACATCATAGATTGTGGTAGGCACAACAACAAATATCTTTTAATTATTTTTGAATACTAAACAAAATTTTCTCTGAACAAATCTTAATCTCCTTTAGAAAGACATGGTTATAGGAATTGACGAGCCCTGATAGCCGAAACTTGAATTGGCAGACAACTTGATCAATAGACGGTTGATTAAAGAAATAATTGTGATATCTTGATATATTCACAAATAGAAAGGGACCTAGCACAGTTCCCTATGTGTTAGATTTATAGTGACACATTTTCAGAATGTACGAGTGTCTGGTTTACACTGACACATAAACCCTGTATGTATGTATGTATGTATTTATTTATTACATTTGTAAATCCCCTAAATCCTGAGGCATCTGGGGGCTGTTGCAAACCAGTAACATGATACAAGAGCTTCAACAGAGTTGCGTCATACCGCCCATGACACACAGACATGGTAACAATACAGATTATAGCGGTAGTCACTGGTTATCCTCAGCTGTGTTCAAAGAGGTCCACTAGGCAAATAGCCAGGTTTTAAGGGCCTTGCAGAAGGCCCAGTAGGAGTCTATTGCTCTTAGTTCAGGAGGGAGGGCGTTCCATTGGTTTGTGGCCACTGACTGGAAGCTCGCCCTGCGTCCTTTGGCTCTTTTCACTTTGGGGAGTGTAAGTGATTTCAACCCGGCACTTCACCTAAGTCAATGCCTAGCGTGTGATGCACAGCTGAAACCCTTAATTAATTATTTGTGTCTATAAGTTATTTTATTTCTGAACGATGTACCACTTAAATCACGCCCCTCTCTTGGAATTCTCCCCACCCCCCCCCCCCCCCGCTGGTCACACTGAACCAGGAAGCAGGCTGGTTTGCAAAGTTAATATATTTATTTATGGATGGCACAATATATATCACACTATTGTAATGGCTATACAATGATCACCAATGGGGTGATCTCACACTAAACAATCTCTTTAATCACAAGGAGTAATGATGGGAAAAATAATGCAGCACAGAAATAATCCTTTTGTGTGTGTTCAATCAAATGGCAATGTGATTACTATTTCCCCCTGCACACCCTCAATCCCCCCAATATGCAATATAAAGAGATGGAAGGAGGAAGAACAGGTTTCAGGAATACAGAATTCAACAAAGTATATCAATCCCAATTCCCTCCAGCAAACACAGAGAGAGAAACAGGAATGATTGCAAACTTGTCAAAAATGGTTTTAAAGTTGCCTTGAATGGATTAGGTAAAAACACTAAAAATTGTCTAAATCACTAAAATTGTTGAAATACTAATGGGAGCCGCTTTGTATGGGTTCAGACAAACACTAGCAATGATTTGAGAGTAATAAGCAAGTTGAAAACTTAATTTTGAGGTCGGGTGCAATGAAAAACTATTTCACACGTTATAGATTTTGACCAACCGAAAAATTTGCGGCAAACTTTTCCGTGCGCGGGTAACGCGATTGCCGGAAAACTATAAGGTTTTGGGTTCTTTAGAAAGCTTAGGATGTTAGCTTCAAGTAGACACTTAAAGTAGATACTTAAATTCCGTTTCTAGCATAAAGTATGAAGAAGTTATGAACGTTTTCGTGGAGGTCGTTTTTTTTCAGAAAGAGGCAACATTGTAAAACAAGGATGCACTTTTAAAAGTACAAACAAGGTTTCTTTACACCAGGGATGGATTTATGAAGATACAAACTACACGACAGCACAGCCACCAGCTCAGGACGTCACTGATCAGGTTTTTGCCCGCCGAGACGCTTGCCTTTCTTCAGATAAAATATATCAGCGCAAAGCTGATTTTAACAATATTATTACAGAAGGACTATAGGATAAGGGAGAGTTTAGGCAAGACAAAAAGGATTTCTAACAATACAGTTCTGGATACAGGATAGATTTGATTTGGATAGGGATGACTATGGACAGTACATAGGCTAGTGACAATCCTATACTATGGATACTCACTACCAATGTTTTGAATGGAACCGTCAGGGATTCTGGTCAAAGATTTGTGGAACAGAATGCTGGGCACACCGGACTGGACGGATCAGCAAGGCGCTCTGGACATCTCACGGCAGGACTGGACAGCAAGGCGCTCTGGTCTACACTGCACAGCACGACTGGACTGGATCTGCAATGGCACTCTGGTCTGGATAGCACAGCATGGCACCAGACAGGGACTTAATCTGCCCTTCTGGTTATGAAGATAATTCTTTGGCAGGCAAGCAGTTACAGCACAGCCTGGCTGCTTCTTGGTTTCCCCTTTAAGTTTAGGGATGTGTTCTGGAAATTAGGCCCAGCTGAAAGTGGTTCAGCTATGCTCTGAGCCTTTCTGCTTGGAAAGTTTTTGGAGTCTGGAACAAGGAGTATGGATGGATCTCAGTCAAAGTGCTTTGCCGATATCGGGATGGTGGGTGGATCAGTGTCTTTCTAGGTCCTCAGCTGTCTCTATTTATGTGTTTGATAAAGTGGTGGGCAAGCTGAATTATCCTAGGCGCACCCCCTAGGTAGTCTATTGGCTAAAGTCTGCTCTCTCCCTTGATTGGAGGGGAAAACAGAGTGTCATCATGGTGATGCGGTTTATGAGACGGGGAACACCTCCCCCTTGCCTTATGTACATAAAATCTATTTTTGATACAATACATCTTTACATGTGTACAATCTTTATACCAATGACAGGCATAGATCACATATTTGTTGGAGCACATATTCTTCAAACCCCATAGCTGTGCGGTCTTGGGTCTGGATTTGACAATTTCTCAAACTTTTTATCCGGGACACATCTGATTTGTCCACAATTTTGTACATATGTGCGCATGATGTCTGGGCATAATCACATGAAGTTTTGTGCTTCTGACATGAATACAATTGCTACAAAACCAGAATTTTCACTACGCCTTCTCAGAACATCGCTGTTCTGGGTCCTTTTAAAATGTGCCCAAAAAAAATCACATTAACAATACTGTAATTTTACGATTTTTACAGATTCGCACAGTCCTTTGTCACTCTTTTTCAAAAATATGTTTTCTGTCTATTGAGAATCAACAAAACTGTCTATCCCCACCTCCAAAGGTTTCTTGTAGCTCAAGAGCAATCCCGCCTTCTTCCTCTGGCAGAGGCCACTCTTGACACTTCGAATCTGCATATTCTTTCAGCCAAGGAAGGTTCATTGTCTCCTCCAGGAGCAGCAGCCCGAATCTCCTCCCCTCTTAATCAACACCTGAATGTGAGTTCCTGGCCTTTGATGGGAAGCAGGGGAGATGCCTTTTGTTGAGGAAAGCTGGGAAAAACTGGTTTGGTGATTCAGAGTTCAGCTAAATCCACTGTCAAATTATAACATTTTTCTTAATTTAAAATAAAACTTGCAATTTTTAATCAAGCAGCTAGAGCTCTGATTCCAGTCCCTAAATCATGGAGATTAAATAGTTAAAACCTCTGTTCCTCTTAATGACATGTCACTTAGATTTAAGACATTTAGATCTTAATGGTGCAGCTTTGCAGTTTAAATGCAGGCTTTTGAAACAGTCACAGGCGGCCGATGGTACTGCGCTCATATTTTGACAGATTCTCATAGACAAGCACACTTTTTACTGTGGATATTCTGATGAGTCTGCTTTTCCTGACATTATGTGTTCATGTGGATTCCTTAAATGAAGTGGCGGGTAACACCCAGCAAAGATATTGGGTGTTTTGTGGTGTTTTGGTCCGGTATTTTATATTTTCAGCAACCAAGAAAAAAAAGGGATTCAAAAGCAATTTCTGGGTTTCTTGCAATAAAGCACTGCCTTTCATGCGGTTTCCATTTTTACTCGGTAGGCAGCCCGGTGACAGGGTTCAGCAGTGAGGTCTCCTTCCCACTACTGACAACAGGCAAAGTAGATTGGCAGCCATCTTTTCCGGTTTCAACGTGCAATTTACATAGGTTTTGGCGCGCCCAGAGACTTTGCGGCCATTTTGCCGATTCTGGTGCCACCAGCACACAGGGATGTCGCAGGGCAGAGCAGAGTGGGTTAAAACATCCCAAAAATTCCCCCCCTCGCGAGTTGACTCTTGACTGCCCGTCAAGGGGAAGTCACGAGATTGGGATGTTCAGTTTTTTTTCTTTCTGGTCCAAATCGAAAATGTATCTGCTTCTCCCATCAGTGGTGGATCGACAGGTTCTCCTCGCCGGTTCCGGATGAGAGTATGGAGCGATACCCCGGAACCCTTGGGTTTTTCCTTCCGGTCCCTGAGTGGTCCTCCTTGATGCTCAGGATCCATGGTTTCAAATTCTAGGATGACAAAACAGAGCATATTTGTAGACATTTCCCCACCACTATTCATGTAGTGGGGCAGACGCATACATTTGACATATCATGACAATTTTTTCTATTGGCATTTTCTTACTCATTTTCACCAGGTGGAATAGTTTTATAGTTGTAATTCTAGGGGTCTGGAAGGTCCCCCTTGGGCTTCCAGATGAATCCTCTAGTTGCTGCAGAGTGTGCCTAGGATGGCAACACTTCAGCTGGTTGATATGGACCCACTTATCTTCCCCCTCTGCCAAACTGCCTTTGGGGATACAGATTTTGTAGGCGACTGGTGAGATTTCGTCTACAATTTCAAAAGGACCCCTCTGCTGTTTGGCCTGGTTCCTTTGGAAATTGTATAAGTAGACCTGTTCTCCTACTTGGTATTCTTTTCTAGTAGTCTTAAGGTCATAGTGGGTCTTCATACTGTCTGCAGATCTTTCTAGATTCCGCTGAGCATAGGAAAAAGCATGTTGAAGGTGTTTTCTCAGATTTTCAACATACTCATGAGTTGTGGAGGCATTTATCAAAGTCTGCTCTTAGGTTCTGTAGAGCAGATTCTGGGGAAGCACTATCCTTCGTCCAGTCATCAGCTCAAACAGTGATATTTTAGTTGCAGAAGAAGGGGTAGATCTGATGGCCATCAGGACAAGAGGTAGTCGAATGTCCCAACTTGGCCCAGAATCTGCCACAAACTTTTTTAATATGCTCACAATTGTCTTGTTGCATCTCTCCACTGCACCACTAGAGGCTGGCTGGTAGGCAATGTGTAGTTTCCTTTTGACCCCAAGTATCTCTCACATCTTTGTCATTACTTCGCTAGTGAAGTGGCTACCTCGGTCTGACTCAATCCTTCGTGGTAGTCCAAAACGCGAGAAGATGTGGTTGATCATCAGGGCAGCTGCTGTTTCTGCCTTGGAATTTGGGGCCGGGAGACATTCCACCCATTTAGTGAACAAGCATGTCACTGTCAACATGTACTTGTACCCCCTATAGGAGCGAATCACAAGCCCGATAAAATCGACTTGTAAATCTGACCAAGGCAGTGTCATCCCCCTTTTTTGGAGAGGCGCACGGTGTGTGAGGGATGTTGGCTGAAATTGTGCACACACAAGACACCCCTTCAAGTATTGGTCGAGGTCCTGCCCCATGTGTGGCCAGTATGCAACCTCTCTTAAGATTTCAAGTGTTGTATGAAACCCCCGATGACCGGCTGTGGCCGCATCATGGGCGTGACTTAGCATCAGGCTTCGGAATGAGGTAGGGACCACCCACTGATCATGGCCAGCTATGGATCTCCTCACCAACAAACCGTCTTGGATTCAGAACATTTTTGGACATTTCATCAACACTATGAGGTCCTCTTTCCCTATGTAATAGGGATCTGTCAGGGGAAAGTTCTCAGGGTCCTCAATGTGTTGATAAAACGTACCAATTATTGGATCCCCTTTTTGAGCCGTGATCAAATCAGCATCTGGGGTCTCTTTACTCCATTGTGCAGTTGAGAGTTAATTGTGAGCATTTGTCTGGGACCTAGTGATAGCAGTGACCTGGATTTCCCCCAACAGGGACTCGATCTCAAGTAGATCCCCTTGGATGGCTCCGGTTGTGGCCAGCTGATCAGCTAGGTCATTTCCAGTTTTGTCTGGTCCCTCTACTTTAGAATGACCCTTCATCTTTTTCCAGTAGATGGTCATCCCATTCGAGGTGACCAGATCATCATATTTTGGATTAATTTCCCATGTTTCAATGGTTTGTTTTTAGCACATAGCATGCCTCTGGTTTTCCAGTTAACCAGGTGCTCCACGAACCCGTTCCGTACATAATCCGAGTCTGTGATTATGACCAGTTCGTGGAGTTGGTGTTGGACAACAGTGAGGATGGCTTGATGCACAGCCATCAACTCTGCCACTTGACTACTTTGGGAACCGATTTTGTACCCAGTGGAGGGTTCTGGGCCATCATTCACCCATGCATTCCCTACGCCGGCCACAAGTTCTTTTTCCCCGTTGTTGTCAACATGGTAAGAGCATCCATCCACATAGACAAGTGGGCATTCCCTCACACTTGTCTTCTTCATAGACTTTGTGTGGGGAATTCAGGTATGCCTCCATGTTGTCCTTGATTTTAAGACTTTCGTCCTCGAGACAGTTTTCTCTGGCACAATCGTGCAAGTCAGCCAGACCTTGCGCGAGGGGACTCTTCTTGTTTTGGCCATATCTGACCTCCACAGGAAAGCCTTGCATTGACAGAATCCAGGAAGTAATTCGAGAATTACTCACATTTCCGGCCCGGATTCTGTCACTTTGGAGATATTGCAGAGGCTGGTGTGGAGTCTCCACTATGATGTGTTCCCCCTGGATAAACGGGCGGTAATTCTTCAATGCCCACACCGTTGCCAGGAGTGCCTTCTCACAATCGTTGAATTTTTCCTCCACAGAGGATAAAGTTTTACTCGCATAGGAGATTACTTTATGGACCTTGTCATGCTTTTGATATAATACGGCAGTCAAGCATGTATTTGAGAACCCTGTCTCCAAGAAGAACTCCTTGTTTTTGACAGGGTAAGCTAGGCAAGGCGCTTGCTGCTTTTGAGTTGTGTTACTGCCTCGGCTTGTTCTGGACCCCACTCCCACTTGACCCCCCCCTTCAAAAGATGGTCTTGTGATCTCTGCGTAGTCCTCAATTAACTTTCTGCTGTAATTAGTTAGTCTAAGGAGGCTCCTTAGTTCCAGTAGAGTGGTGGGGTCTTTTAATTTCTGGAGTGCTTCCACTTTCTTTTCCTGGGGACAGAGATCCAGAGGAGTAATCTCATGCCCCAAGAAATTGACACGGGTTCTGCACCACTGTGCCTTTTGAAAGGAGAGTTTTGCGCCAGCAGCCCTCAACTGTGTGAGAACATAACGGATCTCCACTATGTGTTGCTCCACAGTTGAGCTTTTGACTAAAACATCATCTGCATAGGCCAGGTCGGCCAGCCCTTTCACCCAGATCGGGCATGGCCTTGTGCAGAACATTTTTAAATTCATTGCTGGAGTTAATGTATCTGAAGGGAGTACGGGTCCATGTGTACTGCTGCCCCCCGAAGGTAAAGGCCAGCTTGTATTGGTCCTCCCTACTGACCGGTACAGTCCAGTACCCATTGGTCAGGTCCATTGCAGTGAATACCTGTGACCCCTGGATTTGGGCCAGCCCTTGGTCAATGTAGGGAAGAGGCCATCGGGAAGTATGGACCTGTTGTTTTTTTAATCTCTCTTTATTAGTTTTCCAGTTTCATAACGAAGAACGTATCAGGCAATGTCATTACAACCTAACAAACAGAAGAAGAAGAAAAACAAAAAAAAAAGACAAGCAATAACTCCCCACAAGGAAACAAACCCCTTCCCTCCCTGCCTCCCACCCACCCTAAAACTCCCACCAGGTCATCGAAGCATGCAACAGAACCCATCCTAATGACAGGAATTTCACCTACGATACAGTGACCTAGACGATTTTCATAAAGGCAATGAGCCAGTTACCAATAGGCCCGCATCCGGCAGAGATACTGAACAAAATTATAAAATCAATACACTTCAACTCCGTTCTTGGGCGCCCTCATTATCCTGCGGCGAGAGGGCACTCTGAGTCCGACTCACGAGCCATATAGCTCCTAAAAGAGTGCCAATAGTCTTTGGGTCTACTATTAAGGGGGAGTGTTTGGTTGCATTGCGACTCTCTACGCTCATAAATCGACATGCAGTTCACCCATTGATGTATTGACGGGGCCTTAGGAGACCCCCATGCTCGTGCCACCAGAGACTTAGCGACCACCAAAGCCATCCCAAACAGTTTTCTATCGCTGCTTACAGGTAAATCTGCCCAAGGCAGCACCCATGTTTCTGGAGTGAAAGGGAACGTGATCTCCAATACCTGCCCCATCACCTCAGCAACAGCAGCCCAGAAAGTCTGGGCATGGGGACAGGACCAAGCTACATGGTAAAAATCAGCAGGGGACTGATGACCTCTCTTGCACTCCGATGACCGGAGGGGAAACAGTTTATGCAAAGTCAGAGGAGAATAATACAGCTGATGCAAGAATTTAAAGTGAATCAGGCGAAATCTGTTATTACTAGAGATCGACTTAGTTTGAGCATGGATGCCATCCCACGGATCGTCAGATAATGAGTGAGCCATGCTAACTTCCCATTTGGCCTTGTAGGAGGAAGAAGGAGAGCTCCCAAGCCCCCGAGCCAGACAATACAGGGAAGAAATCACTTTTCTAGAAGAGGACGGGGCCACAATATACTCTAAGACGGGTGAGGTCTCTGGTACCTTAGGGAAGTCAGGCCATTTCGATTTCAGTACCTCACGGAGGCGGAAATATAACAACTGGGTGATCGGAGTCCAGTCGCCTCTCGCCTTGAGGTGTTCCCAAGTTATGAATTTCCCTTGTGGTGCTACATTGCCCAGAGTGTGAATGTGCAGGCTCTTGAAATGCTGAATAAAGATGTGTTCAGATGCAAGAGGGATCCCACGGACCCTATATGTGGCCATCTTGGGTGAATACCACAAGCCCATCCCCACCAACCCCGCCAGGCTGTCCCAGGCATTGAGTGCAATCTCCAACGGCTGAACCTCCGTCCTCAAATGGCGCTCCCGTACAGCCCAGAGGTAGCCTCTAAGGTCCTCCGTTTGAGCAATTGACCTCTCCAGCTGCAAATGTGGCAGATCGTTCATTGAGGACCACCACCAAATCGAATACTGGATCTGTGCTACTAGAAAATAGACGAATAAATTGGGAACCTCAAAACTCCCCTGGGCATATGAACTGTACATTGAGCGCAGAGAAATGCGCGATCGTTTCCCTGCCCAGATCAATCTAGTCAGCATAGACTCTATACGATTCCAGAATGATACCGGGCCATACAATAGCTTCGGTAAGACAATCATTTTGGCTATGGAGATGCGGGCCGCCTGGGAGATGGGAAGCCGGACCCAAGAATCCACCCAGTGTTCCAAATATTGCAAGGTAGAAACATAATTTTCCTGAAACAAAAGCGATGGGGAAGTGGATACCCTGATACCTAAATACCGGATCCCCTGTGGACACCACGCAAAGGCCTCTCCCACATCCTGTGGGCTGACTCCCGGTGTAAGCGGAAGTACCTCTGACTTGGACCAGTTTATCTGGAGCCCAGACAGGGCACCAAACTCGACTATCTCCCTCATCACGGGTTGCAGGTTTGAACAAGGATGTTTTATGTATAAAAGTACGTCATCCGTGTAGAGTGAGATGATAGATACATACGACTGGAGTAGCCCACCACGATGAGAGTGGAATTCTCTCAATACACAGGCCACCGGCTCGATAGCCAGGGCAAATAAGAGGGGAGAAGGGACAGCCCTACCTAGTGCCCCGAGAAGGAAAGATGGGGGCGGATTGAACCCCGTTCGTATAAACCCGTGCCCGTGGAGCCGCATATAGAAGGCAAATCCAGGCAAGATACATAGAGCTGATGCCCGAGCGGCGCAAGACATCGAACAGGAAAGGCCATTCCACAGAATCAAATGCCTTTTCCGCGTCCAAGGCTACCACCGCAATCGGAACCTCCGGATTCACATTGTGCATCATAGTAAACAATCTACGCAGATTGTTCTGAGTGGATCGCCCCGGAATAAAACCCGCCTGGTCGGGGAGGATTAGTGCTGGCATGTGGGGGAGAAGCCGATCTGCAAGTAGTTTAGCAATGATTTTATTATCGGTGTTTATTTATGAAAGTGGGCGGTAGGAGGAGCATTGTTTAGGATCTTTGTTGGGCTTAAGTAATACAGTGACCAGGGCGGTGCACGTAGACTCAGGGAGTACCCCGGAGGATGCCGCCTCCTCAAACATTTTACATAAGTGAGGGATAAGCAAATAAGGGTATGCTTTGTATAATTCGGCCGATATCCCGTCCGTTCCTGGGGTTTTCCCATTCGGAAGAGACATAATCACCCTATGGAATTCCTCCTCTGAGGGGGGTGCATTGTGAAGCCCACCAATCTCAGAATCCAGCCAACCCAAGGCGACCCTATCAAGAAAGTCGGTAATATCGTCTTGCCCAGCCGAACCAGTAGCAGTATACAACTGCTCGTAGTATTGGCGAAATACCTTGTTTATCTCAAGCACATCCCTGACAAGCAGACCACCCTGGGATTCCACCTCGAGAATAGGCTCCAAATGATTCTCCTGTCTGACAGCCCAGGCTAGGGTCCTACTCGGACGATCCCCCTCCCCATATCTCGATGCGGCCACAGGGTCGCCCAAGAATCTCTCCTCATCATCCATCAGGGCCTGAGCCTCTCGCCTCCTCGCTGCAAGAGTATTTTGAAGATCTGGTGAGTCAGCGCTCCCCTGAAGGAGTTCCAGGTCTCTGATTTCCCTCTCCCTACGCACTATCGCACCACGAATACTCTTCAACACCCCCCCTTCCTGCAACATGCACCAGCCCCATATAAACACCTTAAAAGTTTCCCAAACCACCCCCAGACTGGGAACTGACTTGGCGTTGAACTGAAAGAACTCTGTGATGGCCTGGCAAAGCCCCTCCCGGAACACCAAGTCCTCCAACGCTCGGGCGCGAAACCTCCAGCAAAGCTGCCTAGGATAAGATGGTGGTCCCTTAAATTTGACCAGCACTGGGGAATGGTCCGAAAGGGTATGCGGGAGAATATCCGTCCTGACCACCCCGCGGGTCAAGTCCGGGGACATAAACACATAATCGATTCTGGACGAGCTCCCGTGTACACTAGAGTGAAACGTGAACTCCCGAGCATCAGGATGACACCATCGCCAAGCATCGAACAGGGGGTAATCAACTATAATGGATTGCCATTTTTGCACCACATGGGGGATCAACCGTTGAGTCGAAGCCGACCTGTCCCACGTGGAAGAAAGGGCCACATTAAAGTCACCCGCCCACACTATCTCGTAACCCGGGAATAGTCGTAGATGCTCCGAGCATTTTTGGAAGAAATCGGGAGAGTCATAATTAGGGCCGTAAATGTTGATAAATATAATAGGATGGTTCGCGATCTCCCCAGCCACCAGCAAAAAATGTCCCTCTTCGTCCGCCACTTGCTTGTGAACTCTTAATCCTATCGAGCGATGGATATAGGTTGCAATTCCCCGAGAATGTGTGGAGTAAGAAGAGCCATACCTATGTATTCCTCAGCCGGAAAGAGCAGGGAGCTTGTAACCCCTTCCCAGGTGCGTCTCTTGTAAACATAACACATTTGCCTGATGATTCCTGGCAAAATTAGATATGAGGCGTACCTTTTTTGCATTTGTGAGGCCCCGAATATTCCATGTAAGCAGAACTATGTCCAATGGGACAGGGGAACCTGGCCCAGAGGGAGAAATCATGTCAACCACCCAAGAGCATATTTTGAAGGAGCTGCAGTCGCCAAAATAACAACCAGGGCGCAGCCACAGGAAAACTCAGTCCGTCCGGACGCATCGAAAGCGCCTCCGCCACCAACCAGAGAGCTCACCCCTCCCAGTCTGTGTACGAATATATCGGGGCGACCACACCTAAGATCAAGAGAGAACCCCAACGGTTGTGCAGTCAGGTCAGAGTCAATTTCTCGACAGGTAATACCACCAAATATGAACCAGCTAAATTCTCCATCTGTGCATACAATAACCTGGGAAACCCCCCCCCCCCCCAAACAACACCTACACAATACCAACAAAATAACAAACCAAACCCCTCACTCCACTCACGCCAGAAACCCCATCTACTGGCCCCCTCATCCCACCCACCACCCTAAACCCCGTAACCTATATGCAAGTCCAAGCTAAGTGGCCGCTGGGCTCGGGGGGGAAAGCTGGCGGCATCTGCGGCTCATAAAGCTTGGAGGCTCAATACCATGGTTACACGTCACAGTTCGAACACCCACCAGAAAACAAGTTTAGTTGGTACAGTCACAACACAATGGGATGTTGGCATAGCTATCCCACAGGACCCATCATGCATCCTTAAGCAGTCCCATAAGCACGGCAATTTGCTGCCAATCACAGGGACATCAGAGCAGGAGGCACGGGGTCTGGAATGCTCAAGGCAAACCTCTTGGCAGATTCAGGGTTAGTGAAAAAGGACACCTTACCATCATGCACCACCCTAAGTTTAGCGGGGTACATCATAGCATAGCGGACCCCCTTCTTCTGCAGCATGGCCTTAACACTTAGAAACATTTTCCTCTGATTTTGCACCTGCTGGCTAAAGTCAGGAAATAAACGTATTGTTGATGAGCCCCATTGCAGGATCTTCTTTTCCCTGGCCACGCGCAACAGGGTATCCCGGTCCCTGTAGCTGAAAATTCGGGCTATAATGGGCCTTTCCGGGGCTCCCGGGGGCGGCCTGACCGCCAGTGAACGGTGGGCTCTTTCAACCATAAACATATTTGAAACTGGCGGATTATCCAAAACTTCCTTCAGAAGTTGTTCAACAAAGAGTTCCATGTTATCAATACGAGTGGACTCGGCCACCCCGGTAATCCTTATATTGTTCCTCCTCGATCTCCCTTCCAAGTCCTCATTCTTCGCCGTTATTTTCTTAACAGCCTTTTGCAAAGAGGTCACCTCTCTTTGGAGAGCGGAGATCTTGTCCTCCCCATCCCCAATCCTCTGCTCCGCCTCAGCCATCCGACCGCACAGCTTCTCAATTTGTATCGCCGATACATCCACCTTACAGGTTAGAGCATCAATCTTAGCTCCCAAGCTGTCAGTACTCCCCTTGAGGGCCAGTACGGTTTGATTTAAAGCAGACATGTCAATATGAGCAGCCCCAGACTCCTCTCCCTGGCCGGCAATTACTCTATCCGCTTTTGCGAATTGCTCCATCTTGGCTTGTTTCTTGGGGTTGCCCATTCTAGGGGGATACAAGGGACCACAAACAGCAGCCACGCTCAAGCCGCACCAGCTTCAGGCAGGGAGAAGAGAGGCTCTCTAAATCCAGATTTTGCCAAACTTAAGGGCGTAAAAACCACAACTTGAGGGCAAAGGTCCCAGTCCCGCCCGCAACTACAAGGGCAATCACGAGCTGCGCCCCACTCCACAGTTATTTAGCCCCGACAGGTGGGGGGGGGGTGCCAACAGCCAGCCTGTGGGCCCTCCCGTCGGGAGTCCAAATCGGAGATGCCCCGAAGAGTGCAGTGGTCAAAATACGGCAATAAGGAGGAAAAGAAGAAAAAAAGAAAAAAAAAAGGGGAAGAAGAGGGGGGACATCCACGGAGAGGGAGGGCACCCCACAACACTCCAGAGGGGGGAGCGGGGGGGGGGCACTCCACCACGTCCCCCACAGGGTCGATGCTGCACTTTAGAGAGTGCCTCTTGTCACAGATCTCGCCACAGAACACACATGCCCCCCCGACTCACCCACAGTCCTCAGGAAGCCATTGCCAGGTGCACTTATGTGCCCAATGTCACTTGCTGTCGTGAGGGAGCCCCCAAAGCCCAGGCGTATATATGTACAAAGGGGCCGCTCCACTCACCTCCATGGGGGCCATGACCCCCCGTCTCCACCGCCCCAAGCCGGCGACCCGGTGAAAACAAGGCCTGCGGCTCCGAGCCGGGGCGCCAGTGCTATGGAGCGGACAACAGAGTCGGCGCCCGGTACCAGGATAGGCAGGAGCAGGCACCGCCGGACGCACCCGCCCGCCCCGAGCACCATCCGCCACCACAAGACATGGCCACAGTTCTCCCAACAATGGCCACGACCGCACAGGGCCCAGGGGCTGGACGCCACAGAACGTCGCCCGCAGCCCTTGAGCCGCGGTCCGGGGATTCCCTTCTTGCTCCGCCGCTACTTGGGGCAAAATCCGAGCCACAGCCACATGTAAGTCGGCTCCGGTGTGCGAAGGATCCTCGGCCTCCAGCAGAGCGCTCTCAGGCTGCGGCCATCTTCGATGCCGCGCAACAGCGCCCCCGGGAAGTATGGACCCATTTATTGAGCTCCCTTAGGTCGGCGCAGAGTCTCCACTGGCCGTTGGGCTTCAAAATCCCCAGCACCGGATTATTGAAGGTGCTGTGGACTGGACGGATTATCCCACGGGACTCAAGGTTCTTAATTATTTCAGTAAGGGACTCCATTGATGCGAGAGGCAAGCGATATTGCTTCACAAACACTGGAGTCATGCCAGGGTCCGTGGGAATTGTTGTTGTGTGGATGTCGGTGCGACTAGTCATACGAGTCCACCGCAAAAAGATCTTGAAAATCTAAGAAAACTTGTTTCAATTGTTGCTTTTGCTCCAGAGTCTCACAGGCATCAGCTAGGTTGACCCTCTCTTCAACCATCTGTCTGAAGCCTGGAAAGACTTCCGGTTTTGCTATCTCAGCGGGCTCCTCCAGTTGGGTGGAGAAGTCCCTGGTCAAAGTGCTGATTTGGACTGGTGGCTTCAGATGGGGAAGGAAGCCCTCATGGACCTCAAATATCACCTCATCCCTCCTGAAGTCACAAGTCACATCTTCCTTACCATAAGTACAGGAAGTGTACACCAGGAAATTCCCCCCATGCCGGGTGAAGATCCTGTCTGGTGTTGTGTCATTGTCGCTATCACTGTCAAAACAGTCCTTGGGGATTGGTCCTAACAGTTAATTACCTAAATCTATAGAAAAATGTCAGTCATCAACCGCCATTCCAATAATGGTGCCTGCGGCTAGAGTGATACTCTTTAAGTCGCTGTTATCCACCTCTGTTGGAATGGTGTTGTGTTCTATTTTGACGAGTGGTGTTTGGTTTACCCCCAACCCTTGCTGTTGGAAGTAAGCATTAAGATGAACATGGGCGTCAGGGTTTTTCAATTTCTGTCCTCTTAACTTTCACTTCCAGGGAGAATTGTTGGGTCTATTCTGGGATGGTGACTTCCTCTCCAATCTGAATTTCAACTGCATAAGGCAGCAGTTGAGCTGACCTTAAATGCTTTCTCTGGGTCATCAAAGCCCATGGGATTACCCGCTAATCGGGACCAAGCTTTGAAGTTTATTAGGTCCAAACTAATGGCAAAGTGATTGAGAATGTCACTGCCTAAGTAAAATGCGGTAGGGACATCTCGCACGACCCAACAATTATGGACTTTGCTTTTTGCCTATTGAAATTCTGAGCATACACCTGCTAGGCAGGAGATGTTTGGAATTGGGTGTTTCCAGGTCCATTTCCCATTTGTCTATCAGTTTAAATGTGGGAATGGCGGGATCTTTTGGAAGTTTGCAGGACATGGCTTCGCTGATGAAGCTCTTACCGTTATTCAGACACACTCGGGCGAGAATAGAGTCCTTTCCTTCATTTAACTGAATAGGGATAAACAACTGCTCTCCAATTTTCTGAATATCAGCCAGGCTTTGAGCTGATTTTTTAATCTTTCTGGACTATAGGAGTGGGATTTTCTTTTTTTTAAAACACTTTATTTAAAGATTTTAACAATAAACAAAGAAAAAAAATCTCCAGTACATCGCATCGTGTTCAGATTGCAAAATCTAAAAGAACCTTAGAAATAAACAAAATAATACTGAATACATGGACATCGATAATATTTGTAAAAAACAAATACAATTTGAACAAAAATCCCTGACACTCAACCAATAAGACAAAACAACAAGAAACAAAAACACACAACAAACACACAACGAAACAGCCCCCCATCACCAGAAGTATCAAAGTATCCCCAACCCAAGGAAGGGATTATGCCCCCAGGTTTGGAACCCAACCTTCAGCCAAATAGGTCATTAAAGGGTCCCCAAAGTCGAGAGTAACGACCTTCTCTACCTTGTCCAAGGAGCAGAACTTTATCAAAGTTCGACAAGACCTGCATATCTGATAACCACCCATCCACACCCAGTTTCTTCCTTGACTTCCAGACCTGTAGGATTTGTTTCATTGCCAAAATCAACCCTTTATTAATCCATTCCGTACAGTCCCTAGCTCTGTCTCCTCTACCCCTGTTGGTTAACAAAATGATTGAAAGGAAGGAGCGAGGAAGTTTCTCTTCCAATACAAGGTCCAGTCTATCCAATACCCCAGTCCAGAAGTCGGAAACTCTCGGACACGTCCACAACATATGTATCAAAGAGCCCACACCACATCCACAGCCCCAACAGGAATCAGTGTCTGAAAGACCCAATCTGGCCATCTTGGACGGAGTCCAATATAGTCTAAAGAGGACCCTTTGCCTGATATAACGCAGCTGCAAGTCCATCTTTGCCTGTACTCCCACATGAAGCAAATACGTCCATTCCCAAACCGAGATGTCCGCCCCAAGATCATCCGCCCAGGTCTGACGAAGCTTATCCCATGCTCTCACATCAACCTCATCCGCCGGCATCAACTTCAGATAAGTCGAAACTCCATACGATGCTGAACGGAGAAGTTCACACAATGCAGGTCTCTCATTCATGCCCCCGTCTAACATCCCTGTCCTTTCAGTCAAGAGCATCTTTAAGGCCTCATAACGATTTCTTTCTCTAGCTCCAATACCAAAGGATGTTCTCAGCTGTTCAAAGGAGATCATGTCACCATTATGCCACACATCACGGACCCTAAGTATGCCCTTACCTATCCAACTTTTCCAGCATAAGGGCCTATTCTCCAATTGCAAACATGCATTTTGCCATAAAGACGCATCATAGTGCAACCCATCATTCTCACCTCCAAAGTCCAGAAAGCGCAGCACCGCTTCCCTAGTCGCACCCATTGTGGGCAGCTTCTGTACTGAGGCAGGCAATTTAGACATTGAATAGAGGTCTCTCAGCGCATAAGGCGAAAACTGGTAACTCTCAATTATATACCAATTAGGAACATATTCATGAACCTCAGAAAAATATGGGGTCGATTTTTTTCAAGAGAAAACCTGTGCAATAATTCATCAAATTCGGGAATCCAAATCCTCCATCATTTACTGGACCATGCAAAATAAATTTCGGAATTTTAGGCCGCTTGCCTTCACTCCAAAGAAAATCCCGAAACACTTTATCAATAGGAGCAACAACTTTCCTTGTAAACTTCAAGGGAATGGACTGTATGATGTAAAGAACCTTCGGCAAAAGTACCATTTTAACGGCATTAACCTTGGCCCAAATTCCCAACTGCAGCCGGCCCCATTTCAATATGTCCCTTTTAATTACCTCCAGTATCCTTGACACGTTGAAAGCGGTCATCCTTTTCAAATCCCGAACTAAATGTATACCCAAGTATTTCATTGTTCCCACCTCCCAGCGACAGTCCCAAGAGTCCAAGACATCACGCGGGACACTAACATCCAAAGGAAAAGCTACAGTCTTCTCCCAATTGATCCTATGGCCCGATAAACGTCCCACCTCATCAAACATCTGTTTAAGTAGTACACATCCCTTAGCCGGATTAGACAATATCACTGTCATGTCATCAGCGTAGCATAGCACTTTCATCTCCGTATCTCCAAATCTAAGCCCCCGAAGGCCCTGCTCTTGTTTTAAGTATAGGATGAGAGGTTCCAAGGCCAGATTGAACAGATACGGAGACAATGGACAACCCTGCCTAGTTCCCCTAGATAACAAGAACGAGGAGGACATAACCCCATTGACCCACACCTTTGCACTAATATTAGAATTCATTGCCCTGATGATCTTAATAAACGTGTCCCCAAATCCCATTCTCTTGAGTGTGTGATAAAGGAAGGACCAATTGACCCTGTCAAAAGCCTTTTCTGCATCCATAAATAACAACAAGGTGTCCCTGGTCTTCGTCTTCGGTAGACCCATCAAATCTATCAACGTCCTAATATGGTCATAACCGTATCTGCCTCTCATGAAACCAACCTGTGATCCACTGATCAGTTTGCCTATGCACATATTCAACCTATTAGTCAGAATCCTGCAGAAAATTTTTAGATCCACATTCAGGAGCGAAATCGGCCTATAATTCTCGCATCTCTTACCATCTTTCCCCGGCTTCGGGATAACAATTACACAAGCTTCCTTCATAGTGGGACAAAGCAAACCATCCCGCATAAAACCATTATATAGATTGCACAGGAACGGTACAAGAACCCCACTCAGTGTCTGGTAAAACTCTACCGGAAGACCATCTATCCCCGGTGATTTACCCTTGTTGAGCTGACCAATAGCCACTGACACTTCCTCTTCCTCAATAGGGCTATCCATCATCACAGCTTGGTCCGCACTCAAATTTGGCATAATAATTTTATCAAAAAAGGAGTCCATGTCTACCTGGCTCGGAAACTGATCTTCTCGATATAAAGTTTCATAAAATGTCCGAAAACCACTACATAGCTCATCCTTCTTACTAATATGAACACCATTGTCATCGACCAGTTTTTGGATAAAAGAAGCATCCGATAGTCCCCGTAACCTATTTGTCAACAGTTTCCCACTTTTGTCACCTTGTTCCCAAAACTTTTGCTTCATAAAAAACATACCCTTCTCATATTGGGCATCCATTTTTTGTTTAAGTAAGTCCCTGAACCGCCCAACCAACAACTTATCCTCAGGTCGCTTGGACACTGCAAAATCCTTCTGCACTTTTTCCAGTTTCCTTTCCAACTTCTGAATCTCCGCCAAGGTTTTTTTCCGCACCCGGGATGTAATATTCATCAGTTCCCCTCTCACAGTCGCCTTAAAGCTTTCCCAGACCATGACATCAGATGCAGACCCAATATTAATATCAAAGTAATTCCTCGTGAAATTGTCCAGAGAATCAGCAACCCCCTGTTCTTGTAAAATATGAGTTTTAAGTCACCACCTAGTAAACCCCGACCTTTCCTGTCCCATACTCAACTGCATCATAATCAACGAATGATCTGAAATACTCCTTTCTTTTATAGTTACCTCTCGCAAACCCTGAGCCAACCGATCAGAAATAAGAAAATAATCAATCCTCGAATGAGAGTCATGTACCGGTGAGTAAAAGGAGAACTCCCTCACTTCAGGGTTAAAAAATCTCCAAGCGTCAATTAAATCCTGATTATCCACAAATTCTTTAAAGGATCTACTATTGTTCCCAGCAGTAAATCTACATTGCGCCGAACGGTTCATTTTTCCATCAGTCACACTATTGAAATCACCTCCTAAAATTACATGGTCCCCTCTCATCTCCCTCAATAGCGTCGATAGCATCCTAAGAAAAGGGCCACCACTACTACATGGACCATAAACCGAACCAATTGTGACCAACCTACCCTCATATGTGACATCAATAAGAAGTATCCTCCCCTCATCATCCATCACAACTTTTTCCACCTGAAACATTAGGCCTTTGCGCAGCAGTATACCCACCTCCCATGATTTAGAACCATAGCAGTTAAAAACGGTCTTGGTAAACCATCTATTTCGGAGTAAAGGCACTGACTCATTCAACAAATGAGTTTCCTGGATGAGGGCAATATCCGTCTTTTCCCTCCTCAGTCTGTTCAGCACTTCCTTCCTCTTCCTCGGAATATTTAGGCCCTTAACATTCCAGGTACATATTCTCAAATCACCCAACGACATTTGAACTCAAATCAAAACCAACCATATTGACCAATCATATTGATCTTGGACAGATCCAAACCAGAAAACTAAAGGGGAGCAAGCAAACTGAAGTATGCAAACACTACAGAACAACACAAAACAATACAAAACAAACACAGACATAGTAAACCCATGAACACACAATAGCAAAACAAATGATACACCCCGCAAAACTGTAAGGTGATGTTGAGTGCAGTTATTTACAAAAAACAGCACAGTCTCGAACTGCAACCACCCCAGAATCCACACCCAATGCATATACAGTGACAATCATAACCAATATTCCACCCCTATAACCCCTAACACTATCCACAAGAGCCCCAGAATAGCATGGAGATCAAAGTAACCCACCAACCTCCCATTAAAAGTATTAACCCATTCAAACCCGCCACATCAATTCCAAAGTGCGTGGCCCAGTAACCACCCCAATAGCATAGAACATATAGAGTTCGTCCTTACAATCCCATTAACCCAATTACCCATATTAAATAATAGACAATAGGTGAATGACCACGCTTATGATGCCAGACATCCACTTATACAAATCAGTGAGAGACACTGTATACCGTCAGGCTTAATACCCACGTCAGACCAAATGTCATCTCAGAATCCACAACTGAAGAATAGTCCCAGCCCAGGCATAGCAAGGTCCACAGAGAGTCAATTAAACCATTGAAGTCACAAAACACCCATAATCCCCACTCCACCTCCCATAATAACTATGCACAACCATGGTTACCCCCCTCCACCCCCAGTGAACCCGAAACAAATTAATCTACCATACCATTACCCACCCAGCTGCCATCAGAATAAAGGAATTCCCATGACCCATCATGTTCTCCCGAAGCCATAACAGTATTAAACACTCCATTTCAGATATGCATTTCGCGTGCTGTGAACATATGATCAATCAGCCGGTTATGGAATTTCCAGTACTGTGTACACTAAGAGAAGTGATACCGTGCATGAACCACACAAGGCAGGATGATATCTGATTTTTGACCCAGTCAGGTGCGTAGCCACAGAAGAAAACACCCGCATGTAACTGAGGCCAATAGTGTACGCCTGCGAAGTTTGCACTTCTCCTGTTCATGCTTTTAACACATCTCATTCATGCCCTTCAATATGATCCTTCAAGGCCGCAGTCACCAAGTTTCCAATGTTCAACCCTGACCCAATAGGTAATTATACAAGATAAAAGCAATCAAGTCAGATAAGGTCACTGTTTATGTTATAATGAATGTTAATGCAGCGTTAAAGGGGGAGGCGCTGCAAGTCTCCATGAGCGCGTTGTTAATCTCTGCCCCAGCCACCACAGTCCACATAACAGCTTGCACTGAATTTGGTCTCAGATCCTAGCGTCTTATTGTTAGGCAAAATTAACCATGAAATGAAGAAATGCAACCATGGGGCTTACCGCGGCGTTTTTTGAGTGATACCCCAAGCAGGCTTCAACAGCCGCTCCAAGCATCTGGCAGTGACCATTGACCATCGTGGGCAGAGCAGGCTGTCAGAACAATTGGAGGCACGGCTCAAGGAAGGTTACGCAATCCAAATTGTAGATGCGTGCAGGCGGGAGACATGGCTGCAGCTAGAGGGCCGCGTATGGGCGTACAGGCGTCTCCGGAGGCAGGATAGGGGAGGGAGAAGAGGGAAGAAACTCGGTCGCGGACATTCAGAGCACTAAAGTTCGTTAGTGTTAACTGTTACACCTACCGCCAGTCCACCCTCCTAGCACAGCGTCCTCCATTCACACGCGTATCCTCCGTAACACGCACTGGCATCCATTAATCACGTCTCCATGACTTGAAACGACGCGTGGGAGCGTCAAAAGTACTATGGCCTTTCCTCTAATGGCCCGTGACTGCGTTCTCAAACGGAAACATCCATCCCAACTGATTTTAACGATCGTTACATCCAAAATAATGGCAAGTGGGTGACAATTGGATAAAAATAAATAAAACACATGAACCAATGTTTAGCCATTAATAAAAAAAAAAACTCCACCGCTTTCTAAGCATCCAGTTTGTCTATCTCTTCTTTTTGGCTGGTATTCTCTGTGAAGCAGACACAGTAGCCTCCATGGCCTCCATAGGTTGCTCAGGATCATTCCTGTTTTCAGTCCCTTCCAGGTCACTCAAAAAAGCCTCAGCCCCCTTGCTGTCATTGAAGGAGAACAACCTGCCATCCTTGATCACCCTGAAGATGGCAGGGTAAACCATGTAGTATTTGAGGTTCTTCAGTCTTGCTTTGTCTTTGGCTGTATTGAATTCTCTTCTTTTATCCAAGACATCCCGACTGAGGTCCCCAAATATCATCACTCTGTGGCCATTCCAAGTCAGGTCACGTAATTCACGGGCTTTCCTTAACACCATTTCTTTGGTTGGAAAGCGCAGGAACTTAACCACAAAATGTCTGGACCGCTGGCCTTGAGCTGGCTTAGGTCCTAAGCTCCTGTGGGCCCTCTCCAATTCTAGGTGCATCTTGGGATCCAGTTTGAGGACAGAAACCAAAACTCTCTCAATAAATTCAAGGGGTTTGCCCCTCTCCAAGTCCTCAGGAAGGCCAGCCACCCTCACATTGTTCCGCCTGGAAAAATTTTCCTGCTCAGAGAGCTTCAGAAACAATCTCTCATTTTTTGATTGTAAATCTCTGATTTAGTTTCCCATCCTTTCCACTGTGCTATCCACATCAGTCAAATGAGACTCCACTCTGTTAAAATTTGAAGTGAGTTCAAAGTATCTCTCTTCCGCACTGGACATCTTATCCTTGATCTCATTTACATCCAAAGTCAGCTTTGTGAGCATGTCCAGAATTTTATCAACTCTCTCATCTGAGGATTTCTCACCAGTCCCCTTCTGCCTCTTAGCTGGTTGTTTTGTATCAGGTGAAGTTGGTTCAGCCATCACAGTGTAGAGTAGGGATTCAGTCCAGGTGCAGGAGCTCAGCCTTCAGGCAGCCATCCCTGAAGCTGACAGTTCTAGAATCGCCGGAGTGGGATTTTCTGATTGTGAATTTGTAACGAATTTGAGTGTTTCCTTCCAGTGTGGAATGCCACCTTAGACTGGAAGGAAGATTGCTTTTCAGAAATAGAGAGGACCCCCCATCACCAGTTTGTTGTCCTACTGCTATTACTGTCACGTCTGGGATTTGGTTATTCTGGAAGTGAAATTGTATTTGGTCAGGTTTTTGTTCAACCATGTGGCATGTGCCGTTTTTTTGAGGATCCATTTCTCTGACCCTCCCCTCATTGGAGTTTCCCTGATCAGAGAATGTGGCCCTAGTACTTGGGAACCCATACCCAGATGCCCGCCCATCCATTCCTGGGAGGTGCTGATCTATGAGCCCCATATTCCTCATTGGATTGAAGTCTGCCATCCCCATGGCCCTTGGCTCATGTGTGCCAGTGGACATGGGGGTGGCAGAGTCCATGGAGTGGAAGAGATGAAGGCCTCTGGTACTAGGGTTCCTGAGGTTATGCTCAGGTGTTTCCCTTTCCCAGCGGACCTCATCTTTCTCAGCCCCTGCTCACTGTTGCCATGCAAGAACCTGACCTTTCTGTTCCTCTATCAAGGCTTTGCTAGTTTCTATCAGTTGTTCCTGCATAGCTACCTGTCTGTGGAGCCTGTCATTTTTCTCACAGAGAGCCTCATTGTCTCTCTGTGCTTCCTGTGTAACTTTTGAATATTGGGCCAGTTTTTGCTGCAGGAGGGTTACCTCCTGAGTCCTGTCCTTACTGGCCTGGTCACTCTTTGCCAGAGCATCTTCCATCCTCCTGGAGTTCTGTAACAGTTTTGTGTAATCTTTTTGGAGCTCACCCAGTTCCTGGAGGGCCAGGTGATTTTCTTCCATATTATCTTTTAAATAACTGACCTCCTGGCCTAAGGTGTCCCTTTCCTGAATAAGAGTACCCCTCAGTGCAGCCAGGTCATCTCTTTGTTTTTGGAGTGCACCAGCTTTCTGGCCCTCTTAATCAAATTCTGCCTGGGTGTCCAGGTCTTTGAGAATTAATTTATTATTTTCTTCTTTTTCTTGATCTAGGCAGTTTTGCAAGGTGACGACCTGCTCTGCGCATTCTCCATTAAAATGTATTTGCTATTCCAGCTTTTTCTGGCTCTGGAGTAGAGAGTTCAAACTTTCTTGGCACTCCTTCTGCAGCGCCAGCACTTTGGTACCCTGCTCTACCTTCTCCTGCTGCAGGATATCCATATCTTCTTTTATTTTTATCAGGTATTGCCTGCTTTCATTTTCTGATTCATGGCTCTTGTGTAGCCTTTGCTCTGCAGAGTCCAGATCAGTTTGGGCTTTTTCTAATGATTGTAGTTGCTTGTTTGCCAGATCTAGGCTTTCGGCATATTTGTCCTGTATTGCTCCAATGTGGAGGTACAGATATGCTGCTATTTTGGCAATCTTACTTTGCTCTTCTTTTACCTTAGTGGCCATATACAGTTGACTCAGTGCCATATGTAATGGACCCTGATCCTGCCATATATTTAATCCTGTTGCAGTGGTCTGTTCCTTAATTCCCTGCAACCAAACATTCTGATCCTGTTCTGTCCATTCACCCCTGACAAATAATTTGTGCAGCAGGTGTTCTTTTGCCATATTGATTTTTACCAAGGTCTCCATTCCGGAAATATTAATTTCCTTTCTGACTTACAGGAGTTTATTTTATTTTTGCAAAACAGACCAAATTCCTTAGAGCGTTCCTATTGAAGGGTGCTTTTCACAGTGTAGCACAGTGTGGTAGCCCAACAGGGTTTATGTACCCCGTTAGTTAGAACGCTGTATTTAGCTGTCACAAGTGGTATGTCTAATTCAGAAATCCCGGCATCGAGCCCCCAATCTTGTAAGTGATTTAAACCCAGCGCTTCACCTAAGTCAATGCCTAGCGTGTGATGCACAGCTGAAACCCTTGATTAATTATTTGTGTCTTAAGTTCTTTTATTTCTGAACAATGTACCACTTATATCACGCTCCTCTCTTGGAATCCCCCCGGTCACAATGAACCAGGAAGCAGGCTGGTTTGCAAAGTTAAAATATTTATTTATGGATGGCATGATATATATCACACTATTTTAATGGGTATACAATGATCACCAATGGGGTGATGTCACACTAAACAATCTCTTTAATCACAAGGAGTAATGATGGGAAAAATAATGCAGCACAGAAATAATCCTTTTGTGTGTGTTCAATTAAATGGCAATGTGATTACTATTTCCCCCTGCAAACCCTAAACGCGATAACGGGAAAACTATAAGGAGTTGGTTTCTTTAGAAAGCTTAGGATGTAAGCTTCAAGTAGACACTCACATTTCGTTTCTAGCATAAAGTATGAAGAAGTTATGAACGTTTTCATGGAGGTCGTTTTTTTCAGAAAGAGGCAAAATTGTAAAACAAGGATGCGCTTTTAAAAGTACAAACAAAATTTCTTTACAGTAGGGATGGATTTATGAAGATACAAACTACACGACAGCACAGTGTTAGGCAGAAACCTGTGCAGTTCCCTTAGGGACCACTGCAAAAAGTTTATGACCACAGGAGTTAGCAGTATCCCCAATTCGTAGCAGTCTGCACCACCCAGATTTACCTGGTAGCTGTGGCTGAGCAGTCAGACTTCTCTCAAGAAGAGTTAGGCAGTATACAGAGCATACACCATAGGGCAGGTAAACCCAGTAAAACAAGCAAACACTGACCAGAGCTTTGGTGTAAAAGATATATAATTATTTATTTAAAAACACACTTATAAAAACACACTGGCACTAATATCAAGCAATTTCAAAAACACAGTTACTAAAGTATATACACTCCCTTAAAAGAGTATTAGACAAGTCTTAAGTAAAGCACCACTTATTTTCAGACAGCAGTGAGCGATTAACGCAGATGGCACTCTAATACGGTTTAAAAGGGAGAGAAAGGCAGAGCATAAAATGAAACCGATCCCAACACTTTCAGAAGAAGACAGAATAAAACCGTGAAGTTAGAGTTCAGAAAGCCGGATCCACTTTAAGAGGATCAGAACGAAATGTGTCCAAGGTCACACGGTTGGAAAGTGCACAAAAGTCTTGAAGGTTCAGAAAGAAGTTGGACCAAAAGAAAGGGACCAGTTAGATGGTCAAGAGGCCAGCCCAGTCTAGAAGGTTAAGGATTTACTGTCACCTTGTCACAATCTATGGAAAGGGAGGCCAGGCGGACACAGTACCTTGAAATGGTGAGAACGCTCCAGTGGGGGCAGTTGTTCCTGGCAGCGGTTGCAAGTCGGTGCTTCGTCTGGCGGAAGAGAAGATCTCGTCGGGGAGGAAAGCAGAAGGTCTTTGTACTGCCAGGGAAGAAACCAGCAGCGGAGTTCTCGATTCAAAGGAGCGGTCCTTTTATTCGTGGTTCAGTGGTAAGTGGCTATCCGGTTGCCGGAGTGCTTGGCACGGGCAATTCGACCACTAGACATCCTGGTATGCAAAAAGGAAAGCGAACTGGTTGTCCCCACCAGCTCAAGGGGAAGAGACTCTCCGGCAAGAAGATCTCCTCTGTCGTCGGGAAGTGGTGAGACGGTTCAGCAGGGCTCCACTGGTGGTGTCGTCGTTGCAGGTCGGCTCAGCTTCTCCCTTTTTGGATTTTTAGGTCCTGTGGCGACTTCTGAAGTTCCAGTCCCAAAAGCTCTGCTTTTATGCAAGAAACCCCCATTCATTCAGCCTAGCTGTCAATCAAACATGGTAAGTGGTGAGCGGGGCGGCTCACCACTTGGGCCAATCACGCAAGTGTGCGACTTGGGTTGGCAAGGCAACTTAGTCCAGGGTGCCTAAACCCCCTCCCACACCCCCTGTGGTACCCAGACAGAGTGGCTCCACTTTGGAGGGCTTCTGTGTAGAAGCCTGCCAAAAGTGGAACAAAGGGCTTGACCTTTGGTTTGGAGTTACAGAGGCGAACACAAACGCCATTTTAAAACAGAGTTCTGGCAAAAAGACCCTACCGGTGAATTAATATTAAATAAATAAACCAGCGGTATCTTTATCATTGCACCAAAAAGTAGTGCGTTTAAAATACATGGGAAAATCCCATAGAGCATATTCTTAAGGAATATTCCGCGTGGTAACCACTGCCACCAGCCAGAAACTCGACGAGGGAGGACTGCACAGTACCCTCTCGAAAAACAGACCCAGGGGCAATCGAATTACCCCTACCATTACTTCCACATTATGATGGTTTGTACTGGTTCTGTTACTGAATTTGGCACTAGTAAAGCCAATGGTGACTTTAAATGCCCTGGGAGACAGTGAGTCAGTCCCAGGGGATGGAGTCTATGGTGGGGTGTCACTATGACACCCCTGTGTCACTGCACTGAGGGTGCTGTGTAACACACATAGTAAAAACACATGAGACCCTATGGAGTAAAAGACCCCATAGCCCATAAAACACATCAACAGTCAAAGGAACCCCTCAAATCATGTCCAAGAGTGTGAGGAAAAGAGGCTCACTCTTGGCAGGAGAAAAAAACAAACTCCAGAAATACAGCAAAGCTGCTGGGGGACTCACTAGGTTAGGAAATTCAGCCTAAACAGAGAATTCTCCCTAACACTCGCCCCCCCCCCCCCAGACTAAGGGTCAGGAGGATTTAATCCACTCCTGGATGAATCTCATACCTCTAGTCGATGACATACATCCTAGAGAGACCATCAGCATTTTGGTGGTAACACCCTGACATGTGCTCAATGGTGAAATCAAACCCTTGCAGGCAGATTGACCATCTCAATAGTTTTGGGTTTTCCCCTTTCATTTGCATTAACCATCTCAAGGGTTGGTGGTCAGTCTGAATAACAAAAGTAGAACCATACAAGTATGGCCTATACTTCTTCAGAGCCCACACAATAGCAGAACACTCTCGTTCAATGGTTGCCCACCTTATTTCAGGATCCTTCAGCTTTCTACTGATGAAGCAAATGGGGTGCTCCCTACCTTTCTCATCCAGTTGACTGAGGACTGCACCTATTCCTACATTTGAAGCATCCGTCTGCACAATGAAAGTTTGGTGGTAGTCAGGAGCTCTGTGTACTGGGGCTTGGCAAATAGCCTTTTTCAGGTTTTCAAAGACCTGATTGCACTCCTCATTCCATTTTACCTTTTTAGGGAATTTAGGAGAGGAGATGACATTCAGTGGAGAAGCTATGGTCCCATAGATCTCTATGAAATTCTTGTAGTACCCAGTGAGTCCTAAGAAGGCTCTCACCTGGGTCTGAGTAGTAGGTGTTGTCCAATTTTGCACAGCTTCAATCTTACTGAGCAAATGCCTTATTTCTCCACCTCCTACCTCATGTCCAAGGTAGACCACTTTACTCTGTCCAATCTGGCATTTACTTGCCTTTATGGTCAGCTTGGCCTTCTCAAGAGCCTGCAAAACATAGCTCAGGTGGTCCACATGTTCTTTCCAGGTTTGGCTGAAGACTGCAATGTCATCCAAGTATGACATGCAGAAGTCCTCCATCCCTGTCAGAACCTGATTTACCATCCTTTGAAATGTAGCAGGTGCATTTTTCAATCCAAAAGGCATATCCTTAAACTGCTATAAGCCAACTGGGGTAGAAAATGCAGTTTTCTCCTTGGCATGGTCTGTCAGGGCTATTTGCCAATAGCCTGACGTCAAGTCAATGTGCTGAGGAACTTGGCTGAACCAAGTCTATCCACCAATTCATCTGTCCTTGGCAAAGGGTGGGCATCAGTCTTGGTGACTGCATTAAGAGCTCTATAATCCACACAGAATCTAAGTTCTTTAGATCCTGCCTTTGGTACTAACACAACTGGGCTAGACCATGGACTAGTAGAGGGCTCTATTACCCCGAGATCAAGCATCTTGCTGACCTCACCTTTGATGTGGGTTCTTACATTCTCTGACATCTTGTATCCTCTGCTTTTGACTGGCAGACAGTCACCAGTGAGTATGTCATGCTGTCCCCAGGGGGTCAAGCCTGGTGAAAGTGAGAACAGAGAGGCAAACTGATTCAACATAGATCTGCACTCTTCTTGTTGCTCAGGTGTCAGATTTGAAGAGAGATTTACTCCTTCAATCTTTTCGTCCAAAGGTAAGCCTCTGAGGAGATCAGGAAGAGCTTCACTCTCTTCTTCTTCCTCTGATGATGCTAGAAGCAAAGCTCCTACATCAGGTCTGGAGACATACGCTTTTAGTTGGTTGGTGTGGAAGACTGTGGGAGCCTCCTTGGGATTGCCCAAGTCCACCAGATAGTTGACCTATCCAAGTTTACCCACAACTTTGAAGGGCCCCATCCATTTGTCTTGCAAGGCCGTCTGCCTTGTTGGAATCATAACTAGAACTAGCTGGTCTTGAGTAAACTCAACCATGTTAGCCTTTTGATCATGCCAGTGCTTGACCAAAGCTTGACCAGCTTTCAGGTTATCACTAGCTTCTGCCATCATGTGTGACATTCTCCTCCGGAGACCTATCACATAGTCAGTCATTCTGACTGGCTTGGGGGGGAAGGAGCACTCTCCAACCCCTCCTTAATCAGGGCTAAGGCGCCTCTGACTGGATGACCATAAAGAAGTTCAAAGGGAGAATAGCCTACTCCCTCCTGAGGGACTTCTCTATAAGCAAAGAGAAGGCATGGCAGTATAAGATCCCACTTTGTTTTAAGGGGGTCCTCTAAAGCACCTATCATGCTCTTCATGGTTCTGTTGAACCTTTCAACCAATCCATTTGTCTGAGGGTGGTATGCGGTTGAGAACTTGTAAGTAACTCTGCAGGTTTTCCACATGGCTTTCATGTAGTGGGACATAAAATTTGACCCCCTGTCAGAGATTACTTCCTTAGGAAACCCAACCCGGGTAAAAATACCAAGGAGGGCCTTGGCCACAGCCGGAGCTGTAACAGTCCTCATAGGAATTGCCTCAGGATACCTAGTAGCATGGTCTACTACAACAAGTATAAACCTGTTGCCTGAGGAGGTTGGAGGATCAAGGGGACCAACAATGTCAATCTGTACTCTCTCAAATGGGACTCCCACAACTGGGAGAGGCGCTAAGGGAGCCACATTCTTGGAGCCAACCTTACCAGAAGTCTGGCAGGTGTGGCAGCTCCGGCAGTACTTATCTACTTCAGCCCCCATCTTTGGCCAATAAAAGTAGAGTGAGAGCCTTTCCTTAGTCTTCTTGAAACTCAAGTGACCAGCCAAAGGAATCTCATGGGCTAACTGCAAGAACTGTTGTCTGTTCTCTTGGGGTACTACAAGTCGTTTGTAGTCCCCAGGGGCAGACTCTGTTGGTTCACTCTAGAAGAGGCCATCTTCCCAGTGCAACCTATATTTCCCAGGCTCTTGCCCTTCAGCCTGAGCATCTGCCTGGTGGCGAAGACCTTCCAGAGTTGGACATTCTCTCTGTCCCTTACTGAAGTCTGCCCTGTTGGGTCCACCTTCTGCCAGTAAAGACTGCAGCTTAGGATGATCAACAGGATCCAGATCTCCAATGAGTTCCTGGCCTTCCACTAGCTCTTCCTCAGAGTCTAGTTCTACCACACAGGGTTGTACCACCCTCTCAGCCTCAGCTGGAGGGAGAGTTACAGGTGTAACTTTGGACAACCTCGGGGAAGTCCTTTTGGCTGCACGGGAGTGTTGACTGCTGGTTTCTTTTTAGAAGTTTTAGGTTTCCCCTTTTCTTCTAGTTGTTTGGATACAGCAGCTGACGGCTCCAGTGGAGTAGGAGTGATCTCTTTCTTCATCATCTCCTTGGGAGTACCTCTCATGGTTCTCTCCCTTGCAGGTCTGGTGAGCTCCTGTGACCTTTTACTAGGAGGTCTGGGGTATGTGACACTACTCCAAGAGTTTTCAAGTCATTACCCAACAGAAACCTTCCTGGCACCTCACTTTGTATGCTGACGGGTAGCTTCACAGTCATGTCATTACACTGGATGAGAATTGGTAATTGGGGAAGCATCTGCACAGGCCCTCCAGCTAACTTGGTGAGGCGTTTGGGTGCCTTAGCAACATCCTCAGCCTGAAAAAACAATTTGTCCACCACAGTTATGCTGGCCCCAGTGTCCCTAATGGCAGGAGTCTCCTGACCATTCACCTGGACACTGTCCTTATAATACTCTTTAGTATTATCTGGGATAGAATTATAGACATCTAAATTCTGTTGTTCCCACAAACCCAGAGACACTAAAGAAACACCGGCTGAGACTCCAATGGGTTCATGAGCCAGTAATAGAAAGTTTCCACTTGCCATTTGTACTTCCTCCTCTGGAGCGAAGGCTAAGGAGACAAGCTGGATCCCTGAAGGTTTAACCTTACATCTGGGATCTCCTTTCACATGGTCAGTAGAGCCACAAACAAAGCATTTACCAAATGCTTTTTGGAAGGGTGGCTTGTTCTGACCTCCTTCTGGTTTGGCACCAGAAGGTACACTAGCCTGATTTGGTTTCCCTTGTGGCTTACCCTTATGGTTCTGTTTGGGGCCCTCTTTTGGATTGGAATTATTAGAATTCTCTTTGGAGTCCTTTTTAGGATGTTTTCCCTCATCCTTCTTCTGAGTAGCCCCAGAATCCTTGTGAGTAGCCCTGTTGGCAACCCACAAGTCAGCAGCCTTAGCTAGCTTCCTGGAATCTAATTCCTTTGAATCAGCTAAGTGCTGTCTGAGCTCAGGAGAGCAGGCATCATAAATTGACTCCAACATTGCAGGATTCTTCATTCCCTCATAAGTGTTAACCCTGTAACCCTTAATCCATCCCTCTAAGTTTTTCAAACTTTCACTCACCCAGGTAGCCCAAGGGGTACCATCATGCTTTTTGAGGGTCCCAAACCTCTTAAGGTACTGGGAAGGCGTCTTCCCAAATCTAGCTATTAAAGCTAGCTTCACACACTCATAATCCTTCTTATCCACCTCCCCCAACTCCATTACCACATCAGTTGAAACAGAGGGGAGCCTAGAGAACAACCAAGGAAGTAGCTCATTCCCTGTGATGTCCTGGAGCCCAGGATTATATTCAAACATTTTCAACCAATCCAACACATCCAACTTAGGTTCATACATACCCACTAATTCCTTAGGCATCCGGGGTCTTTTGGGACTGGAACTCCGAGAGGAACCAGAAGAGAGAGAAGCAGTTTCCACAGACAACTTTTTCATTTCAAGTTCATGATTAAGCTCTATTTCTCAGAGCTTCAACTCAGCTTTCTTCTGCTCAGCTTGGGCATTGATTCTTCTGAACTCTTCATTCCGTTCAGATTGAGCAATAAAATGTTTGTATTTTAATTCAAGCTTCATTTTTTCAAGTTCAAAATATTCAGGATTACATGTGGGACCTGGTATAGGCCCAGTAGGTACAGTTGGTAAAGCAGACAGAGGTTCAGGGTGGCTAACTGCATTAGGCTCACTTTCCGACTCATTATCAAGATTATCAATACTTTGATTCAGATCAATACCAGCACTGTTATCCACATTTGCTGGGCGGGTAGATTCCTCTGTAGCACCTAGACTTTGATTCTCTAACAATAGGTTCTATTTTCTTTCCCTTCCCAGAGAGGTTCTTATGTCTACACAATACTTTCAAGCAATCGGCAGTTTTGGCAGACAATGATTCTATGGTATAACTTTCCATAGTAGACAGGTTTAGAAAATCAGCTTTTTAGTGCTAAGCTTTGTGGTTAGTTGTCCTAAAGTATCTACAAGCACACTAAAGTGTATACTCAATAAAAATCCCACCGCTGTACACCAGTGTTAGGCAGAAACCTGTGCAGTTCCCTTAGGGACCACTGCAAAAAGTTTAAGACCACAGGAGTTAGCAGTAAACCCAATTGGTAGCAGTCTGCACCACCCAGATTTACATGGTAGCTGTGGCTGAGCAGTCAGACTTCTCTCAAGAAGAGTTAGGCAGTATACAGAGCATACACCATAGGGCAGGTAAACACAGTAAAACAAGCAAACACTGACCAGAGCTTTGGTGTAAAAGATATATAATTATTTATTTAAAAACACATCTATAAAAACACACTGGCACTAATATCAAGCAATTTCAAAAACACAGTTACTAAAGTATATACACTCCCATAAAAGAGTATTAGACAAGTCTTAAGTAAAGCACCACTTATTTTCAGACAGCGGTGAGCGCTTAACGCAGATGGCACTCTAATAATTTGGTTTAAAAGGGAGAGAAAGGCAGAGCATAAATTAAAACAGATCCCAACACTTTCAGAAGAACACAGCACGAGAGGAAGGCAGAATAAAACCGTGAAGTTACGAGTTCAGAAAGCCAGATGCACTTTAAGAGGATCAGAACGAAATGTGTCCACGGTCACACGGTTGGAAAGTGCATAAAAAGTCTCGAAGGTTCAGAAAGAAGTTGGACCAAAAGAAAGGGACCAGTTAGATGGTCAAGAGGCCAGCCCAGTCTAGAAGGTTAAGGATTTACTGTCACCATGTCGCAATCTATAGAAAGGGAGGCCAGGCAGACACAGCACCTTGAAATGGTGAGAACGCTCCAGCGGGGGCAGTTGTTCCTGACAGCGGTTGCAAGTCGGTGCTTCGCCCGGCGGAAGAGAAGATCTCGTCGGGGAGGAAAGCAGAAGGTCGTTGTACTGCCAGGGAAGAAACCAGCTGCGGAGTTCTCGATTCAAAGGAGCGGTCCTTTTATTCGCGGTTCAGTGGTAAGTGGCTATCCGGTTGCCGGAGTGCTTGGCATGGGCAATTCGACCACTAGACGTCCTGGTAGGCGAAAAGGAAAGCAAACTGGTTGTCCCCACCAGCTCAAGGGGAAGAGACTCTCCGGCAACAAGATCTCCTCTGTCGTCGGGAAGTGGTGAGACGGTTCAGCAGGGCTCCACCGGTGGTGTCGTCGTTGCAGGTCGGCTCATCTTCTCCCTCTTCGGATTTTCAGGTCCTGTGGCGACTTCTGATGTTCCAGTCCAAAAAGCACCGTTATATGCAAGAAACCCCCATTCATTCAGCCTAGCTGTCAATCAAACATGCTAAGTGGTGAGCGGGGCGGCTCACCCCTTGGGCCAATCACGCAAGAGTGCTACTTGGGTTGGCAAGGTAACTTAGTCCAGGGTGCCTAAACCCCCTCCCACACCCCCTGTGGTACCCAGAGTGGCACCACTTTGGAGGACTTCTGTGTAGAAGCCCGCCAAAAGTGGAACAAAGGGCTCGACCTTTGGTTTGGAGTTACAGAGGTGAACACAAACGCCATTTTAAAACCGAGTTCTGGCAAAAAAGACCCTACCGGTGAATTAATATTAAATAAATAAACCGGCGGTATCTTTAGCATTTTTTTGCATGGGAAAATCCCATAGAGAATATTCTTGAGGAATATTCTGCGTGGTAACCACTGCCACCAGCCAGAAACTCGATGAGGGAGGACTGCACAGTATCCCCTCGAAAAACAGACCCATCGGCAATCGAATTACCCCTACCAGTATTTCCACATTATGATGGTTTGTACTGGTTCTGTTACTAAATTTGGGACTAGTAAAGCCAATGGTGACTTTACATGCCCTGGGAGACAGTAGTCAGTCCCAGGGGATGGAGTCTATGGTGGGGTGTCACTATGACACCCCTGTGTCACTGCACTGAGGGTGCTGTGTAACACACATAGTAAAAACACATGAGACCCTATGGAGTAAAAGATCCAATAGCCCATAAAACACATTAACAGTCAAAGGAACCCCTCAAATCTTGTCCAAGAGTGTGAGGAAGAGAGTCTCACTCTTGGCATGAGAAAAAAACAAACTCCAGAAATCCAGCAAAGCTGCTGGGAGACTCACTAGGTTAGGAAATTCAGCCTAAACAGAGAATTCTCCGTAACACACAGCCACCAGATCAGGACGTCACCGATCAGGTTTTTGCCCGTCGAGACGCTTGCCTTTCTTCAGATAAAATATATCAGCGCAAAGATGATTTTAGCAATATTATCACAGAAGGACTATAGGATAAGAGAGAGAGTTTAGGCGAGACAAAAAGGATTTCTAACAATACAGTTCTGGATACAGGATAGATTTGATTTGGATAGGGATGACTAGGGACAGTACATAGGCTAGTGACAATCCTATACTATGGATACTCACTACCAATGTTTTGAATGGAACAGTCAGGGATTCTGGTCAAAGATTTCTGGGACAGACTGCTGGGCACACCGGACTGGACTGGACAGGTCAGCGATCAGCAAGGCGCTCCGGACACCGCACGGCAGGACTGGACAGCAAGGCGCTCTGGTCTACACTGCACAGCACGACTGGAGTGGATCTGCAATGCCTCTCTGGTCTGCACAGCACAGCACGGCACCAGGTGGGGACCTAATCTGCCCTTATGGTTATGAAGATAATTCTTTGGCAGGCAAGCAGTTACAGCACAGCCTGGCTGCTTCTTGGTTTCCCCTTTAAGTTTAGGGATGGGTTCTGGAAATTAGGCCCAGCTGAAAGTTGTTCAGCTATGCTCTCTGCTTGCAAAGTTTTTGGAGTCTGGAACAAGGAGTATGGATGGGTCTCAGTCAAAGTGCTTCGCCGATATCGGGATGGTGGGTGGATCCGTGTCTTTCTAGGTCCTTAGCTGTCTCTATTTATGTGTTTGATAAAGGGGTGGGTAAGCTGAATTATCCTAGGCGCACCCTCTAGGTAGTCTATTGGCTAAAGTCTGCTCTCTCCCTTGATAGAGGGGGGAAACAGAGTGTCATCATCGTAATGCGGTTTATGAGACAGGCAATACCTCCCTTTTGCACCTAAAATCTATTTTCGATATAATACATCTTTACATGTGTACAATCTTTATACCAATGACATGCATTGATCACATATTTGTTGTAGCCCATATTCTTCCAAACCCCATAGCTGTGAGGTCTTGGGTCTGGATTTGACAATTTTTTGCACTTTTTATCCGGGACACAACATCTGATTTGTCCACAATTTTGTACATATGTGCGCATGATATCTGGGCATAATCGTGTGGGGTTTCATGCTTCTGATATGAATACAATTGCTATAAAACCAGACTTTTCACTACGCCTTCTCAGAACATCGCACAGAGTTCTGGGTCCTTTTAAAATGTGCCCAAAAAAAATCACATTAACACTGCTGTAATTTTCCGTCTTGTCCGTCTTTTTCAAAAATATGCTTTCTGTCCATTGAGAATCAACAGAAATGTCTATCCCCGCCTCCAAAGGTTTCTTGTAGCTCAAGAGCAATCCCTGCCTTCTTCCTCTGGCAGAGGCCACTCTTGACACTTACAATTTGCATATTCTTTCAGCCAAGGAAGGTTCATTGTCTCCTCCAGGAGCAGCAGCCCAAATCTCCTTCCCTCTTAATCAACACCTGAATGTGAGTTCCTGGCCTTTGATGGGAAGCAGGGGAGATGCCTTTTGTTGGGGGAAAGCTGGGAAAAACTGGTTTGGTGACTCAGAGTTCAGCTAAATCCACTGTCAAATTATGACATTTTTCTTAATTTAAAATAAACTTGCAATTTTTAATCAAGCAGCTAGAACTCCGATTCCAGTCTCTAAATCATGGAGATTAAATAGTTACAACCTCTGTTCCTCTTAATGACAGGTCACTTAGATTTAAGACATTAGATGTTAATGGTGCAACTTTGCAGTTTAAATACAGGCTTTTGAAACAGTCAGAGGCGGCCGATGGTACTGCACCCATATTTTGACAGATTCTCACAGGCAAGCACACTTTTTACTGTGGATATTCTGATGAGTCTGCGTTTCCTGACATTGTGTGTTCATGTGGATTCCTTAAATGAAGTGGCGGGTAACACCCAGCATAGATATTGGTATTTTATATTTTCAGCAACCAAGAAAAAGGGATTCAAAAGTAATTTATGGGTTTCTTGCAGTAAAACACTGCCTTTCATGCAGTTTCCATTTTTTACTCGGTAGGCAGCCCAGTGACAGGGATCAGCAGGGAGGTCTCCTTCCCACTACTGACAGGCAAAGTAGATTGGCAGCCATCTTTTCCGGTTTCAAAGCGCAATTTTCATAGGTTTTGGCGCGCCCAGAGATTTTGCAGCCATTTTGCTGATTCTGGTGCCACCAGCACACAGGGATGGCGCAGGGCAGAGCAAAGTTGGTTAAAACATCCCACAGGAGGAGCAGCCGATGTGCGTGGATAGACCTTACCGGTCTGCTGGACTTTGATTGTTTGATTTTCTTGGCAAGATATTGTTGGGGCATTGTTGCTCAGGCATCCGTGAGTGGTTTACAATATTTTGAAGATACTCCTTCCCCTAATAGGGAACCAGTGTGCCTTTTTTCTGACGGCTGAGATATGGTCTCTTTTGGGAATGTTTAATCGTGCTCTGAGAGTTATTTTGGATTATCTGTTACACATTGATCTCTCGTTTTGAGGTTCCAGCAAAGAGGACATTACAATAATCCAGTCTAGCCCCTGTGATTGCTCTTGCAATAGTTAGGCAGCTCTCGATAACAGAAACTGTCTCGCTGAGTTGATCAGTTTGGCGGTGTAAGCTGCAGAGGAGACCACTGCACTCACTTGTTTGGTGAGCGATAATGAGGCATCCAGGTAGACGCCCAGTATTTTTTGTCATATATGTGCTACTATTTATATTTCTATGAACTCGCGTGACAAAGGGCCTCATTACGACCCAGGCGGTAAGTTACCGCCTGGGTCGTGACTTTACCACCATGGCGTAAACTATGTTTACGCCATGGTGGTTGGCGGACTTACCGCCCCATTCCGACCTTCGCGGGGCGGTAAGTCCACAATCCCCATTTACCCTTCCCCATTCCCATTTTTGCCCCATAGGGCATAATGGGAGTGGGGAAGGCGTTAATTACGCCACCGTAAATTACGGTGGCGTAATTAACATCAAGGTCCCTTAGCGCCATGGATTTTAACACCTGCTAAAAGCAGGTGTTAAAACCTCCATGGCGCTAAGGGACCTCGGAATCAGGCGGTAAGGGTCGGCGCTGTTTACGCCGCCGTAAACCCCTTACCGCCTGAGTCGTAATGAGGCCCAAAATCAGCTTTCATATGTTCAAATCGCTAAACAAATAAAAATGTACTTTGGTTGTATAATTTGATCCTCTATAAGCTGTGCACAGAAAGTATTGTGAATTATTTGCTTAGGATCTTCATTTTGTGTTGGGTTCAGTCCCCCAATGATCGTAATTGGATAATATTTCATGTGGGGACACTGTGATAAAATAAAATGGCATCAAAGGAATGACATAAGCCTTTGCTACTCAAGCAAGGCTTTTCTTAATGGCACACATACATTGCGAACTGAATGACTTGCAGGGATTTCTAATTTTGACAGATAAGGCACAGTGGGATAACCTGATGTGTCCAGGAGCACACAAGTTAGGTAATCTGCAACTTTGGCACTTGAACTCGTATTTTGCCAGCTCTAGTTGATAGACATGTGTGGGCTGTTTTTTAGAGAGAACTCAATGTACACATCTTAATAAAGCAACCTGGCAATTTTGTAAGTACTGTGATGGGTCGGAAGGAGTCGGACATGTTGAGGATGTAATGTACCTTCTTTAATAAAAAGGTATAAGAATGCCCTGTGAATGCATCATAAAGTAAGACACAGACAACAGATACACTTTTCTTCACAATCAGATTTATTTATCTTAAATGTCAGGATGGAGTAAGGCCTAACTTGCCCTAAGCTAAGGTGGATTTTCCCTACCTAAAGAAACTATGGACAGTCTGTGTCATTAAGTTCAACTCAAAAGTCTGTCTGTGTCCAAAACGTATACTTGCCCTCACAACTAAAGATATACAATGTATAGGGATGTCAGAATCAAAGAAACTGTGTTCAAAATAAAGTTCTGAGCTTCTTCCAGCTGCTGACTTGTTTTCAGCTTCCCCTTCCCCAAGTTCAAAATAGTTCCAAAAGGGCTGTGTTCCCTTCCCCAAGTTCACAGACTTTACAAAGTCACAGGGTTCCCTTCCCCAAGAAGGCAGCTCCTCCAAAAGAACTACAATCAGTTCGTCTCCTGGCTTTCAATCATACTTCCAGTTTAAACTTGTAACTCTTCAGGCTCCTTAACAGTTCAAACAGATAGTTTATTTTCTTCAATCACTTCAGCACTTATTATACAACACAGCTTCTGTATCTTGACTTTCCTTGGTTCTTTCCAACTAGAGGCTACTCGGTCTAGGCGCAATTCTCAGACCACACGGTCCATCCATTACAGGTCACGCAACCGATAACCCTTGGTACTTTGTAATGTTCTTGGTTTTCCTTGACCAACACCGTTTCCTTCACTGGACCTGTGTTAGTAATCCACATCCACTGTAGTTTCTCCTTGGCAGCCTCTTGGCTTTGCCACAAAGTGTATTACATTCGATTCGCTCTTTGGTGTTCATCCTTTTCCACCACCTTGCTTTCACATTGTCCATTAATGCTCATCAACTTGCTTTTCACACTTGCTTTTCACTTAATTTGCAAGTGCTCATTACGGGGTTTCACTTGGTTCATAAATGCTTTTTAACTGTTTTCACTGCGTTCACAAATGTACATCACATGCTTTCCACTCATGCTGTATTTTCACATAATTTCCATAGCTTTTCTTTAGTTCGGTATTCAATAATACTTGATGCATTTTAAAAGTACCTTGCAATCTCCAAACCCATCTATTAGACGTCTCGGCTCGACCAGCAATTTCAAATGTCCAAACGCCCTTGGAGCGCCCAGTTATGAGTGTTCCCTTTCTCACACTCGCAGGTGTTCGACCGCTCCTCTGGGCGTCTTCCTTCTTCTCTCTGGCTTTCACTTGCTCCCCTGGTACACGTCAGTAGCTCCAGCCAGCAGCGCTTGCCACCTGCGAACCTTGCTGCAGTGGCCCGCAGCAGTTCGAAGTCTTCTGTTTCCCCCAGCTCCAGCTCGGACACGCATCACAGGGGACTGCAAATGCTATGACCCTCTCACGGCCCATTCGGGACGCAGCGTCTCGCTCACCTCTCTGCCACACCCAGCATCCTCTCTGGCGGCCCCTCTCCAGCCCGCTCTTTGCCTCGCAGCCGCGTTTTTCTCACCAGGTGGGTTTTCTCTTCCTTGCTGGCGGTCTCTGATTTTATGTACCTGTAGCCTCTCAATTGGTTCCATGTGCAAGTCGTTTGCCTGACCACAGTTGAACCTATTAATGGGGCACGCCTGGCCTTTGCAATGGTTTTGCTCCAAAGTCCTCTACCATGTCTCAGTACCAAAGCAGTGAAAATGACTATTAGTGTGCATCACTCCTGGTAGCCTCTTCCCAGTCTTAAAGGAATATGAGAGGGACAAGTCGGTGTGTGTGGAATGGATAAAGACTGACAATATCCTACAAAGGCAGGGGAGGGTAGGGTTTATTCTGACAAGGGAAGGAGGGGATACCCTGTCTCACCTGAAGACATCCTCCCCCACTCCCCAAGGTCCCTCCACCCAGGTGATCCTCCCTCGCATATCACCCCCAGGGTCAGGATCCAAGAGCAATGGCCTTTCCCTGGCCACCTAACAGGCAGATCCAGGGGGAGTAGAGGGCAGGATGCCCTCAGGTTCATCACAGACCCATATCTCCCTATTGCTAAAGGGAATTCCCTATCCATCTAAAGGAACTAAAGGGGCTTGTCAGATGTCAGGAAGCCCAAAGTAAACATCTTGTCCATCCAAACTAACTCAATCCGACCCGACCAGTAAATATAAATAAAGTAATGTGAGACACCTGAAGGTGTCTCACTTACTAGTCCCCAGGGATCTGTCATCCAGGTGGCCAGGACATGGCCATCACTATTGGATCCAGTTCCTGGGGGTGGACCAGTGGGGGAGGATCACCTGGATGAGGGGTCTTCGGGGAATGGAAGTGAGTCGCCGAAGGGACGAGGTATCCCCTTCCTTTAGACACCCTTTCCCCATCCTATTCCCCCCCCCTCCATTTTCCTACACAAACACTTTCTGGCACCATGACAAACAACGGGCTAACACCAGAGCCATTTAACTGACATGTTCCAATACAAGAGTCGGGCAAAGTCAGGCAATTGATAGTAACCACGCACACCTGACTTCCCTTTATCTTCCCCAAAGGTATAAAAGGTGGAGCACGAGAGCACACTAAAAGCAAGGCAAACCGCACAAGGAAGTAGCTATTCTGGATTGGCAGTTCAAATGGAGAAGAAAGGCAGCGAGAACCGAAAGGACGACAAGAAGGGAAGTGCCCTTGCCAACCCAGACCCGCGAGGCCGCCGCAAAAGGAAACATGAGACCAGGATTTACATCTGGCGTGTGGAGTAACAGAGATCAGTGGTATACAGGAGCCTCCCGCAATGATAGCCCACGCGGGGAGGTACGCTGGCATGGTGCTGTCCTTGACTCCAGAAGCAAGAGAAGCCAACGGGTTCAGCACAGCCGGTGAGTTGGAGAAAGCTGATAGCAAACCGGACTGTGTTGAGCTCAAGGTTGCGAATGGCAACATTGTATGACCTTGTGAAGAAAAAGCTTGTGTGTTGATAACTTGAAAGACCAGTGAAGGGGCAGTGGCAGAGTGGTGATGCGCCACATGGGTGTTTATTTGAAGGACTCTCACTGGTCCCGTTTGATGAACTACAAGTACCAGAAGGCCTTAGGAGAGGCCGGCATAAGGAATCAGAGCGGTCATACAAGGGTTGAGTCAAACCCCTTGTACAATTGAAAGTCTCTGATATGTTGACAAGCAGAACCTTGCTGGGGTCCTAAAGGAAAGCCTGACTGGGGGCTGAGATCCGATCTTAGGAAAAGGGAAGAGCCTAAGGGGTCTAAAGAAACGGTAGGTCTCGGGAGGAAAGCTCAGCGGCAACATGCTTGCCTTGGAAGCAAGACGACACGGAGCAACACAGGTTCGATCCCCGGGTCCACGCTTAGAAACCTCTGGGTATTAAGCGCGTTATAAATAACCTATCATGTATTATGAACTGTGGCAAGTGAGAACCCGAAGGAGGGATGCCAAGAGAAAACTAGGGGAAGGGAACCCTGCATTCTAATGAGATAAGCAAATCATGATCTGTGATAGAAGGGCTATGTGAACCTGATGGAGGGATGCCCAGGGGAAGGCCTACGAGAATGAATCCTGCAGTGTGAGAAAGCCAAGGGAATTGTGTATGTGGCAAAAGTGAACCCGTCTGAGGGATGCCTGCGAATCGGGGGGGAAGAGTACTACACCCGTGAACATTGTGTCGATGAGTGAACCCGGCTGAGGGTTGTTCACAGTGAATGATTGTCTAAAGGATATTAAGACTGTTGAATATTGCAAACTGTTCATAACGTGATTGAAAGGCCATAGTGAACCCGACAGAGGGAAGCCTATGTTGCATGAAGGAGCGGAGCCCGTCAGAGGGGGATCCTAAGGCGAAGAGGAATCGCCCCGTAAAGATCTATTGAAAGAACTTTCATTGTTTTTGTTGATTGTGACACACACATCAGGTCCTCCTGAGGCAAGCGACTTTGGGCCTCATCAAAAGTTGGGCGGTATCTCGACTGGGATACAGCCCAACTGTATTTGCGTTGCTGCCCACCCGTCCGCCGGTATTACCGCCCGATCACGGGTTGGGCGATAAACGTTATTCCTCATTCCCCATTGGGTCCATGGGCAAGGTAATTGCACCGAAAATCAGCATTTTATTGGCGCATTTACCCCCAGCTTAGAGCTGGGGGTAAATGCTGCCAGACTCCTATTTGGGCGGACCCTTAAATGCGGCAGTAATAGCGTTAGTGACGCATTTAAGGGCTATCGCCCAACTCATGATGAGACCCTTAGTGTGAAAGAGACTTGACCACAGAAGGCCCTGATATTTTGGAAACAAACTGCAACCTCTTTCTGGCGAGGCCCAGGAGTGTGCTGTGCTCAGGAGTCCCGCCTTGTCCCGTGCTAAAAACTTGGGGAAGGGAGACCCCCACCATACCATCCTGACTTATCATTTTGAGAACACTTGTTTCTTTTCTGGTGAACATTATCCCACTCTATTTTGTAACTTAGTTGTAAGGATTGCCAATAGTTTTTTTTTTGCATAGGCCCTTTTTTTTTGTTGGACAAGAAGCCACTCGGACTGCCTGTGTATTGTTTGATGGTCGCAGCTTGCCCGTCTTATTAGGTTTAGATTAGGCATTTTCTCTCAACCATTATACAGTTTAATAAACACCCTTGACCTGTGATCACTTGAGTCTGTTTTTACTGTTGCCACCATGAGTTAATTACAGTAAATAGGCTGTCTATTCTTCCCTTGGTCTTCTCTTCTCTCTGGATAGTCTTTTTATGAACCGGTTTCTTTTTGGCTCATATAGTTCTTGGCGTAATATCCTTTGATAGTCTTGCTTATCAACTCTTATAGTTTTTCAAAATGACTCTTGGGTCTTGTACTTTCTGTGGTCCTATCTCTAGAACACCTTTTCTTCCATTAGTTCCTCACACTCCTGTCATCACATATATGTTCTTCCCCGTCTATTTGTTCCAGCTTTCCTAAATTATGTTTGTCTTGATTACCTTTTAGGCTTTCTTTGCCAAGGATTCTCTCTCTGTGGCGATCTACTCTTTTATTTTGTTCACTGGCAAGCTTTATCTCGACTTTCTGGGTTTTACTTTCTCCAGTCTCCAACTCTGAAGATATAGGGTGGTTGCCCTTCCCCACAGGGTTTTAGTTTTCAGTCGCTCACATCCCTTGTATTCTGGATTCTTCAATGCTATCTTGTACTCAGGACTGGGGCGAGTGTCTGGTACAACGTCCTTTCGCGCAGGATTTTCTTTGCAGGGTTTTTTACTGCAAATTCTTTAACGAAAAAACCCATCAAATTTTTTAGGGGGTTTAGAAAATTATATATATGGTGTGTGGGTGTTTGGGAATAGATAAAAAATAAAGGGAATTCAGGGGCTTGGGGCAGAACTCCCCCCACAAAATAATGATAAAAAAAATGTGATGGGTGTTTTCGTAAAAAAATAGGCGGTAATAAAACCCTACGAAAAAACATCTTGCAATGAAATGACATGGAACCAAATTTCTCTAAAATGACACCGTCCTTCCCTGACTGGGTTGTATGATTCCTTGGCAGCCTCCCGCTATTTTCAATTTTTGTAGTGAGAGCTCAAAGTGCACATCTAAATAAAACAACCTGACAATTTTGTAAGTACGGTGATAGGTCAGAAAGAGTCAGACATGTTCAGGACATTCTGTACCTTCTTTAGTAAAAATGTATTGGAATGCGCATACCTCCCTATTGAGTGAGCTGGCGGCAGTCTCATCGAGAGTGAGAGTCGACCGATCCTGATAAATAATTAACTTCTCTCCCTCAAAGAGGACTTGCTTTTGCTGCATGGCTTTGGCCCACACTTCCAGTTTGTCTCCAGATTAGTGGAACTGCACTGCCACTGAATTTGGTCCCGTATTGTAGCCCTTCCTCCTTAAACAGGGCATTAACAATGCCATGAACTTTCACTGCTACATCCTTCGGGGACTCTCCTTTCAGGCCTAAAATCCTCCAGTTGTTTCTCTGTTTTTTTCTAGATCGTCAATTTTCAAATGGATCTCTTCATCCTTGGTCTCGCGCTACAGCAGGTAGGTGTCTAGCTTCATCTCCACCAGGTCTGCATTGTGCTGGTTGTTCTCCAGGCCCTCCAGTTACTCTATTGTGCACACTGTACCTTGAATGTTTGCTTTCAAGGATTGACCCCTCGCAGTGCTAAATTTCCTGCAAGATCCCCGTCTTCGTTTGTAGCAAAATAGGTAATTCTGAGACCTCGACCTCTCAGCAAAACTTCTGCAGTCGACAGTGCCAAATTTCACCATCGGTGGGTCCAAGAGGTGGGGTCCCAGGGAGAATCTGGCCAGATATGCTCCGACTCTCTCCTTCTAAAACCTGCCCGCTCATCCTCTGGGATTCACCCACCAGGCCAAAGGCCTCAGACCTCCTGCTTTAACTGCAAGCTCCTCTTCCCGACCAGAGGGAGGCTGACTGCTCTATCTCCCCCACTTTAGGCTGGCGGTGAGCTCCCGGTATGTACACTACCTTGATGCAGCCTCACTCACTGTGATCCACTTTAGGTTCACCACTGTGCCTTTGTCTCTGTAGTCCCAACCAGGGGTCCTCCCTCGCTGTAATCTTCCATGTCTTCTAACTCCAGTACTCTCCAGTCCCGCAGGTGGCACCATAGCCTGGTCACCCGCTCCTCAATACAACCCTGCAATAGTCTCCCGACAGCCATTCCTCCTCAGATCCCAGGCCAGTAAGGCAAACCGTTTCACACTGAGCTTCGGGGCTCTCTTCCCTTTCAGCTTGTCTGCAGCACCTGTGGCCTACTCTATGGGAACTCTCATCCCACCAGCATCAGAACGATGGTCTGCTGTTCACTTCTCTTGGTTACAAATCTACAAATGTTTCAGACATGGCCAGCGCCCCTATTGCTTCCAGCCTTGCTCTTCTGTTCTCGCTACGGATTGCCTTTCACCTCACATCTACAGCTGTAACTAACTATGTGGGGTCTCTGGTGCTGTACCGCACACGCCACCTGTGAAATTCGGAGGAAGGCTCTATGAAAAGTACACTGTTCAGAAGAGGGAGCAGGAGCTGTGAGCTACACACGCATCTTGGTCCGTGCACCCTAGCGGTCTCTTTTAGATCCTATTTCTATCTTCCAGAACTATAGGGCGTTGCTTAGGACCCACACATTTTTCACTCCGAGAGTAGGCTCAGAATTAATTAATCTTAACCACGATATCTTGCCTCCTGCCTTTTATTCTGGACTCCCTGTCGATGGCAGGAAAGGCGCTCCACATTGTGACATACATGTGCTAAAGTTGTATCTTTTACACATTGAACATACTTTTGTCATTTAAGGAAGCCTTACCTGCCAAGCAGGATAGGCGGGTAAAGCTACATGTTGGGTGGTATTTTGCATAGTGGAGTGTTACTCTGTATAGAATATTTCTTCTCCAATAGCGTTCATGCTGTGGGTGCAAGGATAGAAGCAAGCTTGTGGCTAATTTGACATGTGCTGTGGGACATTCTTGCCAAAGTGGTGACCTGGTGTGCTTTTGTAGCTTTTTACTGGCATTACTGTACAGAAGCCAGTTATAAGGCTGTTGCCTGGTTCAAACTTTGACGAGGATACATTCAGATCCATTCTCTCTCTGGCTTAATATTACTTGGGAATCACCTCATGTGTATGGAGGAAAGGGATGGGATATCGGAGGAAGTACTGGTTACTAGTCAAAGGGATTACTGTACTCCAAGACCCATTCCTACATATTGCCCTCCCCTGTAAAAATGCATTCCTCTACCAGAACCGGCCAGAGTGGCTTAAAAATGACATACAAAGCCACATGTAGGTCATGGAGAGACAGGCAGGGCAGTGTATGCGCACATCTATTGTGTAAAAATGTACTTTGACTCCCAAAAGTGCAGTATTTTCTAGATTCTACTTCTAACATTCAGCACCTAGTTAAACACTTCCAATTGTCCAAAAAAGCAAATGCAAGCATTTGCAGATGGGAATTTGGCCAACTCATGAAGTTTAGTTTATAGTGAAAAGTGGGCTTAGAAGCCAAGACTCCTAGATCAAGGAAAGAAAGATAGACAGTTGGTGACTATTGTCTATCTGTCCCAGGTTGTGGTACGGAATGTAGAGGTGTCTATTTAACAAGTTATATGATATTTTATTTATATTGCGCCCATACACAAGTGTTTCAGGGCGTAACGAGACACGGGAGGGGTACAAGTGAGGACAAAACAATCATAGTAAGCCCAGTGACATTGAGAATGCGCAAGTGCAGGGGAGAGGGAAAGTGCAAGGGGCAGGGGAGGAGTGGAAAGTGCTGAACACGTGATCAAAACAGGTAGTGCAGCCAGCAGGTGGCAAGTGCAAGAATTAAGGGCAGACAATGGGTGTCTGATAAGTGCAGGCAAGGGGACTGTAGGGTTGCAGATACAGACTCAAGTGCAGGGGTTGCCAGGAGGCAGTGCGGGTATGCAGCTGGGTGGGCAGAGATCTGGGACCGAGTTCAGAGGGTAGCCAGGTGCTCAGTGCAGTCACAGAGAGAGATCAGCAGGGGAGAGGAAGAGAGAAGGTAGAAGCAAGGAGGAAGGTCTTGATGTGCTTCCGGAACCGAAGATGGTTATCCTTGAGTTTCAGAGAGGCAGGGAGGCTGTTCCAGAGGGAGGCCCCAGCTGAACGAAATGAGCAAATGGCTCGAGTAGGAAGGTATTTCTGAAGGGAGCGTTGAAGGTATTGCGGACCCAGGCACCAGAAGGCCTTGTGGACAATGTAGAGGGGCTTGAACTTAATCCTTGCATCCACCGGGAGCCAATGAAGAAATTTGAAGTGTTTTTCACAAGAATGTTTTACTTACATGAATTTAGAATGTTGCATTGTGAACTGTGACCTTGCTATTGTGGATGGAGGGCAAACACCAATATCACTCGCTACATGATGTCAAATCTTAATGGGTTCACTTCCCACCCTTATTCTTTGTTCTTCTCTCCGGTAGGCCCTTGGATGTTCAAGTACATTTCAAAAGTAATTGTACAGTCACTGCAGCTTCTCAATGTACTGCTGATAATTGAAGCCCCATCCCATGTTTTGCTTCAGGTAGGTTTTATATATGAGAAATGCACTGTAGAAAATGTTATTTATCATTTCTACCATAATGCTTATTTGTTTTCATATCATGCAATGCTGTAATTAGTAGCGTTATGGTGGCTTTGGAGTGGACAAGGTAGATTTAGTTGGGTTGGTCAGGATAAGAGGGGAAAATGCACAGTTGTTTTGTGTTTAGATCATTGAAGTGTGTGTGTCATGAAGACCTTGTATGCTCCTACGGTTAGGTGAGCATTGGCGAGTGGGCTTTGATGTGCAAGCTGGTTAGAGATGTAGTGCTTTTAGCTGTGTTAGTTTAGCTGTTGTGACAGTTTGAGTATTGTCAAATTGGCCTTAAATAAACTCACAAGCCTTATAGATTTTCAAGGGGTTTTATTAACCACTCTTTAAACCCTTTGTGTTGAGGGGTTTGAGGCTGTTCAACTAAGGGGTCTCAGTTTTCCTGGATTATGCAGATTTCCTTTGGGAGTGTTCCAGAATTTACCACCAAGTTTTGTCGTCTGTCCAAAAAGGAACACCCAGGCTAGAATAACAGCTCCGTCTTAATGGGGCGAGGGGAGCTTCCCCCATCCCACCCACTCCCCCGCTCCCAGCTGAGCCAGGAGTAAGAGCTAGCGCTCCTCTAAGCGACATGGGTAGCCATCAGCACAGATTTGGACCCAAGGGAACGTCTTCCCTCGTCTTAATTCGGTGCCGACCTTTGGTCAGCTACACTGATTTATTAATTATTGGGTAGGGGGGACTTGTGTTTCTCTTCCCAACTCACTTACACAGCTCTAACAGTGTACATCCTTTATAACTGACTTACACTCTGGATCTGCAACACTTCCACAACAGGTTCTTGTTGCGCTTAATGCACATATTTATATACATATGTATACTTGGGGATAAAAGAGGTGACAGACAGATTTCAAAAATAGAGGCATACTATGCATCCCGTAACACATCTCGTTGCTAGCTAGCATTTCAGTGTAGCGTACTAGTGCCATAAATAACTGAAGTGGTAACAAATACCTTTATTCATATTTATAAAAAATCCCTCTTATATTCTTCGTAGCCTAACACAATAGTTAATTCTTTAAAACCCCCATGGGTATTAATTCAATCACATACAAATCAAACACCATCGTTAGTAAGCAATAGCCATGTTCAAGTCATAAAGTATAAAGCTCTTTCCAGCCTAAAACACAATCCTGCTTGACTAAGCCCTGTCCAGTCTTCAAGACCATCAATATTCAAATATACTGATCAATTCAAGGCAATACTGTGGTTTCAAACTAAATCAAAACTACATCAATATTTCATCCTAAAATGCAAAGCACATCTAAAAAAATAATATAAATCAACATTTTTTTTTACTGCTTCAAATGAAAAAATGCAATGACCAATATTAATGCACATTTTCATCTTAAAAGGTGCTGCTACTGCATAGCACCCCTTCTCGCCCTCTGATGGGGGGTTCAGCATAACACTGCTCCCCCGGCAAATCAGCCAACCAGCCAGCCCATAGGTTTTGACATGCAAATCTGGAAATTCCCTAACATCAGAAGGTGCTGACAGTTGATGGACAGACCCTACTCACCTGATGAGTGAGTTAACCCGTGTAATGGGGGCGATCCGGCCATTCGTAGTGATATGTCAGTAAATAAATGAAGAAGCACTTGCCTCTGGAAAGTGGCTGAATTATCAATCTCTCGCCAGGGGCTCGTGGTGTCTGGCTATGTTATCAGTTCTTAATACATTGTTTCAGGGGCAAAGTGCTCTGGGGCGATTGTCTCATCGTTTTATCAAAAGAAAGAATTAGATCAGGAGTGACCAGGTAACCTCAAGCAGTAACCAACCAGGAATTGGCACAGTGCATATATTTAATACTAAATCGCTAATTGATATTAAAAACACAGTTTGAACCATGCATACACACAACACATAATACAATCCATATGAATAACAACACAAATGTGCACTTATCAATCACAGAAAACAATACATTCTAAATTACAATCTATAAAAACTTAGTTTTGTAGTGGTGACACCTGTCTAACCATTTTAGACTCAGTATTTCAAAAATGGTAGGTTCTGAAAATTGATGTGGGATCCCTTTGCAAAATTTCCCAGTTTAGTGTCAGCTGTTACCTACAACGGTCATTGTGGTGTTCCAATAGATTCACAAGTCGCCAAGGGAAGAGGTCCTGCATAACCCCATCAGAAGTGCTAAAAGATCATTCTCATAATCTGCTTACAAAGCTGGAGTAAGCCACGAAACACCGGAGGCCACGGCCAAGCATCACCTGCAACGTTGCACGCAGCTGACAGTCCAGTAACAACCACTGACAGGTCAACTATGGGAAAAACAGATAAGTCCCAAAGAAAACTGAATTTTGAAGCCGGCTCCTCAGCCAAAACGCCCAATCTCAACAGCAGACCACCGTCGCCTACACAAGAGGCCATCCCAAGCTGAAGAAGAGACGCTAAATTTTGATATCAGAGAGATCCTACTTGAGCTGAAAGCTGGAATCGGAGGGTTGGGAAGCAAACTAGACCTCCTCAAAGGTCGACCAGCTCCAACATCGGCTGGACAAACATGGAGACAGGCTGGATACAGCAGAGCAACGCATATCAGACCTCGACGACTGGGCAACATCCCTAACCTCCAGGGTGTCTACACTGGAATCCCAGATGAAAGCTGTGTGTGCCAAGAACAAAGACTTGGAGGGTCGTTCACGCAGAAATAACATCAGACTGGTGGGGGTAAGAGAACAGCAGCTCCAGTTCAAAATGGAAGATCACGTGGAAAAGATTTGCAGACATTTATTTGGCGATGAGATCCTATCCCAACTGTTTGTCGTCGAAAGAGCACACAGGGTTCCCAATGCCAGACCAGTTCCAGGCACAAATCCTTGTCCGATTATAGCAAAGCTCCTAAATTACAAAGACCGCGACGCAATCCTCAGGGCAGCGAGAGAAAAAGGCAACCTCCAATATGATGGTGATCAGATCCAATTCTTCCCCGACTTCTCCCAAGCAGTCCAAGCGCAAAGAAGGACATTCACAGCCGTCAAACGCCGATTACAAGATAACCAAATTCAATACTCCATGCTCTTTCCCGCTAAACTCTGCATCCAACATGAAGGGAGGTCTCAGTTCTTCAACACGCCAGAAGAAGCCAGTGAATATCTGGACCGAGCCGGCTGCGGACCCGGCTCCAACAGCCCGAGACCACAGCGAAGAGACCGGATGAGAAGGGACCCACCATAAAACACAGCACTCAAGTAACAATCGGTGCAAGCACCCAATCGCCACCATCATCAGTATACCAGAGCCACAGCTCTTTTTCCCTGCAATTCAGGGAGCCTACGTCCCTCTTGGATGGCTACTAGCGCCCCAAGCGCAGCTATGTTGATTCAGTTGTTTATTAGGGGAGGGTCACCGTGGGCCAGTTGGGGGTTGCCCACGCAAGGGAGGGAGGGAAGTAACAGGAAGTAGCCATCGTTTGCTCAACCACAAACCACCACGTCCACACGCTCGTACCTCATCCCAGTATCGCAAAGTGCAGCTACAGCACCAAGTAAACTCAAACCCCGGACAATCTCAACTGAGCACGTTGGATACAGCACCTTCTACCCACCTGTCATCCAGTAACGCCGCTTAAAGTTGCCACTTGGAACATTCGAGGTGGCAATCAACCAACAAAAACCAGAAGAATCCTCCAATACCTCAGAAGACACAAAATCAGCATAGCCATGTTACAGGAGACTCACCTTCTTCCGCCCACAGAGCTACAATGGACCCGGTCATGGGGGTGCCATAGGTACTTAGCATAATATTCATCCGATGCCAGAGGGGTCGCCATCTTAATAGACAAGAGAGCCAATTTCAGTTTGATTGAATCAAAGAAAGACACCGAGGGAAGAGCATTATGGGTGAGAGGCCTCTTAGCAGGGAAAGAAATTGTTCTTGTAAACTCATATGCTCCTAATACCGACGGCTCAAACAACTTCAACTGGATTATGACGCAGCTCGGAAAGGCGAACACTGCGACGATCATCTGGGGAGCAGACCTCAATACACCGTTAGACCCCAGAATCGATAAGTCCCACAACACAACAGGCAGACCGTCTAAAGCAAGTCTCCAAGTCAAAGAAATCTGCCACACTTACGACCAGATTGATACGTGGAGACACTCCAACCAAGACGCAAGAGAATACACATTCCACTCAGCTGTCCAAAGCACCAGCTCCCGTATAGACTATATTCTGGCATCAGCCCTCAACCCATTCAACTGGGGTCCCGATCACATCCACCCGCGCTCCTTGTCAGATCACTCGATGGTAACACTGGAACTTACGCTATCAGCTGCAACAACACTGAGGCACAACTGGAGATTCAAGCCAGGCTCAATTTGAAAAATTTGAAAGAAAAGAAAAAGACCCCAACTTCAATCAACCTTCCGAGCCAACCCCCCCTGGCCCCCCCCTAAGTTCACCCTTGCAGGATTCCGTGGGTTCCTTCCTCATTTTCAGTTCACCATTATCCAGCGCCTCCTTACGGATCCGACCTCCACTGCACATCTTCTAGCTCGCAGATGCATCAGAGTCTGAGGGACCACGACCTCACGACATTGCAATTCTCCCGCGAGCTAGCACCAGGAGCAGGGCTGCAAGTTTTCGAGACGCTGGCTGCAAGTATTTCGTAAGACTGAGCAGGGCTCCAAGGGGTGTTGGGGTCACTTGTTCGCCTATGATGTCTTCGGTTATTTGTAGAAAAGAGGACCAGAAATTGTGAATTCCCGGACAGTTCCAAGCTAGGTGGAGGAAGTCAGCATTAGCTGCCGCACATCTGTCGCATCGGGCTGACAATTCAGGGTGGTGTTTGTTCCTCTTAACTGGGGTGTAGTACGTCTGATGCACGAAGTTAAAGTGAATTAATTTATGACAAGTGTTTATAGCAAATTTTTGCGTTTGCCGGAGGATATAGGACCAGTCTTCCTCAGATATCGATTCCTGAATGGCTGATTCCCATTTTTGCTGCGCCTTGGGTTTGGGTGTCACACTGCCTACTATGAGGGATTTATATAAAAACAACACTAATCTTCCCTCCCCCTGCGCTTGAATCGTATTGTGTAATAAATCCCATGTGGGGGGTTGATTGGGAAAGGACGGAAACAGCTTTTGAAGGGTGTGACGTAGTCTAAAGTAGATGAACACATCTAACAAGGAGTTACTGCCTCTATCTTTGGCCATTTGTGGAGTCAGAAAGGTGCCCCCGGTGAAGAGGTCGTCAAAGGAGTGAATGTTAATCTTGTCTGTCCATATAAGGAACACTTTCTCATTAGTAATGGGGATTCCAGGAACAAATCTAATGGGTAATAATGGGGAAAATCTTATTGTCACCCCGTATTTATTAGCTATTTTTTTCCAAATTGCATAGGTGGATAGGACCGTGTTTAGCGTGTTGTATGGGACCGAAATATGGCTAATAATGACGGCCCTCAGGAGGTTGGGGGAGGCTAAGGCACGTTCCACCTGCACGTGGGGCCGAACAAAGTGGACCGTATACCAGGGACTGAGAAATTGTGCCTGGGCTGCCCAATAGTACTTTTCGATATCGGGGAGCGCAAGTCCACTGGCAACTTTAATGTGTTGTACGCTACGCGCGCTGGTTTCCCAGCCCACAACAATTCTAGGATTAGACTCCTGACTTTTTGGAAGAAGGATTTGGGGACAAGTAGCGGAATGTTCGTGAACAAATCGAGAAGTTTGGGTAAGACCACCATTTTCGTTAAGGAGGTTCTTGCCCATATCGTTAGAGGTAGAGTTTTCCACCTATGAATTTGTTCCTGCAAGGAATTTATTGCACAGGCATAGTTATCTCTATATATCTCATGATGATTACGTGACATATAAATACCCAGATAGCGAACCTTTGAGGTTTCCCATTTAAGACCGTAATCGTCTGCGAATTCAGTTGTGGTCGGGGTCAGGGGAAAGATTACGGATTTTGAATGGTTGGTTTTGAGACCTGACATTCGCCCAAATTTTGACTTCTCGCATTACCGGGTTAAGATTGGCCTGGGGGTCACTGACAAATAACATGACGTCATCAGCGTAAAGGGAGACCATTAATCTATGGGGACCCAGTTTAAGACCTTGTGTCAGATGGTTGGCGCGAAGCCTCGATGGCAGGGGTTCCATAATGAGGGCAAAAATCAGGGCAGAGAGCGGGCAACCCTGTCTTGTTCCGCGTTCTAGTGTTATGCCTGAGGACCTGGAGTTTCCGAGAGTAATGTATGAGCGGGGGGCACTATATAGCAAGGACACTAATTTGATGAAGAATTTACCAAGGCCCATTTGTGTAAGTGTTGCAAACATAAATGGCCATTCAACAGAATCAAACGCCTTCTCAGCGTCGAGAAGGACTGCTATAGCCCGTTGTGTTAGATTTAGGCCCTCTATGACACCAAACAGTCTTCTGATCCCGTAGGTTGTGCTTCGCCCCGGGATAAACCCAGCTTGATCTCCGATTACAAGTGCGGGCATAATAGGAAGCAACCTTGCAGCGAGGATTTTAGCTAGAATTTTATTGTCCAGATTAATCAAGGAGATTGGCCTGTAGGATGCACATTCATCTGGGGGTTTGCCGGCTTTGTGCAGCACCATTACGTTGGCTTCACGTGATGTGGGGGGGGAGGAAACCATGCTGCGAAGATTCTTCAAAAACTCGGAGCAGAAGAAGGGCTAGGATGGTTTCATGGGCCTTGTAAAACTCTCTGATGAGCCCATTGGGCCCAGGCGCCTTGGCGTTTGGGAGGGATTTTATTGCCTCCAGAATTTCTTCTACTGTTATCGGAGCGTTTAAGGGTTTGCGTAGCTCCGATTCAACCCAGTACAACTCCGTGTCATCGAGGAACTTTTGTATAGTTTCTGGATCGGAAACCCCTTTGGAACTATAAAGATCTTGATAGAAGTCCCAAAATACGTTGGCAATTTCTTCCTCTGAATATACTAGTTGACCTTGGTCATCTTTAATACACTGCACTTGGGTCGGGGATTTGTCTATTGATAGCAGACGGGCTAACAAGGCGCCTGGTTTCTGTCCTTCCCCATATTGGCAGACCTGGTGTTTGCAGCTCATGAACTTTATTTCTCGTTCAGCTATTTCCTTGAACTTCAGCAGTTCTTTCTTTATTTCGGCCTGAACATGTAGGTCTTGGGTAGTGGAGACTCTCATCTCTAGTTCTTTCAAGCGTTGTTCACTGCTGGCCAAGTCTTTCCGGATCAGTTTTAGTATGCCATTTTCTTTGGCCAGGCAAACTCCTCGTACGTAATATTTTAGTGTTTCCCACATGGTGCTGGCCGAGGCGACGGAGTCTTGATTTATTTCTATAAAAGATGTTATTTCCTTACGAAGTTCATCCGCAAAGACGGTGTCGTTGAGTGCTCCGGGGCTTGAATCTCCTTCGGAGCCCAGGGTTTTTGGTGCCTGAAAGAGTGATTTCCAGTGTGACCATTGAATGATCAGAGAAGGAACGCAGTAAGATTTGACTTTTCCCCCCAGTTAAAAGGGTAGTGAGGAGATGCCAGAATGTAAGAACTAGTATTGTGAACAGCAGAATGAAAGGTGTACTCTCTTGCATCTCGATTGTGGCGCCTCCATGTGTCGGACAACTCAAACGTGTGGCAAATCTCACGGACTTGGGCGCTGGCTTTGGAGGGATGTCCTGTTGTATTATGGGACTTGTCGAGAATGGGGTCAATTGGCGTGTTAAGGTCCGCTCCCCAAATAATGGTTGCTGCATTGATCTTCCCCAGCTGAGTCATGACCCAGTTAAAGTTGTTGGGTCCATCGGTATTTGGTGCGTATGAGTTTACTCTTGCTACCTCTTTCCCTGAGATCAACCCTCTCACCAGTAGGGCTCTTCCCTCTGAGTCCTTTACTGAGTTAATGAGACTAAAGTTTGATTTCCTGTCTATTAAAATTGCAACACCTCTAGCGTACGACGAATATGATGAGAAATACCTATGACAGCCCCATGATTTAGCCCAAAGTTGTTCTGATGAAGGCAGGAGATGAGTTTCTTGTAAGATAGCAATATTGATCTTGAGACGTCGGAGATAATGGAGGATTCTCCTAGTCTTCGCTGGATGGTTACCCCCTCGGATATTCCAGGTGGCATTTTAAGTATTATTCCTGCCATCTGTGAGGTTCATTAAGTTCCAATCCATCAGGACTAGAGGAATTGACTGGATTCTTGTAATCTGGAGGGGGCCGGAGAGCCCGGCTTGTGTTGGATTGACGAGGAACGAGGTGATTGTTGTGGAATAAGGGTGAGGGGTAGGTAGTGGCTCGGCTGAACTGGAATCCCACCCTTGTGTGGGCAACCCCCAACTGACCCACAAAGAACAGTTCCTTACAAACAAAACAGACAACATTGCAGTGCTGGGGGCGCTGGTGGCCCTTCAAGAGGGGGCTGGCTCCCAACTTTCGTTACGAATTTCCGTCCGTGGTGATAGAGCTGCTATATGAGTGTTGGTGAGGCGTCTTACATTTTGCGACAATTACAAAGTGGATTTTTATGGTGGATCCTTCCTCGGTCTATTTCCCCTCTGGGGGTTACGGTTGTTTGGGGCGGGCAGGCAGCCGGCGCGGTCCAGATAATCACTGATCTCTTCTGGAGTGTTGAAGAACTGCGTTTTGCCTTCGTGATGGAGGCGAAGTTTCGCCGGGAAAAGCATGGAATATTGGATCTGGTTTTCTTGTAATCTTCGTTTCACGGCTGTGAAAGTACGTCTTTGGGCCTGGACGGCTTGGGAGAAATCTGGGAAAAACTGAATCTTATCACCTTCGTATTGGAGCTCTCCTTTGACTCTGGCTGCTCTCAGAATGGCGTCTCGGTCCTTATAATTGAGTAGCTTCGCAATAATGGGTCAGGGGTTTGCTCCGGGAATGGGTTTCGCATTAGGAACCCTATGGGCTCTTTCGACAACAAAGCACTTAGAAAGGATCTCTGAGCCAAACAGGTCCGTGCAAATTTTCTCCACGTATTCCTCCATTTTTAGGGTGGGTTGGTGCTCTCTGATTCCGACAATCCTTATGTTATTACGCCGTGAGCGGCCCTCCAAGTCCTCGTTTTTGGCGCTCACGGCCTTCATTTGCGCCTCCAGTAGGGATACCCTGGAGGTTAAGGCCGAAGTCCCATCATCAAGGTCGGAGACCCTCTGTTCGACAGTGTCGAGCCTGTCAGCAGGTTTATCCAACCGATGTTGGAGCTGGTCTACTTTGGAGGAAAGCAAGTCTAGTTTGCTCCCCAGGCTCCCTATCCCTGCCTTGAGGTCTAACAGAATTTCTCTGATGTCAAAGTCTTGCGTCCCCTCTTCTTTGTTGGGCGGACTTGGGTGATTGTGATCTACTTTTGGAGGAGGACGCTTTGACGGAGGAGCAGCCCTCAAAGTTCCATTTCCTCTGCGATCTGTCAGTTTTCCCCATGATCTCGATGAAAGTGAGCGATGAAGCACCGAGAACGCGACACAGGGCGGACTCGGGAGAGCCAGCCAAGAATCTGCTGGGTGTGTTTGTGGCAGGCTTGCCGGGGATCCCTTGCCGCGCAATTAGGCGCACACACTGCAGATTTTGGTTTCGCCTCTGCCTCCTCTATTGTATCTGAGAGGAGTTGGTGAGGAATTCCGTGTCACGTCTATGGATGTATCGACGACGTCCCTCGGGTACACAAACCTCTTGATGAACACCTGAGCAATTCACGGGGATAGCCTCGAAGGGGCTCCGGGGCGATTTCACTGTCAGCAGTTGGAGGTGGGGTGTTTCTGCTGCGATTCAGAGTACTTTTTAGTTGACTAGTTGCCCCACCGTGGAGTGTCACTTATATCTGTGCGGGCCTGTAGAAACCTTTTCACTCGCGAGGCTCCCGGTGCATGCTCCGTACCGCCCAGTCAATGGACCGCAGTTGGCCTCCTTCACAGTTGATGGTAGTGCAGGACTGATCTATGTTCGTTTTATGTATGTGGCCACTAGGCCCCCACAGAACCGCGGCGGCTGCAGGCTATGTTGACGCGCGGGAGAGCCGGGAGACCAATCCAACTTATCGCGGGTGCTGGCGGTTAGGGGGGGCACACAACGCGCACCTACCTGGCTTTCCTCTGGCGTATGGTCTGCAGCCTCGTCGCCGTCTCCGGCGTTCTGACTTGTTTGCGCTGGACATCTGGGCCCACTATGGATTCTCAGCGATCGGTTCCTCCCCGCCTCTCAGGAGCTCCGGCGTAGTGCGGTCGGTGCTCGGGGGGGGGGGCGCCGCTGCACACCACTGCTGTGCGGCTTCTCCGCTCCGTCCAACGCCCCTGTGGCTCCTGCGCCGCACAGCTGGCGCCTTCTGATGTAACAGCCGGGCACTGCTACCTCCCGTACGACCGCCCCGCCACAGCTCCGCGGAAGCTGCGCTGCCACCAAGATGGCGGAAGGGAGGGTGGGACCTTTCTCCGGCCATCGTTCGTGAGTGAAACCTCATGCGACGGGTGAAATAGTTCCAGAGTTGTGCACAAAAACGCCTTAGCTCTCGCTGGGTGTTCACAGCAGCTCGACTAGTCACCACGGAAGAATGCTATTTTCAGGATCTTTGGGGAGCTACACGGAGCTCACAGGGAAGCCGCCATCTTGGACGGCTCTCTAGGGCCCTCTCATGTCACTCAGTTATAATGACATTCAAAGACAACTATGTGGCAATGCTTAACTCCCTGCAAGAGCGGGTCCAAAGGTGGAAGTCACTCCCACTGACACTCTGGGGTAGAGCCTCACTGACCAAAATCGTTATACTTCCCAAAATCCTTTATCTGTTCACAAACATACCAATTCTCCTCCCAAGATCATTTTTCCAAAACCCTCATATTGGCACTGCTATGGGCAGGGAAACCAGCGCGAGTAGCCTACACAACACTAACTTAACCTACACTAAGTGGCGGCCTCGCACTTCCAGATGTGGAGAAATACCACTGGGCAGCCCAGGCACAATTCCTAAGCCATTGGTACACAACACACTTCATCCGCCACATGTCCAGGTGGAGCGAGCCCTCACATCCCCTAACTTGCTGCGAGCCGGCATCATCAGCCACATCCCAGTCCCACATAACACGCTGAACACTGTATTATCCACCTATGCAATCTGGAAAAAGATCGCACAGAAATACGATGTGAGCATAAGGTTCTCCCCCCTGCTACCAGCCAAATTCATCCGAGGGATCCCCCTAACAGCTGAAAGAGTATTTCTCAAATGGCTGGGTCAACATCCAATCTCTTGGTGACCTCTTCCCTGAGGGCACGTTCTTGACCCCACAAATGGCTAAGGAAAGGGGAGCCACCACCTCACTAGACACATTCCTACACTTTAGACTATGTTATACATTACAAAGCATGTTCCCATTGTTTCCTAAACAACCTGTAACGTGGGATCTACTACATAACGTAATTCAGGCGAAAGGTGAGCGGAGTCTAGTGTCACTATTATATAAAACCCTACTAACAGACACAGTAACTACTGATCCCCAAACAAAGACAAGGTGCGAAGCAGCCGTTCAAGCAACAATAGCCGATGAGGATTGGGTATACATTCTTCGTCAGATCCAGAAAGGCGCATTAAACACGCGTTATAAACAAATTCACTTCAATTTCGTACACCAGACCTACCATACTCCAGCGAAGAGCCACAGACATCACCCAAAACTGTCACCACAATGTTTGCAGATTTCATGCATCTAGCGTGGGTCTGCCCCGAGATATATCGTTTCTTGTCCTCTGTCCTACAAACCATAGCGGATATAGTGGATGAGGAGTTGCTCTCTACCCCACTGGTGGCACTCCTGGGTCTGACAAAATCTACAACCTGCAGTAATGAAACTAGCAGCTTTACTACTGGTACTGGCACGCAGGAGGGTCGCTATGACATGGGGCCGGCGCCCTACCCCTGCTGTCTCAGCATGGAAAAAAGACATTCTATATTGTCAGGATATGGACACCGAATTTATACGGACATTATCGCTACATTCGCGCCCCCCCTGACATCTGGGGCCCATACATATTATATTTGCTAAATACCGCCGAGATCTCAGACTCACAAACTCAAGTTACATGATCAGTATGGGAAGTTGGAAACCAACGAAGGGTGCCGCTAATAACAGGCTAAGATACCGGGAACTAGCAATGAACAAGCAACCGCTAAGGAGAGTGGTGGTGGGAGGAGGGTATCGTGAGCAATGTAGATGGCAAGTTGCAACTGTTGTGATTGCACCCGGTTGGTGCAAATGTATGTGTTTGAAGTTGTAAAATCCCAAAAATAAAGTTTTTTAAAAAAAATTGTGGTGTTCCAATGACCTATGCTCAACATGTTTCAGTTCTTAGAACCCAATAATTGGTGAACCTTCTTCAGGAGCTGATTCAATAGGGTCACGCTTCATCTAATAGTCCACATCATCGAACTCCTAGCGAAGTCTCAAGAGGAGAGCCCATAATAGGAATAGGCGTATGGTTAGTCCACTGTCGGTTACCTCGAGTTGTATGTGGTGGAGTTCTTCCTCCAGTAGAGAAGGTAATTGTCCCAATCCCAAAAGCAGATGTGTACCTTAATTAGGTCTGTGGTAAAATTCAATGGGGGCGCTCCTTTGTGCTCGGTAGAAAAATAAGCTCATCCACTGGAACTAACTGCTGAATGCTTGGTCCAGCAAAAAATCTTTCGGTGCTAGTCAGCGATGTTCGGTAATCAAGGGCTGCCGGTGGGCTTGTAGCGTGGCTATTAGTTAAGGCCAAGGCTCTTGTTGAGTATGAGAGCGGCTGAAGTACTTCTTGTGCTCTTAACTCTTCCTTAGGTCTCCGCCGACGCTTACATTGCCGTGTTCATTGTTGTCTCATCGTTTTATCACCTCTAACTTGGTACTCTGAGCATCTTGCTGTATATTCAGTTCTAGGCCTGCAGTCAAGGACGTCCTGTTGTCATCTGTGCTCGTAAGACTGCCATCTATTCTCTTAACATGGAGAATAAAATGGATTTGATTTATGTGCCTAGGAGTGCCTACGCACATGAATTCCTTGCACGTACCTACTTATAGTTACATTTGTGGATCGATGTGCATGTATGGATGGTCAAGATATTTAAAACTATTAAGCGTTACAATATGTGGTTACATGCAAGTTAACCTATAAAACCACACTTTACACTAAGTTGCTGCTTTGCACTATGTGGCTATTATAGGCCTTTTTGAACCTAAAGTGTTTTGAATGCTTTTTGCTGTTTGAAGCACTATGGTTGCTATTTTAAATATTTGGTATCTATCTATGTACTGATGGTGCGCGCTCCTGTTTTAATGAGTTTAGAGGTGTCAATTATTGTGTACATTTAAGAAACGTAGGACCTTGACTTGAGGTGTTGGGATGACCAATGCAGCTCTGGCACAGCAAGCTGCCACTGTGTATTGTAAAAGAAGTAGTGTCCTAAGTTGGGGTACACTCCCGTCCACTGCACACTCGTAATACTGAGAAAATTCAGTCAATATTTGAGGTTAACTGAAGACAGTTTTCATATTAATAAGTACAAGTTGATTGATAAGTGCAGAGGTGACAAAGGTAAGTTCGGTTTTAATGTAGAGTTGATAATCAAAATTTAACAATAAAAATATACAGTGGTGAGCTCTACGCATTTCGAGTATACACCTTCAGGAGTTAGTGTGTGCATCGTTACTCCAGATTCTTCAATTTCATGTCTATAAATCGAGAAAACATATAGTCAATAATTTATCCAAAGATTCTACAATTAGTCTGTTTCAATAAACTCCCATGTGATGGAGTATTTATTCACCTGGATTTCATGAGGGGGCAGCCAAGAGTCCAGTGGACGTATTCATGCAGTTAGAAAGGTGCTGTCAAGCACTGCAAGATAGGAATGGACACTGCAAAGCAAGAGAGTGTGGAACCTTTGATCGGTATATTCAAGTGTAGTCAATTGGTTAGAGATATGTTTATAAGAGGCAAGGTGCCTTACTTTAATGTCCAAGATGAGTTAACTATGGGACCAATAGTTTCAAAGCGCCGGATTTTGTACAGCACGTCTGTTGTGTAATATGAAAACTGTCTTGAGTTAACCTCAAATATTGACTGAGTTTTCTCAGTATTAAGAGTGTGCAGGGAACGGGGGGAGTCCTCTAGCTTAGGACACTTCTTTCTTGCTATTTTAAATATATCATGTTGCAGTGCTCTTTAAGCGCATATCACATTGCTTGCTTATTAGCGTCAAGGCACTATATTCTAGCACCATCTTCTACTAGGTCTTGTCAAGCCAATGCAGGTGTATTTGTATCCGGTAAATGCTGACATGAAATGGCATCTCATGTGCCACTAGAATGGGTCCTACCACATGACAGTTGAAGAATGCCAATCCTCATGTCTCTGGTGTTGTCCATGGTCTCTGGTGAAGAACGTGGTCTCAATTAGTATTCACTGGATCATAGCACCCTCCTTGGTTGGTATACAATGATCTTTGCTTGGATTAATTCTGTTCCACAGCTCTGAAGAACACATAAGTGTAAGACAAAAGGGAAGTGTGAAGATCCAGCAGCCTTGGTCATTGGAGTCTGGTGAAGGCATAAAAGTGGTACGTACAAGAGGTTAAGGCAATGTTCCAAGGATCGGGAACCGAAGGGGGTCCGTAGCATCTAGTGGCAACTACAGCAGGTTGCAGAGGAACATTGAAGTTGTAAAAGTATGGCAGTAGCATCTTCGATTGAGCCAAGATCAACGTGACTGATTAATGGGCATTGGATGGGACTTGATGCAGAAAATTGATGTGTCCAACTGAAGATTACATATGATGCCTATACCATACAAATGAGTTGGATGGCATTACTGCGGCATTTAAGGCAATGCTTAGCATATAATGGTAGCAATTTGTCACAATGCTTCACCATTCAAACAAAACGTATTACCCATTTTTATACCTAAAACGTGTTTTATACCCAAAAGCCGTAGGCTTTGTTAGTGTGGGTTTCCTTGTGTTTTCATTCAGGGATTCATAGCTCTGCCTGGGCAAACGCGTTATCTTTTGGGATCTGCATTGTTCATTGATGAGCGTGACACCCTTCAAAGAAGGTTCTGGAGGTCAGCGTTAAAAACTTTCAGTAAAGTAAATTTTTCAAACAATGACCCTTATAAATCTTTTTACAAATGATGCCAGGAGTTGGAGCTCTGAAAAAGGACATCTGTTTGAAAAAAGGAAGGTAATACCTGTCAAGGTAATTGATCAACAGAGGCCACCACCACCACACATGCCTCCAAATTCCCATCAGATTTTATTGTTGCTTGAATCCTAGCATCAATCAGTCATGGGCAGTCTTCAAAGGTTCGTCAACTCTTGTGGAAAGCCAAACAGGGGACAGGTGGACAAACTTGGAACACTGAAGAATCGGGATGTTGGAGGAGGGATCCACAATGGCCTGGCCTGACAGCCAACAGAGGAGATAGAGATTGTGAAGGCTCGATGCAATGGGCAGGTAAGAAGCAGCAGCAGGTGAAGAGCGGGAATACAGACTGCCAAGCAGAAACGCCAAACCCAAACTGACATTTCAGAGGTTTGATTTGGAATGTTCAAATAGTGCAACAGACAGTAAAACCACATCTGGGTATAGGTTATAAAACACAATTCGATAACTAATGAAGGCAAAGAATGACATAAGAATTCCGAGCCAAGAAAATTGGTTTTTAGTTATCTCTGATAGGAAAAAGAGTCTGTCTTCCACATTTTAGCAGGCAGGGCATTCCAAAGGTGGATCCTAATACAGAAAATCTTTTCTCATCCCTGATTTCAAATCTAGAAGGAGGGATAACTAACAGGTTATATTGTGCAGAACACATAGGTCTAGTCAGGTTCTAGCCCAAAAGTGTGCCAATGAGTCGTGAAGGGGCCTGCCCATGCAGACACTTGAACACTGTACACAGAATCTTAAAAAAAATAATTTTTTGGACTGGTAACCAATGTAAGGTTCGACCATGATCAGACACTTTGCAAAATCTGGGCCATTTGAAAATCAGTCCAATGACCGCATTTTCAACCATAAACTGTGTAAATGTTCTGTAATTTGGGTAAGCCTGTGAGTAGACCATTAGTATAATCTAGGTTTTGGTAGGTGGGCATTCAGTTCTTAGCTGCCTTCACTCCGGCATTGACCTTGGAGACCCAAGAATGTTAGGTCCTCTGGGCATTTGGGGGAAGAACCCAAGCTCTGGGATTCAGGTGTTGTGTTCAGATCTGCTGCAAGGCATTGGCAGTCTGCAGATGCGCAGGACCTTGGAATCTTCACTTGCCACCAGCATTATGAGCAGATGCCTGTTATGTACAGGTTTTGGAAAATGCTCCTTCAGTAAGGCCTTCTACTGGGGCCACGGAAATACAGTTGGTGGTTGTTCATTTGATTAAGCATTGTCTTAAGAAAAGAATTGAAAGTCCAAACAAAAAGCCCTGTTGGGTTTCTAAATGTGTGACTTCTTTCGAGACAAGTAAACTGATTAACACAAAAAGCCTTTCATGCTGTCTCTTTTTTGAATCATGGGTGACTTGACACACACAAAAAGGATGACACTTTTGTCGTACTTCAGAATAGATTTCACATTACATAAAAGCAGCTTACCTGCATCAAACAATGGCTATAAGCAGCTGACCTTTTCACATAGTATTTATTGTGTAACTCTTGAAAATACTTTTGGAAAACACAGAGCAAATTGTTTAGGCTTACATTACTGAGCATTCTAGTATTTGTGGGCTTCAAGTAAAGATTATGCCCCAAATAGCTCAAGGAATACTCCCACTCCCAGAGATGTTCAAGGGTTTTATTGAGTTTTGCACAGGGCCACTAGGTGTCCCTCTCTTTCCCTCTTTTTCTCGCTCCCTCTTTCTCCCTCTTTTTCTGTCCTTCTCTTTATTTCAGTTTCTGTCTCTTTCTTTCGAATGGATTGTGTCCTCCAACGTATTCCTCATCTTAGATGTATTCCATCCAGCTTTAGCTGCTTCGGAAATGTTTTCGGCAGAGGGTACCGTGCGTCAATGTCGCTGAGTCGATGGTCCCTCAGAGGCCTCCGTCGAGGGTGATGTCATCGAGTATATAAGTAGCACGCGCGGCACCCGTTGGCTTCAGTTCCGTTTTTCCATGGTACATGTTGCTTCAGAGACTCGGCGCGCCTCGATTTCTGTGAAACGCAAGTAAATACTGAAGAATATTTGATATGTCCTCGTCATCGACTCCGACTACGATTCCGCAATCGGGTTTCAAAAAGTGTAAATCTTGCGGTTCGAAAATGTCCATCACGGACCCGCATCGAGAATGTCTGTGATGTCTCGGAGAAGGCCACGACATGGAGGCCTGTACGAAGTGTCAGGCGATGACGGGGAAGGCCTTGCGAGGGAGGAAGGGAAAACTGCAGGTAGGTCGTAAATCCGACCGGAAAGCCTCTAGCGTCGAGTCGAGGTCCCGTGAGGAGAAGTCTCCTTGACGCAAAAGGCATCGGTCTAGGTCCCGAAGCAATTCCCATCGCTCTTCGTCTTTGACGAAAAAATCCAAGAAAAGACGCCACAGGTCCCCTTCCACCTCATCCTCGGACGAATCCCCAAAAAGGATGAAATGCCTCACAAAACATTCTTCCTCCGAAGAGTGGGAAGCATGCAGGGAGAAAATGATGGAGGTGGTTGAAAAAGTGAAGCCTCGGTCCGCGCCTTCTCCGGAAGCTGGCCGGGAGAGTTATCGCTCCGACACTCGCGCACCCTCAAGCCCGGGTGATCGAAGGAGGAAGGATCGAGAACCTTCCAGGACGCCGAGTGAAAAAGAAAGCTTGAGTCGAATCGAACGTTAGAGGTCACCGACACCGTCTGAAACCCGACGCACCTCGAAGGGCAAATCTTCGAAGAGCACCTCAAAGCCCTCGAAGCCGGCTCCGTACACAACCACTATTTCGTCGGTGTCATCAACGCCTTTGTCGACGTCGACCCCGAAGCCCTCGGTGCCAAAGGTTCCAAAGGCGCCAACTCAGCCGGAAAAAGAGAAGGCTGCAAAAGCTGTAATACCTTCAGGTTCCACTAATACACCACTCCCAACTCTCCCAGAAAAGGTTTTTAAACCTCTTCCAAGGAAGGAATTTTTCAAATCCTTGACTTCAATATTTGAAGAACAGGAGAGATCTGATGAGGAGAGAATGCTCCTTTTGGACTGGAATATGGTACCCCACATGTCCCAGAATGCCTGATTTCTGAGGAAAGCAGGATGAGGGACCTGGTGGAATCCTTACATAATGCAAGTGGCATTGATATATTGCCTAAAACAGATTTTGGCAGGCCAGAACCAGGGGAGCATGCCAGTCCCTCATACCGTCAACTAATGACAAAAGTGGTTGATTATTTAGGATGGGCTAGACCACCAACCCAATTCATCCAGAATGATCTGACCGATATATTGGATCATGGTCCCACCGAAGATCCAATCCTACCCTTCCATGTAGCCTTGCAAAATAGGGTGGCCAAAAATAGGGAGACTCCGGATTCTATTCCTCCAGTGAATAAATCCCTTACTTCAAAATACCGCCCTTCCAGTAGCGACCCCGGCTATCTGTCTAAACACCCCTCCTCCGAGAGTCTGGTGGTCCAGGCAGCCACAGCTTCAAATAAAATGGCGTACCCTTCTATCCCTCCGGATAGGGACGACAAGCGTGTGGATGGTTGGGCATGCAAGGTATTTCCGCCTGAGAGTATGGCGTTAAAATCAGTCAACTCCACATGTGCCTTGGCAAAATTTTCATACTCTGTGGGAGTGCATTGCAGTGGCGGCGGAGCACATACCAGAAGGGGATGAAAGGGAAGGATTCCTAGCCATTGTTAAAGATGGACCTTCAATCTGGATTGGACACTGCGGATAGTGTGAGCAGGTCCATAGGCACTAGCACAGTAATGCACAGATTTGCGTGGTTACGGAAGTCGGGCTTCGCACCAGACGTACAGAACAGTCTTCTGAGCATGCCTTTTGATGGGTCTCACCTTTTTGGCATCAAGGCTGACCAGAGCCTTGAGAGGTTGCAGACCTCAAAAGCAGCTGCCAAGTCTTTAGGAGCTGCTATAAAGCAACCTCATCCTTTTTCGTGCACCAGGACAATCTTGGAGGGGACGATCCTATCGTTACTACTCCTCATATGGAAAGGCGAGAGGAATGGCTAGTCAAAGGGGCCAGAGAAAGGCTACTTGTGGTGGATGAGGAAAACGTGCAAAGCCAGCTCCAGCTGCAGCCTCTTTGCCATCAGCGGCCGCAGCAACCGCCACAAAACCACCTTGAGGACTTGCATCACAAGACACTGGTGGGAGGCAGGCTGTCACAGCATCTGCAAGAATGGCGAGCCATTACTTCAGATGTTTGGGCTCTAAAAATAATAGCCCATGGTTACTGCCTTCCTTTTCTAACGCAACCTCAAAGCAATACACCAGGGAGACACCTTTTGAAGTTTTCAGACCCGCTCCTGCAGCAGGAAGTTCTAACCCGGCTGGAGAAAGGTGCTATAGAGCCAGTACCTGGAGCGGAGAGGGACAAGGGATGGTAGTCCCCTTACTTTTTGATCCCCAAAAAGGACAGTGGACTGAGACCCATGTTGGACTTAAGAGGCCTGAACAAGCTCCTCAGGAAGGACAAGTTCAAGATGGTTACTCTTTCTCAGATCCTTCAGGCCCTGCAACTTCATGATTGGTTGGTGTCATTGGACCTCCAGGATGCTTATTTTCATGTGCCAATTCATCTCAAGAACAGAAAATACCAGAGGTTCGTAGTTGGCGACTCACACTATCAGTTTCGAGTCCTCCCATTCGGATTGACCTCCGCCCGAGGGTCTTCACCAAGTTGATGGCAGTAATGGCAGCGCATCTCAGGAGAGTGGGGATTCACGTCTACCCCTACCTGGACGATTGGTTGATCAGAGCACGTTCTGCCGAACAATAACTGGATCATCTGAAAGTCACCTGCCACTTCCTCCACAGACTTGGTTTCTCCCTCAATTTCAAGAAGTCACAAATGACACCTTCCCAACAGCTCCAGTACATAGGGTCTGTATTAGACACATCCTTGGGGAAAGAGCTTGCCTCCCAAGTCGAGGGCTCAAGACATTCTTCAGATGATTTCCAAATTCCAAAATGCCCAAAGTCTCCAGGCCTACGACATTTTAGGGTTGCTGGGCCTCATGGCATCCTGCATCTTCCTAGTGCCAGAGGCACACCTGAGGATGAGATCCCTTGAATGGGCTCTAAAGACTCAATGGTCCCAGTTCTCAGGTAAAATGACAGATTTTCTTCAGATTCCGAACAAGGTTCGGCAGGATCTTCTGTTGTTTACTTGCACAGAGAATATCCTAAAAGGAGAACAGTTTTGGCAACCATGGCCGGAGATTACATTTGTGATGGGCGCCTCACTCATGGGGTGGGGAGCTCATGCCAACGAGCTGACAATCGGCAGTCGTTGGTCTCCATCGGAGTCCAAACTACACATCAACCTTTTAGAGCTGAGAGGAATCAGACTAGCGCTGAAGGCTTTTCTACCATCTGTCAGAGGAAAACATTTCCTGATAATGATGGACAACACAGTGGCCATGCATTATCTAAACGAAAGAGGAGGTGTAGAGTCACTACCTTTGTGCAGAGAGGCAATGCAGTTCTGGCATTGGGCAATTCAAGAAGGAATCTCCTTAACAGCAGTTCACCTAGCCGGGGAGGAGAATATGACGGTGGACGCTCTGAGCAGGCAGGGCACGGTGTCCCACGACTGGGAACTGGCTCAGGACGCAATTCAAGAGATCTTCGCCCTTCAGGGAACCCCTCAAGTAGACCTATTTGTGACCGGAATCAACCGGAAGTGCGAAAGGTATTGCTCAAGGTAATTTCCCCCGAGAGGAGCCCTAGGGGACGCATTTGAGGTGGAGTGGAACTTCCAACTATTATACACGTTCCCTCCGATTCCCGTCATTCCTCAGGTCATTAGGAGACTGAGACGGTTCGGAAACCGCATGATTCTAATTGCCCTGGATTGGGCCAGGAGAACGTGATACCCGGACCTTCTAGACATGTCCATCTGTCCCCTGTTACATCTTCCTCAGAGAGAGGACCTTCTCTCACAAATGGAGGGCCAGGTTCTCCATCCAGAGTTCAAGATTTTCAACCTTCACGCTTGGTATCTGAAAGGCTGAGATGCAAGGATTGGGACCTTCCAGATGTCGTCATGGAGGTGTTGCTTTCGGCAATAAGGCCAACAACAAAATCTCTATACCGTTGCCGTTGGAAAAAGTTTTGCAACTGTTGCAGAGAAAAGAATGTTGATCCTTTTCTATGTTCTATTCCGGAAATACTGTCCTTCCTCTTGTCCCTAGCACATAGAGGTCTAAATGTTGGGACCGTTAAAGTTTATCTTGCAGCACTTTCCATTTTCAAGCGCTCGTCGGAAGAATGATCCTACTTCAAAATTCCTTTAATAGTACAATTCTTAAAAGGACTCACCATTGTGTTCCTCCTTACCCTTTCCAAGATCCAATTTGGGATCTTAATCTGGTTCTACAATTCTTAATGTGTGCCCCTTTGGAACCCTTGCACACTTGTCCATTAAGATTACTAACATGGAAAACTGCTTTCCTAGTTGCTTTAACATCTGCAAGAAGAGTGAGCGAATTGCAGGCACTGTCTTCTGGGCCACCCTATACTGTGTTCCATAGGGACAGAGTGGTATCAAGGGTTAAACCCTCATTTTTACCTAAAGTTGTGTCCGATTTTCATTTAAATCAGAAAATTGTTCTACCAGCATTCTATCCTCCACCTCAATCTAGTAAGGTAGAGGAAAGATTGCACAGGTTGGACTGAGAAGAGCTCTAAGCTTTTACATTTCTAGGCTTTCCAAGCTTAGAGTGGATAATCAACTTTTCATTGGCTACGCCGGAAGGAGATTCAGTCAATCTGTGTCAAAACAAACCATATCACGTTGGATTGTGCTTTGCATTTCAGAATGCTACAGATTGGCAGAGAAAGACCCGGCAGAAGGATTAAGGGCCTATTCCACCAGAGGCATCGCCTCTTCGACAGCCTTCAAAGAGGTGTTCCCATAAAATCTATTTGTGAAGCAGCAACTTGGTCATCACTGCATACTTTTTAAAATTCTATAGTCTGGATGCTTCCCAGTCTAATGAGCTGAATTTTGGTAAAAGCAGTGCTATATTCAGCCATATAAGGGTATCAAAAATCTACTCCCTCCTCCAGAGAATTTTCTATACTGCTTTGGGAGTATATCTAAGATGAGGAATACGTTGGAGAACACAATCCATTCGAAGAACAAGTTACTTACCAACTGGTAACGTTCTTTCGATTGGATGTTCCTCCAACGTATTCCTCATCGCCCTCCCATCCTACCCCTCTGTAGATTTTCCGGGTTATTGCCACTTCAACTCTTGCAAGGCTAATACCTGACTACCGGCACAATCTACACAATAGAACAAGAGTAGGGGAAAACCAGAACTGAGGCCAATGGGCGCCGCGCGTGCTTCTTAAATACCCGATGAGGTCACCCTCGACAGAGGCCTCCGAGGGACCATGAACTCGATGACATCGACGCAAGCCCACTGCCGAAAAAAAATTCTGGATGGAATACATCTAAAACGAGGAATACGTAGGAGGAACATCCAATTGAAAGAATGTTACCAGTTGGTAAGTAACTTGTCTCTAGTCTCTCACTCTCCACCAATTATTCTCTAAAACAGGCCTCCCTAATCCCCGGGTTCGTATATACTGCCGGTTTCTCCCTACTTTGTAAACGTTCTGCCTTTGCTATGAAGCAGAGCCTAAAGGCAAATGCCTTATTTATTTTGCATCCACAGGTACATCATTAATAATATATTTCTTTCATCGTTCAGCCTTAAAAACGGATCATGCAAATATATAGGGATCAAACAAAGGATCAACCGCACGAAGACTGCTCACTCAGATTCATCACCACTTTTAACTCTGGAGCCAAAGAAACAAAACAGATCTTAAACAGACATTGGCACCTTTTAAAATGAGATCTGGATATCAGTCCAACACATGCCACTGTGACCTATAGAAAACCACCTTCTATACAAAATAGACTATCACCCAGTATGTTCCAATCGCTCAAACAAAGTATTAATACTTGGCTAACCAGAAGAACGTCAGGCTTTTATACCTGTGCCAAATGTAAAGCATGTCGTCATGGAATGAACATGAAACTTTTCTTACATCCTCGAACGAAGAAAGAAGTTAAAATCAAACGAGATCTGAAATGTTTTACACAATTTGTTATCTATGTGATTACTTGTGCTTGTAATTTATGGTATATTGGTAGCACCAAGCTGGAAGCCAGGTTACGAATATCGCAACATTTACGTGCCATCAAGAACCATGATATGTCGTATCCACTTGCAAAACACTTCGAAGAGGGTCATCAAAATGACATTAGTTCCTTCAAATATTTTATTTTTGACTCGGTAGGAATTCACCCTAGAGGAGGGGACAGATTGCGAACTCTAAGACAAATGGAATCCAGATATATAGTAGACTTTAACACTAAGTATCCGGGAGGTCACAATCATGACGAAGAATTATATGCATTCCTGGGATCTTGAAAACTCTAAAACTTTAAAACTATTATTATTATTTAGCTACTTGGTTGTATTTATATGACAACATAGGTACATATGTGAGTGTTTGAATTCCCTGAATGTTTTGAATTTTCTGCTTTTTTGCATATCTGGTGTGCCTATATAATGAATTAAGGTTTCTAGCAAATCATGTTTGATTTGGACGTTTATGCAACTATTTGCAGCTCTTTCTGCATCTATTTATTAATTTTTATTCTTCATTGTGTGTAGCACTAATATCTTTTAATCACTAATTTAGTACACATTTTTTTAAATGAGTCTGTTTTATATTTGTAGAAATTGTGTGTTGTTTTTATCAATACGTAAAGTGTACTATCAACAAGTAGTGAATCGCATGGAAGCATTAGACCATCTAATACATAGGCTGGTTGAGTTATACTATATATAGGCGCCCGCAAGGGTAAGACACTGCCTTTACTGTTGAACCAGACCAACCTATGTGCTTTATTATGAATATTGACAACATATTTTATGGATTACTATGTCTTTCGCAGTATACACCTGTTGAGTTGATTTGATTTGTGTATACTAGAACACACCATGGAGGCACCCGCAAGAGCTAAATACAGCCTCAAGTCACAACATATAGGCGCCCGCAAGGGTAACATATACTGCCTTTTGTGCTGTACTAGATCAATTTACGTGTCTTATTATGAATATGTACAACATGTATTATAGATCTTCATGTTCTTTTCAGTATATCTATGTTGAACTGATATGATCTATGTATGAAATAATATACCATGGAGGCACCCGCAAGGGTCACACATAGCCTCATGGCTAATGCATAAACTACATGTGGTTTTAAAACTTGCACTTTATAATAAGCACCTTATTGATAGCACACAGCACTTTGGTAGTCCTCTGATGTTTACATAGCACATAGCACTTTCTTACTTATGAAATATCTGTAATTTTGGTACTAATATTTATAATATGTATTTTGTAAACCTTTGATAGCGAATTTCAGTTCACGTCATGATATTGTGTCGGCCCACTTGGACTGTTGAAACATGCCTAGTGAATTGGAAAATGATGAAGAATTGCTTCCTTCAATTATGTTGGTAATGGTGAAAATAAGGATGCAAATTATATTATTCTAAATCAGTAATTCCGTGCAAATTTGTCCACCTTTAATCCACTTGGGCTAATAGGTATTTGGGACGAGTGTGAGAAAAATTACCAAAGTATATTTAAAACAAAGTGTTTTTAACAAGTGCACTGAATTGAGAGGTCATGGCCGCCTTCTTGACTAACCACTGTCATTTTACCTAAGTGTTAAACATCAAAGATGGATTTATACACTTTTTTCTATAATAACACAGTCTTCTCTCTTTGTCACATACCAGACGAAGCCCGAGTAGGGTGAAACGTGTCGTTCTTTCTTTGCATCAAAGACTGCTATTGTCTTCCTTGTCCATGTATTTTAACTAATATAGGACACTTTAATTGCACGGTACACCAAGACTGCCTGTGGATTATTTGGAGAAATGCAGCTTTCCGTTGGGAATACAACCGGAGTGCCGATGTGACTCGGATTGGTTTCCAATCCACCTTTTCTGTATATATATATATGTATATAGCAGAAGAGCTCAGATTATTTGCTCTTGTTAGAAAAGATTTCTCTTGAAGCAACTTTTCCTCCATAATCCATGCGCCCCCAAACCTGTTGCATTTGTTTTAGTATCCTGCCCTGATGTTTTACAGAAGTGCAGCCTTCAGCTACACTCCACTGGGCTTCAGCTCATCTTTGTGGGGAAACTGACACGTCCTTCAGGCTGTCAGTACTGAGAAACTTTGTTTCTCTTAGTCTTTCGACTTTGTTGCCACTTGTTGGTAACTTTTATCATTGCGCAAAGTACCTTGCATTGCCATACAATTGGGTCTTTGTGTTTTATGGCTCTAGACACGCTGTAGGCAATTTTTGGTGATTGTACGAGCCTTAACGCATTTACCGCTTGTGGCACCTGGGTGTGGCTAGTGTCCAACATGGCCATGCCACAAGGTCTTTTGTTTGTCCCTTTACCTTCTCCAGCATTGGATCGTTCATAGATTCACATGCTGTGAATATTCTCCTGTGTCAGGCTGAGAATCCTCGGTTACCTTATTTTTTTCCCATGCTTAAGGCAAAGAAAACTTTCCCTTTTGTAGGCTGTCACCCTCCTTGTGGGTGCTTTTGGACCCAACCAGTGGGACATCGAGTAGCTGGACAGATGGACCTTTAGACCCCCCTCATCCGCCTCAGATTCTAACCATGTGTCAGGCTGGTGGGAGTCCTTATGGTTTCTAATCTGAGAAAATATTTTCATCTTTTGAAAGAAAAGAGTTTATGGCAGAAGTTAGTCGCCTTATTTCGAATCATCACGTCTACAAGTTCTTCTTTAAAATGTAGTCATGCAATGCCTAGCACCGCTGATGTCAACGCTGGTCAGGGCTGATCAGGCAGGCTTTATTCCTGGGCGGTCGACGTCGTTTGGTCTGAGGCGGATGTTTCGGCTAATGGCTGCTTTGCCGAGTACGGACCTGGCTGCTGCGGTTCTATTAGATGCCACTAAGGCTTTTGATTCTATTGAATGGCCGTTTTTATTCCCAGTCCTGCGTAGACTGGGCTTAGGGAGGTTCTTCCTGTCCCTGGTGACACTCTTATATGTTAAGCCGGTTGCTAGGGTGAGGGTCAATGGGCAGGTGACGGCATTAATCACGCTTGAAAGGGGGACGTGTCACGGGTGTCCTCTGTCCCCCCTGTTTGCTCTGGCGATAGAGCCTTGGGCTGAGAGGGTGAGGGAGCTACACATCCACCGGGGGATTCAGCTACACACTCACAAGGTAGTGATTTCGCTGTATGCGGATGATATGGTCCTGTTCCTACGCCACCCTGAGGTCAATCTAGATCCAGTCATGTTGGATGTTCAACAATTTGGGGAGTTGTCGGGGTTAAAGGTAAATGCTAGCAAGTCAGTAATATTCCCGTTGACGGACGGGCTGGACAGGTTTCAGGACGCATGGGGGTTTCAGTGGGATATGCTCAGTACCCGGTATTTAGGAATTACCTTGGCCAGGGACGAGGAGGAGGTGTTCCGCTGTAACTATGGGAGGGTGCTCGGGTCGGCTAAGGAGGCAATGCAGAGATGGACTTCGCTTCCGCTCAATTTGTTCAGTAGGGTTTCTGTGATCAAGATGTCCATTCTCCCGCGGTTTCTATATGTGTTTCTTAATGTTCCCATTAGGATACCCAAGAAATACTTTCAAGATCTTAAATCGGTAGTGACTCAGTTTCTCTGGGCAGCCAAGCAAGCCCGGGTTTCGTGGGACAAGCTTATTGCGCCTGTACTTATATTATACTATAATGTGGCCCAGGCTAGTTATCTTAGGTATTGGTATGGGATGGCCGCTGAACATAGGCATGTTGAGAGCGGTCGATTGCGTCCCTTGCGTTGCTGATGTCGGTTACTTTGACGGCTCAGGTTTGCCCGAGGACGACCCGGAACTTGGTGGGGTTAACGTGTCGGGCTTGGTCCCTTCTAGAACACAAACCTAGGGGTAGTGTACTTTATTCGCCAAAAACTCCCAGTCGTATTTATTCCGGGGATCCCTGTGACCAGTGAGGCAGGTTATGTTGCTTTGATGAAGCGGATGGGAGTCACTAAATTTGAAGACTTGTTCCCGAATGGTAGGTTCATCTCCATTGATCAGCTAAGAGGTAAAGGGCCTCTATCTGCGTTGGATGTAGTTCTGTAATTTAGACTTTGGGTGGTGCTGCAGCAGCTATTCCTGGCCTTCCCCGAGCAGCCACAGGTGGCCAAGCTGTTTGACAGGGTGATGGGGGGGGGGACCTGGATCGGGGGATGCTCTCGAAGCTATATGCAATGGCTATGGAGAGTAAGTCTCCGACCGCAATGTCATCACGGGTGGAGTGCGAAAAGTTGCTGGGTAGGGAGATATCGGAGGATATATGGGCATACTGCTGCGAGTGGATTGGAAAGGGGGCGATCAACACTAATTTTAAACTTGTCCATTCTAAATTCTGCATCAATATTATTATTCTCTGGTTCAGTTGCATCAGTACTTCCCTCAAAGGTCTGGGGCCTGTGTCAGGTGTGGGTGCGACCCTGCAGGATTTCTCCATGTGGCATGGGAATACGCGCTGCTTGACCACTTTTGGGAGGGAGTGTTTGATGTGATTGGGGGAATTGCAGGTCAGCGGTTCGCTCCAGACCCTTTAATGGGCCTGCTGGGGTATACTGCACAGGTACCGAAAGAGACTCGGAAACTGATAAGCCTCCTGCTAATTTTGGCCAAGCGCAGGATTGCTATGGGGTGGGGTAGAAGGGACGCCCCAACGATTGCTCAGTGGTCTCGGGACATTCTGTATTGCAACAACATGGAATCAAGATGGGGTGTAATGCAAGGGAGGGGTTGGGGAGATAGGAGGATGTGGGACGCTTATACGTCATACCTTCTCAACCAACTGGGTGGAGGAGGGGCCCGGCTCTTGCTCATCACGGGAACTTCCGAGTTCATCATCACAAATTGAATGATACACGCACCACGTGGGGTTTATCATAATTATGCGGCCCCGGACAATAGAAATACGGGGGGAGGGGATGGGAATGCACTGAGTTGTAGCCCGCCTTTCTGCTGCATGGACTTTTGGGACTTGCTGCTGTATGGCACGTGCTACTTGTTGACATGCGTTGTGGATTATTGGTTGTGTACTTTGGTCCGTCTCAAGGTATGGCGATTGCCCGTGTGCCTTTGTAAGGGATCGGTGGGTGGGGGGGGGTTGGGTGTTTTGGTTGAGAGTTGTTTATATGAAATGTCAATAAAAAAAAATAAAAAATTGTAGTCCTGAAATCTCGTCAACAGGAGAATGTCCTCTTCTCCGGAAAGGAATTTCTTTGTCATCACGTCTGCAAGAAGTTCTTCTGTGCAATTTATTTGTGTCATCACGTCTACAGCGTTGTCTACTATACAGATAACCAGGGATAGAAGGCAAAAGGAAGGCCTTGGTTAATGTCTTCAAGGGAGACATGCACACAGACTGTATCTACTGCTTGTACCCCAACCACACAGTAGAGCAATGCGAGATGTGTCAGGGGTTTAGTTCTAAAACCCTAAAAGATAGAAATTGTCACCTTGTCTCCTGGCTCACTGAGGGAAACTACCCCTCCGATGTGGCGTGTACAAGGAGTATGGCCATCCCCAAGGAGAAAAGATCATGCTCTAACGAGAGCAAGGCCAGAAGAAAGACTGCTTAAAAGACGTTGGTTCCATTACACCCACGAGCTGTTGTCGAGACGGGAGGTCTTGTCATCGAAGGAAGCAAGGCCTATGATCCCTCTAAAAGCCACTTTGTCATCTGGCATGCAATCGATGAGCCTGTTGTCGAGGAAATCGACGGACAAAAAGGTGAGAAGACCCTCCACCGAGTCATGAACGACAATCCAAGCGATGACCCTCCCGTTGTCGGGCAAACTCCATAATTGTACAGTATCTTCGAAAATGAGCCAGGCTACAACCTATCTGTCGTCAAGCAAACATGTGTCGAAAGTCTTGGCATCTGCGATCAACATCATCGATGATAAAATGCTTATCGTTGATGACCGCATCGTCCTGTAAGCATAAGGCTCTGAAAGCATGGATGACTACCTTGCCGACACCTCCATCAACGAGTCAACACTCGTTAAGTAAACAACGGTTAACGACCATGTCAACGAGGTCCAAATAAGGCCTCAAACAAAAAGTAAGTTGTCAATAGCTTCGTCGACAGGGAAACAAAACCATTCTACCACGAAAGAGGCTCAGGAGACTGGGGCTACGTCCTCAGGTAAATCTACTTCTAAGGGCCCTGCAAAACGAGGAGACCATACAGTGGGAACTATACCAAAAGACACTCTACAACAGACAGTACATCTAAAGGCAAATACTTCACCAATCTCACTCATTGCCCACTCCGAAGTTATCCTGGAGGACATCCTACAGCTCCTACAGCACGTAATAGACACTGATTTTGAAGCTCATGTGGGGTACATTTACTCACTCGGCAGAATTCCCCTCCATCACCAAGCTGCACTTCAGCAGTCACCAGCAGAATGGCTGCGCTGGCTCCTTTGAGCACCATTGCCTCGCATCAAAACTGCATTTTGCAGCTACTATATGATGGCTGCACTGTCTTGCCAAGTACCTATCGGGCAAGATTGAACAGGGAGCATACCTAGAAGGCTGCCAGTGTGTTTTCTTAGGTGCACCCAAGAAGAGAATTGAAAAGCAGCGCTGCTTTGCTGCTAGCTCAAAATTTCCCTTTGAAAAAGGAAATATTTGACATTTAAAATGATGGCGCCCTGATGCTCTTTTTCATCTGTTCAACAATCTACAGTTCTGATCCAGTAAGACCCAAGTAGGCCCAGCCATATTCCAGTCGTGCTTTAGCAAAAGAAAGCATTTCTCGCTGAATGCAGGCTGTGTTAGGCAAGATCTGGGAAATCACCAGAAACTTTACTCTCAGCCGTACGGAAAAACACTTGACTTTTATGCTACAAAATGTCAAAATAAACTCTTCATAAGAAACCCTAGCTCTCTGTGCATATGTCAATGTCAGTGGACCTGTGCCGTGAACAGATTGCCGTGTAAGAGAAACTGACCAGGGCTGCAAACAATCTTTGGAATCCAGGTGGAAGAGAAAACCGAATTTGAAAGGGACATCCCAGTAGAATTCACCACGTGTCAAAATGTGCGTTTGCAAACAAGAAAAATATCTGTTTTAAAGTGTAATGTTGAATAAGGCCCTGTTCTTTCCTAGAAATGTAAGGGGGGGGGTTTGGGTAAAATCTAATATAATGTGTTATTTCATCAGGCTTGTTTCTGATTCAGAACAAAATAAAATAAATGCATTGGCTGTACTGGGGAACCAGCCAAACAGGTTTCCTGCTTGGCTTCAAAGGACATTTGTGTGCTGGCAATAGGAGTGGCCTTCCCCACAAAAGGAGCCACAATTGATGTCTGGGACATCTACATGTTACTTTTTGCCCCTGGAAACCTTGAATGACCAAGAGGAAGAATAGAACATGCCCATCAGACTTTGTGGCTGGGCTCCAGCTTCACACAATAGAGTTCCAGGACACCTAAATGTTACTTTTGGAAGTGACACCTGCCATTCACTCAAACTGAGAAACCCCTGGCAACCCTGGGCTAAACTGACATTTGGTGACAAAGGCCAGCCCATCTGCCTCCAAAGACTATTTTAATGAATAAACTTTAAAACTGTTATTTCTACAACCGGACAACGCAGTGATGTAAAAGTTTGACAGTTTATAGGTAATTTTGGTGGCTGTAAAACAAGATATCATGGCCGTCCATAGCAAGTATGGGACGCAAATGCCAGGAAAATGTGAATCATGGGAAAAGTACATATGGTGGAATGTTGAAAATGAATGGAGATGTGCTCTATGATAATATGTACATATATCTAAAATTGTTGTATTTTGGGTGAAGCGTACCCACAAAAAATCGCGAAAAGTTATTAGAAGGGTGAAACAATGTCTTACAGACCTGGGAGTTGGACTGCCATGTGCTGTGTTAAATATGTAATCTGCCTATGTAATTTGCAAAGGTGCTACAATTGTAAAAAAAGCGATTTATGTCATAATTTATTTTGTGCAAAAATGACTGTGGGATGGCTTTGTACTTGATAAAACACAACCCCATGAACTGAGTCCCCTCCTGGAGAAGGCAACCAACATAGGCTGACCTATCCGGTTCTTAGGGGTAGGTCTAGCTTAGTTCTGCCCAACAATAAATCCTGTGAGGTCACCCGCCTTATATAAATGGGGGAAGCTCACAGGGACAGGACACTCTCTTCTGAATTTTCCAGCGCCTGCGTATCCAGATATTCCACATTCCCTTTGCAAGATTCCATACTCTACTGCCAGGCCAGAGCATAGCTGACCCTATCAAGGCAGGACCATTGATCCAGAAATCCCTCTATAAAAATCCCAATTAGAAAGCTGTGGTACCCTTTTGGGAGTATCCTGTGAACAGACCAGCTTTTTGCCCCACTCCCTGCATGCCAGATGTACCCTGGCTATCCAGTGACCAGACAGGCCCAGCTGTTTGCTGTTAGGCGAGCCTGCCGTGCTGTGACCAGAGCCTTTGAGTCCAGAAACCCGGTTGGCTGTCCCAAATCCCAAACTCAAGTGCAGATTGTGAGTATTTCCCCATCCCATAGCAACACATGGCCTACCCCATCTTGATATCTTGTCTTTGTTCCATTCTCTAAATAATCCTATCCATACCCTGGTAACTTGTTTAAAACTGTCTGAATTCTCTGTGCATCCTGTCCTTGAACTCTAAGCGTTAGTGCCATTCTTCTACTCATCTCTGTCTTGCATCGATCCTTAGTTATATTTTTAATAATTTAAGTAATTCCCACATAGAGCTGAACGTGGGGTGAAAAGGTTGACGTTGCAAATTTAACCTTGGAGTGTACCGTGTCTTTCTTTAACAATCTAGTCTTGATAATCTAGTTTAAGTTAAACTTGTCCTTTCTTTCCAAACCGATTTTCTCTGTTAACTGCATTTATTTTCCCAAAACCGAATCTCCTTACACATTGAAAATCTCATCCAAGTATTTAGCTAGAGCCACTCTTTCACTTCTATGTTATCCCTGAGATGTGCATCTATCACCCAGCCTAAAAACCGCATTCTGATTCTGTGTATTTCACCCGTTTAAAAAAAAAACATTTTGACATTTAAAGCTGCACAAAGTGGAAAATGCAACTTTTCAACATGTGATTTTGGCTGCACTGTGTTCTTACTTTCAAGTTGCTTTCTGAACTGTATGCCCTTTGTTGATACCTTGCCTTGTAGTTGCTAGTGATATTACATTCCTGATACTTTGATAAATCATATTTACCTCATTTTTTCAACAGCACGTTTAAGTTAATTATTTATCAATTCCGAGTGTCATTCTATGCAATTGCAAAGGGTTTTAAAATATGTGACTCCTTGCTGCTCCTTTCTATCCACTCAAAATTCGATTGTGGTTTGAGGGAGCATTGCAGGGGGACATTTTAACTCGGGTGCCATCTACCCGAACAGTAAAATTGCTCCTATGCATCTTTGCTTTGGATATGTTATAACAGAAGGTCAAACTAAGTGTATTTCATCATTTATTCTGTAATTATCACTCCATTGGTGATTGCTGCCCAATATTAAAATTGTGTGCTCTCATTTGAATTTTAAAATAAATAAATATTGTATCCCCACCTACCGGCCTACTTCATGGTCCATTGTGACCCGGGGTATTTGTAAAAGGGGGTGTGAGACGGGTTGGGTGCCAGTTCAATCCGAATTCGTAGAAAATAAAGAAAGTATTCTAATTGAGCACTACATCATAGGCTAAGGGCAAGAGTCCTGGTCCGGTGTGTAACGCCCAATTGGAATCCTTTACACTCAGCAGGAACAGGCACAGTATTGAGACTTTGAAGAGTTGGTAATCCTGCAGGAACAATGGCAGATTCCAATGTCTTCTAAACTCCCTACAACCACAGGAAGGAACATGTTTCTCTTTACATCTTCAGGTCACCAACAGGGACAGCAGTGCCTTGACAAGGCACTCCGCCTAAAACCGCTACCAAGTCACATAGATGCGTAACAATCTCAATCGGAAGTGCGAGCCATGTTGACAAATTCAGAAGTGCTCCTGTCTTTACATGTTCTATCCTCTTTAAAGAGGGTAATTACCCAGCTGGATTCCACCTTAGCCAAGCTGCACTGCCACATTCCGTCACTACAACTGCCCATGCAAGTCCCTCCACCCCATCGATCACCCTCTCCTTCCAATGCAATGTCAAGGTCTACAACATGGTCTGGGCCACAATCTTGCCACAGACCCTCAAGGTCCTGGTCATGTTCAAGACCCATGGAGTCACGGGCGGAAGTAGGTCACCCAGACCTCACAGGTCTCCAACACCCCTTCAACATACGCACTCTCCGCCTAGAAGGCAAGAAGGGGGCCTCACGGACCGCCGATGGGTCGCTCCCCAGGACACAACATAATCAACCTTGTCAAACTCACCACAAATGACAGCTGGGAAACCGACTTGCCGGTTGATGAACCTCTAGATGAGGCACAAAAACCCTCCCCACCAGAGGACATCTCAGCGTTTCACAATATGATAATGAAGGCCTGTCAGGAATTCAGCCTAATTATATCTTAGGTCGAAAAGGAATGCTTTCTCTTCGATCACATGGGGAAGAGAAGGAAGGCGGTGGTCTTCATACCAATTTTAGATCATGTATGGGAAGAAGATCTAAAAACGATGAGGCATCCTTTTACCGAACCTGTAGAAAAGGGTTGATTAGACAAAAAGTTGAAGCCCCCGGATTCAACAACAAAGTGCCTCCTCTCAAAATCGGTAGTTTCAGCAACAGCTGTCGGAAGGCTCGCACTGCCCCGAGAAAACAAGGCCTGCCGCCGAGATTCTTTTGGCAAGAAGGTGCTGGCGACAGGCGCTACCACAGTTGAGGCTGTCAATTCAAGGTCCTAAACCAAATACATTACACCCATGTTAGAGTTGCCCGCTTCTCTCCGGATGCGGACGGAAAGTGCAGGAGTGAGGGCGCAGACTCAATTCATATGTTCTGGACATGCCTTAAAATATCACAATTCTGGCAAGATGTAGCGGGCATATTGCACCTCATGACTGGAATACCACCATTAATACACCCCCTCAAGTACCTATTGGGTGACATAGGGAAAGTTTCTACCAAAAAGCAGAGACTATTTAACATAAACTGCATAATTGCCAAAAAATGTATCTGGTTGTAATGGAAATCCAAAACTGCACCATCAGGTGTGGAGTGGCTAAGGGAGCTTATGCATGTAAACAAGCGAGAGGAGGGATATATTGCAACAGTTAGCGCAACCAGTAGACCCAAATATATATGGAACCCGCTGCATGAATACCTGAGTAACCCGTAGCCGAATAACGTATGAAAATGGGCTAGATTAGCTGTCTACAGGTGATTTGTGTATAAAGTGTATCATATTGAAATATGCTGTTATATATGTAATATGCCGAGTGCAACCTGCATCCAATCTGACTACATTTCTGCTTGAATAAACTAATAAAGTAAAAAACAAAGAAAACCTCCAGATATTTTGTCATAAAAAAAAACAGACGACAAATGCGACCCATCTTGGATCTGCGTAAGCTGTACAAGTTCACAAAAAAGAAGAAATTCATGATGATAATGCTACAGCAGGTCTTAAAAGCAGTACAGTCCCATGACTATCTGATGTCCATAGATCGCCAGGAAGCATATTTCCACATGCCAATTCATCGAAGGCACAGGAAGTATTTATGCTTCTTAGCACAAGGTGCCCATTACCAGTTTTGAGTGTTACCATTGAGCCTAAACTCAACCCACCGTACGTTCACCAAGTGTTTCGCCCGATGGCCGGTAGCCTGCGCGGGGAGGGCCACCATGTCTAGCCCTATCTGGACGACTGTTTGGTGTGAGCACCTACGATGGCCTGAGCATAGCCCTCCATGTCGCAAACAGTTCAGTGCCTCCAAGACCTGGTATTCTCCATAAATTACAAGAAGGTCTCGCTGCTGCCATACAAGAGATTGGTTTCTCCTGGTGCAGAATTCTCCATGGAAGAACCAAAGGTATGGCTGTCAACAGAGTACACACACTTGTCACTCTGAATCCCAACCTTCAGGCCAGGACGATGGCTCACGGTTTGCCACTGAATGCAGCTCCTGGGAATGCCCAGACATATTTTCTGCAATGCCACTGAAATATCTTGCATCACGATCCGCAGTCTATAAAGTTGACAGCGTGGCTCATGATTTTGCAGAATTCGAGCGCCTGGAAAGCCCTCAAGACTGTAAAGACATTTTGTCAGCAGCCAGGGCCTCTGCCATCAATAAGTCGTATAACATCAAGTGTAAAAGGTTCTGTGCTTGTTGTAAAAAAGAGCAAGATGTCCAGCTGCTGCAGGTACAATCAGAACAGCTCCTGTCATACCTTTTCTACTTAGCCAAGCAGGACCTAGCACATTCATCTATAAAAGTCCACCTAGTGGTGATCTCCAGATACCACATGGAGCCAACGCATCCCGCTGTATTGCAACAACATAGTAAAAATATTTTCTCAAAGGCCTGTTCAGAACATTTCCACCAACAAAAAGAACCCAGCCAGACTGGAGCCTCAATACCTTCTTGTGAGTTCTCATGAAGCCATTCGAGCCCATGGCTACTTTATCTCTCTTGGAAGGTGGCGTTCCTGGTGGCCATCACATTGGCTAGAAGGGTGTCAGAGATACAGGCTCTGGCAGTAAATGAACCATACTTACGATTCAGGAAGGATAAAGTTCTGCTCATGACCAGTCCACGATTCATTCCGACAGTCCCCATAAAAAAGCAACCATTGCATTACTGGTGGTCTTTCTAAAGGCTACACTGTCAGCAGAGGGAGCACTGCACTCTTTGGATGTAAAACGAGTCCTTAAATACTACATCAACAGGACCAAGCCCTTTAGGAACTCAACACAACTGTTTCCGGTTTAGAGACAAAAGAACAAGTGAAAAGCTCTGTCCAAACAGGGCATTTGCAGATGGATTTAATTAGTAATTTCCTTCTTATAATATGATATAACGTGGCATTTATAACACACTTGCACACAAGTGTTTCTAGGCGTGACAAGACAAGAAGGGGGAAACAAGGGAGGACAAAATAACAATCTTACTGGGCCTTGTGTCATTCAGATTGAGCAAGTGCAGGGAATGAGGAAAGGACGGGGGAAGTGCAATTAACTAACAAGTGCAGCTAGCGGGTGGCTCATAAGTGCAGAGAGAAGGGACTTTAGGGTAGGGTTGCAGATACAGACCCTTAAGTGCTGGGGAGCCCAGGGCAGTGCGAGGGCAACTGGACATGGAGGAGCCTGGGCCCTAGTTCAGAGGGTGACCAGTGCGCGGAGCAGTCAGGTGCATTAGCAGGGGGAGAGGAAGAAAGATAACGGAAAGGAAGGTCTTGAGTTGCTTCCAGAACCAGTGGTTCTGCTGAAGTTTGAGAGGGGCAGGGCGGCTGTTCCAGAGGGAGGCCCCAGCCGAAGAGATAGATCTGCCCCCAACTCTCTGCTTGGAGAAGCGTCTGCCCCTCAGAAAGTTGGAGGTGGATGAGCAGAGAGCCTGAGAAGGAAGATGTTTTGGAAGAGACTGTTGGAAGTAGAGCAGTCCCAGGCCCCAGAAAGCCTTGTGGACAAGGCAGAGGGTCTTGAAATTGATCCTTGCAGCCACGGGGAGTCAGTGAAAAGATTTCAGAGCTAGAGAGATCCCTGGGCTTGAGGCCAAGGACAAGTTTTGCAGTCCTGTTCTGGATAATGTGTAAAGGTCGAAGAGTAGAGGGTGGAAGATTTAAAAAGAGACTGTTGCAATATGTCAGCCTAGAGAGGACCAGAGCTCTGGAGACACTGAGGATCTGGGGGAAAGTGAGAAAAGGAAGACTACCTCTGAGGAGGTGCAGCTGATAGTTTTGACTTCTTAGAGATATCAGAGATGTGAGGCGAGAAGGACAGGGTGGAGTCGAACATGACACCAAGGTTCTTAGCCTCACAGGAAGGAGCAAGAGAGGGAGGGGAAAGGAGGGAGCTGGTGTCCCAATGAGGAGGATCTCAGTCTTACTGGCATTAAGGCAGAGATCATTGGCAGCACACCATTCCTGAATTGAGGCCAGACATTCTGGTATGAGAGAAGAAGCAGAGATGGCTGAGGGGAACCCAAAAGAGAGCTGAGCGTCATCCGCATAACATTGAAAATTGGAGCAGAAAGCAGCTATGCGGTGGCCGAGAGGTGCCAGGTAGTGGTTGAAGAGCCAGGGAGAGAGGTCAGACCCTTGGGGAACACCACAATTAGAGAGAGAGAGCCAGAAGAGAGGAAAGACCACATTTGGACCTCGGAGGGTTGGTCAGTGAGAAAGGAGGTCAACCAGGCCAGGGGCTGATCAGTAATATCAAGCTTGTCCCAGAGACGATTGAGCAGGATGGCACGGTTGACTGTGTCAAAAACAGAGGATAGAGCAAGGAGAATGAGGACAGAAGGGAGATTAGAGTCCAGATTGGAGAGCAAGTCTTAACGGGTATTCAGGAGAGCAGTTTCTGTGCTTCTGGCAGCTCTGAAGCCAGATTGGTGGTCATGGAGGCAACCAACAGATTCAGTATGTAGATTAAGCTGGGAGATGGCCAGCTTTTCCAAGAGTTTTCCCAGGGAAGGAGTGATGGAGATCGGGCAATAGTTAGCTGGAGAGCAAGGATCAGCCGAGGGATTCTTTAGAAGGGGGGTGCACAAGAGAGTGCTTAAGGGGGAGGGGAAAGTTCCAGTGGCAAAAGAGTGATTTCAGAAATCGGCCAAAGCTGGAGCAAGGGTGTTGATGTGGTCCTTGATTGTTCTGGATGAGCGGTGGAGAACCTGCTTTGATGAGACTTTCATAGATCGGACTTGTCTAGAAACATCATCCGGCGTGAACAGGGGAAAGAAGGAGGAGAGACATCCTCAGATGGGCCAGGGTTGGTGGTGGTGGTGGAGGGGGAGGGGGATGAGGAAGTGAAGGAGGAGGAGAGGGTGGAGGGGAGGAGGAAGAGGAGGAGAGACTGCAGCAGGATTGGCAAGCTCCTTGCATATTTTGGAAAGTTCGACCGAGTTGTTAGATGCTGCAAAGAAACATGTGGCAGCAGGGAAACAGTTAACCCCAGGCTCACTCCACGAGGGCCATGGCAGCTCTATGGGCAGGCATCTCCATCGCAGACCTTTGCCAGGCAGCTACATGGTCTGTACCACATACGTTTACAAGGCAAAACTGCTTGGCGAGGCAGCACGCAGCAGACTTTCAGACAGGGAGAACAGTCCTGCAGTGTCTTTTTCAATAAAGTACGCTTTTTACCTTTTACGGCCTCCAATTCAACATACTGCTACTAAGTCTTCACTGCATGTGAATCTAAGAAAGATTGAATGCTGGAGAATGAGGAAGTTGCTTACCTGTATATAACTCCTGTTTTCCAGCATCGGTATATTCCATAGATTCACATGCTCCCTCCTTCTACTCCTCCAAGGTAAATACCTTACGGATCTCGCATCTGAGGAGCGGATGAGGAGGGGGTGAAGGCATCATGAGGCAGACACAGACAACAGGTTCAAATTCTGGTTTGAAAAGTTTTATTTTCTCAAAAACCAGGATGGATTAATGACAAACTTGCCCAATGATAAGGTGAGATTTCCCTACCTAAAGAAAACTAAGGATAGTCTGTGTCAGGAAGTCCAAAGTAAATGTCTCTGTGTCCAAAACCTATACTTGCCCTCATGTCGAACTGTATACAATGTGTACGGATGTCGGCAACAAAACAAATCATGTTCAAAGTTAAGTTCTGAGCTTCTCCAGCTCTTGGCTTGCAATCAGCTTCCCTTTCTAGGTTCAAAATAGTTACAAAAGCACAGGGGATCCTTTCCCCAAGAGTTCACATCTTCCAGTGGTTCAAAACACAATTCCCTGTAACATTTCCTAGCTCTTAGGATATTGTTACTTTTCACAAGTTCACATAGGCTGTTCAGTTCCTTGGTTTCAAAAACACACAAGAGGTTGTTGTCAAACACAAACTTTTCAATGGATGTTTTCAGTTACTTTTTATACAAAGGGGGTCCTCGGTCTAGGTGCAGTTGTCGGACCACATGGTCCACCCATTACAGATCACGCAACCAATACCCCTGCTTGGCTGTTTCTCCATGAATTCTGTGCCACAGCTTTAACTTGGCAGTTATGCTTGATTCATTCACCTGTCTTACACTCTCCTTACACTATATCTTGGCTCGTTTGGCTACTAGGCATATGTCACACTTTCTTGCAATCGCCTGGCTCTTGCCAATGCTTGTTTTCACATGATATGCAGTTCCTTGAACTCTCTATGCTGTTGTGAGAAACCTGAAGGTGTCTCACCCACTAGTCCCGGGGATCTGTCATCCAGGTGGCCAGGACACGGCCATCGCTTTTGGATCCAGCTCCTGGGGGTGGACCAGTGTGGGAGGATCACCTGGATGAGGGGTTTTCAGGGAGTGGAAGTGGGACACCGGATGGTGAGACACGGTATCCCATTCCCTTTAACATCTTTACCCCATCCTACTAGGATACTTAGGAACTGAACGCCCTCCCTTTGCCAAGACAAGCACTTTGTCATGGACAGCTCACTGTGAGAGAAAACGGACTAAAATCCGACCCGTATACCTGACGTGTCCCAATACAATGGTCAGGCAGGGTCAAGCAATTACTGATCATTGCACACACCTGACTTCCACCACACTTCCCCACACGGATTTGCAGCCCACTGTGCCGATCTTTTGTACTAGCCTATTTGCAGCCCACTATGCCTGTTTTTGCCTATTTGTGCCTATTTGCAGCCCACTGTGCCTATTCTTGAACTAGCCTATTTTGCCTGTTTTTTCCTGTTTTTTGAACTAGCCTATTCTGTAGTCCACTGTGCCTGTTTTTTGAACTAGCCTATTATGCCTGTTTTTTTAACTAGCCTATTCTGCAGCCCGCTGTGCCTGTTTTTTGAACTAGCCTATTTTGCCTGTTTTTGAACTAGCCCATTCTGCAACCCACTGTGCCTGTTTTTTTAACTAGCCTATTTTGCCTGTTTTTTGAACTAGCCTATTCTGCAGCGCACTGTGCCCGTTTTTGAACTAGCCTATTCTGCAGCCTACTGTGCCTGTTTTTTGAACTAGCCTATTTTGCCTGTTTTTTGAACTACCCTTTTCTGCAGCCCACTGTGCCTGTTTTTTGAGCTAGCCTATTTTGCCTGTTTTTTTAACTAGCCTATTCTGCAGCCCACTGTGCCTGTTTTTTGAACTAGCCTATTTTGCCTGTTTTTTGAACTAGCCTATTCTGCAGCGCACTGTGCCTGTTTTTTGAACTAGCCTATTTTGCCTGTTTTTTGCCCGTTTTTGAACTAGCCTATTCTGCAGCCTACTGTGCCTGTTTTTTGAACTAGCCTATTTTGCCTGTTTTTTGAAATAGCCTATTCTGCAGCCCACTGTGCCTGTTTTTTGAACTAGCCTATTTTGCCTGTTTTTTTAACTAGCCTATTCTGCAGCCTTCTGTGCCTGTTTTTGAACTAGCCTATTCTGCAGCCCTCTGTGCCTGTTTTTTGAACTAGCCTATTCTTCAGCCCACTGTGCCTGTTTTTTGAACTAGCCTATTTTGCCTGTTTTTTTAACTAGCCTATTCTGCAGCGCACTGTGCCTGTTTTTTGAAGTAGCCTATTTTGCCTGTTTTTTGCCCGTTTTTGAACTAGCCTATTCTGCAGCCTACTGTGCCTGTTTTTTTAACTAGCCTATTTTGCCTGTTTTTTGAACTAGCATATTCTGCAGCCCACTGTGCCTGTTTTTTGAACTAGCCTATTCTGCAGCCCACTGTGCTTGTTTTTTGAACTAGCCTATTTTGCCTCTTTTTTGCCCGTTTTTGAACTAGCCTATTCTGCAGCCTACTGTGCCTGTTTTTGAACTAGCCTATTCTGCAGCCCACTGTGCCTGTTTTTGAACTAGCCTATTCTGCAGCCCACTGTGCCTGTTTTTTTAACTAGCCTATTCTTCAGCCCACTGTGCCTGTTTTTTGAACTAGCCTATTTTTGCCTGTTTTTTGCCCATTTTTGAACTAGCCTATTTGCAGCCCACTATGCCTAGCCTGTACTGACCTGCCCAGTACAAACCAACCTTCTCCCCAACTCAAACTAGCCTATTGTATCAAGTCAACCGCACCTGACTGCACTCTTAGACTCAAACTGTCTGTTCATGGCAAACCTTTACTTAACCACTCTTACCTCAACGGCAACTCTCTCCCTGCTCCACCTCAACAACACCACCCTCCCTAAACCACAACCACATTCACCCCACCTCAACATCCCACACATACCTCGGCTATGGAGTATGCCGAGACTAAACAAATCGACTGGCCAAACTGCACACTTAGCCCTCTAGAATGGATCCGCCGATTTGCTGCTCCACCCACACCCGGTATCCTGTGCCCAGTGAAGGACAGTAACCTGAGACTCGGTAATCGGTTCTTGACCCCCAAATCACCCACCAAAAAATGCCCCCCTCATCCCAAGTTCAAGCCAGCGCTGCGCAAATCTTGGACAACTCCCAAACAGCCCCCATTGGCATCACTGAACACCCCCTGATCAAAGGTGCTCTCATCAATGCCCGCTCACTGGTCGCCCATGCGCTAGACATCGCAGACCTCATCTCCGCTAACAACCTTCACTTCTTGGCTATCACTGAAACCTGGCTGCACAAGGCAGCAGGCCCAGCTCTATCCCTCGCCATCCCAGAAGGATACTCAATACTTAGGAATGACAGGGACTCAGGTAAAGGAGGAGGAGTACCCTTTATCGGCAAAACATCACTTGGCCTTAGAATAACCCCACCTTCTGGTCTGCAGAACTTCTGTCAACCAAGTTTCAACTCTCTGCCACACAAACCGTACTTTTGCACCTCATATACAGACCCCCAGGCCCCATCTCCTCATTTGAGGAAGACCTATCCGACCTCCTGACCACCAAAACCAAAACGGGATCTCAAATCATCCTACTAGGAGACCTTAACCTTGGCCTCAGCGATCCAAATAACACCAATGCACTCTCCCTGGAAAATACCATATCCCAACTAGGGTTCAATTCAGAATCACAGCCCCAACACACAACAAAGGTAGAACCCTGGACTGGTTACGGATCTCAACTGTTCCACAGCCATGCTTAAAAACGAGCCAATTGCATGGTCAGACCATCACGCCATCTCCTCTCCATCTCACAGATTCTGTAGGTTTATCACTCACACTTTCCTTACCACTAGCCCACTCCTCACCTGATGATTCTGTGTGGGTCTTTACGGATTCGTCTGATGAGCTTTCCGGCTTTTCCCTCCAGGCTGTCTTTGTCTTTGTCCTGACGATCTTATTCTTCTGTTTGACGAAATAGGAGCGAGCTCCCCCGGAGGCCACTTTGCCTATAAGCAATTATCCCGGCAGCGGGGACTCTGGGGAGCCCACCCCAAACCAGGGAAAAGCCTTGCCGAAAAACCCTGGAAGATTGTGTAGCTGTAGTTGGCAGGAAGTTGTCGGCGTGCATCCGCACTTCAATAACCAGCATGCACTGGTAAGTGTTCTTAGTAGATAAGGAAATAACGATCCAGTGCGGAACAGCACAAACAGTACAGTACTCCAAAGAACTTGGACAACGAAGTGTTCCCAGCAAAGAGCGACTGATGGCAGGTGAGACGCTGAAGCAGGAGTGAGTACTAGAAGGTAGCACAGAGCGCGGCACAACAGCGGAAGCAGAAAACAAACAGGTAAGTGGAATCAACGGGAGGGGGAAACCGCGAACAGCGGTAACGGAAAGACACGGGCAGACGAACAGGGAAGGAAGGCACGGGAAACACAGAGAAACAACTGGAGGCAGAGCACAAGCGTAGTGAACTCACGTAGGCAGCAAGAAAGTTGCAACGCACAGGTGTTCTCCATTTTCAGGTACTTGTAGGTAGAACAACAGAAAGACTAGACCGCACCTTGCAGTGACTCGGAGTCTAGTCCTTCTTCCATATCGCCCATCTGCTCCATACTTTCCATGGGCGATATGACACCATCCAAGGGAAGTCACAACCAATCACCCTTCCAGTCACCATCCCGCAAACCCTCACGAGGAATAACCGCAACATCACCCTGCAGAACCTTCGCCCTCTTATTCACAAAATCCTCACCCCCGCAAACTACGCCAACCCAGATGCGGATAAACTAGCTGACCTCTATAATAAAACTTTTGAATCAGCAGTAGATATCATCGCCCCCATCAAACTCACCAAAGCTAAACTGGCAGCCCACCTGAACAAATGGTTCACCCCAGAGCTAAAAATCCTCCGGAATACCAAACGAGCTGCAGAAGCCACCTGGAGAAAAACACCAAACCAAGCCAACAAAACACAACTCACGATAGCAGCTACCACCTACAAAACTTCCATCCTCACGGCCAAAAAAGAAACTTGCGACAATAGAATTGAGAGCGCCAAATCTAAAACAAAGGAGCTCTTAACCATCCTCAGGGAACTAGAGTCCCCTTCCACACCCTCAGAAACCTGCGTGAAAGATGCAGACTGGTGTGAGAGGATCCAACAAGCCCTGGCAGACATAATTGCCATGCTACAATCCAAAATCGAACAGAAAAAGCTCAGCCTAGCCAAAAAAGCAAATACTCCACCACCGCCCACCTCCAAAGCCCAAACATGCCCCCTCTTCTCCTTCTCCCCGGTATCTACGGAAGAAGTGGAAAGCATCATCAAAGGCCTCAAGCCCCCCAGATGCCAAGGGGACTCATGTCCAGCTCCCATCATCCAGGAAGGTGCCAACAATCTGGCCCCTTTCATAACTGCCCTAATCAACGCATCCTTCAAATCAAGCTCAGTCCCTAGCAGCCTCAAGGAGGCTTGGGTCATGCCCCTACTAAAAAAAATCAACCTAGACCCTAACAACCCAACCAACTACAGGCCAATCGCCACTGTTCCCTACATCCTAAAGATCTTAGACAGAGTGGCCTACCTGCAAATCCAGAAGCAACTGGAAGAGAACAACCTCCTGGGCCTTAGACAATCTGGCTTCAGACCAAGGCACGGAACAGAGACAGCCTTCCTGGACCTAAAAATCCAGATGGACGTGGCAAAGGATAAGGGCAATTCAGCCATTCTCTTAATGCTAGATCTTTCAGCAGCCTTTGACCTTGTCGACCATCAGATCCTCACGGAACATCTGACAGCATCAGTGGCTTTCTCTAACCAGGCGACTGTCTGGATCCAGTCCTTCCTAGTCAACCGAACCACCCGGGTCTTCTCCCCGGGGGCTTCAGCCCACCCCATCCTCTGTGGCGTTCCTCAAGGTTTGTGCCTCTCGCCGACCTTATACAATATCTTCACCACGCTATTGTTCGACCGCCTTGATAACCTGGGCATCACATACACAAATTATGCTCATGATACCCAGGTTCTCATCACCCTATCAGGGTGCTATGAAGAGGATTCCACAAGGATCAACAATCTTTACCTGGAGATCCAAGCCTGGATGGCACAGCACGGCTTATGCCTCAATGACGAGAAAACTGAGCTCCTTCTTGTCGGCTCCCAACCATGGCTAAACAAACTGGACCCCTGTTACGCTTCTATCAACATAGACGGTAACCTAATCGCTGTGGCCAAAGAAATTAAAACTCTTGGGGTCTATCTAGACTCCACACTCTCGCTTAAAAGACAGGTGAACGCCACAACCTCAGCCACATCTTATACAAATAAGCTCATCAACGCCTGCAAACCCTTCCTTTCTCCATCCAGTTGCATTACCCTAGCCAGAGCGCTAGTGTTCACAAAAATTGACTACTGTAACACTCTCTTTCTCGGCACCTCAAAATGCAATCTGAACAAATTGCAGCTGCTACAGAACAATGCTCTCAGAGCCGCCCTGAGTATCCCGCAACACGCACACATCTCCAGCATCAGACAAGATGCTCATTGGCTCCCTGTTCGAGACCGAATCACTCTCAGATCCCTTGTTATTGTCCACAAATGTCTCTCCAATGACACCCCCACATACTTGGCAGGCAAGTTCTCTAAACACACCTCAACCATACGCCATACTCTCACTGCCTATCCGTCCCCAAATTCTCCTTAAAAAAGGCAGGTGGCTCCAGCTTCCCGGTACTAGCCGCCAAATTATGGAACGCTATACCGCTGAACCTTCGAGCAGAACCCTCCTTTTGGACTTTTAGAGCAAATGCATACTCCAGAGTTGGAAAAGTTCCTCCCCTCCGGCCTTTAAGAAATGGCTGAATTTGCTCACCTGGTCACGAAACTGCGAGGAGGAATACCTGACCATGCTCCCCGCCCACTCTCGCCCCAAGAACACCTGGGTTGAATTTAACACCTATCTTAACAACCAAAGTGAAAGTACACCCACAACTGACTTGTCCCCTGCCTCACAAGGGACATCCCCCACATCATGAGGCCTTATATCCTCTGCTTAAGGTTCGCCCTGATGCTATTGCTATGACTGCTGTACTGTGATTACTGTGTTGCTCAAGAATAATATGTTATACACATGTGTTGCCTTGATGTATGTGCCTTGTGAACCTCTGCCTGCAAAAATAAAAGTTTAAAAAATTAAAAAAAACAAAAACAAAATCATGGCTCGCCAACAAGAATTCCACCGCCATCTGACTTTCTTATTAAATGTACTTGTCTCCTTGCCGACCATCATGTAACCCACTCAACCGCACTTATTGTTATTTTACTGTATGTCTATACTATGCTGTAACCTCCTCTAAGTCTCCGGCGCCCAATTACCCCAGGGTTCGGCATGCAGTACAAATAAAGAAATGAAACTAAACTAAACAGTTCCAAGATGGCAGTTTAATACAAGGCGAAAGACGGAAAGACCGAAGTGGATTGCAAGGAGGGAAGTGCCCTTAACCTTTTCAACGAAAGGCCGTAACTTTTATGAGCCTTCATAGGAAACGTAAGACCTAGAATCAAAGTTGAAGAATCCAGCATTGTGTGTCGGAGGTACACAAGGCTCTCCCATGTTGACAGTCACGGCGGGGAGAATCGTTTGCTGCCGTGGTACTGTCCTTGGCTCCTACAGTAAAGCCCCAGTGAAGTTGGGTGACTTGGGGAGACTGATACCAGACCGGTCTGTGTGGAAACCAAGATTGCAAGCAACAACATTGTATAAAGAAAATTGAAGAGAACAGTGCATGACGCATATGTGGCAATCAAAGTGTATATAATTATACAGCAGATGAGTAACTGAACTTTGAAGCTAAAATACAATACCGTAAACCGAGTGGTCCGGCACCATGTGGTTGCTCATTCAAAAGTCTTTGTTAGGTATCGAACCAAAAGGTGAAAAATTTTAAAAGGAAAGGAATTGTGAAATCAAAGTGGTCCTGCAATGGGTCAAGCCAAACCCTGTGCACATTTGAAAGTCTTCCATAGTTGATGTTAATTGAAATTGGTCCAAGCCCTGCCTAGGGAGACTAATTGTGTTAAAAGGGATCTGAGCCTGGCTGAGGGTGATCCGGGGTGAACTGTGAGTCACCCAAAAAAGAATATCCTATGAACATTGTGTTAGGAGGATCTGAGCCCGGATGAGCGGGATCCAAGGTGACGAACACTGTGCTAAAGGGATCTGAGCCCGGCTGAGGGGGATCCAGGGTCAATAGCGAATCACCTAAATTAAGTACTTGTGAAAATCTGAAAGAGGAAAAGAATGTATCGTTAATTTGGTCGCATCAGGCCCTCTCAATGAAGAGACTTTGATAAACAAAGCGACTTGAGCACAGAAGGTCCTGATGGTAATGATTGAACTGCATCCTCATGCTAAAGAAGCCAGAGACTGCCCTTGTTGCCTGCTGAAAACGTGTGGAAGGGAGGCCAATGGCCTGAACATCCCGACATATCATTTTTTTTAACACTTCTTTCTTTTTCGTAACACTATTACCCACACTGTTTGTATTTAGAGGTAAGGATTGGCAATAGTTTTATTAGTAGGCCCTTTTATTTTGACAAGACACCACTAGGACTGCGTTATTATTAGTTGATGGTCGTAGCTTGCTCCCATCTGTAGATTTATGATTAGATAGGCGTTTATCAAACCCTTTTTGAAGTTCAATAAACACCCTTGCACTGTGGTCACTTGTGTCTGTCTTACTGTTGATATCATATCCCTGTTTTCTCATATACTTTCTCATTTAAAGCACAGTTCCTTGTATCTGACATATTTTCAATCTTTCTTTCCCTAATGTTCTCCTGGCAGTCAGTGGTGGATATGAAAAAAATGTGGTGGGGGATCCCACAACACAAGGGCCGGGGTGGGGGAGGATTTTGGGGTGGGGGGCATTGCCCGAGGGTGCAGGGCTTGTAGTGGACATCCAGCAATGCTGGAATATTAAAAAAATAAAAAATAAATAGAAAACAAAGCGCCTGCGACGCCAGCATTGCCTTTTACCACGGGCTTTGGCACTTGTGTGTAATGCACAATGCTCGCTACATGTACAAATGAAAGGTATCAGTTGTACATGTAAGAGCATTGTGCATTACACACCAGTGCCAAAGCCGCGGTAAAAGGCAATGCTGCCGTCGCAGGAACTTTTTTTTCTTTTTTAAGTATTCTAGCTTGTTTATGGGCTTGGGCCTTTGACTCTGGCCGGATCCTGAGATTCGGCTCCATATCTGGTGCCGGATCTCGGATCCGCCGAGAGCCGGCCCAATGACCAGCCCTGCTGGCAGTTGCCAATGCTTGTTTCCACACTCACAGTTCCCTGCATCGTATATATTGCCAGTCTTTCTTTTCATCTGCCTTGAATTCTCTTGGCAGTTGATAATGTTCAAGAATGCTCTAAACTTGCATCGGCTGTATTCAGTATTCATAAATGCTTATATTTACTTTCTCTTCGGTCTCCAAAAGTACTTATAGTTGCTTTCCCTTCATTCAATATTCAAAAGTACTTGTATTAGCGTTCACTTCATTCAGCATTCAAATGTACTTATTATTGGTTTTGGTTTATTTAAATCAATGTTCCTTGCCTGCTTTGCATATGTGCCTGCCAACCCGGTGTTTCCCCTTCATGGTACACTCACTGGTTGGATCTTATGGCTCTTCTGCATTGTCCTCTGCCGCCACAGGGATTCCCCTTCTCATGCGGCACCTTGCTGTTTCTCCCGGGGGCTTCACATGGCTTCTGCTCACCCTGCTATGCTCCCCCTGAAGCCTGGTATCCTTACCACAGCCTCGCTCGCTCTTGCTGGTCTCCCTCTTGTGACCTGAAACCAGCTCCCAGCTTTCATCCGCTTTGCTTCCTTCTGCATAAACTCAGCATCTTTGAACAAGTCTCGAGCACTAGCTGCACCGGTGATCCGGAGATGTCTGCATGCACACAGCAGTCCGTATTCCTGCTTCCACATCTGCCCCCATTTGTGAAAGGGTGTCGATGTTCCTACCACCATAATGAGTCCAGGAAAGACTATGCTGCTCACCATTAGAATAATAGTCCTGCCTTACTCCTGCTGTCTTCGTCCCAGTACACTGCAGATATGTATTAGCAAAATGAGGATGTGTCTGTTTTGTTGGTCTCTTCCTCTTCCCAGTAGTACACTGAGATAGGCATGTGTCTGCATTAATAAAATGAGTATGTGGTGTTCTAGTTGTTCTCTTCCTCGTCCCAGTATCACACTGGTGTTTCTTGGGGTATGTTTTAGGGGAAGAATAGGAAAAGGGGTGATGATAGCCTATAAAGGCTTGAGAGATGGAGGGTTAATTGTGAAAAGGGAATGGGGGATACCATGGGCCTCATTACAAGCTTGCCAGTCCGGATACAACGGTACTGGTAAGCTTGCTGGTACCATTATATCCGGACGGGCAAACTTAGAGTTGTGCCCGCGGGTGCCTTTCATTCCACCAGGTCTGACCTGGCAGAATGAAAGGCACCCGTGAGCACAGCATGTCGGATGCGCCGTGCATCCAACCTTCCCATTCCCATTGAGCCCTATTGGGAGCATCCCATTTCGGCACCCACGGATGGGCAATTACTGGGTCCTGCTGGGCCCTAATGACGAATTGCCCATTCGCAGGTGCCGGATTTTTTTGTGCAAGTTTGGAGGTACGCTGCCTGTATTACAGGCAATGCTACCTCCAAACTTGTAATGAGGCCCCATGTCTCACCAAAGACATCCTCTACCCATTCCCCAAGTCTCCTCCTCCCAGGTGATCCTCCCTCGCATATCCACCCCCAGGGTTGGTATCCAAAAATCAATGGCCTTTCCCTGGCCACCGGGAAGAAGGATACCGGGGAAAAGAAGTGAGGATGTCCTCAGATTCCTCACACAGGTCTAAGGGTCCAGCTACTCAATGTCCGATTGTTTGGGGCCAACAACACCCATAAGTAGGGGGGACAGCCTACAAAATGGAATGTTTTCTTGCTTTAAGCAAGGGAAAAAATAAGGTAACCAAGGATTCCCAGCATGATGCCGGGCAATATTCACAGCATGTGAATCTATGAAAGATACCAATGCTGAAGAACAGGAGTTACAGGTAAGCAACTTGCTCCTTCTCCCTGCCTTTCCAGGGAGCATGTGGTTGCCCGCAAACGCACCTTCTTTCGTGGGCCTCTGCAGGTCACGTGTGTAGGCACCTAGGAAGTGTGCTACGATCGTTTGGTCCCAATACATATTACTGGTGCCATGGTGTCTGTTGTGCATGCGAGCATGAGACCCACAGTGGTCCTTGATTGGACCACTGCTGATGTGCATGTGTGGGGCAGATCTTGCCATTGGTGGGCTGAGTGCGTACACTCACATGACTAAGGATAAGAAGAGGGGCCTTGCACCAGTTCATCAGATCCGAAGAAGGAGCCAAGCATCCTGAAGAGCCTAGCAGAAAAAAGGACAATCCCGAGACGCACTTGACGAGGTCTGACAACCGAATCCTGTGATATCCTGGTGGAGCCCTGCTCTGCACCTGATCTCAGAAGACTTGAAAAGGCACTTTGAACTTTTGAAGTGGTGGGACTTATCACTTGCAATGTCTCCTACTAACCCTGCAAGTGGGCCTGTTCGGAAATATCCCTGTGCCATCCAGTGGGCTGTGCAGGTTGCTGTGCAGGAGTGTCGCAGTTTCAATCTGAGACTTTGGGGAATCCTAGTTTGACCTCCAAGGCACCCTTCCACCAAGCTTTGTTGTCCAAGTACCTTTGGCCCGTGCCGTGAGATAGGCTGTGTCATACGGCTAGAACTGGGTCCCGTTGCATCACTGTGCTGCAGTCCAGGTTGCAACAGACTGTTTTCCCGCGTTTCTTCCAGTGCCCTAGTGACCTGCTGCATCAGTGTATTCTTCTTTTCTTCAAGGAATTGAACGTAGCCGCTCCTGTGCATTACCAGACCTGTGCCCACACCTGCAGCACCTGTGCATTTGGAAGCCGAACAGAGGGGGAGAAATCGTACCTCCGATGACCACCTCTAGACCAGCCACGTCTGGACCAAAACCAAAGTGCGGCGAGTAGTAAAGTCACTTACTGGTCTAAGGAAGGCATGGTATCAAACAGTAAGACGGACACAAGTGATCATAGATCAAGGGTGTTTATTGAACTTAATTGGGTTTGAAAAATGCCTATTTAATCCTAAATCTAAAGATTGGAGCAAGCTACAACCCTCAAATAATAACCCAGTCCTAGTCGAGTCTGTCAAAATAAAAGGGCCTATACTAATAAACCTTTTGCCAATCCTTACTTCTAAATACAAATAGTGTGGGAAACAATGTTATGCAAAAGAAAAGTCTTCAAGAAATATGTCCGAATATTTAAGCCATTGGCTTTCCTTCCCCACGTTTTCAGCAAGGGACAAGGCAGCACACTCGAGTTTAGCACACTCATTGGCTTCTTTAGCAGGAGGATGCAGTTAAAAACCTCAACATCAGCCCTTCTGTGCCAAAGTCTCTTTGCCATTGTCTCTTATATCAGGGGGCCTGATGCAACACGACAAACCTTCCTTTCTTCTTAGGATTTCACATGTACAACTTCTTGGATGATTCCCTGTTCACCCCCGAGTCCGCCTCCGCCGGGCTCAGGCCCAATTTAACACAGTTTTCATTGATCTCCCTCTGCTGGGCTGGCACCAACTTCATCTACTTTTCCAAGCTTTCTTTACTTCAAAAATCAGGATTTTGCTCAACCCATCGCAGGACAACTTCGATTCGCAATTACTCCCTCTCTTCTTGATATGATCTCATTCTCACTTTCACTTTGCCAATTCTCAGTTGGATACGTTACAGAGACTTTCGACCAAGCTCCCACGTGGTGCCGGACCAATTCAATTTTACTTGTGTCCTTTATCACACGCAGTTTGACAATGTTCGTTCCAGCGCTCGCCATAGAATGTTGCTGCTTGCAACCTTGGCTTCAACACAGGCCGGTTTTGTATCAGTCGCCCCAACTCATCGGCTGTGTTGATTTCACTGATGCTTCTTTGTTCTTACAGCCAAGGACAGTACCACAGCGGTTAGCGCTTCTGCCCGCCTTGATTATTGACACGGGAGGGGCCCGGGTACCTCCGACACACAATGCAGGATTCTTCAGCCTGGTTTCCTGGTCTTGTGATTTCTTTTCTTGAGGTTTTGGGAAAGTAACGGTTCCTTGTCGAAAAGGTTAAGGGAACTTTTCTCCTTGCGATCCCTTTCTATTTTGCCATCTTTCTTCTCTCGTTAAACTGCCATCTCAGAACTGCTGTTTCCTTGTGTGCCTTGCCTCGCTCAGAGTGTGCTCTCGTGCTCCGCCTTTTATCCGTGTGGGAAAGCTTAATGGAAGTCAGGTGTGTATGATGGTCAGTAATTGCCAGACCTCGCCTGACCATTGTATTGGCACACGTTAGGTATACGGCTCGGATGTTGGTCTGTTTTCCCTCATTGCGGGCTGTCCGTGTGAAAGTGTTCGTGTTGTAAAGGGGGTGCTGTAGAGTTAATAAATGTCCGATCTGGTAGGATGGGGTAAAGGTGTTACAGAGAATGGCATACAGTGTCTCTCTGGTGTCCCACTCCGATTCCACAAAGACCCCTCAGTCATGTGATCCTCCTGCACTGATCCACCCCCAGGAACTGGATCCAAAAGCGATGGCTGTGTCCTGGCCACCTGGATGACAGATCCTTGGGGACTAGTGGGTGAAACACCTTCTGGTTTCTCACACCGGTGACCCTTTGTTCATCCAATCATAATTACGCATTGAACGTTAATTGGTGGCCTTCCTGTTGGCTTGGGTAGTATTTGCCGCCTAAAGCCCTCCGAAAAGTCAGGGACAGCTTTGTTCACTGTAGCAGATCCTCTCCTAACTCTTGGAACCCTGTTTCACCCCTTCAGAATTCTTCCCCTTACTTTTTCCTGCTCCCTAAGAAGAACTTTGGAACTTTATGCAATAGTGTGCGCTTTATATGTGCATTGAACATTGAGCAAATTTTCCTACCATATTAGGGATGGACCTAAAAAGTTAGGTTTGCCATCTCTGAAGACTGTTGGTGCTACAAAAGGTATTCACCCGTTTCCTTTGCAGGTATTGGTTGAGTTATTAACTTTCTGGGGAGGGAGGGAGGGAAGGAGAGAGGGAGGGTGGGAGAGAGGGAGAGATTGATTCTGAGGCTTGTGGAATCTGCTTGGATCACATGCTGTGCATAGGCCGCCATCTAGTGAAAGCTGCGGAGTATTACAGTTTGTTTTTCGGAACTCGAAAAGGGGCATCGAACTAGGGCGTGCCAGTAATACTATCCCTAGTGTGACGTCCACTGTACCCTTGATCCCTCATGCGTGTAGGACCCTCAGATTGTCTTTTCCGCCATACTGTTGGACGCATATTGCAGAGTTCCCTTGGCATTTGCCAATTATTCCTAAATATTGTTAAGAATTTTCCCCGTTATCTTCCATCCTACGTCGAAGATCGACGTCAGCGAAGATCGAGGGAACCAGCCATCGAAAACTACACAACGGACCTTGGGCCTTGGAAGGCCTCTGGCCTCGGCCATGTACAATAAGGGACAGTGGGGGGTAGTCATAACTTTCCCACATTTATTTCCTACATATACACAGCCTGCTGCCAGATTTACACATATGGAGAGTACTCCTTTGAAATTCTGCCCTAAGTGTAACAGGAAGTTTCCCTGGGTAGATAAGCACAATACATGCAGTCTGTGTGTCCCACAAGACCATTCCGAGGCCCCTAAGGGACCCCTAGTGGCCCCTAGGGGACCCTCGCGTATGGTAACAAGGCACAATCACCACACACGAACTGATACGCCAGACAGGAGGTTGTATTCCCAAAAGCTAGGGTTTATTGCAAAGCAAATAGTCTCAGTTGGCCAACTGGGTCTCACGCCCCGCCACGTGTGTCTCCAGACCCAGAGGGACGCAAGAGAGCGAATCATTGTACAACAGTTACATATATACAAAGCGAGCATCTTACAATCAGTGGTGACACATTCAATACTGCCCATAATGTATTTCCTTTGAATTGGGTTCGATGACTGACAATTGTGATGAGCATGACACCTTCAGACATTCATTTTAGCAACAGTTTGCAATTTCGTGAGCCTGCAGACACAATTCTTTGTTTTAGAGAACACATTGCTTCTGTTTTTGCAAGCAAGCTGTGTGCAGGGGAGAGACACATTCCAGGCCTCGATATCTCCTAGTTTCTATTTGTGTGCTAGGGGCCAACTCGCTCTCCAGGGCTCAGGGAAGGGGGGCCGCAAAGAAGAGCATAATTCAAGCTATTAATTGTTCGTTTCTACCATTTCTACCGCATGAGCGAGACTGGCTGGCACCTGTCTAATGATTAAATGCCTTGTTGCTTACTTCCAAGGATTTGTGAGGGAGGAGACTGGGCATTTCTTTCTGGGTCGCCTGCGTAATGTTTCAACAAGTATCTCGCAGCCTTGCTCTATGCATGAACAATAATGTAATAGTGGAGCAGAATAAGCTTTCAGCAAAGCAGTTTCAACAGAAGGCAAAAGGCGAAAGTTAAAAACAAAATGGCGATTTCAATCACATCAAGATGGCCGCACTTTAGTCAAGCTTATAGATGTGTATTTCTAATACCAAACAAATGAGGCGGTTGGTCTTCGGCCAACAAAATACATTGCCTCCATTATTGAGGGCTACCTACTTTTTCTGGACTGATAAACCCTCCTTTTGGCCGTATGCCAAACGCCTCATCCATACATTGCATCCTCTTCTGACCAAGTATCTGATTCTGAATTTTGCATACTACTAGTTTCCTCCTCAGTGTAATTGCCATCAATATTAATTGACATGAATTCTTTTACTGTCTTCATTTCATCATTTATTTGAGTATCTGATTTAGTAGTGCTCTTTTTTGTTACTATCTGTACACACTCCTCACTTATTTCAGTGCAAATTATAGGTAAGCAGTGTATACAAAATGATGTCATGAATATTCCTAGTACTGCTATTAGGATCGCAACTAATTTCCATCCCCATGAGCGTAATACTTCCCAGAACCAGGAGCTTATGTTCAATTCCCAACTTCCTTCTGGGGGGTGAAGGTCAGAGCTCAAAACATGCAACTTTCTTATTGCTTCGAAAATCGTAGGGGAGGAATCGCTTACAAATACACAACATGCTGATCCCACGATTGTCATGAATTGCAGGGTGCGCCCCTTTTGGGCCTCATGGTCCCTGTCACAACAGGCATATACACATTAATACCTTCAACATGGCCGTCCAACGCATTCCCTTCTCGCTCCATGCGTTGGACGTAACCTTTCTCTATTTCTAGACCACGCCTTCCGCGGCTCCGCGCGTCTCAATGCTTTTGCGAAGTAGCGACCAAACGTGTGCTCCATAGCTCGCGGTTCTTCTCCTTTCCACTCCGCTTTCCTTTCCTTGAACCTCCCCCTTCTTCTTCCTCCTGGATTCTAGTTCTAGCGAACTTACCTTGCCTCCTGGATTCCTGGATTCCTGGATTCCTGGATTCGGTCTCCTGGAAAACTGAACGCATTCTGGATTCGGCAGAGACAAGGGCCGCCTTCTTCAAAACCCGTTCCATCCGAAAGAAGGCAGCATCCAAGGACACCGGTAAAGAATGGATTCAGGTGAGAAGGGGGGGGGGACTCCTTGACAACGATTTTACAAACTCCCCCACGATCAACCAGAATTACATCAAAAGCCATCCTATTTTGGAGTGTCATTAATGTAATTCCTTTTTCCTCTAATGTCATATTGTATAATATAGCCATTGTTCCATTTATTGTTTTCTCTAATATTCTCGACAGTTGTCTTATATTATAAGAGTTTATTGCTTGGCCCCAAAATGGTATGAATGATTTTGCTACGTCTTCCGCGATTAAAACTCCTTCCCCATCTCGCCGTGGTCTTGAGCTGGACAATTTGGCTATATCTGCTGTTCTTGAAAGGAATACTCCCGGGAACAGAACTCCCAAATAACAAGTCCCTCCCCAGTTTCTAGGTAACCAGGGTTACGCTTTTTCTCCACATATGAAATAAACAGGGTCACCTACATAAACTGGTTCTACCTCTTTATCAAGGAATGCTATATTCATACATATAGTGAATGTCCCCACTGAATAGGAGCCCTTCTTCCTTAGGCAAAAGTGGACAGAGCGTGGACTGTAGTTTACTATATAGGAGGGGGGCACTGTATCTTTATTTCCTTCTGGGTTCATATGAAACGTGATTACAGACGATTTATAGGGCACAAATAATCTATCTTGTGGCATCACTACTGGTGTGATCAATCGTGCTTTATGAAATATAGACCAACCTACAGGTTTCATAATAATCTCCTCAAATTCATTCATATTTGTTCTGTCTAATTGACCAGTTTCACTTTTGTTCCATTTCCCATAATATAATTTGTATTTGTATTTGTATTTTATTTATTTGTAATGCGCACCTAACCCGAGGGTAGCCAGGCGCAGAGGCAGCAAGAGGGTTGCAAAGCTTCGTTACATACGGTGTGGTGAGGTCCAGCTAGGGTTACATTGCCGGACGTATCACGCCAAATAGGAGGGTAGAACATGTACATTAGAGGCAGTACTATAGACATATTTACATTAACTGAGTAGGGGTAGAACATGTACATTACGGCAATACTATAAACATATTTACATTCAATGAGGCGCCACATGGTAGTGGCGAATATGGGTCTCTAAAAGTCATTATGAGTCGAGAGATTTGAGCCAGTGGACGGTCCTAGCTCTGAACTGGTGGTAGGGTAGGTCCTCCCTGCACGACAGAGGGGAGTTCCAGAATTGTGCTTCTTTTACTGGGAAGCTGTTTCCTCCAGATGTAGTACGTTTAAACCTGGGCACCAGAAGAAGGTTGGAGCTGGCCGTTCTCGCGGGGCGGGAGAGGTTAGGTCTAGTAAATCTGGCGGTGAGGTATTGGGGGGCTGCTTGGTGGAGGCATTTATGAATCAGAGACACTGATTTAAGGAATATCTTGTCCTTGGTGGATAGCCAATTAACAGATCTTCTGGAATCTGAAATATGGGCTTTCTTCGGGATACTAAGGGCCGCACTGAGGGCATTGTTTTGGAGGATTTGGATTTTGTTAGAGATATATTTGTTGCAGCCTACATATAAGGCATTGCAATAGTCCAACTTGGACAGAATCAGCGCCCTGGCCAAGGTGGTGCAGTTGGTGGGGGAGAGAAAGGGTTTGGCTGCCCTGATAAGTTTGCAAGTGTAGGAAGTGGCGGAGGCCATTTCGTTCACTTGTTTGTTGAAGGTAAGGGTGGAATCTAGATAGAATCCGAGGGTTTTAACCTCCTTAGCTACCATGATTTTGTTGTTGTCAATTATGAATGAGGAGTATTTGTGGCCCAGTTTGTTGAGGTAGTGTGTGGAGCCTAGGATGAGAAGTTCCGTCTTGTCATCATTCAGGCATAGTCCGTGTGAGGCCATCCATGCCTGGATGATGAGGTACACTTTATTAACGAAGGCCAAATCCTTTTCATAATCCCCCGACAACGGGATGAGGATCTGGGTATCATCGGCGTAATTAGTTTAGGTGATACCCAGATCGTCTAGATCATCAAAAAGGGGCTTCGTGAAAATGTTATAAAGTGTAGGGGAGACGCACGATCCTTGCGGTACGCCGCACGTGATCGGGATAGGGTCGGCTGCTGCTGTTAATGAGAAGACTCATCGTACGGTTATTAAGGAAGGATTGGATCCAGTTAGTTGCATCTTGAGAGAAGTGGGCAGCTATTTGTAGGTGGTTGCACAAGATCTCATGGTCGACCAGATCGAAGGCCGCAGAGAGATCAAGGAGAAGCAATAGTGCTGTCTTCCCCTGGTCTCTCAACTCATCTATCTGTGCCTTGAGATCTATGAGTGCGGTTTCTGTTCCGTGTTGTGGCCTGAAGCCTGATTGACGGACGCCTAGGAGCTGGAAGTGCTCAAGGTAGTGTTGGATCTGTTGGTATGCTATTTTATCGATGATTTTAAGGAGGAAAGGTACTGTGGTAATAGGGCGGTAGTTAGTTGGGGTGGATGGGTCCAAATTCGGTTTTTTAAGCAGAGGGAGGACCCAGGACTGTTTTAAATTATTAGGCACGGTGCCTGATGTGAAAGACGCATTTATTAGTTTGGTAATACATGGTGCGAGATCACGGGCAGCATCCTTAATCAGTTGAGCGCGGCATAAGTCTCTGTGGCAGTTTGAGGGTGAGAATAGTATTCTCTACCTCTTTGGTGGATACTTTGTGGAAGTTAAAGGAGGGGTTAAGTGCTGGGGGGGAGGATTGAGTCGGGTGAACCTTTTTGTGGGAGACGGTACTCTGCTTGGTGGAGGAGAGTAGAGATTCTTTTTTAGTCTTAAGGGATGAGATTTTGTTCGCTAGGGCATTTTGAATGCCCGTGCACCAATTTTTATTTTTGATACGCGGATCAGGTACTTGAATCGGGGATTCAATCTCTTTAAGTATTGTGAAAAGCTCTCTAGTGTTGGATTTGGCTTGTAAGATTCGCATGCTGAATGACGATTGTTTGGCCAGTATAATTTCTTTTTTTATATTGGGAGGCTAGACTACTCAAGTTTTTTTTTGTTTTTTTCTGAAGGGGAAGCTCGCCAGATTTTTTCACAGCGTCGCTTTTCCTGTCTGAGGGCTTTGAGATGAGGCGAGAACCAGGAGTTAATGTGTTTCCGGGGCTTACTCTTTTTTAGCTTCAAAGGGGCTATAGCGTCGAGGGATGAGAGCATGATTTTATTGTAGATATCCACCATCGTGAGGGGATCAGTGTGGTCCGGGATGGCATTCAAGGTTGGTGTGATAAGCGGGATCAGGTTTTCCGGGGTGATGTTTTTTTTATTTCGGGATTGGACAGCTGGAGCTATGCTATTAGCTTGTGCTGGGGTTGCCTTTAGGGTAAACGAGATCAAATAGTGGTCTGTCCAGGGCTGTGGGAGTATGGCAGAGACCAGGACTGGGCAGTTGTGCACAGCTAGCCAGTCCAGAGTTCTCCCTTTGATATGGGTAGGTTCTCCAGGACGCGTAGCATGCAGCACTCAATGGCAGTGGCTGCACATACCAACCTATTCCCTTACCACCATGCTGTGGCAAGCGGGCACACACCCAACAATTATTTTTTTTCTCAGTATTGAGTGAGTCATATTCATTATTAACAATAATGTGTTATTTCCATATCCTTCCCTCTGTCATTCTTCCATTGGGGTCAAAGGGTAAGTAATTACATGGGCCGGGCTTTCAGTAGTGGAGATGTTTCTAATAGGCAAAAGCACTTCCAATGGGTGTATTTCTTCTAAGTACCATAATACCAGTACTGTCATTATTGGGGCTAATATACTCCTCACACACATGACTATTGTTAAGATCAGCATACAATTTTTTCGGCAATTTCTTTTTTGTAACCTTCCAGTCCCTATAGTTAACTCATTATCAGCAGTGGTGCAGGAGGGGGCAAAAGCTGGTTCCAGCATTTTTCTCTCGCGGTTCTTCTTCTCCAACAATGTTCGTCGTGAATATCTCTTATCGTTGCACTCGCTCGAATGTCAATAAGTTTGGAAATGTCAACAGTTAGCTCTGTAGTTAGCTCTGCCAGTTCTCAGCAGCCTGATTCGCTATACGTTGGGCAAGATTTCTGTGCATCTGCACATTGCTCAAAGAACTCCAGAGCAGTTATCAATTGCCTTCGTACCATATGAACCCCTCTTGTCTGTGAGGGGTGATCTACACATGGATTTTTTCTTCTTTTCACAGATAGCACCGGGGAGCCGCATTCTTGAGCTGTCGATTTGCACCACCCTCACGCCACTCTCCCCTAGGCCTCCACTTCATCCGTGATGGGAAACAGAGGCAACAAAGATCAAAAAGAAATGGAGATTTGATCACTCCTTCTTCCGAGGCCGCAAATTATACTGCCTTGCTCCTGGTATCGTGTGATCAATGAATAGGGCGGGTGCACTTCCAGACTCAGGCTCGTGATTGGCGCAATGACAGATGGGCGCCAGAGTGATGATTCAGACTTTGTGTCAGCCAGCAGTGATGCAGGTTCTGCTGGACAACGTTGGGGCACTCTTTGCCCTTTCTCCTTCTATAGCAATTTTTTTCAGGCTTTGTTTCAGGCTTTATTTCAGGATCAGACAGATTTTTATTGCCAAAGAACTGGCAACAATTTCTTTCGTTTCTGGGGCCGCTGTCTCTTTTTGGTCGTCTCGATCAGGCAGTTGTTTCAACAGTGATGGGATCTTCTTAGCATGCGTTGCATGTATCCACGCCATCCTCCAGTCCACGCGGATTGCAGTCTGTGTTGCCAAAAGTATCTGGTCGGGTCCACGCCATCTGGGTGCAAGCGATGACTTTCTTTGGAAATTCTTCACTAGAACCCACTCTCCAGGTTCCAGGGAATGCCCCGGACCAGTGTACCTGACGGGTAGAGCCTCCTGCACCTACTGATGAATCAAACGCAATTTCTGCATTAAAATGTTACAATAGGTACTGAGCACAGGATAGTCTACTTCGTTTAGCCGCTTTGGCTGTGGTGCACACCAAACATTCGCCGGCCTCCCCATTACGATCTCGTACGGGGAGAGCCCAGTTCTTGCCTGCACAGATGTGCGCATGCAAAGTAACGCTAGCGGTAATGCGTCTACCCAATGCAACTTGTTTCCTGCACAAATTTTACTTATTTTGGCCTTTAATATGCTGTTGTGACGTTCAATAAGACCGGCACTCATGGGGTGCCTGGAGCAGTGGAATCTCTTGTCAATCTGGAGACCTGCGCAAATCTGTAATATCACTGCGCCCACAAAATGCGGGCCATTATCTGACCATATGACCCGGGGCAGACCTAACCGTGAAAAATTCCTTAAACATTACTTTTGCAGTGCTCATGGCGGTTCACTCTTTTAATGGATATGCTTCCACTCACTTACTGAACGCACACACAATGACTAAAACGTACTTCAAGTTTTGGCACCTCTCCATCTCTATGAAATCAAAATGGATTACCTCAAATGGCATAGAGGGAGCGCCGAAACTGCCTGTTAGTCACCGTTCCCTTCCCCACATTGTGTTGCAAGCACGTAATACAATTTTGTACCAGCCTTTTGGCATTTTTATTTATGTGTGTGTTCTGCCATACTGTGGCTAAATGCTGGACTATCTTTTTAGCACAAATGTGTGTAGGACTGTGGGCCATTGTGACCATTGCAGTTACATAGGAGTTGGGCAGCATCCAGTTTCTATTCTTCTTGTCTACCCAGCAACCTTCTAGATCTAATCCTGCAGAGCCCTTAGCCCACTCTTGTATCTCGTCAGCAGTGGCTTCTGCCTTCATCTCTTTAACAGTAGCAATTCCATTTTCTATTATGCAGGGTACTTCCTCAGACTGTACTGTCAACATTTTGGTATTCAAATCTGTGGCAGTTTGCTTCGCAATCCTGTCTGCAAACGCGTTTCCCTCTCCCACTTTACATGTTACTTTTTTATGCGCCTCGCATTTCACTATTGCTAGGCGCTTTGGACACATAAGTGCAGACAGCAATCGTACAATCAAGGGCCATGTTGAATTCTGGCTCCATGTGATGTCAAGAAACCCCTCTTAGCCCAGAGTCGGCCAGTTATGAACCACGCCAAAGGAGTATTGGCTGTCAGTATATATGTTTACACTTAGATTTTCAGAAATCTCACAGGCTCTGGTCAAAGCTATTATCTCTGCTGCTTGTGCGGAGTTGTAGGGGATTCTTTTGCTCTCTACAATTCTTTTCAGTGTAGTGATGGCATAGGCAGCAGTTGATGTGCCATCATGTAATTTAAAACAGGAGCCGTCACAAAGCAGTTCTCCATCTGGCTCTTTTTGTAGGGTATCTGTTAAATCAATTCTTCCTTTCGTTTCTTCCTCAGTGACCATTAAACAATCAGGGGGAGGTGATTCATTCTCCCCTAATTCTTCCGTGGGCAGTGGCATTAATTCTGCAGGATTGAAAGCGCTACACCTCATAATTTGGATGTGTGTCGCGAACAGGACAATTTCATATCTAGTCAATCTAGCAGATGTGAGGTGTTGCATTTGAGTTCTATTTAATAATACGTCTATGGCATGTGGAACCATCAAAATTAAGGTGTGCCCCAACACCATTCCTTCAGTTTGTTTCACTGACGCAGCAGCCGATGCAACAACGCACAAACAACGTGGTAGTGCACGCGCTACAGGGTCCAGCGCAGAAGAAAAATAGCCGCATGGCCTATTTCTTCCACCTTGTTCCTGTGTCAAAACAGCCAACACGCAGCCTTCACTCTCATGTACAAACAATCTGAACATTTTTTCATAGTTTGGTGTGCCCAAAACTCGAGCGGAACACAATGCAGTTTTGAGCAGATCAAATGCTCTCTGACATTCTTCATTCCATTGCAAAGGCATCACAGCATCCTTTTTTGTCAATGCCACCATTGGCTTCACAATCAATGCAAAGTTCACAATCCACTGCCGGCAATAAGAAGCCATGCCTATTATAGCTCTGACTCCTTTCTGTGTTTTTGGAACAGGCATACCAGATATTCTCTATTCTTTCTGGTGTCAGTCTTCTCCCCTCTCTCGAAAGTAGGTAGCCCAAATAAGCCACCTCCTTTCGACAATATTGGAATTTCTTCAAGCTTGCTTTATGGCCATGTGCTGCTAAGTGTGACACCAATAAAACAGTACTTTTTTTACAAACCTCCTCTGTATCAGCAGCGATGAATAGATCATCTATATATTGTAAAAATACACAACCTACCGGTAATTCTAGCATATCTAGCTGTTCTTTCAATGCCCTGCTGTAAATACTCTGACTCTCTGTGTAGCCCTGTGGAATGCGAGTAAATGTGAATGATCGTCCTAATGTAAAAGCAAACAAGTATCTGCTTTCCTTATGTACTGGAATGCTGAAGAATGCATTCTTCAAGTCTATAACACTAAAATATTCTACCGAGGCGGGAATCATTGTCAAAATCATGGTGACATCTGGGAGCAATGGGAATTGAGGGTCAACCACTTTGTTTAATGCGCGCAGATCAATTATGAAACGATATGGTACTTCATTACCTCCTTTCTTATATACTGGGAGAATGGGGCTGTTACATATACTGTCTGTAATCTCTTCAATCACCCCCAGTTTTACCAAATCTGAAACGATACTTTGCATTCCTTTCCCTCCCTCTGCTGAAATTTTATACTGTGGAATACGCGGTAGCGTTACTCCTTCTTTTAGAACAATCTTTACTGGCTCTATTTTCAAGCATCCCACATTATTGTCATTCATCGCCCATATGCAAGTTGGCACTTTACTCAATTCTCCTGGCAAAGGTTTGGACATACATTCAGACACTGGTACATTCTGTGGCGAAATTGTCAAGAACACTCCATTAGGAGTGCAATGGATAACTGCACTTAGTTTTTTCAACAAATGTAATCCCAAAAGATTTTCCCCACAATTTTCTGTTAAGAGAAATGGACATTATTCAGTGAATGGACCTAATGTTACTGGTACTGATTGGGACACTGGATTGATTACTGGGGTACCTGCAAACCCTACTGAAATATTGCTTTGCCCTGACAGTGGTATTTCCGGACCCAAGTGATGGTCTATCGAGCACTTTTGCGCCCCTGTATCTACGAGAAAGCTATGCTCTCTATTCCCGACTTTCATTTCTACGTAGGGTCCTTTTTGATTCACAGGAATAGACAGACACTGTTTCCGACCCCTGTCTTGGGCTGTCCTATTGAGGGAACAACACATCATCCGATGTGTAATCACTATTATAATACGTATTTAGTTGTGTACCAAAAATGTTTCCGCCCTTTCCTCTATTCCGCTCACTCTGATTTCCATACTGTGGGTTCTGTTGGCTCTGATTTTGGCTAAAAGCAGTCTGATTTTGAGCGTGGTTCTGATTCTGGATAACATTTCCTAGATCATTTTGGTGCTGCTGCATATTGTTTCTATTCTGTCCATTTGTTCCTGGGTGTCCCCTATGCTGTCTTCTCTGACCATATCCATTTCTATTTTGTAAATGTGGACATTGCGCTCGCCAGTGACCTTCCTCTCTGCAGTACGCACACTGATTTATTCCTAGAGGCCCTCCATGCATATTTGTATTACTTCTGCCTTGCGCGTTCCCTCTCCCTCTATTGTGTCCCGTCACTTGCTGAAATAGCACCCTTGTTTTCAAATGCACCCTATCCTTCACCTATTTCTCTTTCTCTGTATTCACTCTGTTCTCATAATATTGGGCCATATGCAATACTTCTCTCAACGTTTTTGTTTGCCATGCACTTTCTGATGTCATTATTAAGTTTTGAATTGGAGGTATTAACCCTCTCACGTACTTATCAACAAATAGTCTTTTACCTGCTTCTGTGCTTACGCTCTGTCCACTAAAATCCGTAAATACTTCCTCAAATCTATTGAAATAATCTGTGGATAACTCATCCTTGCCCTGAACACATGCAGTTAATTTGTCCCATACAATTCTTTTTTCTGGAACAATTTCCTTCAATTTTTGTATTATCCATGCTGGTAACGCTGCCATATTTGGCGATGCTTTTTCGTCTGCCTGTCTATTCTTATCCTCTGCTACTAGATATGCCCAAGTGGCACCATAGGCCACATCAACATCGACTTTTCTTATTTGCTTCCATATATCTGCTGGCACAACTACTGGGAATATTAAATCTATATCATTCATCGTGAACATGGACAATCTTAAATAGGACTCTATTTCCTTATAGAATCCCGCCGGATTCTTTCTTAAATCGGGAACCGTCTGTTTTATATTATTCACTTCCTGTCTGGAGAAGGGGACATGCACATATTGTGCTGTATAATGTGCTTCGGTTACCTGCGCTGGAGCTCCATCAACACCAGAAACTTCTACTTTTGGTACAAAAGTAGGTGGGACTTCTCTCATGGGAAATGCTGCACTCACTTTTCCTCCCCCTTCTCTCATATGCAATATTATTCCCAAATCAAGTGATAAGGCTGTTTCTCCTGTTCCACGTTCTAATGCTCTCTTGTATATCGCCATCAATTCTGGGGGCTAGCATTCTTATCATATATATCTTTGTCCTGTAAATATTCAACCATTGTCTGCAGTGCTTTTCTTTTCATTGGCAAGGGGTATTCATCAAATATTTCATGTATTTCCATTGTGGGAATACTAGGATCTGTAATCCATTTTAACGCCTCTTATACATATTTTTAGTTTTTCACTCGCCTGTCTTGACGGCGGAAGAAATCGCTGCTGTACGTATGGTATCGCCGCCTCCCTCCTGTCTCTCCTAACATCTTTATTCCTATACCCTGGCATGGCAAACATTTCAGCATATGCATCATCAAGTTCATTCTTCAATTCCAAAATCCTCTCTACATGTTCCTTTATCTCTCTCTCTACAACGTGCTAACGCATTCAAATCCAACAACTTCTGCAGCGGTACTCTCCCAATTAACTGCTTCCATCTCCCCATTAAATATTCCCCCATGCATTCCAACAATACCTGTCTTTCATTGCTCCTCCTGAAACCATACATCGAAGCCAGCGTCGACGTTTCATCATTCCCGTCTATATACATCTCTGCCTGTTCTTGCAACTCCTGTTTTCTCTCCTTGCTAATCGCTCTACGGATCACTCTAGTGCATTCACTTTGTCCCATCCCCTCTTCCCCTGTTTTATCTTCTCTTCTATCTGTGAGTTCAAGTTAAATGGCCGGAGGTGCGGATGGGACAGAAGCAATCTCTTGGGAGGGAGGTGCAGATGGGACAAGGGGAACGGGAGGTAACTGTTGCAGCGCTGGCTGGCTAATGGGAGGCGCTGGTTGTATGATCTGTGGCTGTGCTGGGATCTGAACAATAGGGAGGGGCTGAGCAACTGAAGGGGGCTGAGCAATAGACACTGGTGCGATCTTCTTAGTCTCTCTTGTTGGGCGCTCTCGCCTTGTTTCAGTTAGTATTTTGCTTATTAACTCATCTGATGAATGCAGCTCTTGTTGTGGATATATCTTGTCTATACTCAACTGACCACGTCTATCTGATTTTCTCAAGCTCTCATCCCACTCCTCCTCCTGCTTTTCTTTCACTCTGTCTGCTTTCGATTTATGCCTGCGTGCATTCTTCTCTCTGCTTTTCCAACGAAGCATAGCTTCCTTCCTGCAGTCTCTAAGGACATCAAATGCCGCAGGATGTGTTTTCTTTTTCAACAGCATTTTTTCTAAATAATCTATCCTCAAAATCTCAAAACTCCCGTGATTCGGCCATTGTAAATCTTCCTCTTTTCTGGTTTGCCTATGCCAAATTTCATAAAAACATTATCGCCCCTACACCATACTTCATATACATCTCATACGCCGGCGACCCCACGGGTGGCGCGACCTGGCCAGTTTCCAAAGATTGTCTACCGCAGTGGAAAAATCCCACTAAGGTAGACAATACCCCAGGCATGTTTTAACCTTACCCTTGGCTAATCAACCTTACGCTGGGCATTTGATTTTGCAAAATCAACTCTCAACCAATATCAGGGTTACTTCGAATCGGGGCACGACTCATCTGATCAATCAAGTCGTCTTTCAAGACGCAATTCGTCCGTATACTGACGCAACCAATAATCGTCGTGTCTGCATATCTTGGCTCACTCTGCCTCGTTTCAGGACCCTCCCCTTCTTGTTCTCTGGCCGGACACGTCGAGCAGAGATCAGTTGTGTACAGATCTGCAAAGGAGTCTCACCACTTTCACAGGGGCTGCCCGAACACCTCTTGATCCCGGCTCGACCGTCTCATCCTCGCCGTTTTCTCCGCCTTCCTTATTTTACAACGTACACGATGGAACAAGTGGGGGAGGGTCCCTATTCGGGTGCCATTTTGATGTGGCCCCTAGGGCACCCTCGTGTATGGAAACAAGGCACAATCACCACACACGAACTGATAACGCCAGACACAAGGTTGTATTCCCAAAGGCTAGGGTTTATTGCAAAGCAAATAGTCTGAGTTGGCCAACTGGGTCTCACGCCCCGCAACATGTGTCTCCAGACCGCGAGGGACGCAAGAGAGCGAATCATTGTACAACAGTTACATATATACAATACATATATACAAAGCGAGCATCTCACATTCAGTGGTGACACATTCAATACCGCCCATAATGTATTTCCTTTGAATTGGGTTTGATGATTGACAATTGTGACGAGTATGACACCTTCAGACATTCATTTTAGCAACAGTTTGCAATTTCGTGAGCCTGCAGACACAATTCTTTGTTTTAGAGAACACATTGCTTCTTTTTTTCCAAGCAAGCTGCGCGCAGAGGAGAGACACATTCTAGGCCTCGCCATCTCCTAGTTTCTATTTGTGTGCTAGGGGTCAACTCGCTCTACAGGGCTCAGGGAAGGGGGGCCGCAAAGAAGAGCATAATTCAAGTCATTAATTGTTCGTTTCTACCATTTCTACCGCATGAGCGAGACTGGCTGGCACCTGTGTAATGATTAAATGCCTTGTTGCTTACTTCCAATGATTTGTGAGGAAGGAGACCGGGCATTTCTGTCTGGGTCGCCTGCGTTATGTTTCAACAAGTATCTCGCGGCCTTGCTCTATGCATGAACAATAATGTAATAGTGGAGCAGAATAAGCTTTCAGCAAAGCAGTTTCAACCGAAGGCGGAAGTTAAAAACAAAATGGCGATTTCAATCACATCAAAATGGCCGCACTTTAGTCAAGCTTATAGATGTGTATTTCTAATACCAAACACATGAGGCGGTTGGTCTTCGGCCAACAAAATACATTGCCTCCATTATTGAGGGGTACCTACTTTTTGTGGACTGATGACGTGTCGGGCTGGTAAGCTCTTCAAGACAAAAACACTTAAGGACCGCTCGACGAAGGGCTGGGCCCACTACGCCAGGCAGCTAGAGGCCATGGACGTTGAGGGATCGTTCAGCGATGGCAGCAACGCCGCTGTATCGGACGGCGAGGGCAGAGGGGTATCTTCAGATACACACGCGCAAGCCCCCGACCTCGGAGGACTGGCCTGTGGCCCAGTTAAAGGGACAACACCCGGCGGCAGAAGCGCAACCCTCACCACTTCCTCTAAACACATCAACCCTAACGCGACTCGACGCGCATGTCGATGGATCGGCAACGGAAGGCACAGAGAGAGTGGTCCAACGATTCTGTGTCCTCTGGGCGTTCCTGTTCACGATCGCCACATGACAAAGACCAACCGTCCGCAGTTGAAAAAGGTGCCACACTCCCAATAGTTCCAGAGGCTCGATCGTCAGAAGACGATTCTGACCTCTATGCTCCCAAGTCAAAGCGTGTATCGTCTACTCCTGAGGTTCGGCGCCCTCCATCTACTACTTCCGAATCTCGACGTGAAGCGTCAAAGACCACCTCCGAACTTCGATGAGAAGAGTCTAAACCCTCGGAATCCCCTAAAATCCCAGGAAAACATTCCTCTAGTCACGGGAAGGGGGATAAAGAACATAAGAAACCTTCAGAACACCATAAGGAAAAACAAAAGGCTCCTAAAGTAATAGGGAAGTCTAATGTCTCTGAGACTACTCCTAACAGTAAAATTGTCCCTCCTTCTCCTCATGATATGGGCATGGATGAGGAACCAGAACAAGAGAGGTTTATTCCCAGTTCCAAGGAATGGAACTCAGCTAATATTGGTAGGGTGATGAGAAGGATGTCATTTATGAGAAAGACCCTAACTATTTTCATAGCTATACTAACACCCCCGCTACCTCTGCCCCTTCGGGGTCTAAGGACACTCAGCCCCCTGCTAAAAGACTCTGTCACAGACTCTTTGGTGGTTGAATCTTACCACCCCGAATCATACTGCGAGGAGACAGAACCACAAATGGTAGATGACCAGACAGGGGTCTCTTATTATGGGGATGACGAGGACCAGGAGGAGGATGAGGCTGAAGCCTACAATCTTGACTCCTCTATTCCTAAAGACCCTCCGGTGCATGATTCACTGGTAGATAACCAGCCACTCCTCAACAAGGTACTAGCTAAGGCATCAGCCCATTTCCATATCGACACACAGGGTGTGCAAGAAGATAGGGATTTCGCGGAAGAGATCCTAGGAGACAAAAGAGCCATTACCCAGGCTATTCCTATATTAAAATCTATCCAACATAGGATTGATCCCTCGCTGGGTACCGCAAATCTGACTTGTGCAGTTAATCCACAAGTCGAAAAATGATTTTGTGCTGCACCCTCTGATCCTATGTTCATTAGGGGTCAATTAAAACCAGACAGTGGAAGCTGCAGAGTATTACAGTTGTTGTTTTCGAAACTCGAAAAGGGACGTCGACAGGGCGTGCCAGTAATACTATCCCTAGTGACGTCCACTGTACCCATGATCCCTCACGTGTCGAGGTCCCTCAGATTGTTTTTTTCCGCCATGCTAGACGGACGCGTATAGTGGAGTTCCTTTCGGCGATAAGCCATTGACTTTTACACAATTACGATAGTATTTCTTTCTATCCTTTCATCGACTGCCGAAACACCACGCTGGCGAAGAAAGAAAACAGCCTGTCGTAGACCACCGCGACGGACCGTTCGGCCTTGGAAGGACGCCTCGGGCCTCGGCCCAGACAGTAGGAAGAGACGGGGGAGGCCATTTTAGAATGCATTTTCTCCCCTTGTACACTTTGTTCGCCCAGCTGCCATTTCCATAACCCATAATTATGGAAAATACACCATTTAAATTTTGCCCTAAATGTAACAGAAAATTCCATGGGTGGACAAACACTTAATTTGTAATTTGTGTCTCCCAAGAGACCACGTCGAAACGTCTTGTCGAGCATGCATGCTCTTCAAGCCTAAAACGTTAAAGGAACGCTCCATGAAACGCTGGTCCCACTACGTCAGGCAACTCAAGGCCATGGTGGTAGAGGGAGCCTTTAGCAATGGCAGTGACGCCATATTTTTGGACGGCGAGGGCAACTGAGTAGCTTCAGCTACTCAAGCGCAGACCCACGACCCCATAGGAAAGGCCGGCGGCCATGTTGTGGGGACTACACCCGGCGGCGGCAGCGCTACAAAAGCACACACAACCAAGAACATAAGCCCCAGTCGACATTCGACAGATAAGTCGAATACTCGACAACGTTCGACACCCCGAGAAGGGTCCACAGAGTCCCGGTCCTCTGGGCAATCTCGATCAAGATCGCCACATGACAGGGGTCATCCGTCGAAAGACGGCAAGAGTGTCGCTCGAAAAACTCCTTCCGAAGGCTGATCGTCCACAGACGAAGCCTCAGCTCCCACACCCGAAGTTCGACGCTCGACATCGGATAAAGCGTCAGACCCCAAGAAGTCTGTGAAACACTCCTCTGGGGAGGGTGGGGAAAACATCATAAGAAGTCCTCTAAGACCCCTCATAGGGACAAGAGCCACGCTAGGGAGAAGACACCACAAAAGGGAATATTATCCAAGCCCATAGAAAAACCTATAATTATACCGCCCACTGAAGAGGACGTGGGTATTTCCCCTCAATCTATTGTGATCCCAAGTTCAAAGGAATGGTCTTCACAAGATATTGATAGGGTAATGCGAAGAATGACCTTCATGGCCAGTCTTTATGAAAATAAAACAGATTACTTTCAGAGTTTCCATTCCACTCCACCAACCTCAGCCTCTTCCGGCTCTCAAGCCTCTGCCTTACCCACTCAACCTCCTTCTAAGAGGTCTCGCTCTAATGTCCCCTTACAAAGTACGGTTATAAATCTATATGACCCTGAATTAGAACAAGAAGACCAGGAAGACCGCTCCTTTGTGGAAACATCTGAAACTCAACTTAATGAAGGGGATACAGATGAACTTTTTTATGGGGATGATGAGGACCCAGAGGCAGGCCATGAGGCTAACATGTACTCCATAGATTCCCCTCTTAATCAGGACACTCCAGTGGTCGATTCCCTGTCGATAATCAACCCCTCCTCAGTGAAGTCTTAGCCAAAGCGGTGGAACACTTCCAAATTGACACACAGGAGGTACAGGCAGATAGAGACTTTGCTGAACAAATACTGGGGGAAAAAGACAGTCGGTCAGTTTATCCTGCTACTAAAATCGGTCCAACGCAGGATACAGCCTTCCTTAGAAGCACCCAATCTCACACGGGCCGTTAACCCGCGTGTGGAAAAACTAGTCAGGCCTGCACCATCAGACCCTTTATATATAAGAGGCCAATTGAAACCAGACTCATTGGTTGTTACCACAACTAGAAAAAGAGCAGGCCCCACCGGATAAGGAAAGCAAAAAGATATATGCCATGGGCAGAAAGGTTGCTTCCTCTGCAGCCTATCAAACTAGAATAGCCAACAACGCAACACGTTTGGCTAGTTATAATTGCCATAAGTGGGAGGACATTTCTGTGTTACTTTCATCCGCCCCGGAGCCACTCCAATCACAACTAGCTCAGGTGGCAGCAGACGGAAGGGCTGCATCTACCTGTCTCCTCAAATCAAATTTCGATGCAGCGGACAATGCCGAAGAGTCATTGCAGAGGGGACTATTATAAAGAGGCATGCATGGCTTTGCCAGTCTGGCTTTAGGCCAGAAACACAAGCCACTCTAATAAACATGCCAGTGGAACCTAACATGCTCTTCGGTAAGGCCGTGGAAGATGCACTTAAAACAGCAAAGGACGTGTATGACACACTTAAATCTTTAGGTCAGCTCACAAACAAGCCTACTGGTCAGAGGGGTAACAGTAGTTTTCGCCGTTTTCTGGGCCAAAATTCACAAAAAGGATCTGGCTACAATCAAGCCCAAGGTTCCTATGGGAATAATCGAGGACAAGCCTTCCACGGCTATCCCAGAGGACAACGCAGAGGTTGTGGTCGGGGCAGACGCCCTGCTCGAGGTGGCACCCCGCCTCTGAGCAAGTGACATTTTGCTCCAGGTACCTCGGACAGATGGCTGCTGTCCACGGTCACAGGGTGCTACTGCATAGAACTACTTCAACGTCCTCACGACCACCCCTTACGACTGATAATCCACTCAGAAGAACATCCGCGGATCCTTCTAGAAGAAATAACTATGCTTCTGTTAAAGGATGCCATAGCAGTGGTCCCAACCAACCAGGTTAACAAGGGTATTTATTCAACTTACTTCCTTGTGCCAAAGAAAGATCTAACAATGCGCCCTGTATTAGATTTACACCCTGCAAAGTATGTCAAGCCACAAAAGTTCTGCATGACTACGCTACAAGAGGTAATCCTGCTATTAAAAAAGGGGGATTACATGGCAACACTGGAAATGAAGGATGCCTATTTTCATATTTCAATGTTCCCAGTGCACAGAAGATTCTTGCGTTTCAAGATAGAGAACAAGCACTACCAATTAAAAGTTCTGCCCTTTGGAATAGCCCCGGCTCCAAGGGTATTCACAAGGGAACTGGCGGTAGTGGCAGCGCACCTGCGCAGGGGAGCAATCCCAGTGTGCCCTTAACTGGACGACTGGCTCATAACAGAGGAATCACCTCTGATTTGCAGACAAAACATCCAAACAACAATTAACCTCCTCTTTCAATTGGGCTTCTCCCTCAACGAGAAAAAAATCAATCCTAGTGCCAAGCACTTCAAAACAGTTCCTAGGAGCTGTCTTAAACACAGAGGAAGGATTGGTCTTTCCTTCAGAGGAAAGAGTAAAAAATGTGTTACTGCAAATACCACATTATCAGGCCGGCCGCCAGATAAGGGTGCGCAAAGCAATGCGTTTAATAGGTATGATGGCATCTTGCATTTACCTGGTTCCTCGCTTGCGCCTGCGCATGAATCCCATACAGGAGTGGTTGGCGAAACAGTGGTCTCAGGCAAGTGGTCAGTGGGACGATCTAGTGGTCGTTTCGCCAACACTTGTACAAAATCTTTCCTGGTCGGTGAGAGAAAACCTGACGAGAGAGAAACCCTTCTACGACCCACAGATACAGGCAGTGGTCACAATGGACGCCTCACTGGCAGGGTGGGGGGCTCACTACCATCACCACACAGCTCAGGGTCTGTGGTCTCACACTGCAGCTCCAAACTACATCAATGTGCTGGAACTTCTGGCAGTATTCAAAGCCCTTCAGGCATTCAAACCCCATTTAACAAATCTGTTGGTGCAGATCCTAACAGACAGCACTACAGCGATGTTTTATATCAACAAACAGGGGGGTACACGTTCTCCAAATCTGTCCAGACTTGCACAGAAAATCTGGAAATGGGCACTCAGATGGAAAATGTTCCTGTCATCACATGTTCCAGGGGAACTCAACGCTCTAGCAGACATTGAGCAGAGATCCCCTTCCAGAGGAGCATGAGTGGCGTCTACACGAAGAAGTCGTAGAACACCTCTTCTCTCAGTGGGGTTTCCCAACCACAAGCGAAAATTGTCAATGCCCAGACTTCGCGTCCAGGTTCCCCCAGCCAGGCTCCAAGTGGAATGCCCTATGGATGAACTGGTCAGGGAAATTTGCTTACACTTTTCCCCTAACTCCTCTCATGAGGAAGGTGGTGAACAAGTTGCACAAGGAACCAATGACGCTTTTCCTAGTTGCTCCTTTGTGGGCAAGACAACCGTGGTATCCACATCTGCGCGAACTGGCGATGTGCGATCGCATCAAGCTCCTGTGCCAGTACAACCTACTCACCCAGCACGAGGGACTAACAGTGCACCCACAACCACACTCAATGAACTTGGCAGCCTGGCTCCTGAAGTCATAGAGTTTGGGCATCTCAATCTACCGCAAAGATGCATGGATATCTTGAAAGAATCAAGGAAACCAAACACTAGGCACTGTTATTATGACAAATGGAGACGATTCATAATCTGGTGCCAGACTAAGCAGATCAACCCCATAGATTGTACTCCATCTAACATTCTAATTTATATGCTCCACCTGCTAGATGCAGGGTTAGTGTTCAACTCCCTAAAAGTCCACCTGGCTGCCTTGTCAGCCTACGCCACTTCCCATAATAAGGTCTCATGGTGGAAGGTACCAGTCATCAAAGCATTTATGGAAGGGGTAAAGAGACTCCACCCTCCAATTTCTAACCCACCGCTAGGTTGAGACCTCAATGTGGTACTCGCTAAGCTCATGGGACCCCCATTCGAGCCTAAGCACAAGTCTAGTCTCAAACACCTGACTTATAAAACTGCCTTCTTAGTAGCTATCACTTCCATAGGAAGGGTTAGTGAAATCCAAGCATTGTCGGTGCAGGATCCTTTCTTTACTATACATAAGGACAAGTTGGTTTTACATACTCACCCTAGGTTCTCGCCTAAATTAATCTCAACATTTCATGTAAACCAGTCTATTGAGCTACCGGCTTTCTTACCTCAGCAGAGCTTTTGGGCTCCTGTAATACTCCACACACTACATGTGAGGAGAGCGGTCCTCTACTACATAGACAAGACCAAACGGCTAAGAAATACAGATCAACTGTTTGTCTCCCTAGCGCCAGGCAGAGAAGGTGACCGCATCTCTAAGAATGCCATCTCTAGGTGGATAGTCAGATATATCCAACTGTGCTATTCCCTATTAGATAAAACACTGCCTTTTACACCAAGGGCCCACTCTACAAGAAGTACTGGAGCCACTCTGGCTTTCATTGCAAATGTTCCCATAGACAGTATTTGCAAAGCAGCAACAAGGAGCTCAATACATACTTTCACTCAGCACTACTGCATTGACACTCATTCCAGGACAGATACACAAGTGGGACAAGCGGTTCTAAGACATTTATTCACTCATGAACCTTCTCACATCCCACCTCCGTCTTCCACTGCTCGCTAATCTATGCACAGCATGTGATCTAAGCAGATTCCACAAGCCTCAGAAGGGACACATTACTCATTAATCGTATTTCTGATGCTTGTATCTGCTTAGATTCACATGCGACCCACCCTTCCTCCCCTCGGAGAGAAGGCGCATGGAAGCTTATGAGCTTGTCTGATACTTATCTGCTTGGATACAACTGTACTCGCGCTACACCTCATGCTACCTCCAGAAAAATAACAATCTGAAGGACCTCGATGCGTGAGGGATCATGGGTACAGTGGACGTCACACTAGGAATAGTATTACTGGCACGCCCTGTCGACGTCCCTTTCCGAGTTTCGAAAACAACAACTGTAATGCTCTGCAGTTTCTACTAGATGTCGGCCTATGCACAGCATGTGAATCTAAGCACATACAAGCATCAGAAATACGATTACGGTGAGTAATGTATCATATATGGTGTTGCTGTGTGGTATTTTGCTAGTGCATTTCTTTAATCATTTGTGTTATTGACCATATAGGTATAATTAATAATAATTGTAATTCTTGGTGTTTCACTGTGTGTGCGTGCTTTGGAGACCTCTGATCACCCTCACTCCTCCTGAGATTTAGCCGTGACTGCTCTCCAAGATACCGTTAATAGATATGGCTATCTTCCCAGAAATGTGTCTCCTGTTCATCTAACAAGGTTGCAGACAAAGTTAATCTACAACACTCCTAGTTAGGATATTCTGCTTGTGTTGTCTGTCTAATAAGTTACGAGAATTCAACCAATTGTACATGAAACTTCAGGTGCAGGGGAGAAAACCCAGTCCTGGCACGTGAACTGTACAAATATGCAATACCAAAGAGTACATTGCCGTAGATGTGGGAACTCCCGTCCCCTGCAAACTATCAAAGGCTAAAAAACAGCCAAAGCATTACTGTATGTTTGTAGACGAATATCATGTATCAATTTCAAAATTGTCTTAATGAGGTAAGTAATTAGAGAAACATTTTTCAAAGATAGAATGTTCACAACATTCTTTAATCTTCACAGGTTCTGGGGTTAATAGGAAACCCAACGCGTTTCGAGATATAATACTCTTCAACCGGGGTACTTTACTGTGACGATTGCTGCAATTTAAAAAAAGAGTGGTCGAGAGGAATGCGCTTCTTGTGTTGTTGGGACAGATGCCTATGACAAAGCCATTGGCGCCCTTTTATTGCAACACCTTGACGAAAGATTTACGGGGTCATTTTAGGAGTGGAGACACCATCTACTCGGAGGACTCCATAGGGTTGAATTCAGAACTAACCCTTTTAACATGAAATGTCTGCGGACCCTCCAATGTATCAAGTCACCAAGCCTGTTGGGCCTTTTATTTTTTTGTTCTCCCAATATGACTTTTCTGTTACTTACATTCTCGGCCCTTGCAACCTAAGGGCGAATGCCTTGTCTCAAAGTTGTGACTATGGAACCTGCTCCAGGAACTGGACAAAACCACCCTGTCTCCTACGCACTTCCTGAATGCCATTCTTCCCTACCTTTAGCAGGTCGGTGTAAGACTGCGCTCAACTCTGAAGCAGAGTTGGCGAGGAACGACCCCTCGGTCCAAGTTTCTGATGGACTCCTGTTTCGTAACAACTGTTTCTACGTACCCCTTCTAGCTCTTAGCCAAAAACTCTTCTCTGGTTTCCATGAATCTCGTATTGTTGGGGACTGGGGCATCAAAGCCACCATTAAATTGGTGTCACAGCAGTTCTGGTGGCCTAGTCTTTCACGACACATATGAGAACAAGTCTCGAACTGTCCTTGGCATACAGTGGCCACAGATTTTGTTTCCACGTTCTCAGGGCAACACCTGCATCATAGTGATCAATTGCTTTTCCAAACTAGCTCATTTTATCCCACTAAACGGGTTTCCCACTGCCGTGCACATGGCACAGGTCGTCTTTCATTAAGTCTACAGACTATACAGCCTGCTGAAAAGATGGTCTCCGACAGAGGAACACAATTCATATCCCGATTCTGGACCACCCTTTGTTCTGAAATAGGGATCCGACATTCCTTAAACTCTGGTTACCATCCCCAGAGTGACATACAGACTGAAAATCTAACCAGTCTTTGAAACAGTACAAATGTTATTCCGGTAGTACCCAAACTGATCGTTTACAATTGATTGTGCAGTAAATCTGGCCGAATTCGGCCAGTACCATTCAATCGATTGTAAACGATCAGTTTGAGTAATCACTACCAAACATGTAGAGCGGGGGTGTCCTCCGCTCCCCATATTTGGTAGTGATGGCCTTTGAGGGTAGTGGGGGAGGTTTGGAGTCGGGGGATGGGAAAAGAAAAAAAATAAAAGCAGCCCATGCGCTGTCGGATTCGACCCGCGGAAGAGGGATTGATCCGACGCCGTCGGGTCAAAAGATGAGCGTGCCTCAAAAAGGTATGTAGATGGTGGGTGGGAAAGTGTATTGGTTCAGTGGGGGGTTTAAGTTTGGCCCGATTTGGCCGCAGCAAAATTGTCTTTGCGGCCGAATTGACCACAGTCAATTCGGCTCTGAACAATTGTGCCAGGGCCAAATCGTATACATATGTTTTTCCTATGCGCTACAATCCAATTGGCGTGAACATCTGGACACAGCTGAAGTAGCATACAATAATGCATTACATTCTAATATCAACATCATTCCCTACTACTGCACGTATGGTTCCATCCTAAGCTCATCTCTCTTCGGTCGCCAGTACAAATCACTCTCTTCTCCACAGACGACTTGGTACACAATGCCCAGCAAGTTCATAATGATGTGTCCTTGTTTGACCAGGAGATCATGTGATCACAAAAAGACATGGCGGATAGAAAAAATACTCTGCAACCTTTGTACAAAGTAGGTGACAAAGTGTAGTGTTCCTGCAAAAACCTGCCGCTACGCAACATACCTTTGCAACTGTCTTTCAGGTTCTTAGGTCCATTCCGGATCATCGCTCTCATTTCTCCTGTCTCTTTTCGGCTCCACCTGCCCTGTGGGTGGCAGATTCATCTGGTCTTCCACGTCGCCCTGCTGATATCTTACATGGATGAAGCCTTTGGCCGTAGCCCTACTCCTGTTACCAGGTTCTTGGTATCCTGCTTTCTGGCTTCCTTGACTCTCCTGTTGCTACCAGTCTCCTGGTTCCACTGCTTGGGTACTTTCACTCAGTAATACTGCCTAGTCACCTCCGCCTCTGAGGTGCCTCTGCTGTCTATCCCCCTACATCTTCTGTAATCACCATTGCCCAGTAGCCGGCTCCCTGGTCCAGCTACCATTGCTGTTCCTGCATCACGTAAATCGGGGGAAGCTGTTCTGTGGTGCAGGAATTCAGACCCTGGGTTCCCAGCAGTGTTAATCCACTTGGGTGACACGAGGCTGGTTCTCGAGAGGGGGATACTTTTACCCTGACCCTCACCAAAGTTACCAACATCACCTCAGGTGAGCTTTTATTTTTGTGATGAACAATGTTTGAGTGGTGTGCACACCGAAACAGTGCGTCAGCCCCTTTATCTTGTGACATAACCAATTAAAGCTATCTGTCACAATGCAATGCTTGGTCACGTGTTAGGAAATAATTTCTTTTGTTTTGAATCCTGATCTGACTTCTTGGAAGTAAGTAAAGCCTTATGTTTTACTTCCTTTTTTTCTGGCTTATTCTTATCTGGAACTGATTAGTCCATAGGGCTGTCAGTAGTGAGAGGCTATGTCTCTTATTGAATTTCTTGTATTGTTACAATAGCACACCACCCTAAAGTGAAGTGTGGTTAGGATACTTTGTATTCTTATAACTTTTTTCTGTAACAGCTTTTTGCGCTTACAATGTGCATAGGAAGGGCTGGTGGCAGCGGATATTTTTCTACTGTGTTTTATACTTTTTATTCATGCACCTTTTCATGTACAGCAAATGGCTGATAAGCGTGACTAGCACCCTAAGATTGCAGTTTCACAAGGTTTTTTGCCCGTCCTTTGTCCATATTGTTCTTTGGCCTTCTTCCTGCCCCCTCGGTCTGGAATTGCCATGTATGGGAAGCGCTTTCCCTGGGAAAGCTGCTGCTTTCCAACGGCAAAGAGGCAGTTTGTGTGTGAGCCTGGATGTTGGGGCTCATACTATCTGGTCCCGGTACACATCCTGGTGCCCAAATGTCTGTTGCTGGGTAGATATGGCAAGTGGCTATCCATGATTGGATAGCCTCCGAGTTTGAATGGGGCACATCCTAACCATTGGTAGTCCTGAGTGTGCTTCCAGTCCAGATCTTGGATTAAAGGAGGACTCCTGTAGCCATTCGACAAGTCATCATTGTAGCCAAGACCCCTATGCAGAATAGCAGCCCGCTGATGTCTCCTCCAGCTGACCAATATCCACGCCAGTGAAGTCCCGGTGAAGCCCTGCACCTCTGCCTGAACTCAAGAAGACGCTTGTCTGTGATTCAACCACTGAACTGTTGGGTACAACCCTGGACCAATTGGTGGACTGACCAGCTCACTCCTGGGCTACCTTGTTGCAGCCATTGTGATCCAAGTGCATCAATAGAACTTGGAGTACCTTCAACTAGTACTACAAGACGCCTGCTTCCGCATTTTCAACTTTCTTGCGCCAACGGACGCTGTAAAGGATCTGCTCCTTTTTTTCATGCCCGAAAGATCGCCTGTAGCCGCCTGATTGTGGTGACTCCCATTGTAATTAGTCTTCTTTGTATCCTAGAGGTGTCCTTAGATCACCAGCAATCTTCATCTTTTCTTCGTTTCGGTGTTCAGATGCAAGGTGACTGAAACCAAGATCAGAGTACTGCAACCGACCGAAACGTAATCCTGCGATGAAAATTAACCCCTTGACCAGTGACTTCTGGGCCTTCCTCGACATGACCAAGCAGAGAAGATTGTGTCCCCAATGGATTCTGGAACTTCTGCAGTGGTCTCTGGCGTCAGAGGGGTAAGTTTACATACCTGTTACTTTCCCTCACTGTTCTCCATAGTGTTACATGGGCAAAAGCCCTGTCCCTAAATAACTTTCCTGTCTTCGGTCGGTGGAGGCCTGGTCCAGGATCCCTTCCTAGGTCTAGCCTAATGTCTGGGATTTAGTGAGTTTACTTCGCTGAACTTTATTTACACTTTTTAACTTTATTGTCCAATCTCCTAGGAAAACTACCTGAAAAGTATCACTTTGGAACTGATGACTTTGGGGCTGGATTAATTAAGTGTTAGGGAAACTGTCCTGTGGCTTATGTGTAACATTGGTTATTAAATCGTATGCTTACGTTCTTCTAAGGGTGAATCTATAGATCTATTTATAGTAAGTGTATGACCATATTTGCCTGGAGGTTTTATTTTGCTTAGTGTGTATATTAAAGGGCTAATAAATCATTGTATTTTTGTATACATCCCTGTCTTAACTGGAATTATTGGTGGTGGTCTATGTGAAATCATTGTAGCAGAGTCTAAGCTTTGCTGTTCTGCTACCTTACTATGATTGAGTTTGTCTAGACTTCAGTGTCTCCCTGTTCATCATAATAGGGTGGCCTCCTAAAATCAACCCCAGGGTGGATTTTGGAAATTCTATGTCAAGACCGGTGTCATGATGCCTACCCCCAACGAGCCAGACCGGGCCCAGCAACCCCAGAGGCAGACATCATGTTCCCGAGGGAAGTCCCAGCAGCCCCAGGTAGGGGCCCTTTGGACTCAGTCCTGGCGCCTTTGGCGCCAGCCTCATGTTGGACAACAGTCCAGGCGCCATAGGCGCCAGGCTCATAAAGGATGACTTTGTGTTAAGAAGTGCTTGGTGTGAACTTACCTGATGCAGACCGTGCTGCAACATCCAGTCCACCTAGAGGCCTGAATGGGACTATTTTACCTATGGCACTACTTTACCACACGGGTGTGGCCGGAGGAAGAATACATACCTGGAACTACTTTGAAGGCTATTTAAGCCACACCCAAGCAGCAACTCACGCTTCGCGTTGTTCTGCACCTAGCAGCTGGACGCTCACCGTGTCTGCTCCTGCATCCGGACTCCAGCCACACCCGACAGCATCCTGGAACACCTGTAAAGGGAGAAGAGATGAGAACAGGAGAAAGAAGAGACATTACCTGCTTAATCCGCATTCCAGAGTCATTTCGCCGACGATCCTAAAGGGAAGACATTCATTTTTAAAAGCACATCGCATAGCTCGCTGCAGCGCAGCATTCCACTCACCTTTACTAGGCGCCTTCTTGCCCATCAGCGACCATCTGGATCTTCCGCTGCATTTCAGCGCCTAAAGGAGAAAAAGACAAGAACAAAGGTGAGCTATGGAAGAGAATAAGAAAGGCTTAATTTCCACCATAAAACTTACCTGTTGGGTCAATCCCACTTCACTTCGGGTCGGCGCCGTTTCTTTGGCATTTTCCGAACCCCGGCCCCTAAGGGGAAAAAGACACAAGCATTAGTGCATTAATGCAAGAACACTAGAGGAACCACTCATCAAAAAACTCACCAGAAGTTTCCTTCGACGGTTCCAATCCCTAACTCGGAATCTTCATTCGGCACCTGAAATAGAGAAAACAGACCATGGTTATTTAAAGCTTGAACTTGCAACAGAATTCTTACGATACCTTACCGGAAAAGTCAAGCGAACTTGAACTTTCACCAATCCGAGATCCAGTGAAGTAACTGGATAACAACGCGCCCCTGCATCAGAAGCAGGATGGAGAGCTCGTCCTTTCAGACCCTAAGGTGAGACTTCACGGGGAATCGCAGAAGGGTTTCGTGGAGGGTGAGAAGGGGAGTGGGAGGCCTACGCAATGTCCCGCAGATTGTTAATACTCCCTTTTCACACACAGAAGGATATTTCTACGAGCCAGACAAGCTAGATTTGGTGGTCCGGTCCAATCCATCTTCGGAGTCCTGCGCCTCACCCTAGAAGAGGCCACAGCAATCCAAACCAGGCCAGCGCCTCAGTGGGAGTCAGGTGAGCGTTACAGAACGCGAAGCCTACCTACAATTTCCTACCCGGGCGCTATGGATACTTCCGAGACGGACCAGCTGGCCCAACTTTTGGGGGAATTACGGGCAGAAGTACATTCCGCCCGCCAGGAGACTAACGCTCTCAGGAGAGAACTGATCCTATCCAAGGAACGAACTGATGACCTGGCCAAACAGCTGTTGCAAGGTCAGGCAGGACAAACTCCGTTACCTGGTTCCGGGGGTAATCCCACTCCTGTGGTTTCGAATAACCCGGTACAAATCAATCTACCTGGAAATATGCCACTGGCCCCGCCTGAACGTTTTGCTGGGGACCCCAAGAAATATGCCGTTTTCATGAACCAATGTCGCTTACACTTTCTATGCAGACCTGGGGCCTTCCCTAATGATCAAACCAAGGTAGCTTTTGTATTATCTTATCTCAGCGGCTGTGCTGCCGATTGGTCAGTTCCTTTGGTAAGTCAAGATGACCCAATTCTCCAGGATTTTCAAGGCTTCCAGGCAAGCATGGGAAGATTATTCGCTCGACACTCCCAGGGACAGGCCCTGGACAACGAACTGCTATCCTTACGACAAGGTAACCAGGATCTCTTATCCTACATCGCCACCTTTAATAGGTTGATTGTGGAAACAGGGTGGCCAGAAAATAAAAGGATCACATTATTTCATCGAGGCCTGCGCGGAGAACTTAAAGACGTTCTAGCTCAAATTGCAAATCCGCCCCAAGCCTGCGCGGAATACATAGACTTAGTGGTCCAACTTGATCACAGACTTCAGAATAGAAAAGCAGAACGGTCTAAGTTTGAAACCCGAGTGTTGATCAAAACTCACGCTAACCCCAAGGGTACCGACGTTTCAGAACCTATGCAAATCGGTGGAGTTAAAGGACCGTTAACTCAGAAGGAACGAGAAAGAAGGCGGCAGAAGCAATTATGTCTTTATTGCGGGGCTTCTGGCCACTTTTTACGAGATTGTCCGGTAAAACCACCCAAGAAGGTGGTTGGAGCCACTGACAACAATCTAACGGAACCTGATTCGGGAAACGACCAAGCCCGACAAGCGTAGAGGTCCGCTTGCCGAGCTTGAAAACAAACTCTTTGACCTCGCATTTCATCATGCCAATGGTCCTCGTGGATCCGAGACAGCCTCAGCGGTTGCATGCTATAAAGGCATACATCGACAGTGGAGCTATCGGAAACTATGTTGATCGTGAATTGGCCTCCAGGATTAATCTCCCTCTCCGTCCGAAAACCAACAAGGATGTCATTACCACAGTTGATGGAACCGAAATTGCCTCAGGGCCGGTAACACATTCTACTACAGAAATGACACTAGTGGGTCAGGATGGACATCGGGAAGCTATTGTGTTTGACGTAATCAAGGCCCCACAGTTTCAAGTAATTCTAGGAATTCCTTGGTTAGAAACACATAATCCTCGAATTGACTGGCGAGCAAAGAGAATAACCTTTCCTGATAGTACACAAACTTGCTATCCAAGAAATCCAAACATGGGCCTGGCCACAGTAACCTCTGCCACAATACAACTACCACCTGAGTACCAAGAATCCAAGACGTTTTCCAAAAAGAACAGGCCAACACGTTACCCCCCCACCGGTCGTACGATAGTCAAATCGATCTGGTACCCAATGCTCAACTGCCTTGTAGTAGGATCTATGCCCTTACTGAACCTGAGAATCTTCATTTGCAACAGTATTTAGATCAGTACCTTGCCAATGGTTTTATTCGCCCGTCAAAGTCTCCTGTTTCCTCAGCTCTGTTCTTCGTGCCGAAAAAAGAAGGCGACCTTAGAACTTGTATTGACTACCGCGCCCTAAATCAAATAACGATTAAGAATCGTTATCCTCTGCCCCTGATCCCTGAACTTCTCGACCAGGTAAAAGATGCTTGTATATACACCAAGTTAGATCTTCGGGGAGCTTATCACCTGGTGCGTGTAAAAGAAGGCGACGAATGGAAGACTGCTTTCCGCACCAAATATGGACTCTTTGAATACCAGGTTGTGCCTTTCGGATTGTGCAACGCACCTGCTGCCTTTCAATACTTTATGAATGATGTTCTTCGGGAACTTATCGATGTTTGTGTCATCGTATATATCGACGACATTCTGGTGTCCTCCTCTTCGGAATCCGATCACAGAAAACATGTCAAGGCAGTTCTTGAGAAATTGCGCCAGCACAAACTGTTTGCAAAACTCGAAAAATGTGTTTTTCATGCCACAGAAGTCGAGTTTCTTGGATTCATCCTGACACCAAAGGGAGTCCGAATGGACTCACGAAAAGTGGACGCCATCCTCAAATGGCCATCTCCTAGCTCTGTGAAGGGTGTTCAGAGTATGCTTGGTTTTGCCAATTTTTATCGAAGATTTATCCCGGAATTTTCTCGGGTGGTTCAACCCATCACTGCACTCTTACGGAAAAATAAAAGCTTCGAATGGACTAATGAGGCAGAACAGGCCTTTCAAGAACTAAAAACTAAATTCACCTCCGCACCTGTACTGAAACATCCGCGCCCAGATCTCCCTTACATTGTTGAAACCGACGCATCCAGCTTAGCCATGGGAGCTGTCCTGTCTCAAAGGGATCCTGTAACTAACCAATTGCACCCTGTAGCCTTTTGGTCCAGAAAATTCTCGGCACCTGAAGTTAATTATGCAATCACCGACAAGGAGTTATTGGCTATTAAGTCCGCCTTCAAGGCTTGGCGTCATTACCTTCTCGGCGCAAGACACACCATCACAGTGATTACAGATCACAGAAATTTGCAATATTTAAAAATGGCCAAAGCTCAATCATCACGTCAACTCCGATGGGCTTTATTCTTTGCGGAGTTTGATTTTGTAATCACATACCGCCCTAGCTGCAAGAATGGCAAAGCGGATGCTTTATCCCGGATTGGGATGGGAGAAACAAATTCAAGCTTAGAACCAGTACCGATTATACCTGAACAAAGAATTTTGGGGTTGACCTCTTTACAAACTATTGAGGACATTCAAACTAGAGTTAAACAACTTTTAGACCCTACAGCCTTGCAAGAATGGAGTCAAAAGGGTTCACACTTTTCCGTCAATAATGATCTACCCTACTTCCAGGGGCGATTATTTCTGCCTCATAAGGAATTGCAAGAACTCGTTATTGCCCATTATCATGATACATTAATGGAAGGACATCCTGGTATTGCTAAAACTGAAGAAAAGATCAAAAGGCAATTCTGGTGGCCCTCTTGGCGAAAAGGATATAAAATCCTTTGTGATGTCCTGCGGAGTTTGCGCCCAAAATAAAGGTCAAAAGAAAAGACCAGCCGGCCTTTTACAACCCTTGGACATCCCACCGGCACCTTGGCACACCTTGTAGCTGGACTTTATTACAGACCTGCCTCCTTGCTATGGATACAACACTATCCTGGTGATTGTGGACCTCTTCTCCAAAATGGCCATTTTATCCCATTAAAGGGGTTACCTTCAGCCTCCATCCTGGCCAAGGAATTTCTTGAGAATGTCGTTCGTGTACATGGTTTTCCATCCATACTGGTCTCTGATCGAGGAAGCCAATTTATTTCCCATTTTTGGAGAAAGTGTTGTCAACTGGCACAAATCGATGTACGACTATCCAATAGTCACCACCCCCAGACCGATGGTCAAACCGAGAGAACAAACCAGACCCTTGAACAGTATCTTCGGTGTATGTTGCACCAATCTGAATGTAATTGGAAAGACATTCTTTGGATCGCAGAATATGCATATAACAATTCTGTACATTCTGGAACGGGACAAACCCCTTTTTATACCTTATGTGGCCATCACCCCCGAACCTCTGACCTTGACTCCCCTCAAAGCCTTGAAATGCCCGCTGTAGATCATTTGCATTCCATGATAACTCGAGCCTTCAAAGAAGCAACGACTCATTTACAGCAAGCCAAGAAAAAGTACAAAGAAAATGCTGATTTACATCGTAGTGAAGCACCTCCGTACCAAATAGGGGATCAAGTGTGGCTAGCGACTAGACATTTACCACTCAAAGGACCGCAAACTTTCAATCCAAGATATGTAGGGCCCTACCCAATCAAAGCTATAATCAACCCGGTGGCCTTCAAACTTGATCTACCAGCTAACATCCATCCCGTTTTTCACGTATCACTGTTGAAACCAGTACAACCTGGAACCAGACTAATTAAACCACCAGAACCAATTCAAGTAGATGGGGAGCTGGAATTCGAAGTTAAAGACATATTAGATTCCAAGGTGTCAAAGTCAAAACTCTTCTATTTAATTGATTGGAAAGGATATGGGCCTCAGGAAAGGTCTTGGGAACCAAGCAACCAGGTACATGCACCTCGGTTAATACATAAATTCCACCGGAAATTCCCAAACAAGCCGAAACCTCCGGAGAGAACAACCTTGGGAGGGGCCTTGGGAGGGGGTACTGTCATGATGCCTACCCCCAACGAGCCAGACCGGGCCCAGCAACCCCAGAGGCAGACATCATGTTCCCGAGGGAAGTCCCAGCAGCCCCAGGTAGGGGCCCTTTGGACTCAGTCCTGGCGCCTTTGGCGCCAGGCTCATGTTGGACAACAGTCCAGGCGCCATAGGCGCCAGGCTCATAAAGGATGACTTTGTGTTAAGAAGTGCTTGGTGTGAACTTACCAGATGCAGACCGTGCTGCAACATCCAGGCCACCTAGAGGCCTGAATGGGACTATTTTACCTATGGGACTACTTTACCACACGGGTGTGGCCGGAGGAAGAATACATACCTTAGAGGAAGAATACATACCTGGAACTACTTTGAAGGCTATTTAAGCCACGCCCAAGCAGCAACTCGCGCTTCGCGTTGTTCTGCACCTAGCAGCTGGACGCTCACCGTGTCTGCTCCTGCATCCGGACTCCAGCCACGCCCGACAACATTCTGGAACACCTGTAAAGGGAGAAGATAGGAGAACAGGAGAAAGAAGAGACATTACCTGCTTAATCCGCATTCCAGAGTAATTTCGCCGACGATCCTAAAGGGAAGACATTCATTTTTAAAAGCACATCGCATAGCTCGCTGCAGCGCAGCATTCCACTCACCTTTACTAGGCGCCTTCTTGCCTATCAGCGACCATCTGGATCTTCCGCCGCATTTCAGCGCCTAAAGGAGAAAAAGACAAGAACAAAGGTGAGCTAGGGAAGAGAATAAGAAAGGCTTAATTTCCACCATAAGACTTACCTGTTGGGTCAATCCCACTTCACTTAGGGTCGGCGCCGTTTCTTCGGCATTTCCGAACCCCGGCCCCTAAGGGGAAAAAGACACAAGCATTAGTGCATTAATGCAAGAACACTAGAGAAACCACTCCTCAAAAAACTCACCAGAAGTTTCCTTCGACGGTTCCATTCCCTAACTCGGAATCTTTATTCGGCACCTGAAATAGAGAAAACAGACAATGGTTATTTAAAGCTTGAACTTGCAACAAAATTCTTACGATACCTTACCGGAAAAGTCAAGCGAACTTGAACTTTCACCAATCCGAGATCCAGTGAAGTAACTGGATAACAACGCGCCCCTGCATCAGAAGCAGGATGGAGAGCTCGTCCTTTCAGACCCTAAGGTGAGACTTCACGGGGAATCGCAGAAGGGTTTCGTGGAGGGTGAGAAGGGGAGTGGGAGGCCTACGCAATGTCCCGCAGATTGTTAATACTCCCTTTTCACACACAGAAGGATATTTCTATGAGCCAGACAAGCCAGATTTGGGGGTCTGGTCCAATCCATCTTCTGAGTCCTGCGCCTCACCCTAGAAGAGGCCACAGCAATCCAAACCAGGCCAGCGCCTCCGTGGGAGTCAGGTGAGCGTTACAACTGGAGGCTCACATTATGCTACTCTTTCTTTATTCACTTCATAGAGAAAGAGCTCAGCAGCAAATTTTGATGCACTCAAAATCGATGATATAATTTATACATAACCAGGGTGCAGGAAAAACATTAAAACATCAAAACATTCATGAAACAAGATTAAATCTGAAGTAAATAAGATAACTTCCAGTCCATATTAAACAGTCACTGTAAATGGGGAACTCCATTTCCCAGAGGGCTTAGCCCAAGTTCATGCCAGGTCACAGAACATGTGACACCAATCCTCCAATAACAGTAGTCAAACCCCTCCAAATAGGGACCAATAGTGCATCACTCGCTCTTTCTTTGCTGCTCACAGCAAGAGATAAGTACATTTCTATGCTATCTTGTTTTCCAAATTACTTAATATTGATTGTACTGTTTTTTTTATATTGTTTAGTGCTACCTCGCACTCGTTCGCAACATTGCGCTTATAATACTAGCTTTGTTTACATTAAGGCACGTTGCTCGCGTAGGCCGTGTTCATTTCCATTATAATTTCTGTCACTCCCCGACGCCAGCTGCTCCTTGCTGGCGTCGGAGAAAGGGAGTTACACCAGAGCTTCGCTTCCACGATCTGCTGTATCAGCAGTTTTTCTCCCCTTTCCATTTACTCAGAACGCTTGCGCGTGCCTTCCCCTTCTCAACGCAACGTTCCGTGAGGCTCGGGAGGCCGGGCACAGCGTATTATTTCAGGCGCAGTGACGCCCGAGGCCACAAGGGGGAGCCCTTGCCTCTTCTTGGTGCCTTTCTCTACTCTGGCGCTCGCGCTACACGTTTCTGTTGCATTTCAACTGATGTTACGAGCGCAAGTGCTAGAGTGAGCATTGTACAGCCTATTTAGTCTACTTTTTGGTCATTCTCAAAAAAAAGAAAAAAAAGAAAGGAATCATCTTCTAAAAAAACTCAGTTGGTTAGAGAGAAGGAAGTCTGAGTACCCAATATATAAAAAAGAAAAAAAAGTAAGTACTAAGAGACTTTTATCTATTATCATGGCAGCTCAATACTCCCCTCAGGCTGACCAAGAATGGTCCAAGGATGAGGAGGGAGCATATGAGATCGACAAGGTTGCTATGGCAGACAGATTTAAGAGAGTGTTGGCATCCTCTGTGGAAACCACCATAAAAAAGGCTGTCGGTGAAATGCTTCTGCCCATTCAGCACAGTTTGGACAGTATGGAGGAACACTTGAATGCAGAGCCTCCACCGGGGAGAAAAAGAACCCAGAAAAGGAAACACCTATCTGATGGGGGATGTACTCCAGCCTGTAAGAGTAAGGACTCTTTGACCCACCCGAGCCAGCCAGAACAAGCCACATCTGCCATTACAGATACCTTCTCCAGGCCTTTCTGACTAGGAAAGAAAACCCTTCCGATAACAGACCCTCTCACCCCGAGGAAGACAATGCGAGTGGCAGACCCTTGAACCCGGAGGAAGACCAGCATGGCACAGATGACGACTATGATCAAGGGGGATGCCAGAATGCCGACCAGACCCCCATATCCTCAGAGGAGGACGAGTGAACCGTAGGGTCGAGACCCTCTACCTCGGAGAATGTGGCAGCCCCATTCCATGCAAACATCCGGGAAATGTTCTACTCTTGAGGGAATATTCGCACCGGAAGATCTGATTCACCCAAAGTCAGCAGACTGGGAACCGTCATCAAGAGCAACTGAATATATTAAAGCCTGACTGCGTCGGCCCCTGGAGAAAGAAGTCGGTGCCAAACTTCCGATCAGAATGTCCTCGCCCGGAGATTCCGGGAAAGGTAGCTTTGACCCCTGAATTAGACACTAAGATGATCACCTTCCTAGGGAAGAACATTAAAGATCCCAAGAAAGGCATTGATCGTGCCTGGAGATCCTGCCAAAATAAGGTACTTGACATCACAGGGCCCCTGGCTAAAATAATGGACCTGGTCGAAGAGGCCACTGACACGGCAAACCATTTGACCCCACTATCTTATCGGGTTGGTCTCAAAGAGCACTCTGCCTGCTAGGGAATGCCAACTGTGCCATTTCCACAGAACGCAGAAAGGGCATTCTTCTAAAGATTGACCCCAAATTGGGGGAATTAGCAGACACCGAATCTGGAGCAGCAGCTCAGGGTCTCTTATTTGGTGATCCCTTTGTAAAAGAAATGGGCAAGTTTGTCGGCACATTCACTATCTTGGACAAGGTTCAAGCCTCCATTAAAAAAGTATTTTCATCCAAGATTTTTTACCGGGCCGGACGAGGTAGGGATCGCTCCTCCGGCCGATACTCTTTTGATACAATACCTCAAACAAGAGATCAACACAATTTCTGGCAAGACCGTTCCGACACCTTCTTCCCTTCCAGAGGGCGAGGAAGAGGACGCGGCTGGAGAAGAGCGGCAAAATATCCTGCCCAACAGCCAACAGGTCAGTGCAACCATAGCAGCTCCTGCACCACAGACACCCGTAGGAGGGAGAATAGCCCTCTTTGCACAAGCCTGGGACTCCTTATTTGGGGATGCCTGGATCCGGAGCTCGCCTTTTCAAGCTTATCGCCCTGCACAGGTAGTCATGTCCGAGGTGGACGCAGCAGCGCTAGACAGCGAGGTACTCCAACTCCACCAAAAACAGGCTATACGCCCGTGTTCGGGCGGTTTCTTCAACACTATATTTTTGGTGCGCAGGAAACAGAAAGTACGCCCAGTAATAAATATCAAAGCTTTAAACGACTTCATAATATACCGCCGATTCTCCAGCATGGGGTCTGGCATGGATTCACATGCTCATGAATATTCCCAGTCGTCAGGCTGGAAATCATCGGTAAAGAAAAAATCAGTTTCAGTTTCGTTTCTGAACTGTCTTTCTACTAATAACCAATCTTTGGTCTCTGGGTCATACTGCCCCCAGCCAATGAATGCCCTCTACCAAAGCCCCTCCTCTGGCAGCCATCTTCAGATTTTTACCGCACGTTCAAGTGTTGGGAGTCCTCGTGCTATAGCTCTCGAGCTTTTACTGCATTTTGTGTTTTTTCCGAAGAGTTTACTCTTATATTTTCGGTCAATCGAGCCTCAAGCTCCACCAGTTCTACTTCTGATCAACGGGGACCCATTTCGGAATTCTTCTACGCCCCTCAAGGGTGAATTTTCGTCGAGTTTTCACTTCTTGGAGGATTCCGGAAGATCCTTGAGGCCTACCCCGCGTGGACATGGCCCAGGACAAGGGAAAAGCGACGCCTGTTGGATCCAAGCTGTTCAGGAGCTGCCCTGGATGCGGATTACAGAATGTCTTTAAGGAAGACGAGCACTCACGGTGCCTCTACTGCCTTCACAATGACAAATCGCATGTGGAGAAGGACTGTGCGTTTTGTAAGAACATGCCCGAGCGGACAATGAAGGATCGTCGCGTTCGACTCACCGACTGGCTGGAGGGGAAAAGCCCAGCAGCAGGTGAGAAGAAGAAGTCTGAGCGGTCTTCTAAGACCTTTGACGCTCCGGCGACGGGGGCCCAACAAAAGGCAAAGAACCGTGAGTCAGCAGGCACCAGGAGCGCTGATGGTTCGGGCTCCCTGGCTACCAGGCAGGGCGCGATGTCACCGACGCCATCATCCACGAGCCAATGCTATGGCTCAGTGAAGAGAAAGTCGGAGTACCTGGGTAAGCTTTGGGAGAAGCCCTGGTCGATCCCGACAGAGAAAGCCGAGGGGGAGTGAGGCGGTGACCCCACCTAAGGTGAAGGCCTCAGATACACCTAAGGTTGTAAAGGCCCTGATTCACCTGGTCAAGGCCTCAATCGAAGGAGTAGTGGCGGCCCTGGCAAAGCCTATGGAGGCTACCCCAGTGGAGATGACTGCCGGGCCCAGAGTTTCCCTGCCACCCGGAGGGAATAAACTTTTCAGCCTATCGAGAAGACCCCTGTGAAACCCTGAGACGAAAAGGAGGGGGGGCGGGCTCGGTAGCCATAACAGACACAGATGCCACCTCCGAAGATGAACTGGCGCGCGTCCAAAAGATCCTGGACAAGAAGTTCGAGGAAGTCCGACCCTACGGGAGGGATTCCGATGAGGCGGACGAAGAAAGCGATGGTGGAGCCGATGAGGAACGGCGGCCCGTGGAGGAGCCCAGGCACCAACCTTTGCTCCCGTCGCAACCGATGCCAATTCCAGAGGACAACTCGGGAGCGATCCTGATGGCTTTCCAGACCCTGTGTATGGAGATAAGGACAAGGTTGCCCTTTTCCCCAGCGGACTATCCAGTGGTCCCTGGGCCGTCGGGGAGCCCACCGAGCAAGCAGAGGCGAATCCACCCTCCCCCTCCTTTTCAGCCCTCCCCTTCTTCCCCTCCACTGAGGGATGAGACGGGAACAGAGACGGCGACGACTGGGACAGACGACAATGGTGGGGACGGGATGGATCTCCCATCACCCCCTGCCCGGGCATCCCCTCCTGACGAAATTGGCTCCTTTCACGCCTTGATCGCCAGAGCATCGGAGCTCTTCCAGCTTTGTCCCGAAGAGCAGAAGAAGGAAGGTTTCCTCTACCAACGATGGGAGGCCAAGAGGAAGACCATCCTCTCAGTCCCGTTACTGAACGACATTTGGGACGAGTGACTGTTGCTGCTCAAGAACCCATCCACGGCTCCTGCGAAGAGGGATAAGTATGAGAAGAAGTACAGAGTCCCAGGCTCTGCCCCGATGTGCCTCAGAGCGCAAGCGTCCCCGGATTCGGTGGTCTCTGCGGCAGCCAAGGAGAAATAGGCAGGGGCGACTGCATCAACTTCCACTTCCCCACCGGACGGCGAGGGTAAGAAGCTGGATGCCATGGTACGACGAGTCATCTCGTCGGCGGCGACGACCATCAAAGCGGCCAACGCCCTCGCGATCGTGGCACGCTACGACAGGGAGCTGTGGTTCGCTCCCCTTCTAGATTTCCTACCAGACGACAAGAGAGCGGAAGCCTTGAGATCCTACAGGAATGCAAAGTGGCGTTGGACCATGCCATCACGGTGGCCACGGACATCGCAGATACCGGATTTCTCCAGATGGGCAACAGCATTTTCCTACGCCGGCGTGGTTGGCTCAGGGCCACTGACTTCTATCAGGACGTGCAGACCAGGGTACTGGATATTCCCTTTGACGGAAACAACCTGCTCGGGAAAGCGGTGGACGAGAGTCTGCAGGCCATCAAGGCAGACACTGAGACGACCCGTGCCTTGGGCACTCTTAACCAACGACGGCCGTCCTTTCGGACCTCCAGAGGCAAATCCCAAGGTGCCTCCAAAGGATTTGGTGGTAGTGCATCATCGTACCGACAAGCTGCAGGTCCTCTACAAAGGAAGCGTACAGGGGCCGCAGCAAGGCTGGTGAATTCCGTCGTCATCGCCAAGGAGCCCAGGGTGGCAAGGCCTTAGCGAACAGGACTGAACTGGCTGTGGCGTCGGGCCCCCACCTAAGCACCCCGGTGGGAGGCCGGCTGGTGAAATTCGGGTGCTGGATGCCCTGGCCCACGGGCACGCTCTGGAATTCCAAAGGAAGTGTCCCTGTTTCCGACCCATGGCCAGGAAAGAGAACCACGTTTCACAGCTGCTTCTGGAGGTACGAGCCATGCTGAGAAAGGGCGCGATAGAACTTGTCCCAAAGAGGCTCTGGAGTGTACTCACGGTACTACCTCGTCCGAAAGAAGACCGGCGGCTGGCGACCCATCCTGGACCTCCGACATCTCAACAAATACATCAAGGCACAGAAGTTCCGGATGGTTACCCTTCAGCACGTGCTGGGATATGGTTCCCAGACCTTCTAGACTGTCAGCGTCCCCCCCAGTCAAACTGCCGTCGGACGCAGACCTTCTCGCCAGGGAAGGAGGCGCCATCCTACTTCACGACCCAGGATCGCTGAACCTGCAGGCCTGGCTCCTGCAGCACTAGAGTTTGGAGGCTACGATATCCCAGCGGACTGCAAGGAGGTAATTGCAAAGGCCAGGGCGTCCTCGACTCTGAAGTGCTATGGACATAAGTGGAAGAGGTTCTCTGTCTGGTGCCGTGCACAGAAGATCAACGTTCTATGGATTACGGCCCCTCAAGTGCTGCCATACTTAGCAGTACACACATGCACAACCACGGGAGGTGGCAAGGCTCAACATTAAGCATTTCAACAACTCAACATTAAGCATCTCTTACCTCCTCACCAGGCTCACCTTCAAGCGAACAGGTTGCGCAGCACTGCCTGGCCGACTCTGGACTCATCCCTGGAATCCCGGTCGACGCAGTAGAATCTCGTGAAGGTGTGTGTCTACCTCCACGTAGCAACCCTGCAGATGTCCAGCAGGGGCACACCAAACAGGAACGCCGTAGTAGCAGCAATCGCTTTGGTTGAATGGGCTCTTGGACGGCCGGGCAATGGTCGGTTTGCCAACCGGTGACAGTGTATGATGCAGCCGGAGAGCAATCTGGAAATGGAAGCCTTCAAGAGGGCCTTCCCTTGGTTCACAGGTCCAAAGTTCACAAACCGCTGTGACTTCTTCCAAAAACTCTTTGGGCCTCATTACGACCCTGGCGGTCTGGAAATAACGGTGGCGGTAAACCCGCCGCCACCGTTGTTTCCGGACCACCTGATCCCGACCCCTGCAGGCGGGAGGTGATGTTCCCGCCAGGTCTGACCTGGCGGGTTTAACACCTCCCGCATGCAGGCGGACGAGGAAACACCGGCAGCATTACGAGATGCTGCCGGTGTTTCCATGATCTCGATTCCCATTGAGTCCTATAGGACTCAATGGGAATGGGGATTTACACCATTCTGCCTCCGTGATTCCCGGAAAACCGGGGTTGTAATGCCCCGGTAATTCCGGGAATCACGGAGGCGGAATGGTAATACGAGTCCGGCGGTAACCAGGCGGTTTTACCGCCGCGGTTACCGCCGGACTCGTAATGAGGCCCTTTGTGTGGTCCACGTAGAACTTCAGCGCTCTAGCCACATCCACCTAGTGCAAAGTCCTCTCAGCCAGCGACGAAGGCGACGGGAACAAAACAGGTAACACCAAGGGCTCATTGAGATGGAAGTCCGACGGCACCTTGGGCATGAATGAGGGGTGCGTCCTCAGCACTACCCTCGTCTCGTGGAATGTCGGGTATGGAGGTTTACAGGAGAGGGCCTGGATCCCTCCCACTCGTCATGCGGAGGTGATGGCCACAAGAAACACTGTCTTCCACAATAGGAACTTCATCGGTTTTGAATGCAGGGGCTCGAATGGGGGACCCATGAGCCTGGTCAGCACCATGTTGAGCTCCCACGCTTGGGCCAGAGCCTTCATCAGCGGGAAAGAGTGGAATAATCCTCTCATGAACTCCTTCACCAGGCGGTGAGACCACAGCGACGACTGCCCCGGAGTTCTTGTGTAGCGGGAGATAGCTGCTAGGTGGATCTTGATGGAGGCATGCCCCTTGTGACCGTCTTTTTTTTAATATAATGGTTTTGTAGCTTTACAGCTGGAGGCTAGACCCGGCAGCCGCAGAGATGGATGCTTTTCTGCCGGTGGAATTCTTTACGCCTTTCCCCCCTTCACCATGATAGCGAGGACCCTGGCGAAGGTCCGTCAGGAACGCACAGAGCTTGTCCTTATAGCCCGGGTCTGGACATCTCAGACCTGGTATCCAGTTCTTCTGGAACTTTCTCCGGATTCTCCAATCCTTCTACCCCGATCTCCAGATCTGTTAACGGGTCCGGCGGGTCAACACCACCCCCTTCTCCTCAGCGGGTCATTGGCTCTGGCAGCCTGGAGGATTTCAGGTCAAGGTGGAGGGTCCCAGGCATCTCACTCAAAGCGGTCAGTCTCTTGAGGAGAGCTCGCCCCCGCTACCTACAAGACGTGCGCTAACTCTTGGAACGCCTGGACACACTGGTGTTTGGACCGAGGGCTCCATCCAGTTTTACCACCTATAGAGGAAATCTTGTACTTTTTTGCCTCATTGGTAGAGCGGGCCTCGCTTACAGACCCATTAATGCTTACTCCTCCGCAATTTCAGCCGGCCACAACCTCGTGGAGGACCTCCCAGCAGGAGAGCATCACCTAGTGTGCAGATTGCTTTAGGGCATTTGCCTAACTGTACTGCCTCTGTCCCGATAACAACAAACTGTGGGATGTTAACAGAGTACTAAATCTGTTTCTTTCCTGGCCTCACAACGAGGAGTTATCCCGCACAGCCCTCTCCGGAAAACTCACTACGCTGTTATGCCTGGTCTCCTGCAGAAGAGTCTCAGATGTCCGAGGGCTCGACCTAGCAGGCAGGTCTTTTTAACCAGATGGCATAGTCTTCCATATATCAGGAGAACCAAATGCAACTCAAGAGATATATCATATCCTACTTTTAGAGAGCAGCCTAAGCTCTGCCTCATCAAGTGCCTGAAGGTCTATGAAGAGGTGACTGCGCCACTCAGGGCCACTCCTGACGGACAACTGTTAATAGCACTTTGCAAGCCGCATAAGGCGGTTTCTGCACCGACATAGGCACTCTGGGTACACTGGACTCTCACTCAAGCAGGAATCAATACTGATCTCTTCGGCGCTCACTCGGTGAGAGGTGCCATGGCCTCCAAAGCCTTTCAGGTCGGAGTCCATCTAGAGGACATCCTGAAGATGGCCGACTGGGCAGGCAAATCAATTTTTAAACTATTCTACCTCAAGCCGGTAGAGCAACCAGCATCTGTAGTGTTAAGTAAGCTTTAAACCAGCATAATGTGAACTTCCGGTCTTGACATAGAATAAAGATTTTCCAGAATAGCTTTTTAGAAAGTCTTAATTCTATTAAAGACACGGGGTTGAGCATTATCCCGCCCGACTAGAGAAATATAGGGCGCATATCACGTTTACGTGCTGTTGTTGTAAAGCCTGTGCATGCGATTGATTTATTGTACTGCATGCCATGAAAGATTGCATAATAAAATACTAATTTTTCCCCGCCCTCGCACACTGAATAGGGTTATATATTCACCAAGTAACCCTTGATCTTTGTTCCTTCTCATAGTGACTTCGGACAAGCCATCCTGAGCTGCTTGGGAGTTACACGGATGGCCACTGCCTCGCAACCCAGCTATGTATGTTCTTCCTGGTTCTGTCCATGGTTCGCAGCCTCTAAAGAGGCAGTGATGCACTATTGGTTCCAATTTGGAGGAGTTTGACTACTGTTATTGGAGGATTGGTGTCACATGTTCTGTGAAAGGCATGAACTTGGGCTAAGCCCTCTGGGAAATGGAGTTCCCTGTTTACAGTGCCTGTTTAATATGGACTGGAAGTTATCTTATTTACTTCAGATTTAATCTTGTTTCATTAATGTTTTAATGTTTTTACTGCACCCTGGTTATGTATAAATTATATCATCGATTTTGGGTGCATCAAAACTTGCTGCTGAACTCTTTCTCTAGGAAGTGAATAAAGAAAGAGGAGCATAATGCTCGCCTCCGTGTCTTTAGTAGAATTAAGACTTTCTAAAAAGCTAATCTGGAAAATCTTTATTCCTCTTCATACCATGGAAACCAAGTTAACAGTTTATTGTTTGCCTAGACTGGTACAGCTCATAGCTTTTTACTAGTTTGGTTGTGTTTAACTAACCACTACCTCATAAACCTTTTCTCCAACTCATTTCACCTCCTAGTGCTTAGAAGGATCTGTCACCTAAACCCTAACTAAAACATTGTGAGTGTTTATTTGGGGGTGCAACCATTCTGCTGCTCTCTGTTTTCACCAACTTAATCATGTTAAAGGCTCCTTTCTCTAGTGGAGGCCATATTATACTGTGAGATTATCACATCGAGTCCCCGGCATGCATAGATCCCATCATCTCATGGCACTCTTCTCCTTTTCTTTTGCAATTGTTGTGGTGTTGTCAGACATACTCTCTCCCTCTAACTCTAGGTTCTTTGTAGGATGTATTTGTTGCCTTGCATCATTTTCACTTCAGTTCCCTACACCTTTCACTTCCTTTTCCACTGAGTGACTTCAAGTGGTCTGTTGATCCCTTGTATGTGACGCTATAGACAAAATACATGTTCACCTCAAATAAAGCCGGAGGGTTAGGATTTAGTGGGCCCATGGGGTGGGGATCTGGAATCTGTGCAATGTGGACAATTTACCTTAGGCCCTGGTCCTTCCCTCTTGCCCCCAACAGCTCCATCTTCTCGGAAGCAAACATTCACTTAATCCCTGCCAATTTCAGTGCCCTGCAGGTCTTCCTTTGCCCCATGTAGAGGCAGTCTTGTTTCAGGTTGGACGTTTACTCATGTGGATTAGTTCACCTGGACTTTTAAAATGCATGGCACCACCACACCTGGTTGCTTGGTTTGCCGAGATGAGGGCTGGGCATTCCAACCTCTCTTCACCACTTCGTAGCTCGGCCTCTTTTAACAGTTGTTGCAGATGGCCTCACTAACCCCCAGACTCTGATGTGTGGTTCAAGGGTTTTTATTGAAAAAAAGACAAGGTATTCAGACTTCTGGCCAGATGGACTGTCTTAGAGGCCGTCACCCAGAAGCACTAAGCGAGCGCTGTCTCCCTGTCTCCAGCTCTAGAAATTGGTCCCGCCCTGATATACACGAGCCAGCAGGGAGAGGGTCAGATCCCTGCACCCATTGCAGCTTTACAAGCGACCCTCAAACACAAAATTGACTTGATCATAGTAGATTTCGGCCTTCTCAGGCAGTATGTGCGCTCGCTGACAGAACGACTTGCCAGTACTGAAGCACAGACACAGGAGAACAGTACTAATATCACCAGGCACCAATCAGAAATAAACTGCATTAACTGAGACGGGTGCGAGCGTTGGAATGCAGGTGTTAGGGAGAATTATCTCTTTAGGCTGAATTTCCTAACCTAGTGAGTCCCCCAGCCGCTTTGCTGGATTTCTGGAGCTTGTTTTTTTCCTCCTGCCAAGAGTGAGGCTCTTTTTCTCCCACTCTTGGACATGGTTTTTGGTATTCCTTTGATTGGTAATGTGTTTTATGGGCTATGGGGGTCCTTTACTCCATAGGGTCTCATGTGTTTTTACTATGTGTGTTACACAGCACCCTCCGTGCAGTAACGCAGGGGTGTCATAGTGACACCCCACCATAGACTCCATATCCTGGGACTGACTACTGTCTCCCAGGGCATGTAAAGTCACCATTGGCTTTACTAGTCCCAAATTATTAACAGAAACCAGTACAAACCATCATATTGTGGACGTACTGGTTGGGGCAATTCAATTTCCCCGGGGTCTGTTAGTCGAGGGGGCACGTCTCCATCCCCCCTGATCGAGTTTTGGCTGGTGGTAGTGGAAACTACTTTTTATATTCGACCGGAAATATTTTCCTATGGGATTTTCCCATTGTTCGAGGCTACCAACTTTAATTATTTAATTCTCATAGCCTCGAACATACCGCTGGTTTATTTATTTAATATTAATTCGCTGGTTGGTATTTTTTGCCAGGACTCGATTCTAAAATGGCGTCTGTGTTCTCTTCTGTGACTCCAACCCAAGTCGAGCCCTTTGTTCCACTTTTTGGCGGGCTTCTCCACAGAAGCCTCCAAAAGTGGTGCCACTCTGTCTGGGTACCACAGGGGGTGTGGGAGGGGGTTTAGGCAGGTCGCACTCTTGTGTGATTGGCCCAAGTGGTGAGCCGGCCGGTCCCCACTTAGCATGTTTGATTCACAGCTAGGCTGAGTGAATGGGGGTATGCTGCATAAAAGCAGGGCTTTGTGGACTGGAACTTCAGAAGTCGCTACAGGACCTGAGAATCCGACGAGGGAGAAGCTGATCCGACCTACCACGACGACACCACCGGTGGAGCCCTGCAGAACCGACTCACCACTTCCCGACGACAGAGAAGATCTCCCGGCTGGAGAAGCTTCTTCCCCTGACTGGTGGGCACAACCAGTTTACCTTTCTTTCTTCGCACCCCAGATCGGTTTGTGGTCGAACTGCCCGTGCCAAGCGCCCCGGCGGCCGGATAGCCACTCACCACTGAACCGCGAATCAACAGACCGCTCCTTGTACCTGAGAAACTCTGCGGCTGGTTTCTTCCCTGGCAGTGCAACAGACTCCTGTCTTTCTCCACGGCGAGATCCTCTCTTCCCCCGGACGAAACACCGCTGCCAGGAACAACTGCCCCTGCTGGAGTGTTCTCACCACTTTAAGGTACCGTGTCCGCCAGGCCTCCCTTTCTAAAGATTGCTACAAGGTAATAATAACTCCTTAACCTTCTGGACTGGGCTGGCCGCCTTGACCCTCTAACTGGTCCCTTTCTTTGGTCCAACTCCTTTTTGAACCATTACAAGACTTTTGTGCACTACAACCGTGTGACCTTGGACACATTTCGTTTCGATCCTCTTAAAGCGGATCAGGCCTACTGACTCTGAATTCACGGTTTTACTTTGCCTTCCTCTCTTGTTATGTTCTTGTAAAAGTGTTGGGATCTTTTTCAAATTGTTCTCTGCTTTTCTCTCCCTTTTTAAAACGAACTATTAGAGTGCCATCTACGTTAAGCGCTCACCGCTGTCTGAAAATAAGTGGGGCTTTACTTAAGACTTGTCTAATATTCTTTTAAGGGAGTGTATATCTTTTAGTGACCGTGTTTTTGAATTGATTTCTATTAGTGCCTGTGTGTTTTTCTAGATGTGGTTTTAAATAAATAATTATATCTCTTTTACACTAAGCCCTGGTCAGTGTTTACTTGTTCTATTGTATGCTCTTGACCTATTGTGAATACTCTGTATACTGCCTAACTCTTCTTGAGGGAAGTCTGACTGCTCAGCCACAGCTGCCAAGTGAATCTGTGTGGTACAGACTGCTACCAAGTGGGTTTACTGCCAAACACCTGTAGTCCTAAATCTTTTGCAGTGGCCCCAGAGGGAACTGCACAGGTTTCTGCCTAGGGCCGAGGATGCTGAAGGCAGGGCAAGGAGGAATAATGTGCAGATCCTTTGATTGCCCCAAGGTGAGGAAGGCAATGATCCCACCTCATATATTGAGAATTTGCCACTACAAGAGGTCGGCTGAAGCACCCTGATGCACGTTTTCACTGTGGCGCGTGCCCACAGATCTCTAGCTAAACGGCCCCCGCCAGGAGTTCCACTGAGACTGCTAATTGCAAGGATTGTGAATTTTAAGTACAGAGAGTGGATACTGGCTTTCTCAAGGGAAGGCGGCATCATCGAGCATGCATCTTTGAAACAAACAGTATACCCAGACTACACTCAGCTGGTACAGAGGCAGAGAGCAGCGTTTTGCCGTACCAAGGAGCGGCTACGCAGGGCTAACCTGAGGTACATGCTAATTTATCCTGCCAGGCTCAAAGTGTTGCACACTGGTAGATCACACTTCCTCGAAGACACAGTGGCTGCATGCTCCTGGATTGACCTGATGGGGATCGCACAGTTACCAGCTAGAAGGAATAACGTACCCTGATGGAAGCATTGACACTGTGAGGATGTATACTTTCGTGGCACAAACTTAGGGCATTCAATTTTCTGATTGGTAAACTGCGGGAGCAGTAGAGGACAGCACTCATTCGGAGGCTGCTGCGGCTTACTGCATTTGCTGCGGCTGCATTGATGCAGACTTTGAACTTTTGGATGCCAGCTTTAAGGTATCCTGCTGCTTTACGCCACACAGAAGGTGTGGGAGGTGAGCGTGGGAGGCAGTCAGGCCTGAATTACCTGTATGATATTGGGTCAGTATTACACAGATTAACAGTGTGTTTCTGCCCCTTGGGTGCTTTCTTGCTTCTTTTCTTTTGCTGCACAGTTTCTATTGTTTGCTTTTTTGGTCCTGCTTGTGGAATGGTCTGAACCCTCCAGCTGACTCGGAATTGTGGCTGTCAGTATGGCTAGCGTTGTCTGCTTGTGTGGGTACTCTTACTCTGCGGGCGGGGGATCGAACACAGGGAATATGGAGAGTAATGTGCAAGTTGTAACATGGAATGCCCGGGGGCTCAATGGCTATATTAAGTGGATAAGAGTACATGCATACCTGCACAGGCTGGGGGTAGGGATTGCTTTACTGTAGGAGACTCGCCTGACCAGAGACGGGTAAAATACGATTGCCAGGAAGTGGGTCTGGCATTTGTATGGCTCCCCCTTGTCTGCATATGCAGGGAGTATTCGTGTGTGGGTGGCACCGACTGTCCCCTTTGAATAAGAATAAGAATTAGTTTTTTTATATAGCGCTTTAATCTAAAGCGCTTTACATAGGATATATTTTTACATACATTACCTAAAACTTTGGGAAATTAAAAGCGACAATGAAGGCAGGATGATTCTAGTGCATGGGTTCCTGGAGGATAAGGAGGTGTGCATTATAAACTCAGACGCTCCCAATCACAATGCCACATCATTTTTTACATCACTTTACTCGAGATTAGCATTTCAAGAAATGCCTTGTGGCTAGGGGGAGGGGATTTCAGTTGCACTCTGGACCCAATGGTAGACGAATCCGACTACAAATATCTGAAGCCTGCGCCCCCTGCCAAAACTTTAAATCCAATGTTGCAGAACCTTGACTTAGTAGATATATGGAGGTTGGCACACTGGAAGGATCGCATTCATTCACATTATTCTGCACAACACAGGGTACACACCCTCCTTGATTACATTTTCACAGGGTGGGAGACGCTGCGAGAATTCACTGAAGGTGCTTTTAAAGCTAGGGTCCTCTCCAACCATGATCTGCTGCTGGTCACATGGATGAGGAGACCATGTAGGACCCCAGTCCCTACCTGGAGGTTGCGATAGAAAGTTACTTTAACAATGTGGGTAGTGTGGATAGGATTCACACTATGTGGGAAGCCTTTAAGACTGTGCTATGAGGAGAGGTGATGGGAAAGATGAGGCGGGCCTTCAAAGGGAGCTGTGACTCCCTAGGCAGCACAGAATCTAAGATTGAAGCTGCTGATCGCATAAATAGGTGCGGAGACAGAAGATTTGATCAATTTGCTGCAAAAATACCGTGCAGACTGGGATCGACTGGGCTTATTCGACTTTGCCAAATACACGCAGAAGGGGCATGCAGAGGGTGATAAACCGGGGAGGTTCTTAGCATGGCTGTGTAGCAGAGAGGATAGGAGGGAAATTATTAGCGCTATACACAATGACAAGGGGGTGTGAGAAAACTGAAGGTGTCTCACCCGCTAGTCCCCGGGATCTGTCATCCCGGTGGCCAGGACACAGCCATCGCCATTGGACCCAGTTCCTGGGGGTGGACCAGTGTGGGAGTATCACTTGGATGTGGGGTCTTCAGGGAGTTGAAGTGGGACACCGAAAGGGTGATAGGCGGTACCCCCTGCCTTATGACACCTTTTCCCCATGCTACCCAGTAGGATATCTAGAAACTCAACCCCCCCTTTCTTGATATGAACACTTTCGCACAGACAAATTACCTTGAAAGACAATGGACTAAAACCAGAGCCGTATGCTTCACATGTCCCAACACAAGGGTCAGGCAGAGTCTGGGCAATTGCAGATAACTACACACACATGACTTCCCTTTCACTTCCCCATAGGGATAAAAGGCAGAGCCCGAAAGCACACTCTGAGCAAGGCCAAACGCACATGGCAGCAGCTATTCCAGGATGGCAGTTCAAACAGAAGAGAAAGTCACTGAGACCTGAAAGGGCGACAAGGAGGGAGTTGCCCTTGCCCTTTTCAATCTAGACCAGCAGAGCCTCCGACAAGGGAAACGTAAAACCGGGAATCACAGCTGGCGAATGGTGCAAAGGACCCTCCCACACTGATGGCCAGCGTGGAGAGAAGTGGTTGCCATCATGGTACCGTCCTTGACTCCAGAGGCAAGAGACTCCAACAGAGTTCGGCACAGCCGGTGAGTCGGAAAGCACTGTTAATAGACGGGACTGTGTTGGGCTCAAGGTTGTGAAGAGCAAAGTTGTATGAAGAAAGAAGACTAATATACAAAGGTATTTTGTGAGTAATATTGGCAGCAGAGTCAGTGGTCCGGCGTCACGTGGGCGCTCATTCGAAGGACTTTAACCAGTGCCCCGCTCCTGAAACATGGAGAATGTGTTGAATAAGAGAATCAAAGTGGTCCTGCAGCAGGTTATGTTAAATCCTGTGCATAGTCAAATGTCTTCGGTTGTTGAAACTACAAATACCAAGAGGCCTTAGGGGAGGCCGGCGAGAGGTGTCAAAGTGGTCATAGGAGGGTCAAGCCCAAACCCTTGTATAGTCGAAAGTCTTTGACACGTTGATGAGGCAAGTGTGAACACGACTGAGGGATGCCTGCAAACAAAGCTGAACAGTAATACCCCTGTGAACATTGTGACGACAAGTGTGAACCCGACTGAGGGATGTCCACAGTGAGTGGTTGGTCTGAACCCGACTGAGGGAAGCTAACATTCAGAGAAGTATCGGAGCGCGGCTGAGGGGGATCCAAGGGTGAAGAGTAATTCCCCGGCGTGAAGATTACCTGAAGGAACTTTTCTTTTGTTGTTTATGGGACATCAGGCCCTCTGAAGTAAGAGACTTTGCATTAAAGAGACTTGGGCACTGAAGGCCCTGATCTTGAGAAAAGGAACTGTAACCTCATGCCGGAGAGGCCCATGAGTGTGCTGTGCACAAGAGTCCTGCCTTTTCCCGTGCTAAAAAAAATATGGGGAAGGGAGACCCCAACCATACCATTCGGACTTATCATTTAGTGAACACTTCTTTATTTTCTTGTGAACATTATCCCACTATTTTGTAGCATAGGGGCAAGGATTGGCAATAGTTTTTTTTACTATATGCCCTTTCTATTTGACTACACTCCACTAGGACTATATTATTATTAATTTTTTTTTAAACTTTGGTTTTTATTAGCATTTTTTAATAAAACAAACAATAAGAACTGAGTGACCTCTTACCCCGCCCACCCTCCATACCCCCACCCACAGCCCACCCCCCTACCCCGTGTCCAGATCCGTGCATTCATCAAGGGAGGCTCCTAATGTTCTCTCCGTATCCCGTGCCTCGGAGATGATGCGATTAGTGACCATGTCGCCGACTGACTTAGCGCCGCCATTCCCCGGGTCGTGGGTCCCCAGGTCGATTGTCATGCACCTCGGGACTAGTCCCACCCCGCTCGGGCCGGGATATATACCTCGGATTCACTGAACGTCCCAACCCCAGGATTGTTGCACTCCATACCAGTTTGTGAGGAATGAACTAGTATCATTGTTCACCATAGCAGTCCGTTTGTCCATCAAAAACATGTTTTTCACCTTTTTCAGCCAATCTTCCTTTGAGGGGGTTTCCGGGCTCTTCCATTTCTGAGCGAGAGCCACTCTGCCCGTCCTCAGCATGGTTTCCCACATCCTTGGATATCGGTATAGTTCCGTTTCCTCCGGGGGGAGACCCAATAACATTGTTAGGGGATTAAGTGGTAAAAGTTCCTCTGTTACTTCCGCTATCCAGCCCCTCACTGACCCCCAGTAGGCCTGCACTTTCGGGCAGTGCCACCACATGTGGCCTCTGGAGCCTGTCTGGCCGCATCCCTTCGGGCACCTTGGTGACACCCCCGGGAACATCTTTGACAGTTTTGCCTGGTCCCTGTGCCACCCCTGTAAGATCTTAAAATTATGCTCCATGTCTGAGGTGAATAAGTTCCCATGAAATGCTATTTTGAATATTCTATCCCAGGCGTCCTCCGAGATCGCTTCACCCGCCAGATCATTCCAGAACGTGCGGAAGCTCCTCCTACCCTGAAGGTTATAAGTGTTTAAAATTTTATACATACTAGATACCGCACCCTTTCTCGAGGTCGCCGAGTCAAGGAGCTTCTCGAAGAGGGTTAGCTGTCTCCTCAGGTTTGGACCCCATGACTGGTCGCAGAGGATGCCCTTAAGGTGGAGGTATTCGAAGATGGAAAGAGACCCTCGTCTGAGAGCGTCCCTCAGGTCCTCATAGGATAGGAATTTGCCCCTCAGACTGGTTACGTTCCAGGTAGAAACACCTTGTGGAACTAGAGAAGGCTGTACCACATTCTAGAGAGCCCCAGACACCTGGATCTGGACTATGTGGTTGCCTCCTTGATGCTGTCAAAGCATTTGATTTGGTTAACTGGGACTGCTTGTTTGAGACCCTGCAACAGTTCGATATGGGTGCAAGCTTTCTGTGATTGGTGCGGCTGGGCTATACTAAACCAACGGATATGGGGCGCATGGGCAAACAGATTTCCGACGAATTGAAGAAAGGCACCAAGCAGGGATGCACTGTCCCCAATGTTGTTTATTCTCGCTTTAGAGCCATTGCCAGTGTTCTTGCAATCAGAATATGCGGAGGCCAGCATTTTGATCAATGGGGTGCAGCGCTTAATTTTCTTATATGCTCCTATATATCACACACACTGAAGTGAACCTACAATACATCATTGAAGTGATAGATTGGTTTGCAGACCTCTCAGGCATATGCATTAATCATCACGAATACTGTTTGTTCCCACTGGCTGGGCTTTCTGACCTCCACAGAAGTCAATTACCCAAACTAGACCTAAAATAGGAAACGGATGCTTCCAGATACCTTGGGGTAAATGTGTGGCATGATGTTCATGCTTTGTATGAACACAGCACACAAAGTTCTGGATGGAGTAGTAAAATCCATGGTGTTCTGGTTGAAGCTCCGCCTGTCGATGATAGGATGAGCTGCACTCTTGAAAATGGTTGCACTCCCACATATTGGGCCTCATTACAAGTTTGCTGTTTCGGTAACAACGGTACCGGTAAGCTTGCTGGTACCGTTGTTACCGGACCGGCAAACTGAGTTCTGCTCGCGGGAGCCTTCCCGACCACCAGGTCTGTCCTGGGGGGGGCGTACCGGCACCCATGAGCAGACACTGACTGTTCATTCTGAATGATGCCGGTGCTACCGTCCTCCCCATTCCCATTGAGTCGTATTGGACTCAATGGGAATGGTGAGTAATGAATTCCAGCGCCTGGTATAGGGCAGTGTATAGAGGTATAAGCGATGATGTGAATGCATAGAGTGCCTTGACGCAGGCATGTTTTGCCCTTTCGGATGATATGCCTCCATAGTCATCTAATAATAGATAATGTAGGTTTGTGGAACTCCCAAAGTACCCACAAGATTGACCGGTACACAAGGACATGCCACTTCAGAAAATGATAAATTGGGGTGTAGGAACGAAACGCCACACACAGGAGTTGTGACTTTCTCTTCGGTTGTTTTTGTTCTTCATGTTTGGAGTGCAGCATATACCATTGTAATTGCGAGTAGATAGTACACTGTAAGGGTGTCCAGTTAAAGTCTCAAACAAAAGGATCGAATGCAAAAGGTGAGAGTGCATTCGACCGAAAACCAAAGGATCGGAAAAATTTTTTAAATGTATATTTTTTTTGTTACTCTAGTTTAGCTTTAAAAGGGTGTTTTTACACCAAAAACAGAGGTTTGGGGGGACCCCACCCCCAAAAAGAAATTTTCAATCCTTTTTTTCAGTTGAATTGACTCGACCCTTTTGTCATTCAATCCTTTTGATTCGGTACTATGACCTATAACCCACTATATGGTTACCAGTTGTATGTACTGTATGTTGAAATGAAAATAATACACATTTTATTTAAAAAAACAGTATTCAGACATCTAATAAATCCCACGCCCTAGCTCAGGCGTAGCAAGTGTATCAACTATTAACACACTACTATCTAAAATCCAACAAATGCAAGGGCCTAAAAACTGTAGCCATCTCTATCTGGCTAAATCTCAGGTTCTTCTAAGGAGGTTCCTATCTTAACACTCCCTGGGCCAAATTATAGAATGCTATTTTCTCATTTATTGGGCCTTCACAGGCACCCGTATACTTTCTCGCGCTCGTGCGCCTTCTCTCTCTCCACTCACACACTTGTGCTTGCTCTCGCTCTACTCGCTCTCTATCTCGGCTCTTGCTCTCTTACTCCCGCTCTCCTCTCGCACTCGTGCTCTGTCTGCACTCATGTGCTCTCTCTCCACTTGCGTTCTCTCGCACCACTCGTGTGCTCTCTCTCTCTCTCCACCTGCGTTGTCTCTATCTCTGACTCCACTCGCCGTCTCTCTCTCCAGTCGCAATCTCTTGTTCCTTTCCCTGAGGTTCCTAGTTTATACTCCACTCTTGCCCTTATCCCTCCCTCTCTTGACTCCTCCTTTTCATATATCTACCCTTCTCCTTGTATATTCCACTAAGGTTCATTCACTCTCCCTCTCTTTTCTCCTCTCCACTGCCCCCTCTCACAATATTCATTCAACAAGGTACATGCAGGGGAGCAGAAACGGGCTCCCTCCCAACTCACTCACATCACGGGCAGGATAGACTCTGTAAATTCCCCTGGTAGGGTTCCCTGCCCCCTCTGACACTGCACCTCCCACTCAAACAGGGCACAGCCTCGGACCTTGTCACAGTGGAAACCAGGGTCAACTGGTTGTTCCTCTCAGCCTTCAACTGTAACCTGGTGGCAATCCACCACTGCTAATATTCAAGGTTTTGCAGCAACTGACATTGCTGTCCTCCATTTTAGCTCTTCTCTCTCTCACCTCTGCTCTTCTCACTCTCTTCCACCTGCTTCACTCGGATACACCTATGCTCACTGAATGTAGTTGGTGAAAGGGTGGTTGAAGTGCCACATAGTGCAAACGTTGTGTATGATAGATGTTGATTTTTTAGTAACATAAGGACCGTCGGCCACAGGAGCAAGAGTTCTGCCATTATGAATTAAGCCTCCTTCGAGGTTGGAGCTTTTGTTAGAGAAGTAGGCTGCATCTTGGAGCTTCTGTTCATTTAATTAGATATTCTACCACCCCCTACCCGCCAAGTGAGTGTTTAGACAGCCAATGACACAGGATGAAGGGGAAGCACCGTGCAAATAGCAGTTAATGGTACAAGGCCAAGCAGTCCACAGGAGCTGTGAACGGTATCAGTTTTGTCTAGATGATTAGATTAGTGCAGCAGCTCTGAAGGACAAATCTTAATGAGAACAAGGCCTGGTGCCCAGACATTGCCAGGGTGTGGAACTAGGTTGTGGTTATACTGCCCCCCATTGAGAAGTGGCGGGTCCATTAGAACTATAGTTATCAATGTAAATGGAACAAATAAATCAGAGAAATGTATCCCGAAGAGCAGTGCCTTGGCTGCGTTTTTTATAAAGACACCTGGTTCCCAAAAAAGATGGGGAAGGATGTGTACCAAGAAAGCAACTTCTTTCAAGACAGGAGTTGCCAGAGGTGTTTCCAAAGAGTACAGCTGCAAGGTTGAAGAGCTGTTCGGGGTTACCTAGTTGTCTGGCCTCATCGGAAAGTCCAATTCATTGACACAGGGTATTGACTTCATTGTTCACACTCACTCATGATTGGGTCTGTTCGAGGGTCATGCACCTCACAAATTATCTGAAGTTGTTGTGACATTAAGGAAAGTCCATTGTTGCATCAAGTTACCTGAATGTAATGGGCCAATCAGAACAAAGTATTTTTTGGTGACTACACAATTAAGTCATTTGCAAGGGTCTGTAATCATGTTGTCACAAATACTTAATTGACCAATGGCGTAGAAAAATGTAGGTGCTTATTAGATTTCTGTATAGGGGATAGCCAAAAGGAAATTTGGGATTCATCTTTATTGGATACATGTTGCCAAATGTAGTTTTAAAGACAAAAATCACAAAAAGATGCGACTAACATGGGCGTTTCTAGTGATTTCTGTTTTCAGTTCTACAGATCTGACTGACCCTCCCTGCTGTATTTGCATGTAATAAAACTTGTTTTCCTTGCAAGATGTGTGCTCTTTACTGACCCCTTGGATAGTTTTCTATTGATCAGTTTTTGGGCCTACCTAGCAACTGCATGCTGTGTGTAAACTGGTGCCTATATTTTGACAGAATGCATCCTTGAGAATGTAATGTTTGTTAAAATTCAGGTTAACCTGGATTATGTATTATGTATAATGGGAAATATTCAACAATCTGCCATATTGTAAATCTGAAGGTAAAAAGTGACTTGTCTAGGGACGGGGGGGGGGGGGGGGTATGGCTTGGCGAGCTGTCGAGCAAGATTGCTCCCAGAATGCTTCCGGAGCTAGTGGGAGAGAGGTGAGCCTGAGGAAGGGGACTCCCCCTTTCTCCCTTATTGCTGAAGCGATACACTAACGCTTTCCAGAATGGCTGAGGGCAGGACTGGTGTGCTCTGGAGCATCAGAGCTTGGTGAGAGGCAAGGCTCCGTTAGACTCAACATGGCGGCTTTCATTGATCGTCCTCTGACTCAAGGATTTCCCAATGTTTAGTCTGGAACTTGCCGGATCTGCCGGCCGCCTTTCTACTATCTTGGGACAGTTTTACCTTTAGAACACTGTATTCCCCGGCCTGTCGCAAATTGGGAGATGGAGTAAATCTTTTTGATTTGCTGGGGATGCAAGATACATCTTCGGACTACAGCTACGGTGAGGTGCGGCCTCTCCCAACCGAGCCTTCAGCTTCGCCGCACAGGGTCCTAGAACGTCCCTTGCCCTCTAGGTTCAGGTGAACCACTGCCATCAAGCCCCTGAGAAGGAGATACATGGTCAAGTAATTTAACAGGTATAGCCCAATATGTATCGCAGAATGAAGCTTAAACATTCTATTTAGCCTAATACCACCCCAGACCCCTATGCCACCTAGTTTCAGGGGCTACATCATCTGAGGAAGGCAGATGCGGGTAATGAGATTGGGGGTTACAATTTATTCATATGCATAATCGGGAGGGATTTTAATCTATTCCTAATCCTGATCTCGACAAAACACTACCATCTTCTAGGATGGATTATACAAATGCAATCCCATTCGCTAGACTATTAAAGGAACTGGATATCATTGGTAGCTGAAGATTTCTGAACAACGGTATGAAAGATTACACTAATTTTCCCATATGCACCAGACTTTCTCTAGGGTTGATGTTCTACTGGTATCCTTGTCCCTAGTATCGGATATACCTGAAGCATATATCGGGTCCTGAATTCTGTCTAACCATGCCTTAGTGAAAATGACTTTAACAGTGATACGCTTATTCCCTCAACAGAGCCCCCCCCAAGGAGGTTGTATGGTCCAGTCTTGAAAGATCTGGTCATACATAAGGCTATAACTGCTATAAATAACTATTTTAAAGAAAGCCTACCCTAGCACTATGGGATGAGATTGGTCCGGGATGCAATGAATCCAGTAATTTGCGGTGTAATTTATAAATCGCATGGCACTATACACAAATGTTCATGCTATACTTAGGACCCAGTTAGAGGATGATGTAAGAATTAGAGAAAATGTACATAAACCAAGAGGATCCCTGGAAGTGCTGAGAGACTTGAGGGTCGCCAGACATAAACCTGAGGCCTATTTAGCCAAAAGGACATCTCAAGCTATCTTAAAAAACGATTTTACAAAGCAAAAAGGAACGAAACAAAAAATAATTCCAAACTTAAAACCCACAATAATATTTTTGGCCTATGGGGTGGCATTGAACAGTACATTATGAGGACAATGAATAAACTGAAATGACCCAGCATCACCCTACTGCCCTTATGACAAACACGCAATTAGACCCAGACAAACAGCTGCAATATATTGCGTCTACTTGATTACCTCGTCTATCAGATGAAATTTAAAAGGAGCTGCAGGCTCCGATTCAGGAGGAGGACGTCTAAAGAGTTATGAAGATCCTTAAGAATAAAATCCCTGGGCCAGGCGGGTTTACAGCCTACTTCTATAGGATCTTTAAATCTCAACTGGTCCCACTTATGACTAAAGTATTTAACTCCTTTCTCTCATCTGGATCATTGTTATGTTATGTTATTTTGCATTTATATAGCGCCTTATATACCGTTGGTATGGTCTGAAGGCGCTGGTAGGTTGAACGCCCTTGGAAACCGAAGTTCGGGTCAGTAGAGAGAGTAGAGAGTCCAAAAAGTGCATGTGCGCACCAGGTATGTGTGCAGCTGGTGCGGAATTAAAGTGGTAGCTGCTTCTTAGCGGTAGGTGTGGTGGTTGAGAGATCAGGAGTATGTGTTCGCTCTGGCCGGCTTTATCCAGAGCGAGTGTGGTTGCATTGGGCCTGAGGAGAACGCCTGGCTGGGGGTGTGAAACCAGCAATGTTTACTTAGAGTGATGTGGAGTGAGCGGGAGATGTAGATATGAGAACAGTTATACCGAATGGTGTCATAGTATCTCTGTGTTCTAGTTGAGTGGTGGTGTAAGGGAGAGAGTAAGCGTGGGGTGTGGTACGATGTATGTTTTTTCAAACGTTCTAAGAGTTTCAGTTCTAACAATTCAATTATAACAATTCAACTTTCTCAGAGAGGCTGTTGGGTGCAGATTATGACTGCCATTGGGTACACTTCTAAATGCAAGTGGGAACAATTCTAAATTCAACTTTCACAGAGAGGCTATTGGGCGCAGCTTCTAAATGCAATTGGGTACACTTCTAAATGCAAGTGGGAGCAATTCTAAATTCAACTTTCACAGAGAGGCTATTGGGCGCAGCTTCTAAATGCAATTGGGTATAGTTCTAATTGGGTCATTTATGGAATAATCTATTACTACTTTAATACTGATATCGAACACTGATTCCACTTATTGTGAGTCTTATAGCGCTTTTACAATATTGAACATTGGTGCAAAGATCTACTCCAAAATGTTACCTAACCGACTAAGGAAAGTGCTCCCCATTTTGGTTGACGTGGATAAAACCGGTTTCATTAGACATGATCAGCAACGATAATATCAGAAGAACTCTTGAATTAATTGAATTTGGGAGGAGAGAGGGGATCGATATGGGGGTGATATCCTTGGATGTCTACAAGGCCTTAGACAAGGTTGATTGGTACTATATAAGGGTTCTCCCAAATGCCTTTTATTTGTGCCCAACCTTCTTAGGTCTGATCCTTACTAATTAACATACCCCATCTACAAAGATCAGTTTTAATAGTAAATATACCCAAAAGATACCTATTTTGAGGGGGACCAGACAGGGATGTCCTCTCTCATCCCAGATCTTTGCATTATCTATTAAACAACTTGCTAAGAAGATTATAGGAAATTTGAGGATTAAGGGGATAATTCAAGACAGGGCAGAATATGTCTCTCTTTATGCCGACAACTGTGAGAAACCTGAGGGTATTCTCACTCCTAAGACCCCTGGTTGCTGTTGGTACTCTTGTTCACAGGAGGTTTGCCTGGCATTTTGGTGCTGGACTGCCCTTGTGGGCGGGTCAAAGACAAATCTGCAAATGGATATTTCTCCTTTGTGAAAAGTACAGTGAGCTAAAAGCGATGGCTGCGGACTCTCACAGTGGGGAAAAAACACATAACAGGTTATCATGCCGTTCTTTCTAGAGAGGGGCACTTGCTACCTTTTGTATGAGACCCCTAGATCCTCTACTTGGGTATCCAGGGAAAGACCATCGCTCTTGGATCCCGACCCTGGGGGTGGAGAAGCGAGGAAGGATGACCTGGGTGGAGGGTGTTGGGAAGTAGCCTAGTGCTTTCCTTCATTTCCAAACTTTCCAAGTGCTTTAGAATTAGGCAAGACTTCTGTTGGTTTTTTGGCAAGATTCTTTTACTATTGCTAGGCACCACAAACGACCAGGGGGGGGAGGGCATTAATAGAAGGCAGTTATTTAAATGTAAGGTGCATTAGCTGAATTAATTTGTAAATGTTAAAGCTCATGCAGTTCTTGGCACAAAACTCAAAAATACTCCCTCTCCCTTTCCGGAAAGAATGCAGCTTGTACTAAAAATAGACTATAAACCATTGCGTGGGGCCCGGCTAGCTCTAGTAGAGAGCACGAGGTAATTCGGCAGCTGTTCCTGTCCATCACAAGCCAATGGAGACAAAAAAAGATTCAATGCACGACTACAAAGTACTAGGAAAACAAGGGTTTTTTGTAGGAATTTCTGGACCAGATCAAATATAATTATGTTGAGTTAAGTGTTGAGAGAATGGCGGGAAAATGTGTATATTTATGAATATTTATAACATAGCAAATTTTGCTAAACCAGAGCGACAATGTATTCCTGCTTAGGCAGCATAATGTTATGTAACTTGTCCCAAACGGAACCCAGCCATGCCAGAAAGAAGAACTGCAGCATCCCTTTTAAGGAAGAAGAACAGTTTTGGATGAGCTCTGCTGGTATCCAACCAAGTAACCAAGTCAAGAGTATTTAAGCCCCAGGTCCAGCACCAGTCTTCAGGACCTGGAAGCCAGCCACGTTCGACAGAATGCTGGTGGGAAATTGCAGAGTCCTCTGCCATTCCCCCAATCCTCATGATCTGTAAAGATTAAAATGTGGTATCTCTTGCAGGATAGACTCATGACCTTGATTCCCTAGAGGGGTGTATTTACTCTGGTTTGAGCTTGATCAGGGGGTACCCCAAAATATTTAAGGGATGCTCCTGTAAATTGGGGATCACTTTCAAGGGTCCTTGGGAACTGGGAGTGGGTATCCTTATGAGAGATGTAGTATCTCCCTTATGCTATTGAGGCTCATCTAAGCCCTTCCCCAACCCTCATAGGTAGGCTTTCCTGTTTTCCGTGAAATCCGATAAACACTGGAAAAACACTCCCGGAAGAAAAAGTGCCTCCTAGGTTTAAACTGAAAAACACTTTTCCCTTTCCCAGTGGTGCCTTAGTAGGATCAGGGATGGGATGAAGTTTGGAGTTGAAGGGGTGGTTGGAGAGGAGGCTTGGCAGACAATAGGTAAAGGGCCGTACTCCACCCATATATTCTTGTTTGCTTTCTCCCATTGTTTTCCCTCATGTCCCCTGACCTTATTCAAAAATACTGTACATTCAATGTTACATTGTTTTCTTTGTAAAAATAAAATGTATTCATGTGGTCATCAGAGCTATTTTGAGGAATTGTAGACAAATTGCAGCCATTTTTATGGTTGCAGATTCATGTCTTAAAATTGGCTAAAATTCCTCAAAATATCCCTTGACCTCTGACAAATATTTGTATTTACAAAAAATTGTTTAACATGGATTTTTCAGTGTCTTGATTTATGGTCAGAGACCCTCTGTGTGTGTGTGTTTGTGTGTATCTGTCTGGAGGAGAGCTGAAAAGTGTCAGCTGCCAATCGACTTTAAAAGCAAAGCTCTGTGAGGCTTCCAAGTATGATTGTGTGAGCCCACAGTGTCATGGTCACCTCCCAACCTCATTTGGCTCTCTAGAGCACCCGCACCCAACAGCCCATCAGAAGCTGCTGGCCCCTTAATTGCTAATTAGCACTTTCTTTCTTCAAGGAAAGTTTTTTAAAATTAGGAGCGATTTATAAATGATGGCTCATTTAAGGGATACATGGGGGTGGACAGCGTAACGAAAACAAACGTATCCCCTTGGGTTTTTTCTGAGGTTGGCAAGCTTGCTCATGTATTTGGCTACCAGGATTTTACCCAGGTTGTCATGTTCCCAGTGCAGACGCTTACCCACAAGAAAACAAGCCCTTGTCTTGAAATGGAATTCTGTTTTCCAAGGAATATTTCACTACAGATTGCTGGGTTTTAAAGGTGAGCACCTTTTATAATTTTCCATCATTTATATTGGAACATTTCCTCTCCAATGCGCTTTTGTCTTAAACACTTCCTTCTAAGGGGAAGGTCAATTGAACTACATTTGTATATTTCACTTTAAGATATGCTCACTTACTGTGTGTATATTCATGGGTGCCAGCTTTTGATTTTTGCCATGGGACAAAAGTTCCCACACAGAGTGTAGCGAGAGTGCCGTGCTCATCCCCAGTCAAAACAACACTTTTTACAGCACATGATGCAGCAGGAATAGTAAAAAAGCCATATGATTTACAGGAAGGTATAAACATATAACATCTCAGCAACAATCACCTAACCTGCTGAGGTGCCTTTGAAAAATTCTGCTATAAGATTCCCCGATATTCCCACACCAGGCAAACCTTTTTGTCCTTCTCACCCCCACCAATCAAGCCTTAGGGGTTACATTAATGAGACTCCCTTTTCATTTTGTATTGAGCAGCACTGGATAAACAGGTATTATCTGCTCAGAGTTTATTTATTTTGACAGTCAAAATAATCCTTATCTCCACCAAACTGAGTGCTCCCCGGCAAATCCTTTCATCATGCTATGCCTTATCTGCTAAAATTAGAAGTCTGTACAATGTGGAAAGTTCGTTTTTCGCAAATCAGAGTCTTCATGGGAAGAAAAGAAAGGGTAAGGATGGGCAAAGTGTCCCTGAAAAAGTATTGCATAATTTACCACAATAATTTTATCTTGTAGAAATGTTAGATATTACTGGATTAACACACTCCTCTTTATTGTCCGGAAAGTGTTCATAACATCTTGCTCTAAGAGACATTACCCTACTTATGCATGCAGTGAAACAATAAAAGAATATTTGTGTATTTACACTGGAAGAAATAGTTATCTGTGATTTTTTTTTTTGAAGTGGGCAAACAGGTAAACATGGATAAACACAGAATCTGAAACATTTTGAAAACACTGAAAAAACACCCCCGGAAGTAAAAAATAATAAACCCCTAAAACAGGTTATTGTAAAGATGTTCCCCTTATTTCCCCACATACAACACTTGACAGTACTAGGATGAAGAAGAGGTGACTGAGAGTAATAAACACTGTACCATTCCACCACTTTTCAGTACTGAGACGAATAAGTAGCAATTAGGAGTAATGAACACTAACCCTTTCACCACTTTGGTACTGGGACAAGGAAAATGACAACTAGGAGCCCCTCCCCCCCACCCTAATATCTGTGCTGCAGGAGCAACACCAACACCAGCATCACAGAACGGAGCTCTCAATAGAGCATCGGCTGCCTCGTTTCACTTTCCATATCGCGGCTTGCTGAAACTCATAGCCCGACCCCCGACACTGCAAGAAACTAGATCGGTAACCTGCAAGATCTTAGAGGCAATTACTTTCTACGCTGTGCAACGTAGCTGTGAAGCGCCATCAAGTTCTATCGTGCTCACCTAGTCTCTACACTTCAAAATAGCCGGCGCAATCTCTGCAAGGCCTTTGTTGACCGTTGCCTAGCAACAGCCATCCTCATTAACCAATTGTAACCGCTGGCAGGCAGAGCCGGTCCACAGACGAAGGCCTGCGAAAAAGGCCCTTTCTGTCCCTGCCCGGCCCGTTAGGACCACGGGGCGTGCATCGCTACCATTTTTTATTTCGCCCTGAACCACGTAATCTGTGAGCACTCCTCATCTGACGTATAAACCTGCCTACACCTTCTTCGAACCAAGAGGACTCTTTCCATCATGTAGATTACCCTTGTATGGACCACTTCATGACTGCGACTAACAATTAGCAACCAGAGTGCTACATCGTCATATCTGCCGACTCATGCTGTTAGCCTACAAAAAAACGACTCCGTTAACTACCTGAACAATACTAAAACCTTCCCTATTGTAAACTTGTATCTTACAAGAGCCATCTGCCAGTTAGTACTGCTGCCTAATGTAATATGTTAAACTTGTATTTTGCCATAGTCCCCTGCCAGTTATTGTTGTGTTCTATCAGCCTTGTACTTCTACATATGGCACACTAGTCCTATCCTGATGTAAACATTCTATAGTAGTTTCTTCCTCCATAAACTGACTCCTATATTGCTGTGACTATTTCCCACTTTTCTGGTATTATTGCCATTGAGATCTTACAGTACAAGGTTGCACGACCTGCCTCTTGTACCGGTCCATATATGATAACACTATACTTTGACTGCTAACCACTAGTACGGAACCCATTCAGTGCCGGTAGTTAAGCCCACAGTATTGATTACAGGTACCTTCGGGGTCAGAACACCCAACGTATTATGACCACACACTCATAGTCAATGCCCCACCTTGGAACGTCTTATTGGACATTCACCCACAGCCTGCCGTACATTTTGTCCAAATACCTATGATCTGAACCAACAACTCTCCTCCGCAGGAACACATGCCTTACCCTCCTACCTAGTAACAGAACTTCCACCATATATGTGTATTACAACTGCGCCTCAAGCCATGCACTTCTTCACCACAACTATTTCAAGTATACTGCTGCTAATCTGCTACCTCCTCATACTAACATCACCTCCACATACTACTGCCTCTATGACCAAGTCCCAGATACACAACACCCTGGTGACATCTAACACTGCTATGGTCAGGTTTTACAAACGTTGGCTTTCTCTCACTAGGACTACCCCACTGCCACAGTCGGATAGTATAATACTGACTAAATTCTTGCCACCTCTACAACCAGTCATCAACAATCCCACTTCGACTGGCAAAATAACCACAAGCCCCACCTGTCCACTAACCCCAGCTCAATGGATCCAATTATATGGCACCCAGCCAACACCCATCCAACCATGCTCAACGAACTTCAGAAACTACAGGCTTGGATCCAGACTGAAACATTTCTTCCTACCGCCAACTATCAACTGTGATAAACCAAACATCAAAACCTCACTAAAGAATAGAATCAAACAAAAGTCCAACTACAATATTTCTACCAATAACCAATCTCGACAGAAAACTGTGCTCTACCTGCCTAACTCACCTTAGAATAACTCGCCACTTATCAAATGTGCATTGATAAATGCCAGATCTATGGTAGCTCATGCATTAGACATTGCTGACTTCATTGTCTCAAACCAACTAGATTTCCTAACCATAACTGAGACGTGGCTTCATGTAGCAGCAGGACCTACTCTATCATTAGCTGTACCAGAAAATTATACCATACTAAGGTTAGGTAGAGAAACATCTCGAGGAGGCGACATTGCCTTCATTCCTAAAACCAAATTGGGACTAAGGGCCCTCCCACATCTCCCATTTCCCTCTGGAGAACTCCTGACAGTCAAATTGCCCCTCACTGCATCACGTACCATGACTATGCATCTCATCTTAACTTTTGAGGATGATATTACCTCGTTACTTAACACAAACACAAAACCTAGTTCCCAAATCATACTACTAGGAGACCTCAATCTAGGACTCAACAACCTGAATGATGACAATGCTTCTGCACTCGCTAATATTATCACAGAATTAGGCTTCACCCATTGCATCAACATGCCAACACATACTAAAGGAAGAACCTTAGACTGGTAAGCCAACCTCAATTGTGATACTAAAATAATATCCAACGAACCATCGAACCATGTGCCTGGACTGACCATCACCTCATCTGTTTCACCTTACAAGACAGATCACAACCCAACTTGATGAACCTTCTGGCCCCCCCACCCCTCCGGCACTTACTAGAAACAAGCGTAATATAGCAGTGGCGATCCTATTACCGTTACTCCAACCTATTACTAATCCCACTTCCACTAGCTCAGACCCTGCAGTTCTAGTAGAATTGTACAATTCTACGATCAAACAAGCTATTGACAAAATAGCGCCCCTAAAAATGCGCAAAGGTAAACCTCGAGCACACCTAACCTCTTGGTTCACCTCGCATCTTAAAGTCCAACGGAATGAAAAAAGGAGTGCGGAATCCACATGGAAAAATAACCCTTCTGTTTCGAATAAGGAAAAACTCTCTAAAATCTCATCTAGATATAAATCTGAGATCCTTCTAACTAAAAAGGTTACTTATAATGTCAGAATTAATAAAGTCAACTCTAGTACGAGAGAACTCTTCATCATCTTAAGAGAACTAGAGTCCCCCACTCCTCCTACAGAAAACTGTATCAAGGATAAGACTTGGTGTACAAATATTACATCAGCGCTCTCTAAAAAAATATCTCTTATTAGAAAAATCAAAACCAAGAAACTCAATCTTTCTTTCAGACGATTCCCACAAAACCATGCAACCATTTAAAATGCACTCCAGTCTCTATGCATGAAGTGGAGGAAATAATAGCCTCTCTTAAACCATCTAGATGCCAGGGGGACACTTGGCCGGCACCAATAATCAAAGAGGCAGCTAGGGATCTAGCGCCATTCATCACTACCTTAATAAACTCTTCTTTTGCCACATGTTCCATCCCGACCAATCTAAAAGATGCATGGGCCCTCCCTCTCTTAAAAAAAAAAGCCATTTTTGACCCTAACACTCCAACCAATTACAGACCTGTAACAACTGTTTCATTTCTCTTGAAAATTCTCGACAGGGTGGCCTACTGACAGATACAGGTCTACCTTGAAGCCAACAATCGTTTGGGACTCCGTCAGTCGGGTTTTAGACCTAAACACGGCACATAACCTGCTCTAATAGACCTCAAAAAGCAAATGAATGAGATAAAGGACAAAGGAAAGCTTGCCCTCCTTCTCCTCTTGGACAGTTCGGCCGCTTTTGATTAAGTTAACCATAAAGTTTTATGTAATTGTTTGACGTCAGCTGCCCACTTTTCCACTGAAGCCACCGCCTGGATACAATCCTTATTGGATAATCGATCCATGAGAGTCTTTTCACCAATTGCATCAGCGGAGCCTCTGCACCCATCCCCTGTGGAATACCGCAGGGGTCGTGTCTCTCTCCCACTATGTACAATATCTTCACCAAACCACTTTTCAATGATCTTGACAATCTGGGTGTCACCTACACTAACTATGCAGATGACATTCAGATTCTCATTCCCATCACTGGCAATCATGTCATTGACTCAACCTTGCTTAGTAAAATGTACCTGATGATCGAAGCCTGGATGACCACTCATGGCCTTTGTTTTAACGATCAGAAGACAGAGCTCCTGCCTACCAGTTTAAATCATTCAAAATCGACGGGATGAATATCAAAGTATCCAAGTAGGTAAAAACCGTGGCATTTTACCTTGCCTCAGCCTTAAACTTGAACAGACAAGTCAATGCCACAGCCTCGTCCACAGCTTACACTTGTAAATTAATCAATGCTTGCAAACCATTCCTCTCCACAGCAATTTGTACCACGTTGTCTAGAGCATTAATTCTTTCGAAACTAGACTATTGTAATGCCTTATACTTCGGGTCGAGCAAATACAATGTTAATAAACTGCAAATACTGCAAAATAATGTTCTAACAACTGCTCTAAGCATTCCTAGAATGCAGCACATCTCCACTATCAGGCGCAACTCTAGAGGGTTATCTGTCAAGGACAGAATCAACTTCAAATCATTAGCCCACACCCACAAATGCCTCTCCAATTCAGCCGCTAAATATTTAGCAGGCACATTTTACAAAAACACTTCGGAACGTCCCACCAGAACCTTACATTCACATTGCCTCAAGGTGCCCAGATACAAGCTCCAGAAAGCCGGTGCAAGTAGCTTTCCTGTTTTGGCAGCTAAACTGTGGAACTCCATGCCTGCAGTCTTAAGATCAGGACCGTCCTACTACAGTTTTAGAAAAAAGACTAAAATATGGCTCCTCGCTCATGCGTATAAGTTCGCATTTCCATGCCAGATATGTAAATATCCGTAATCTGTAAATATGCTGTGTAATGTTATAATTTTAATAATGTAATGTAAAGAACCTCATGTATATGTTTTATTTGTTTCTCTGCTCTCTGTTTATGCAACCTTTAAAATGCGCCCAGATACCTCTAGGTGTGGTGCGCTATATAAATAAATAAACAAACATATGAGGGTTGGGCATGTCCATTTTAACAATGGTCAGGCAAGTCTCATTAGAGATCCACACCTGCAGGTGTATAAAAAGGAACCAGTAGAGCAGGATAGGGAGCAAGAAGGAAGCCTGTGTGGAAGGAACCAGCAGGGGACTGTGATGCAGAGGAGGCAACCGTGGTGGGAACGGACGAGGGGCCAGGACACCGGCAAACTTCCCAAAAGACTTCTACAGCCCGTAGCCAGTCGGCTGTGTAAGGATTGGCAGTCTGGGAGCCTCTGTGAACCATGCTCCATAGCAGGAGCTGTGAGAGAGCACCAAGGAGAGAGGACGCCGCCCGCGTCCAGAAAGCAGCATTTTGGGTGCAGGCATGCAGAGAAAGACATGCGGCAGACAAGCAGAGTGCGAAAGAGTGAGTTTTTCAGCTTTAACAGTGAAGAGGAAGCAGAGGGAACCACCGGACAGAGACATCACAAGCCGAGTGTCAGGGGAATGTGCTCGAACACCGGGGCGCTCCTACAATGTTTATTGAATACCACCCTAAATGGAACTTTAAAAATTAAGCAAAACAATGCTTATGGAATACTGAATTGTATGGAACTTTAAAACTAAGTGAAACTAGTGCTTATTGATTACGGAACCAAATGTAACTTTAAACTGCATTGAAACCAATGAATGTTGAATACTGCGCCGAAGGGAACTTTACAAATACGCGGCATTAATTATCGAACACTAAATTGAATGAAACCCTGAAATTAAACATTCTCAGTGTTGAACGGAATAAACCAAACAAATAAAGTGAATAACCCAAATGCCCAGGTAAAACCAAATCACAGAAAAGGGCACATATGTGACAGAGAGTCATAAGAAGGTGGGTGTGAGTAAAACACACTCAACTGAAAATGTATGAATGAATGCAGAGTGACAAATCCCAAAGACTGGAAAGGATGTGTGACAAGTGTGGCAAAGCCAAGAGTCTGATAAGGAAAAGCCAGAAGATTGTAAAGTGACACATCAAAGCCAAGAGGCCAAAAGTCAGGGATCCTGGTTGCGTGACCTGTGATGGGAGGGCTGTTGGTCTGACAACTGCACCTAGACCAGTGAGCCTGAAATGTTGCAAACTCAAACACATTGTGATGATGAAGTGAAAGTATTGGTGAAGGGAACCCTGAGACTCGAGGAGCTACATTGTTTGCTCTTGAGAATGAAGACTCAAGAAATTTTGTTTTCTGTGAACTGTGTTGCTTGGAGCTAGGGGAAGGGAACCCTGAGGATTGGTTTTTGAACTATATTGAACTGTAGTACCATCAACTGCAGAAAGGTAAACTTGAGACTATTTTGTGGAACTTTCTTATTCTTTGGAAAGGGGAGCTGAGAGAAAGCTGCAAGTTGGAAGAATCCCAGAACTTTGAGTTGAACACTATTTCTTGGGAAATCCCACCTTAGTATAGGGCAAGTTAGGCCTTCCACCATCTGACATTTGATGTAATAAAGTATTTTATTTTGAACTTTGTCTGTTTTCTGTTCCTTGCTTCATGTCTTCACACAACCTTATTTTTTTTAAAGCTTTATTTATTCAAGTTTCATATCATAAGCAAAGGATGCACATACAATAGCAATTAATGTATTTGGTGACATCTGGGCCAGCTTAGGCTTGCGTAATATCTCAGACTCAAATGAGTGTCCTCATAGACTTGACAATTATAACCATTTCATACATTGTATGGAATTCCTCCCATTGACAGTGGCATGAATCCTGGTGTAATTATTGAAAGAAAGTCATATCCTCTAAAAGCATGGAAGAATCAAACCTTGGCCGCAACCAACACACTTCAAACTCCATGTCCCACCTTATACGCTCAATTCTTTTAGGAAACAAACACAGTTCCTGGATATTGTGGGGCCCACAAGTAGCTATTAGCAACAAACAATATCCCATTTAAGTGTCACAGCCCCATGTCATGTCTGCCAACCGTTTACCAATAGTTTGAGGGATCGTACTCAACCATTGCATCAGAATACAACTTTTGCCCAATAACATATCGGCAGTTGTTTCCTATTATTCTTAATGCATCCAGACAACCACCCAACACACAGCATAATAGATCTCTTGGTAATACTCATCCAACTATTTGGTCCGTCAGGACCGCCACTAGTTCCCAAAACTCCGAAGGCTTCAGGCACGCCCGGATCAAGTGTAAAAAATCTGCATTCATTTCCTCACATCTGGGGCACCTCCCATCAACTGATTTGTCGAACCTCATTTGACGAGAAGGAGACAGATGCACTCCAAGCAGGACCTTTTATTGTACTAGTTTAAATCTGGTGTTTAGTGCTACCTTCTGCGTATAGAGGCACTTGTGGGTCTACAACTTGTCTATGTATCTCTGCATCGTTGCCCCATTTTGATCTGCTCACAAGTTCCCCTTTGGGGGTAGCCCTTTGCGCCATTCGTTACAGAATAGAAACCATTTTCTTCCAATTAGCTGAATTTAATGTACTGCAGAACTGGGATTTTAGGGGGTTCTAACAGGAAACATGGTGTCGAGGCACGAAAAGCCACACAGAGCCTGAAATGCTGAAAAGCCAACCTAAAGTCCTGTCCCAGTTTGGACACTACTTGCTTTGGCTAGGAATCGAATATATAATTCACACCCCAGACGTGACCAAACTCCTACAATCGTATCATCACAAGCCGGTATCTAAACTCTCGGTTCCAGTGTATAAGGGAAGTGAATTTGCAGATGCTTAACAAGCCTCCATCCATCAACCATGCAAGACACTGGATCGGACTTGAACTTTTAATTTACAGTCATGGACGCCAGAGTGCTCTGCAACGAGTAGGGATGGACCGACCTCCCAACATGTGGGAGCGGCTGTGAACCGGGCATCCAAAACAATGTAAACGACACCTGAGCTGCCAGGTAGTGTAATTCCAGGTTGGGCGCGCCCAAATGCTCTTGATCATAGGGTCTAGTTGGTATTTCCCGCTTGATTCTAGGTGTCTTGGGGTGCCATGCTAACTTGACTAATGATGATCGAATTTCCAAAGTTGCCCAATAAACTAAGCACCTAGCTTTACCGGAAAGAAAGTAATTTGGGGCGTATCACCATTTTAGCAATTGCAATACTGCCCAACAGGGAGAGTGGAAGAGCAGACCAATGCTCGGGTCTTCCTCTTAAGGTGGTTTAGGTATGTGAAATTATTCTTTCAATAAAGAAGTATAATTTCTACTCGCATTCACACCCAAATATTGGACAGACAATTGCTCCCACCGATAGAATTCCGACCCCTCCCACCCCGCGGTTTAAGTGTACTGTCATTAAATGGGAACAAGATAAACTTAGCACAGTTAATGCGTAGACACGAAAATGTTTTGTTTGTTTGTTTATTTATTTGTATAGCGCTCCTGACCCAGGGGTATATGGGCACTTAAGCATCAAGTTACAGGCAAAGGTAGGGAACAATTGTACAGTAGTGAAGCAAATGTATAGTTGACAAGAAAACAGTGCATAGATAATAATAGGCAGACATAGTAAAGGATACATTCGTACATTAGGTATGCTTACATACATGGTTGGTTATTTGTTGAGTAACCAAGTGATGACCTTAGTTCTGAAAGGTTGGAAGGTGGGTGTGGATTTGATATCCAGTGGAATGGTGTTCCATAGTTGTGAGGCTAGAACTGGGAAGCTGGAACCACCAGCTCTTTTGAGGGAGTATTTGGGCACCGTCATTTGTAGTGTATTGGAGGATCTAGTGGTTCTGGTATTCTGTCTTAGTGTAAATTTGTTAGTGAGATAGGGCGAGGCTAGGTAGTTAAGAGCTTTGTAGGTGAGGCAGATGGTAACAAAGTTTTCAACTTCCTGAGTAAGGGGAGGTAAGTTAAGTCCAGGATCCTTAACATATAATATAATTTCTGATGTTTGTTAATCTGCTTAGAATCACATGCTGTGCATAGTCTGACATCCAGTGGTCACCGCAGAGTATTGCATTTTGTTTTTCGTAGTCAAAAAGGGGACGTCGACAAGGCGTGTCTGTAACACTATCCCTATAGTGACGTGCAGTGTACCCACAATCCCTCACGCGTCGAGGTCCCTCAGATTGTTTTTTTCCGCCCAGTTATTGGTCGCCTTTATGCGGAGCTCCTCGAGAGATATTGCGAAATAATTTCCTCGACCTTGGTCGTTTACTATATAATACCATATACATAGATCCCCCCCCCCCTCGACGTAGAAGCGTTCTCCGCCGAGCAAGATCTTCGACGGAGGGACGAGCAGAGGAGATCCTTCGGCGCTGCCGAACACGTGGCTGGGCCTCGCTGGCCTAAGTCAGTAGGGAGAGCGGGGTTGTGTGGTCATTTCTTTGTTTCACTCTAAGAATGCCTTTCTCTTTCCCCTCCCTCTCTTTCGAGGTCGTAATCACTTTTCATATCCTCAGCTATGGAGAGGACGCCCTTTAGGTTTCGCCCGCGCTGCAAGGGCAAATTTACCTGGAAGGACAAGCACAAACGGTGTAACCGTTGCTTGCCCCTCGATCACAAAGAGGACGGCTGTGCAGCCTGTAAGTTATTGAAGCTGAATGTGACGAGGAACGTGATTACATGACCTCCGCTACGGAGGTTGTAGACCTCTCGAAGGAGCATTCCCGCTCCTCGTCGTCGTCCCCGGCCCCGACAAGCCCGGCTCACGCCCCGCTTATGGGGATGAACACCCCGGCGACAAGGACGAACACAGAAAAACACACAAGCACATACCCCACGGCACGCATTCGTCGAAGGCAAAGGCAGCCATAGCGTCAACGGAGGCGTCGGGTCCACCGGTGCCTTCCGCCGACCGTAAGGGTCGCAAGCCCTCCCCGCCACCGCTTCCGCAACTGGGCTTTCTATAAATAAGGGCACTAACCCCAAATCCTCAGGCGACGCGCCTCGCAAGAGTGCGCATGTTGCCAGTAAAGACTCGACACTGCCTAGCGCGACGGCGTGCAATCCCTCGACAGAGAAACTGCTCTCCGAAAGCCTTGCGCGTATAGCTTCGAAGGACGGCCAGAGACGGACGGCGATAACACGTTGAAAACCGCTCACAGGGCCAAAGAAACGCTGAGGACGCCGGAGGGTAGGCTGGGACAGCTCCCACCGTTGACAGAAGACCCTAACCAGCGAGAAGGTTTCTCAGAAGGCAAAGGGACGTTATCTTCGACGCTATGGGACAGAACTAAGCAACTGCAAGGAGAAGTGCCTCCCTTTTCACTCCCAGACCACTCTGGCCTACCTTACTGGACTGTAGAGAGGTTCCATTCATGTATGGACAAGCTCGACAGGTTCATGGCCATCCCAGAAAATGGGACACCCAACAGGCCAAGGGAGGTACCCCAGGAGGGGCCAAGGTCTAAATACCCGAAGCACTTTAACCCCCTGCAGGAAGACATGGACTCTTACGACCTCACTGAAGAGGATCCTCACTTCCAGGAAGAGGATGAGTTTGTGTATAATGAAGACCTACAAGAGGAAGAAGGTTTTCATGTAAGTGAAGAGAGCTACGAGGAGGACCCAGGTGAAGGTGGCGCACAGCCCTGGCAGTCACCATCAGGGTCTACTGACCCCAACATGATAGACATTTCTTCTCCTCAGACCACACCGGTCAGGAACCCATCTCCAGTAGACGATCAGCCCACCTTCAATGCGCTACTGAGGAAGGCAGCAGCGCATTTTGAAGTAGAAACTAGGGAGGTCACCCCAGATACTGATTTCGTCGAAAGGATTATTAAGGAAAAACCTCCCACTAGTCAAACCATTCCTATCCTCACCTCAGTTAAAAGACGACTCACCCCATCGCTGTCCACCCCCGCGCTGGTAAGAGGGGTCAATCCAAGAATAGAGAAATTGTTCTCACCCTCTCAGTCAGACCCATTATATATCAGGGGTCACTCAGTCCCAGACTTCTTAGTGGTTACTAACACAAGGAAGAGGGCTGGGGTTCCACTGTCAACCAGCGAGGCAGCCCCAGACAAGGAAGGGAAAAAACTTTATGCCCTGGGCAAAAGAATTTCCGCCTCGGCAGCGTCTTCAATTAGAATTGCCAATAATAGTACATTGTTGGCAAGCTACGCCGATGCTCAATGGGGAAAACTCAAACAGGACATCGAAGAAGCCCCTGAACCTCTAAGAACACGCCTTTTGGCTACAGTTACTGAAGGAGCTCTGGTCAACCAGAGCATCATTAAAAACACTCTTGATGCGGCAGAAACTCCTGGCCGCTCTTTGGTGCAGGGAATTCTACTGAAGCGGCACCTCTGGCTTTGCAATTCCGGTTTCAAGGCAGAAACGCAGGCGTCTATCATTAATAAGCCAATAGAAGAGTCTAATCTCTTTGGAAGGGCAGTGGACGACGCGCTGGAAAATGCGAAGAAGGAATTCGACACCATAAAAACCTTAGACCAAATCTCAAAGCCTCCAAACAGGCGAGGATTTGGAAACGATCGCTTTTTTCGTGGCCAAACGCCAACAGCAGCAGCAGCAACAGCATTACTCCTCGGGCGACTGGCCCTCTAATCAGGGTTCCAGTAACCAATATAACCAAAGAGGACAATGCCGTGGCAAGGGCAGAGGCCGGGGCTCTAGCCCCAGAGGCACCCCGGCAAGTAACACCAACTGACCCGAAAGTCCGGGTCCCCTCCCATGCGTCTCCGGTTGGGGGCCGGATAACATCATTCCTATCAGCATGGGAGGGAATAACATCAAACCGGTGGGTATTATCAACCGTAGCCCACGGGTACTGTATAGAGTTCAATCGGTCCCCCACCTACAGACCTCCAAGGGGAAGACGCCTGTCTCCAGAACACCTTGTCATCCTCCTGCAAGAAGTAGAACAGCTGCTACAGAAAGGAGCAATAGAAGTCGTGCCCCTATCTCAGGTAATGGAAGGTATTTATTCAGTGTACTTCCTTGTACCCAAAAAGGACCTAACCATGCGCCCTGTACTAGATCTGCGCCCAGCGAACAAATTTGTAAAACCTCAGAAATTTCGTATGGTAACATTACAGGAGGTAATTCCCCTGCTATCTCAGGAGGACTACATGACAACACTAGACATGAAAGATGCATACTTCCATATTTTAATGTTGCCAGCGCACAGAAAATACCTCAGGTTCATGATAGAGGGCAAACACTACCAGTTCAGAGTGCTACCCTTCGGCATAGCGTCTGCACCAAGGGTATTCACGAAGGTACTGGCAGTGGCAGCGGCCCACCTGCGCAGGTTATCCATACCGGTATACCCTTACCTCGACGATTGGCTCAAAACAGGGGAGTCCTACGAGACATGCTTCTCAAACACCCAGAAGACAGTAGACCTTTTGTTCCAACTGGGCTTCTCCATCAACGAGAAAAAGTCCAGCTTAGAGCCCAGCCAAGTCAAACAATTCCTAGGGGCTCTAATTCGAACAAAGGACGGCCTCGTCTTCCCCTCCAACGAGAGGGTCCAAAATATGCTTTTTCAGATCCCTCAATATGTGGCCGGTCGAGAGGTGACGGTACGCAAAGCAATGCGCTTGCTTGGAATTATGGCGTCATGTATTTATTTGGTACCTCACGCGCGCCTGCACATGCGCCCAATGCAAGAGTGGCTCAACAGCCAGTGGTGTCAGGCCAGCGGACAATGGGACGATCTAGTGGTGGTCTAGCAGGCCTTGGTTCTCTCGCTACGGTGGTGGTCGAAGGAAAACCTGGTAATAGGGAAACCATTGGCCACCCCCGCAGTGGAAGCCACTCTAACCACAGACGCATCCCTCACAGGATGGGGGGGCTCACCTATCCCATCAGACTGCTCACACAGTCTGGACTCCGAGCGTAGCGTCCAAACACATAAACTTATTAGAACTACATGCAGTGTTCAAGGCACTAAAAGCCTTCCAGACACACCTACAAGGGAAGACAGTGATGGTCCTCACGGACAGCACCACAGCCATGTACTACCTCAACAAGCAAGGGGGCACTCGCTCTCCAGGACTGTCCAAACTGTCCCAGAACATCTGGAAGTGGGCTCTCAGACACAACATGTTCCTATTGTCACAACATGTACCAGGGGAACTCAATCTGCTAGCAGACAAACTCAGTAGAGACTGTCCTCTGCCCTCAGAGTACGAATGGTGATTACACAAAGACATCGCCTTCGACATCTTCACACAATGGGGCTTCCCAGAAATAGACCTCTTCGCAACTCTGGAGAACTCACAATGCCTAGATTACGCCTCCAGATACCCACAGAACCACTCCAAGGGGAATGGTCTCTGGATACCATGGTCAGGGAAATTTGTTTACGCTTTTCCCCCGACTCCTCTGCTGAACAAGATAGTGCACAAGATGCACCAGGAATCAGTCACCATGATTCTGATAGCCCCGATGTGGGCCCGCCAACCATGGTTTGTACACCTGATGGAGATGTCCCTATCCCCACCAGTAAAACTGCCCTGCCCATACAACTTGCTGTCACAGGACAAGAGCAAGACACTACACCCATGCCCACAGAACATGAATTTAGCTGCCTGGCTCCTGAGGTCATAGAATTTGGCCATTTACAACTCCCTCAGAGATGCATGGACATTCTCAGAGAAACTAGAAAACCCAACATTTGTCACTGCTATTCTAGCAAGTGGAAGAGATTTGTCATCTGGTGTAGAGATAAGAGCATCAACCCAGTCCACTGCTCTCCCACACAAATTGTCCTTTACCTGACCCATTTACTGGACTCGGGTCTAGTGTTCAATTCTATTAAAGTCCATCTAGCGGCACTTTCTGCATACACCACCTCTCAACTTAAGGTGTCATGGTGGAAAGTCCCAGTTATTAAATCCTTCATGGAGGGGGTAAAGAGAATACACCCTCCGATAGCAAACCCAGCTCCAGGCTGGGACCTAACTGTGATACTAACCAGGCTCATGGGCTCACCCTTTGAACCCATGCACAAGGCAACTCTTAAAGACCTCACCCTTAAGACTGCTTTCCTAATAGCGATCACCTCCATTAGGAGAGTAAGTGAACTACAGGCTCTTTCTATTCTAGACCCCTTTGTAACAGTTCACAAAGATAAGGTGGTTCTACGCGCACACCCAAGGTTTGCACCGAAATTCATATCGAAATTCCATGTCAACCAGTCAATAGAACTACCAGCGTTCTTTCAAAACCCTTTCAATTTGGGAGAAAGGAGCCTGCATACACTCGATGTGCGCAGAGCTGTCATGTTTTATATGGAAAGGACCGGACCACTGAGAAAGACTAATCAGTTCTTTGTCTCGGTGGCATCAGGAAGAGAAGGAGATGCAGTCTCAAAGTCCACTATATCTAGATGGATTGTTCAATATCTCACTCTCTATTACACTCTTGCTAAGAGAGAACTACCCTTCAAGCCAAGAGCACACTCTACTCGAGGCACTGGGGCATCCATAGCGTTCATTGCAAACGTTCCCCTCGAGTCCATTTGCAAAGCAGCAACCTGGAGTTCTGTACATACCTTTACAAAACACTACTGTCTAGATGCTCACTCTAGATCTGATTCACAAGTGGGACAAGCAGTATTAAGACATCTTTTCTCTACTGTTCCTTCTCACAACCCACCTCCAACTCCGGGTACTGCTCGCTAGTCTATGCACAGCATGTGATTCTAAGCAGATTAACAAACATCAGAAGACAATGCATTACTTACCGTAAAAGCATTTCTGATGGTTGTATCTGCTTAGATTCACATGCGCCCACCGTTCCTCCCCGCTCGGATGGAAGGAACATAGACATCTTTCTACATCTCTCTCTCTCTTTTCTGTACTCACTCACGTATAGAAGGCTCTCTCAGGGCAGAAAAAATACAAACAGAGGGACCTCGACGCGTGAGGGATTGTGGGTACACTGCACGTCACTATAGGGTTAGTTACAGACACGCCATGTCGACGTCCCCTTTTCGACTACGAAAAACAAAATGCAATACTCTGCGGTGACCACTGGATGTCGGACTATGCACAGCATGTGAATCTAAGCAGATACAACCATCAGAAATGCTTTTACGGTAAGCAATGCATTGTCATCCGCATATAAGGACACAAACACTTGCACTCCCCCCTAAAGCTAGGTCCTGTTTCCGGGAAACCAACCTCAATCGGATAGCAGGTGGCTCAATTGGCAATATGAACAATAGCAGTGATAACGAGCACCCCTGCCGAGTTCCCCGGCCCAGTTTGAAAGGGAGGCCGAGTGTTTAACAAATAATCCGATCCTCACTGTGGCACCAGCAAATACCAACTTCACACAGCACAGAAAGTAGCCAGCGATTCCCACCTTCTCTAGTATAGTAAAAAGGTATTCTCACGCTATTGAGGCAAATTCTTTTTCAGCGTCTAATAAAGCTCCCACAGCTGGTATCTCTAGATCAATTTGAGCAAGTATTCTGAGCAGCCGCCTCAGTTTCAAGGCGGTGGAGCGTCGGGCATAAACCCAGACTGGTCCTGATGGACAATAGAAGTGAGGTGAGGAAGGAGTCTATCCGCCAATATCTTGAAGATCTTAGTGTCCAAGTTTATCAGTGAGGTCTGTCTGTAGGAAGAGCATTCTTTCGGATCTTTGCCTGGTTTTAAAATCAAGTAGACTAGTAGACTATCACTAATCTCACTATGGGGGGTAGACTACCAGCTTGCAATGCTTCTAGTTACACCTTAGATTGGATGCCACATTCGCCCCGAACTCTTTAAATAAATCAGCACCAGGGGCTTTAGAAGATGGCAACGCCTTAATAGCTGCCAATATGTCAGTAGTTGTGATAGGAGCGTCAAGCAGTTCTCTGGCGCCTTTATCCTATCTGGTGTGAAGTACTCTGGTGTGAAGAACAGTAAGATAGACACAAGTGATCACAGTTCAAGGGTGTTGATTTAACTGTATGCAGGGTGGAAAAACGCCTAATCTAAACCTAAATCTAAGATGGGAACAAAGGTCGACCATCAAATGAAAAATAAGACTGTCCTTGTGGTGTTGTGTCAAATAATAAGGGCCTATACTAAGAAACCTATTGCCAAACCTCACAATTAAAACAAAAAGGGTTTGGGATTGTTTTTAAGAAAAAAAGAAGTGTTCGTAAATAATATGTCAGGTTGCGGTAGCTTTGAACTCCCTTCCCCATGTTTGAAGCACGGGTAAGATGGGAGCTTGGAGCATAGCACACACTGGAGCTTTCCCAGCACAGGTTAACCGTTCCAATGGCAGCAATCAGGACCGTCGATGGCCAAGTCTCGTTTCTTCTTGAAAGTCTCTTGCCTTCGAGGGCCTGAAGTATTCACAAAACAAACAAACACAAAGTTCTCTTTTCAGTTCACGTCGGGTGATGATTTCACTCTCGGGTCCCCCTCCCTTGGGGCTGACCCTTTAAAACTGTTCCTCTTAATGGATTTTGGGTGATGGCTACACCCCTGGATCTCCCTCATTCGGGCTCGGACCCGTCTCAACTGCTGGCCTCCCTCTGCCGGGTTCCTTATGGCTTTCAAAAAGTCTTCCTGCTATTGTTGTAAAAAAAAAAAAGTCTGTTCAGCAGTTCACTGTGAGCCTCACTTGCTAGGGTTCACGTGATTGCTTTACATATTTTCAGGGTGTCAGCCTTACACCCCTAGATCTCCCTCTGGGGTTCAGACCCTCTATGACAAGAGAGACCATGTACTTCTCCTGTCCAACGGTGCCTCTTGGTTTCTCCCTCGGTCAGGCTCGGATTTCCAACAACCAGCGGGACAGTGTGCTTCTCTTGTCCCTTCCTCAGCGTCTCAGTCTTTTCAAACAGTTCATAGTGGACATTCCTTGCCTTTGTCCATACACTATTTCTCGGGACTTTAGACTTTGCCCCTTCCCGTTAGCACCCCTCTTCTGGGTTCACTCTTGCCAACTTTACATACACTTTCACTTGTAATGTTCACAGGATTCACTTCCGGATTCACTTTCCCCTCACTTTTTCAAGTTTGTAGATCAAAGTCTTTCAGTTGTACAAGGATTTTACTAGACTTTCAGTATAACCTCTTTTACCTCTTCTGGCGGCTCTCTTACAGCCTTCTGGTTTCTGTAGTTTTGCTCTGAGGGGGGTCGACCAGTCTCTCAGAGCGACACCCACGTGGTGCTGGTTCCTTCTGCAGCTGGTCTCCCCTCAACACTTTTACAGTTCTTTCGCAGTTCGTTGAAGTTGGGTTCAAACTTGCTACTTTGCATTCCTCATTCAACACAACCCGGCTCTTATCAGGTTCTCCCCTCGACTGTGATGAACCGCTTGGCTTTCTGCTTTACTGGAGTCAAGGCCATTAACACGATAGCGGGAGTTTCCCTCGCTCCCGATTATCAGCGTCGACACGCTCCATGTAGCGTTGACATCTGTTGCAAGACACTTGTGCTATTGTCCGCGGTTTTAGGCTCTCCACGAAGGTTCTGCGAGTCTGGGATGAAAAGGGCAAGGTCACTTCTCTCCTCGCCCACCACTTGCTTCCCGCCACCTTTCTCCTTCTCTTGAACCGTCTCATCGTGCTGGCTGCTGTGCTTGTGTGCTCTCTTGCTCCATCTTTTATCCCTGTGGGAAAAGGAAAAGGCTGTCAGGTGTGTGTGGTTATCGCCAGTAATTACCTGACTCTGCCTGACTCTTAGGTTGGGACATGTCGGGTAAACAGTTTCATCATTAGTCAGTTTTCTATCACAGTAACAAAAAGTATTTGTATCAGAAATAGAGGGTGTTAGAAGTTTCAAGTGTCCTACAGGGTAGGATGGGGAAGGTTTGCGAAATAGACGAGAATGACCGGGATGCAGAACAGAGCGGGGGACCGGTAGTATTCTGTCATAGGAGATTGAGGTTTCAAAAGATGACAATCCGAGGGATGGGATTGGCAGGGTTTGCTGGGTAAGCGGGAATAGCGGGGTTTATGACATGAACAAAGCGGAATGTGGGAATCGTAGTGTTTTGTCTGATCAGGTTGGGAATGCGGAAAATGATAATCAGAGGGACTGGAAGAAGAAGGATGAGGAGTATTCGAATGGAGACCGCTGAAACAATGATTCTGGAAGTTATGCTTTTTGGGTGTAACCGGTTTTGGGACCTTAGAGGATTGATTATGTACGGAGGGGATGTTGGATCAGTGCAGGCGAGTTCTTATGGGAGAAAGGGAGGCAGATGCGATACAGCCCATGAAAGCCTCAGATATCTCGCCCTCCTCTCCTTCTCTGGCAAGATACTGTGTCTCCCTTTGGGCATTCTCCAGAGCATACTGAGCATAACCCCGGGCCCCCTACCCAGGTGATCCTTTCCTGCTCGGCTGCCTTTCGGGTCGGGATAAGAGAAGTTCCTCCCTTTCTTGGCCACCTGAATAAGGGACTCTTGAGGTTTACTAGGTGAGATTCCCTCAGATATTTCACACTGGAAATAGGGATGTCATTCACATACTCATGTAGTAATGCCCCTGTGTCAAGAGGTCCCCTAGCCGCATACCGCTTCTCATAAAACCCATGGAAAGCACCCAAAAAGAGATCAGTATCTGACACCAGGGACGCCTCATTGTCTCTGATCACTTATGTGTCAAGTGGGCCTCTCTCGCTCTTCAGCAGATTGGCAAAGTGAGGACCTGTTCTACACTACCAGCCATATTTGAGAGCCATTCAACGGGCGGCAAGATACTTTACCACCCTACCTGCTTCTGCTCTAAAACGATCAAGGGCGGTCCAAGTAGAGCTGAGGTGCCCTCATTTAGTGTCTGTCCCAACATCTGTTGCAGGAGACTTAGCAGCTGGCAAAATTAGAAAATGAGTTGTCGTATACCTTTTTGAGAACGCAAATACACCTTAAATGTTTCCGACACCGTCCCCATAGAGGGCACCAACCCAACATTAAACCAAAAAAACGAATTGACAATATATCCCCACCCTAAACCCCACCCCACCTAGGAACCCTATGTCCTGCATAGCCGGTGCCTTCAAACGCCAGAACAGCCTATTAATGGACCCACTATCAAACCTAAATCCTGCTCATGTTGCAACACTTTAAATCAGAGGGACTTATGTATGAGGGTGAGAACACATGTCTGTGCCCCCAACATCTAGCCAAAGAAAAGGTGTAAAATGTGTGTGCCCGCAAGATCTAGCCAAGGCCTTATTGGCGACCCCCGTCAAGTGTATCTTTTGGAGTATGACTATTTTTGCCCCATGTCGTTCACAATAGGCCACTACTATGCTCATTTTAGTTGGATTATTTAAGCTGTCTCCACATTCCAGCTCACAAGCACACAAGTCTCTTACAGTTGCCAGCTATCATAGTTTGGAGCACCACTGCAATCTAGTGCACCAGATAACTGCTACTCGAAGTCTTGGATCCAACATAGTGTATTGTACATCATGTGAACTGATTTTGAAAAGTACACCCTCTCCCCCCCACACGCCCAGTATTCACACCCACCCCCCTGCAACACCCCAACCTGCAGTGTACTCCCAAATTCCCATGCAAACATAACTCCAAACCAATAACTGTTGGTAACAACCCAGGGACGCCAAGAACACTAACCTAGCCACTCCCTTTCGACAGAGAGGCCGCACCCGGATATCACATATTTAGGGGCCAAGCATGGGTTACAATGTTACATTCCTTGGCATGACTAATGGGGGCGTAATATGTACGTAATATGGTATGAACACCTAACAGGCTGACATACTATAGCCCTAATAGCCTGCATCTTCACCATCATCTCTTGGGCAAACACTCCAAGGAGAGGGCATCAGCTGGATCGAATTATAAAAAATAATAATAAATGAATGAATAAATACAAATAAATACAAAATAAATAAAATGGGGCTTATTATGCATTACCCAGAGCTTAGAAGTATATAGCATAGCATATTGAAGACCTTGCTTCCTCAGCTGATATTGCACAGCAACAAAGGATAAATGGGCTTTCTAGATGGAGGGGGAGAAGTCCAGGTAAAAGGAGATTCTGGACTATTGATATTGAAGATCGCCTAGCTCCCGAGCCCTCAGTAGGATAGCATCCGCGCCTGTGTAGTTTAACAAACGGGCAATCATTGAACAAGGACTCTGTCCATGCTTAGGAATCTGTGGCGACACCGAATGCGCCCTTTGCACCAAAAACTGCAAACACAATGGCGGATCAGCAAACTCTTCCATGTTCTGCAGTGGGATTGATCTGGTATACCAACCAGCCGAATGCTATTTTGCCTGGACTTAGCTTCCAAGTCTTTGTTCCTTGCGCAGACCTCTTTCACCTCTTGCTGTAAGGACACATCTCATAGCTGATGTCCTCCAGTGTCCCAATTCTGTTCTCTGCCTCCGAGATCCGACCACTCCCCTTCTCAATGTGGTCCTGTATTCAAACCACCTTAAAGACCAAACTGTCTAGCTTACCATTGACTGATTAAAGCCAGAATTTATTTGGGCTAGAATAACGGTGAGGTTGATAAAGGAATTTTGATCACTGTCAAAGGTCTCGTACACCACCGGCATCCCTTAAGACATCTCCTAACCTGGAATGCTAGCTCCAGCCAAAGGGACCCTGGGTTTTGCCACAAGTGGAAGCTACTTATGTGAAAATGGTATTACTTTGGCCTTTGGCACAGTTCCCACTCTAATACATTTAGTAAATGAGAATGTCACATCCCTAGCAGTGCCTTACCAGGGCGAGTCTGTCCTCCACCAGTGCTCCGCTCCGCTGTCTCACCTCCTGGGGTCCATATGCAAGCCCATCCAGAATTGATTCTGTAGAGCAACTCCTGGGGATCAGCCACTTCATGTCCAATTGCAATGTTGTCTTTTCAGTGTAGCACAGGCACCCACATTCAGTGGCCCAAAGCCACCCTGAGCAAGATGGCGACCGCCAAGGACACAGTCCAACAGGGGCAGCTCTCTGGTCTATCTAAATCAGTCTTACCTTTATCTCGCTGTGGTGCTTCTAGCTGGACTTTGCTTCTTAATCGCCTTCCCCTCTTGTATCTTGCCGATTGACATTCCTCAAAGAGATAAGGTCTATTCCTAACAGTAACCACAATGCAATGTTATGGAAAACTGGGCTAGACAAGGTGAACACCTGAAGAGAAAGCCTTCTGCGGGAAAACCAACTCCTGGCCCAAAACCCCCCAACAGATGTTGAAACAGTGAAGGATCCCAGAATGATCCATAAGCAGTTCCAAGTAGGTAACAATAGTAGGATACTAGCACACTCCGAAGAGAATGCCAGCAGATATCCGGTCAGGTAAGGTTGCACAAGGCGTCCAGTATCAAAAGATGGATGGGCAGTAAAAGAGGGGCCATCAAAAAAAAAGCAAGCAAGGAGAGCTACCAAAGATGGATAAGAAAGAAAACAAGGGCATGGAGGCAAAGTGGAGGCAAAGAAAACTCATGTCTAACACGAAGCAGCAGTGGAGGGCTGCAATGCAAGGACCCCACCTGTCCAATGAAAACATTTAGGGCACGATTCATAGAATGCAGCTCAGGCAGCAATTGTGTGCCACGCGTATTCATGGATTTCCCGAACCATTACTAGATGTGGCGCATTGAACATCCAGCAGCCCAGTTACACCCCCAACACGCCCCCATGCGCAGCCAAAAGACCATTGAAATGCCCAATACAGCGCAAGACCCTGTGCCATCCGTGGCCCAGCACACAGCCCCCCTGCATCATAATCACAGGAAAAATCGGAGCGTACCCTGCTCGGGCCAGCCAAATCACGTGTAAAGAGCCCCGCGCACACCCGAGAAATCGCGTACCCCGCTTGGCCCAGCCAAATCGTGTGTAGAGGCCCTCGCGTACACCCGTGAAATCGCGTACCCCACTTGCGGCAGCCAAATCGTGTGGAAACGCCCTCGCGTATACCCGCAGGCAGCCCACACCACAAGGGAACTCGCCTGTGACCATACCCGCAGGCAGCCCACACCACAGGGGATCCCCCCCCCATCAACCGTGACAATACCCCGCAGGCAGGCCCAGATTCATGACCCCCCACCAGTGACGGTACCTGCACGCAGGCCCCGACTCATGTCCCCCCAATCCCCATCAGTGACGTCAATCTGCAGGCAGGCCCTGACTCATGACCCCCCACCAGTGACGGCAACCTGCAGGCAGGCCCTGACTCATGACCCCCCCACCCCCACCAGTGACGGCAACCTGCAGGCAGGCCCTGACTCATGACCCCCCCACCAGAGACGGCAACCTGCAGGCAGGCCCCGACTCATGACCCCCCCACCACCCACATTTGCACACCATGCAATCATGTAGCATATGTCCACCAAAATCTCAACACACACTGCACCCACACGGTCCACCTCAACACTCATCCATTGTGTTCCATATCGCCGCCGAAAAGCTTGGTGCCTGCGCCTCTGGGACAGCCTCTGGGATGATGACAACCCCTGGGGCTGTCGTGCACATGCCCTGCTGCTTGGTGCCTGCACTACCTCAATTGCCATTGGTCCTGTTGCTGCGGTGACCGCCTTTGCTGATCATCCTTCGACTCCTGACTGTGGCAGGGATGTGTTCTCCACCAGACTGGCCAGGTACACAGGGGGCACTGGTGGTATCTGGGCCGGAAGACGGCAGGGAGAGCGACTGGCGCACAATGGAGGAAGAGGAGGAGGGGGACAAAGCAGTGGCCAGCACATGTAAGAGATTTGTGACTATGAGCTGAGCTAGCCAGTCTATGAGGCGACAGACCACATTGTGATGATGTGCAAGCTTCCGAATGGAAGCCTGCACATCAACACGAATGGCGTCTGTACGCCTTGCAATACCGGCTAGCATTGGCTCAACCCTGTTACTAATCGCTTCATCCGCAGGTAGTGAAAGATCCGTTTCAGTGGATGCATCCGATACCTGCGGACGGGTCCGGCCTGAGGCATGCCCGCAGTGCATACTGATGCAGTCAGAGAGTCAGGGACAAGGTCAGTCACAGGCCCCTCCACAGTGACCTGCACTGCCTCTGGCCTCTGATCCTGGACTGCATCAGTCACACCTCCTTCATCACCCCCGCCAGGCCCCATGTGCTGGGCTGACGTGGCCTCCTCCTTCTCCTCGTCCACCACCAACATGGATGACTCCCCACTGTCTTTCGCATCAGATTGCCCCTGTGTGGTCTCACCTGTCTCTCCCGCTGCCGAGGAGCCCACAACCAACTTCACCCTTGGGCCTTCCCTCAGCAGCTGCGGCCGTTGTTGCGACGCGGCACCAGTTTCCTCGCCCCCAGAAGATGTTGGTACCTTTAGGGAGGATGACTGGGCCCTGCGCCTCCACCTGATGGAGGCATCCCTGCTGCGGTGCTCCCTAGCGCCATCTCCGCCCTCTTCCTCCATCACTGCTGTGGATTGGGAGACATTGAACACAAGCATCAGTATACCGAACAAATGTCTGCTTCACACAAAACAAATGCACATGAGTGGCACTGTCACACGTCACAACCATCATCACCCTCCCCAACACACAGGTCAGTGCAAGTAACACACATGCCATTTGCAACAAACATTCACATCCATGCACAAGGCACTGCGGGCACATCAGAAGAGGGGCTGAACCTCACATGCATCATGGTACACACACATCACCTGACAGTCATGCATCAGGCCATGTAGACCTCCCGTCACAGTGCACTTGGGTACAACTGGGCCGCATGAGTCAATCACGCATTGAGATGCTCCTGTGTCATGCATCCATGGGGTTGGCCAGTCACACACTCACTACTCAGACACACGCACATGTACACCATGCATGTCCAGGATGGTGACATAAGCACCCATGTGTCACACCTCTCGCATGCCCCAGTGCAGACACAGGTATGCAAACATGTGCACTACGTTACATGCCGGTGCGCATCACACATTGCAACACAGACACAATTGATGTGGGTCATGCTTGATTGGACTCACATGCAGCACTGTCGGGGACATGCACACAGACATCTGTACAGGAGCCATGCCAGACATGAGGCCAAGGTGCACACTCCAGCCACATGTCAACATGCACATGCACTATGGTGGACAAGAACACATGAACACTTACCAGTCGATTTCAGACAGAGCACCAAATCCAAGACCTGGGCGTACAGGGCTGTGTCAATGCGCTCCAGGACCCGCATCTCATTGTTGGTCAACCGGCCCCATCGCCTCGCTCGATCATCAACAGCCTTGAGGAGGCGTCGGGGCTTGTTGAGGGTCCTGGACCTGAAGTCTTCCCAGCGCTTACGGATATGTTAGTAGTCGCGGGGTGCCACCTCCTCCGCGTTGATGGCACCCACAATGTCTGCCCAGATCTTACTCCGTCCTTCCTTGTCGAGTTGCGATGGTCCAGGGAAGAGGGCATCATAATGCCCCAGGACTTGCTCCACCAGGATGCCAACTTCTCTTGAAGAGAAGCTGACAGCCCTCTGCCGGATGGTTGCCACTTGCCTCAGATAGAGATGGGTCAGACATGGCAACCCCCGAGGCAGATGTGGGTGGGCAGGTGGTTCTGGGGCTGGGCTGTGGAGCGATGGTATGGCAGTCGGGAGTCTTCAGGATCACCAGAGATGGTCACAACAACATGATCCCTGGCAATGGCTTCAGTGCAGGCACAGAAATACAGGGCATGTGGGCAGCAGGCCCACGGAGTGGACTGGCAGCAGCGGATGGCTCTAGGAGGCAGCTCGGGGGGGTGGAGGCAGGTAAATGGCCTTGTGGGCAGGAGCGTGGGTCTTCCGCGTGCTTTCGCGTTGCCAACCGGATGCAGAGTGACGCCGCACATGTGGAAATGGCGCGTTAGCGTGTAGTCAGAGGAAAGGCCCTAAGTGCGTAAGTTACGTGACACGGGCTGGACATTGGGTGTTGCCATTCAGTACGTGTTAAAGGTCCACGTAGGACAACAGTGCAATGTACGTGCTTTTCGTGGAGACCGACGCGTGAGATTAATATTTTTGTGGGTTCACACGCGAATCGTTCACTACTGTGGCAGTGCGTACTTTTTGTTTTGGCGGCAGAGTTGCCTAAGCGCACACGCGCATGTGTTTTTCTTCATTTTTCCATGCAGACGGTGAGCGGCGCATGCATTTTCCCCACTGTAATTGCCCCTGTGGGTCACGTACCCCATTTTTGAGGTCATAGTAGCCTACGTGTTCCCCACGTATGCATTTTTTGTGTTTCTGGTTGCCACAGTGTATTGCGAGATGTTTTTTCATTGCACGTGGGCTACCGAGGGGTCGCATGCACGTTTGTTTTTAGGGTGCCTGAGCTTTGCGTGGCCCATTATTTTTTTTCCCAGGGGTCACATACAGCCTTGCTGGAGCACAGTGGTACGTTTTCCATCACGTACCCTGCCCCCTCACTCCAATTGCCCAGGACAATTGTTGTCTGCACCTCCCATTGCGCTAGTACATCAGTGCCATGACTGGGAGGGCAACAAGTGGTAAGGGAGGCAAGGCTGGGTGACTTCCCAGAGATGGCCGCAGTGGGCGAGGTGGCCGGGGTGGACAAGATGGTCGATGAGGGCAGGGTGGTCCACGAGGGCAAGGTGTCCAGGCCCATGCAGAGATATCCATGCACCCCACTCAAGCGGGTCAGGGAGATGCAGCTGCTGCTGACATCCCCAGCACCCGTCAGACCCGACAAGCAGTGCCAACTGCTGCCCTGAGCAACCATGCTGTGGAAGCTGCAGGGGCAGCTGCTGCTACCACCACCCAGGCTCAGGGTCAGCCAGCCCGGACTGCAGTGGTCCCAGAACAGGCACAGGGGGACTCAATGGCAGATTTCCGTGTACGGAAGGCCCAGCCACGTGTGGTGCAAGTTGCTGTCACCAGGACATGTGGATCTGGGGCAGCAGTGTCATCTGCTGTCCCGAGCAGCCAGGGTGTGGAAGCTGCAGGGGCAGCTGCAGCTACCACCACCCCTGCTCTGGGTCACCTAGCCAGGACTGGATTGCTCCCGGCCCTTGTCACCAAGGCAGGTGCGGCGCAGGGTCCTGGCATCAGTACCCAGCTGCCAATACCTGCAGTCCGTCCTTCGGTCATCATGTCATTGCCTGATTCCATTGGCCAGTCCGCATGCACTTCAGCCCCTACTGACCAGAGTGGCACAAGCCACTCAGGGTCTGCACCACCTCGCAAGAGGAAAAGCGTGTTCCAGCAGTATAGGCTTGTACCCCAGACACGGCTCAGGCGTCCCACACATCAAGGAAGCAGAGTTTCTGTGATGAGGAACTGGACACTCTTGTGGACTACGTGAGTGAACACGGCCGTGACATGCTGGTGCGGGCAGGGAGCAGACATGTGCCTGCTCAGCGTAGGGCACACTGGCAGTGCCTCGCAGACCATATCAGTGCCTTGGGACATGAGAGGCGCACAGCAGATGTCATCGAGTGTTAGAATGACCTCTGACACCGAGCGAAAGACAAGCTGGCTGCAATTTATGCCTCTACTTTGGTGACTGGCAGTGGGACACCACCAGAGGACGAAGAACTCACTGCACATGACGAGATCGCTGGTGATTTCATCGCAGTGGAGCAGGTCCAAGGCGTGGGAGGGCTGCCAAATTATGAGACAATGTCCGGTGAGTGGTGATGCGTGTGTGTCCAGGCCATTTGTATGTTGCTTGGGTGATGTGTTATGATTGTCTGCCAGTTCAGGCTACATTGACATTGACATGACTGCCATGTGTCACCCATGTGATGTTGGACTGATACGTGCTTGTTGTCATGCAGACTGCATACAAACGATGTCCTGCACACAGAGGCAATCCTTATCACCACACCTGCTCCCTCCTTGCATGACAATCTCTGTGCAGCCTCTCTTGGCCCTATTCTTGCTCCAACCTATGGTCGCGGATAGCCTGTGATGATCTCATCACTCACCTTCTATCGTCACATGACTGACGTCTCTGTGAGGTCACCCTACGAGCTGTTTGTTACGCTCACCTGGACCCCACAGGGGTGTCGATCGGACCCGGGCAGCTGCGGTCTCCTTTAGCGTGATGCGTAGTGCAGAGATGACTGTCTGGACTGGCCCGCCTAGTCTTGTCTGCTGGACCCGAAGAAGTATTTTCCTGCAAGTGGAGACAGGGATTAACCACCTGTGGGTTTTAGTGATGGCCCCCCAACTGTTCTCGTTCTCCCCCACTAATCACCTCCGATATCCCCTTAGTTTCCTCACCTTATGTTCGTAAAAGATGAGCTCTCCATCCTGCGTGTCTTGCAGGGGCGCGTAGATGCCAGTTACTTCAATGGTTTGAAGGCGTTGGCAGAGTTCCGGTAAGTATTGACTCTGAAGTCCCTGGCGGGATTGGTAAGTATCAAGTTCAAAGAGTTCAATGTGCCCGATGTTCACTCTTGTCCCCTTCCTTCCTTAAGTTGCAACTGAGTTCGTGAAAAGAAGGTCTCGTAGCTGCTGCTGGCGTTCAGGTAAGAGTCTGTGTTACCCAACGCTGTCCGGTAACTATTGCATGCGTTAACGTGTTGTTTTTCTCCCTTTTTACAGATGCGGCATATGAAAATGTGGAGAGTTATGGAATAATACCGCCGGTGGTAAATCGGGTAAGTCTATGGTGGTAAGAGGTTGTATTTGTTGATTCCCTTGGCTCACCTTGTTTTTTTCTTGTGTCCCCTATGTGCCGGATTAGGGCGAAGAAATGATGGAACCAGTGCCGGATCGAAAGATGCTGTGAGAACTGGTGAGTATGGCGCCGTGCTGGAGCTGGCGAAGCGACGCGTGCAGGACTGATGTACTTTCCAGGTCCAGAGATGAAATGGTTCCGGAATTAGGTGAGGAATTTGAAAAAAGTTGGTTTTCCAACCTTGTCCTTTTCTTCTTTATTCTAGGAGCTCCGGATTCGAGGCGGGCGTGGCAAAAGACTGGATGCTGGCTGCAGGCACGCGGGCGTGGCAGAAGACTGGATGCTGGCTGCAGGCACGGTGAGCTTCACGCTGCTGGATGCAGAATAACGCGAAGCATGTGCTGCTGTTCGGGTGTGGTTTAAATAGCCTCCAAAGTAGTTCCAGGTAAGAAGTTCCCTAGAGCCACGCCCGAGTAAAAAATAGTCCTTGTAACAAAATAGTCCCATCCAGGCCTCATGTAGGCTTGGACCCTTTTGCAGCATGGTCTGCATCAGGTAAGTAAAGTCTATGAGCCTGGCGCCTGTGGCACCAGGACTGATTTCTATGATGAGCCTGGCGCTAGGACTGAACCCAGATAGCCCCTAGCCGGGGCTGCTGAGGTTTAAAAAAATGTCTAGATACCTGCTCCCGGAGCTGAGGGCCTTGGTCCTGATGCCCGGGGGTAGGAATCATGACACTGTTCCTCCTCTGAGGCAGTCTTCCTTACCTCTCCATCCCCCAGCAACTCACTGTCTCCATGTGTCTGGTGATTCCGATGGCGGACTTTGTGATGATGGCGAATTTCTGTGACTATACTCTCTTCCCTCTGCAACTCCGCCAGATCTGTACGTCCTTTGGCCTTGGTGCAGGGTATCTCACTCGGACTGTGCGGATGGCACAGGCTCACAGTGGCTATGAGCGTTAATTCCTGGACCCTGTGCATTCCCAGCAAGTCCATATGTGTCCTGGGCAAGCAATTCATTCAACTCCATCTCCAGTATTTGCTTCCTTCTCATGGTATTTGATCATCCCTTTCCTGCTCACTCACTGTCAGTGGCTTCTCATGGCCATTAGTTTGGGGTCCTCGTCTGTGTCGAGCGGAAGCCTCCCTCTGGTACAGCCTCCCTGCCTCTATGCAACTGCTGTGGTAGCTTCTCCGGGTCTGGGGGCACTTCTTATGCTTCCTCATGTGTTGTGCTTACTGTCCGCCTCTCCCCTGCTGTAGTCCCAGATGACTGAATGAATGCAATTGACACCTGCCCACACTGTCTGCTACAACACAGTACTCTGAGCAACCATTTTGAGCCATGCACTGCCTCCAAGCCATCCCCCGCCCTTGGGTGTGGGGTTTACTGTATCCCTACAACACATTACCAACACTTTACACAGAATGACTGCACTTGCCATTACACTGCCATCAGTCCATAACATTCACAATACTGCCTCTGTGTTCTCAATGATAGTTGAGGCCATGCACATGTACTGCACCCACACACTTCTGAACCCTGTTCTCCCCTTCCACATGCCTATTCACTTGCGTGATGTCAAGGTGACCAGCCATTGATGAATCCATGTGCCTTCCTTCACTGTATTTCAACACCCTAGCGTTGTTGCAGCCTGTGACACGTGTGTTTTATCATAGTGATTTCAATGAAATGTCAAATGACATGCATCGTACATGGCTCATGGACAGTTGTATTGAGCTTCCATCTGGGTTTGGTTGACAGTTCGGGCATGGCTATGTTACGTGCCATCTGTGTGTTGGCATCTGTCATGTTTGTGGAAGGCCTATGCCAGTCACAAGCTCGTGTGATGCAGGTGCTATGCACCATGCAGTACATGTTGTATTTTGCCTTTTCACAGGCATCCATGTCTTCTTTCAGGCTTCCCTTCCATTTCATTGACACTGCGTGCCTGAGTTTGTCATGTGTAACATGGCTGGTTCATGTGTTGAATGTCAACATTGTGATATCTATGTGTGTGGCCTATGCTGTTAACATGTGGTGTGTTCATGTCTTCTTTTGATTTTCTGCAGGTGATGAGGCACTCAATGAAGTGGAGGAGGAAGATATGATGGAGGGGGTGATGTATTCAGAGCCCCAACCAGGCACCAGTGGAGGCCGTGGTGTAGTGGGCCATGAAAATCCATTGGCGCTCCAGACCATTCTGGCCAGGAGTGTCTCTGAGTACACCTCTGAGGAGCCCTATGCCTCTGGTGCTGAATCGGACATTGAACCCTCATTGCTGTCGCAAGTGAGTGATTCTGCTGTGGATGCTGTTTTGTCCGACACACCTGCAAGGGGGGGGTAAACCCCTCACGGGCCAGTCAGTGTTGGTACGTCAATCTGCGTTGGTTACGGATGCAGGGTCACGCTCCACACTGTTTGCTCCTGTTCCTGGGGCAGCTCAGCAAGGGAGGAATGCAGTCCTGCAGCCACAGGCCAGCTGAACAAGGGCCAGGCATCCTTGGGCCCGACAGGTGTGGTATCCGGCAACGTGGTGGCCGTGTGCCACCCGGGAATACTGTGTGGGAGAATTCCATGTATGCCATTGCACAGCAACAGGGGGCAACATGTGAGAAAGGCAGATGGAGCTCCAGCAGCAGGCAGTGCGGCCCACATGCCGCTCGCAGAGGCTGGACAGGTTGGCCGCCAACAGGGACCGACGGGCTGAAATAGGGGCTCTGCGCACAGCCATAGCTGCAGAGGCCCACAGAGATGCCCTGAGGGAAGAGAACACCTCCCTCAGAACTACTCTGGCTGCACTTGAGGTGATCAGCACTAGACGGGCAGAACAGCAGATGGAGCAGCTGACACACAACATCTCTGCTGAACTCCATGCAACCCGGGAGGAGATCCGTGCGTCACGTGAGGTTTTGCAGGTGGTACTCCATGCAACACGTAAGGTGCTGCATGGGGACCTCTGTGCCATAATAATGCAGAATCAGACCTATCACCCGCAGCGGCGAGAGCTCTCCCGCTATAGGCTAGCCATGCAGGCCATGAACCCATGGAGGTTTTTTTTTAATTTTTTAAATGTTTTATTCTCAACATCCATTCATGTGAGTGTTGAGGTGCACCCTGCACCTCCTCCCTCCTGGTTGGACCCCCCCAATACCCCGGTCCACCATCGCCATTTTTTAAATTGGTATTTTTTGTCCATTGTGCATTCATGTAACAGTGTGTTGCTTTGTGTGGCATCCGTAGGCATCCACTGTGTGTTCCGGCTGGGTCCATACAGGCTTGTCTGGTGTTTGTTGTTATTATTTCATTATTTTTTTTTAATTATTTTGCATTTTTAAAGCGCTCACGGGCATCGAGGCGCTGTTACAGAAATTGTTTTTTTTTTTTGTTGCATAATTGTATTTTTGGCCTTAGTTGCGTATTTATAATGCGCTTAAATACCCAGAGGTTTCAACTTGTGTTGCTTCGTGTCGTCTTCCAAGGTGAGCACGTTGCCACTGAGCTATCCTCCTGGGACTGTGTTTGTGGCTTGGGGTCTGGACACATATGCCACTCCTGCTTCCCCTTTCCATGGGCTTGCAAGGAGGGCAGGGTGTGACAGTAACTTACACAGAGGCATTGGGCATCCATCATTTCTGTGGTCAGTCTGAAGTCCAACCTGTGTATACACCCCTTGTGGGGATTCATGATTGTTTGATCAGTGCATGTTTAGCATGCATTTTACTTTGGATATTGGTAGATATGTATTTTTTAATGTTACATCTTCATGTATTACCTTGCCTGTCTCCATCATTGATACCTTTCATGCTGTATGCGTTACTCTGCCCCCTTTAGCTAGCAGAGAACCACTCAAGATGGAAGGGGTCCATGTGGTGGCTTGGTCACATTGAGGCACTTGTGCTATTGTAATTGGTGACTGTGACATTTTCACTGTTGGGTCCTGTGTTCAGGATATGTTATGCTGGTAAATGGATGTTCCTGTGTATGGTTTTATTTTTGTGTCAGGGGGATTTGTTTGTGACCTACTTACATTTGTCAGAGTGCACTTTGCAACAGTTGTCATGTGTTGTGCATTTATTTGTGACTTTTTACATTCCATGGCGTGGTGTGTCAGCCGGGTGACATGGGGTTTGGCAGGGTTTAGGTGACATACCAGTATTTGGATGTGCTGTTTCGCATGGGGTTAGTGGCATACTGCATCTTGAATGTGTGCCTTTTGGTCACACGGGATTGTGTTGGTTTAAGTAGCTAGGGATGCACACAATGTAGCACTTCCAAGGACACATTCTCAGGGTGGTAAGGTTGTGACAGTTGATTGTCCCTTTGTCATCATCGATTGTCACCTGGAATGTGCCAGGCCTGTGTGCACTCTGCAGGGGTGGGATTTTAGGTGAAGAATTGTGCAACAAGCTGGTTACGGGCAGCCTCGCCACGTGCCCTTTCCCCTCCCCTCCCATGCACAGTGGGCGTGCATGTGGCTGGGGATGTTGGGGCACCAGCATGTCCATCGGTACGCCCCGCTGTGTTGCAACATTGTGCAGGACACATGCTGCCACAATGATCCTGCACACTATTGGTGGTGCATATAGTAGCTGTCCGCCGGAGTGGTCAAGGGAGCGGAAGCGTGACTTTAGCACTCCGAATGTGCGCTCCACTATGGCCCTGGTTGCAATATGGGCTGGGTTGTATCTTAACTGGGGTGGTGGGGTGGGGTTCCGTATTGGTGTCATCGTGTAGGTGCTCATAGGGTAGGCACTGTCCCCTGAGGAGGTGATAATGGTTGTCATTAGTTGGGTTTGTCTATTTGTCTGTGTGTGACCAATGAGCCATGCGTTTGCCATGCCTTCCAGCTTCCAGGTCCCAGGTTAGGGGTGCCATTCTGAATATGAAACTATCATGGGTGGACCCTGGATAGACAGAGGTAATGATTCCCTTGGCATCACATACAACCTGCACGTTGATGGAATGCCAGTGCTTGCGATTGTGATAGATGTGCTCAGTGGCCCTAGGTGGACGTAGGGCCACATGGGTGCAATCAATGGCACCAAGCACTTTGGGGATGTGTGCCACCCCGTAAAAGTCCTGGACCACTGCCTACCTTTCTGCGGGTGTTCTGGGCATGTATATGTGCCTGCGGACTGAGGGGCGTGCAGTCATCATTGCCAACACCTGGTGTAGGCAGCATGATGGCGTGGGCTGTGAGACGCCCCCAACTATGGCAGTTGTCCGCTGAAATGACGCAGTGGGCAAAAAATGCAGTACATTGAGCACCTTTTCCAAGGGGCTCAGTGCTTGGGAGCAAAGGGTGGGTGATGTGAGGCCATCCTCCCACTCAGTGACCAGGTCTAGGATGATATGAGTTGGAAACCTATACCTGTCATCAGGCATCCCAAAAAGGCTGGTCCTGGGTAAAAAAAAATGCAGGGCCTGGCGATCCTCCTCCTCCTCCTGCGGTGTCCCACGATCACTGATGCGAGGAATGGTACATTCATCGTGGCTGTATACATGCATTTGTTTTTTGTGTGTGCTTTTTATGCATTGTTTTAGGTGCGCAGTGCCTGCTTTCGCGTGACGTACGTGTTTCCGGATCTTTTGCCGCGTGCCGGTGAGCCCTGTTCGATTCCATGAATACGTGTTGTTTCCGCGCGTGTGGGCGTTGCGAGAGTTTTAATGCAGTGCTTCCCCTGTAATGCCCCCATTCCACGTGTTCCGCCCCATTTTTAGGTGTGTGCGCTGGACGGTGTGCGCCTTAGCTGGCCGTATCGCGCAAGGTGTTCGTGGTGTTGCAATGACGTGTTGGACCCGCGCAGATTCAACGCAGGTCCCAGGTAAGAACTTCCATGAATACGTAAATGGGCGCTTGGCGCGAAAACTTGCGCAAGCGCCCGTTTTCAGCACACATTTATTCCATGATTCACCCCGTTAGCCGCAATGGTGCCATGATGAACAGCTAGACGGGCACTGTCTGTTGCCGAAAACAGCATTGCTACACTCGTGTACCCATCTCCATCAATGCCACAAGGACCACAGGCATGCTGTGACAGGATGCCCCTGCCTTGTCTGGGGGGATGTCTGCTTTCCAAGGATGTGCTAGATGGAATCTTCGAAGTAAGTTAGGGGGATGTATATGAGAATACGGTTCCTTAGATCTTTGAAGAGGACTAATCTTTCCAGTGTACATGCTACAGTTGAGAGCCTCAGTAATAGCGAAAGTCACATATTTTGGAGACCTCATATTCTTCAGGCTCTTCCGAGGATGGTTTTATGTTGGGAGGGTTCTTTCTCGAGAATTTGTTTGGAAGGATGATCTTCAAAAGTAAGGAGTGAAAAACTTGGTGGATGCGCTTCCTGCTTCTTGAAAGACAGTCTAAAGGCCACTGGGTTGATCTTGGTGAGTTCCTCGAAAGGGCCTACATAACACTGTGACAGTTTAGAAGAGCGTATCCAGCAGGGTAACTTCTTTGTAGACAACCAGACTTTAGAACCGACATCCCAATCAGGATTACCTTTTCTGTGCTTGTCAGTGTGGACCTTATTAGCCTTCTTACTTTGCCTCCGGGTTTTCATAAGCATTGCAATGGTTTTTGGCAATTGTTTCCATAAGGGAATCGACCGAAGGCAATTTTGTGGCAGGATAGACGATTGAAGGAAATTGTCTAGGATGAACACATGTGGCACAAAAAAAGGGCTCGTCTTTATGGCTTTGTGGATGCTGTTATCGGTGAATTCTGCAGTTGGCAGTAATTCCACCCAATTATCTTGGCTAGTAGTGGAACAACTAAGATACTGTTGCATGATGTAATAGACTTTTTCTGTCTGGCCGATGGTCAGCGAATGGTAGCAAGAATAAAGTGCTCTCTATGCCTAGCTGATTACACAAGACCGTCCAAAACTTAGACGTGTACTGTGACCTTCTGTCAGACAGTATAGTCATAAGTAGGCCATGTAGTCTGAAGATTTGCATTCAATAACACCATAGCCATTTGAGGGGCAAAAGGAACTCCGGGGTAACGGAGTAAAATGAACCATTTTACTGAATGAGCCACTAGTCACCATTATGGCTGTGCATCCCCAAGAGAGTGGAAGATCCATGATGAAGTCTGTGGAAGTATGTAACCAGGGACCCTTAGCTGTGGACCTTGCTGAAGCGTATCCAAGGGTTTGGAGGTACAATATTTACTCTGGTAACTAACCTAGCAAGTAGTAACCTACTGCCAAACATCTTTCTTGACTGTTGGCCACCAAAAGGTCTGGGAAATGAGATCAAGGGTAGTTCTAATACCCTTATGACCCGTAGTCTTGGATTCATGAAACCAGGACCTAACTCGTTGCTGTGAAGCGATAATAGGTACCAATAACCATTGACGTTGATGGAATTATCGTGTTTGCACTGTTAATGTGGCAATAAGCCCCGAGACAGCCGGCCAATACCGCCGCAGGTAATGCTCCCAGGGCCCATTGTTACATTCCCGAGCGTAGCGATACAATGGCCGCAGGGAAAGGGAAAACATGATCTGTTTGCCCTTTCCATGGCGGACATCGAGAGCGGACGTGCTGGGAACAGGAGTGTTCCCAGCGCGTTTGCTCCCGTGAAAAGAAGAAAAAAGAAGGTAAGTGGGGTTGGGAAGTTTGGGAAGGGATCGTTTTCACGGGAGGGGGTGGAGGAAAAAAAAGCATACCTGAGTCCCTGGTGGGGGACGAAGGCAGCCTCCAGCCTGGGGAGGCTCGGAGCGGGGATTATCCCGTTTCCAGCCTCCTCATTGGCTAAGGGACTGCCACACCCCACCCGCCAGGAACAAACACAGGCACGTATGTGCGTCCACAGGATTACACTGAGGTATGGCTCGGAAATGAGCCAATCACCTTTCAGTGTAATCCCGTGGAACGCAGTCCCGGGTACTAATGAGATTTCATATCCAGCAGATACCTTCTTGATGTCTTGATGGAAAGCGCCGATGATAAACACAAATTGTTTATCCGCTAGGATTCTTACAGGGACCAGATCTCTTTGGTTAGTCAGACTTCGTAAAGGACTGTTCGCAATAACGTTTTTAATTTGCAGGTAGATGGGTAAAAAAGTCAAATTAAGAAAAGAAATATGTCCATCTGGCTTCACGAGTATTGTAGCATTCCATCTGCTGCAGTGTCTTAGTGTCCATACAAACGTCAAAGGTTTTACCCATTTATGCAACACATTTTTCTTTTTCATCATTACATCATTAAGGGACACCTTGATATATTTTTGCAAGGCAGTTTTTCAGCTGTCCCTGTGCTGGTGAAATGATGCAGCACATGCATGCCTTGAAGTGCTGTGCTAAAACTTTTCTTTGGACAGGATAAGTCGATCCATCAAAGCACAGATGTTGGGATAGAGGAAATCCATACCTTTAGATTGTGTGTAGGTTGTATTTTCGGAAAGTGTTAAACAAAAAGTCAGTCCATTGCTTCTATTTTACAGGGTTGGTGTAATGTCACCAATCCTGAGAGCAGTACTGTGAGTATAATTGTAAATGTTATCCTGTGCCGCAACTTCAGGTGGCAAAACGCATTGCTGATTGCATGAACGTTCTACAATTGAGTAGACGAGTAGGGTGCCAGGGCTCTTACTTTATTTTTTATATTGAGAAATTCATATTGTTTGAGTGTGCTAGTTGTAATGTCTATTCTCAACAAGAGAATAATTGAGCATACATGCTAAATGAATAGTGGTAAAGTTCTTAACGTGTTTCTATTTGAATACAAAATACTCTATAAATTGTAAGTGTATTTACTTGTTGATTTAGTAATAAAACTGTGTAGGGAATATATTGATAACCTATAATGGTTGTCATAAAACAGGCATAATAAGATTAGGTTGCTAGACGTTCTAGAGGTAGACCCACGACAGTATTGATGTCCAATAGTAAGCCTGTCAGGTACTCCAAGGTAATGGTTTCTCTTGCATGCAGAGATCCAACTCCCTCCATTGTCTTGCATGAGATACAGCACTATTCTCTGCTGCAAAATCTGCAATAGCCCAGGTGGGCATTTGGGGGTGGAGGGTAATTTAATATAAGTGTTCTTGTGTAGTTCCTATCTGCCACTATTGGCCTCACAGACTGCCTCCTGATTCGTCCCACTTAGATTTCCATGCATGATGTGCCTCGGGACGTGCAATTTAATGTTCAAGTGTGTATAGTGTGTCTTGTGGTTACTTTCATTCTTTAACATGCATAGATAATGGGGATCCCCCTTAAAGAAATAAACGGTGTGGTAGAAACTGATTTCGTGTTCCTCCTTCCATGAGTTGCTTACATTCGATTTGTGTACCATTTTTTCATTCATCCGTGAATGTAGATTGTGTCTGCATTGACTGACCTCTCACAAGCTTTAGAGGCTTGTTTTTTTCTCCAAGCTTTGGTCAACTCTGCTACACTGTTCTAATCTGACAAGGATGGTGGACTGTGTATTATTTGTTGATCCTACCTTAAATGACCATCCCTCAATTTACCAATCTATGATCGGCCTGCCTGTGGTGAAGTCTTTCTATAACGCACAGACCTACAGATTAGAGGTGTATCATCCACTTTCACTCCCTAGAAAGTGTAACGGCGTCAGGGTTTTGAGCCTGTTGGCTAGGGTAGGGTGAGGTGGGCTGGGTAGGGGGAATAGGGAGACCTCCCAAGCTGGGGAAGGAAGCCTACCAGTGTGAATGATGCCAGAGCCCATCTGAACCTAGCAGTGGCTCGGGTGGGGTGAAGGATGTTGGGGTCTGGGTGAGTATCTGAATCCCCCATCCCCTCCCACCCCGAATGAGCCTGAATGTACTGATCAGTGCCACCTTTTGATAACAAGTAAAACAAGATTTGCAGGCATATATCGAACCATATGGCGAAAAGATCATCCTAAATGTTAGGTATGTTAGGTAGTGCCGTTGCTCTGATGCTGCTTCAGATATTGTCTGACCAAAATCACTATATAAAAAAAGCAATTGTATTGGAGTAATGCTGTGCATAGCACAAGGTCAGTTTGCAAGTCGGGTATGTGGCGTATCGTATTCTTAATAGAATAAAGGGCCAATGGTTCTATTCTGATTTGCTGTTCAATGTGCAGGCATAATACAGTTCCTCATAGACAGTGAAAAAGCTGTTAGCCTCTCAAATTGCTTTTGATGGTGTAGACAATTAGTCAGGGTTCCTTAAAGGTACTGTAATATTAGTCTGCCTCCTTGCTACTATGCCGATGACAACCACTTTTAATAACCCAGTACCATGCACCCTTCATTTTGGCCTGAGCTGTTTATTTTATTAGCAGAACTACCAGGACCAGAGTGCAGTACCAGACCAAATATGTCGAGTGGGCTGCAGAAGAAAGCCGATGACTTCCAGGCATACTTTAACAATCAGTCACCTGTTAGGAAGGGAAACAATACTCCACTCAGCCTGAAACCAGCAGAACGCCGACTCAACAATCATCAGGGACTGTAACATACCGTTAGAATTGCTGCAGTCTAAAATGGGGCAGGGTTAAGAAGTGTTTTTGTACCTTTTGCAATGCAGCGACCAACCCCCCGGTGGAAAAGTCAGCCACTGATTGGGCACCACAGTGAGGTGGTAGTGTAGGGGGGTCTATGCGTTTGTATAGGGGAGAGTTTGGAAGGTTTTGGAGAGCGAGTAGGAGTACGAGCAGTAGATGGGGAAGTAGGAGAAAGTGTGCAGTCGTCGGCTTGGAAGCATTAGAGGGAGAGAGGGATAAATTGCAGAGGGAAAACCTAGACTAGGGAGACATACGCAAAGGAGTGAGAGAAAAAGATTGAATAGAAGAGTGCTTGAATAGAAAGGCACCATATTGAATCATTAAGACTATCAATGTGGGGAATACTAGCATATGGTATCCTTGGAAAGTCCCAGAGGGAGTCTGACAGATATGTCCTAGGCCTTTAGGCCCTTCCCTGTAGTAAGGATACTTTCGACAGCAGGGGTTACTGAGGTGTAGTACTCATTCTGACCTTTGACAACAGGGATGTCTGAGTTAGGGTGGAAGGAGTCCACAGATGATATGGGGACCGGCTTGCACAGCCCCTTAGATCATTGACCTACATTTCCAAACCTTGCATAACCCAGGCATAAAAGATCTATTAAAAATTTATTTATTTATACATGTTTAGTTCATAGAACGTTTAGGTACATTTATAAATACATACCATATACATATACACACATTCTAAATTAATTCAAGGTTCTTAATATTCTTTCAAATCCGGTTTCCAGATCCTTAGTGTTTGTAAACAGAGCTAGCCAAGCAAACTAAAATTTCAAAGACAAACAATTACTTAATAAAACATTCAGAGTCGTAAAAATAACATCACAGGTACTTTCTAGTTGGGTTATTTATAAAAAAAAAGAAAAAAAGCGTGGCTCAAAGGGACCAGCGCCCCAGTCATCACGTTAAGTGAGGAATCGTATGCCGGGATTCAATAGTCCAGCTTATCACTGACAGTTCCATGTATATCTCACCCAGTGCTTCCCACAATATAATTCCCTCAGAGGCAGGCCCTCAGTAGGGAGGAGGGATGTCTCACGAGCACTTACTTGCTTATATAATCAGTGTTCAGGGCAGCCCAAGTAATGTTATGTCATGTCAAATTGTCAGTCAGACTCCTGCTCTCACGGAGCCACGGAACACAGAACACTCGTACACTCTCCTCCATAGCTCCGTCTGCTGCACCAGAGTAGCGAAGCTGCACCAGTGTAACGAACACACAGAACACTTGTACACACTCCGCTTGTCAATAAAAACACTTAAACCATGCGTTGGACTTAATCTGTGACAATGGGCAAATGCATCTATCATAGAAGAATAGGGAGTAGAAATAGTTCCCGAAAAATAAGAAACCGCTGACAAATACAAACATGCCCCACCCTCCCCCCAGCTTCCACCTTCAAATCCCTACGGATGTGTTTGAATCAGTGGTACCAGTGGAGGAGTGCATCTTGACATTTGCATTAATCATTAGATGCAAAAAGGTATATTACAAAAATGTAATTGTCTGTGAATACAAGTTTATTTTTACTCGCCTAAAAATAGGGAATGTAAATTACTAATTTTCTCCCTGAAAAATAAAACATCTTTTTGTTCCAACATCAAACATGGGGAGTAATCTAACCATGAAGTTGTTCTTAACTTAATGTTTTTTTTCTTCCGGGAGTGTGAAAGCCTGACCATTGTTTGCATGCGTCTGATTTGTTGAAACAGAATCCTCCAGGTCTGCCCAGCATAGCCATAGCTTGGCTTCTCTGTCGTATACGAAGGAGCCAACTGATCATTGACTGGCACAACTACGGCTACACGATAATGGGCCTGACGCACGGAATGCATCACCCCGCTGTGATTATTGCAAAATGGTATGTATGATTGGATTTATTTATTCTGTTCACAGCAGTACAAAAATCGTTTTAGCTGCATTTATTATTCTGTCAATGCCCCCCACGCCCCCTACCACTTTATCAATGTTATGGCCTTTATGTTTACCCACTTCCTTGTCTGCCTGCTCTAATCATTCACTGTTTTAAAATATTGTTTCTGCAGAAAAGGGTTTGATGCTGTGTTGGTTCCGTTTTAAAATCAAATGATTTGTATACCTTGTATAATCGACTAATTGATAATATTATGCTGAGATCGTAGATGTATAAACCTTTGCATTCTCAGACACTTCTTCGTCAGATGGTAATTACACAATAAATGAGCAACAAAGAAAATTGTACACATCTGGACATAGAAAGAAAACAAACACAAGATATTCTTCAACTTTTAATTGCATTGGCTGCAGGAAGAAATATACAAGGAATTCAGTCCTGCACGGCCCCTTTATCTACAGGGCAATACAACTGGGTCGAAACAGACACTTAATCCAACTTGGCACATCTGCCGAATGGCACAGCTGTCAAATGAAGAGTAAAGAAGAAAATCTTGACCGTGACATTTATTTTCTGAATATTTGCAAGAAATAGACTATGCTAGCAGAAGGCCTAAGGGTTTGAACCCACTGACGGCTACTCTCACCACAGCATATGCTGAGCATACATGCAGAAAACCATCAGAAGAAATCATCATCCCCTATTCCAGCTCTACTCCAAGAGTACCCAACTAACTAGATAACTACCTCACATCAAAGCTGCAAGAGCCAACAAATGGCCTGGTAACTCAACTGGACTGTGAGTTGAAAAGTTATCAAAAACATTGAATGCTTTATTAATTTGCAAGAACAGGATCTACAAGAAATGGCACAAGATCCTTTTAAGAGACGGGAAAGGTTCAAGACACTCTGAAAGAGAGTGGTACACACTCTGAGCTGAACCAACATTAAGGGCCCAATGGGTGAACCTACCACCAATCAACTGTCAGTTATCAACCTTTACAGGCACTAACTTACACATGCCGAATAATCTGTACCTTGCAAGGGACTGACATTCTGCCCCAAGGAATATTTAAATGGGCAGAACAAAGAGAAAAGGGCTGGCCTAGATTATGATGGCGTTAAGAAACCTATCAAGTTGGACGCCTCTCATATGGCCGTAGCTCAAAACTTGAAACATACATGGAGTGTCTCAGAAAACATGTAAGATATGATCTACTCAAAAACAACATATACCTAAAGAAAGCAGAGCAATAGGAACACTTCAAACGGGAGTCCTAATGAAACCTGCAGCCAAGAGTGGAGCTATTGTGGTCATGAATTTCCACAAATATGAAGGAGAGGCATACGGACCGCTTCTTGACCCAGAGTATTACTATGAACTGAGTCAAGTACATGCCAAGCAGTGTGGATCAACAACTGCAACATCCTATAACAAACAGTCTTACTCCTAGGATATTCTATATGCTCCCAAAGATCCACAAACCAGGAAATGTAGGCCGCACAACTATCTCTGGGGGTCAATACGTGAAACTGTGCCCTATCTAGATATATTGAGTCCAACTGAAAACCCCAGGCGATGGGCAAAAAACACTTTTTACAGAACACAACTCATTTCCTCAGGAAGATTCAAGATGTAGAACTTTGACTACCGAATGCAGTACTGATCAAGTTGGATGCCACCTCACTTTATTCCAACATTCGATGTTAAGATGGAATAGTTACATGCCAGAGATTCCTGCAAATCACAACCTGCAAGCTAGACACCGCAGTCAGAGCCATAACATTTTTCATACGGTTCGTACTTGTGCACTATGTCTGCTTCTATGGAATACCAGTCCTACAAAATACCAGAATGACTGTGGGCACAAAGAGGGCAACCAATTATTCAAACTATTTCATGACTGACCTCGAGCAGTGATTTTTGCCAACACAGAAAGCTCTAACATACACAAGGCGAAGATTACCTTAAACAGTTCTAAGAATTCCTAAATGACTTCCAAGAGTTCATCATGGAATACTGCAAGAGACAGCATCCACTTCCTGGACACCAACATTCCTGTTGGAATAACGCCCTCTTAAAAAACGCTGATACGAACGGATCCAAGATGGCAGCCGGTGAGAGGACCCTATGCTAGAGACGCTCCCGGAGCACCCAGCCCAAAAAGTAGGATAACTGGAGCAGTTCCCCTCCCCGGGTGCCCCTACCTATTGGTGTTGGTGGCTGGAGCAGTGGAGCCTGGTGGTGCTGCGAGGCGGGCTTGGGAGAAGAGATTTCCAGCCGAGGCGGCGGAGCGTGGCCTGTCACTGGGGGACGCCGGTGCAGCTGGCCGGGTGGGGCCGCATCAGCGAGAGAAGGCAGAGTGAGCGGGCCACGCAGCAGGGCTGGTGGAGCCTGCATGTGGAGCCGGTGCAGGAGGTGGAGCCCGCTGCAGTGAGGCATACGGTGGTGGACCCGGGGCTCGTAGTCTGGCGGGTGCGGAACGGGGGCGGAGAGTCCGGGACCCGTGTGAGACCTGCGGCCGTCCTGGACTGCGGGAGGAGGCGGTTCCAGTGTGGAGGTGAGAGCGGGCGCTCCTGGACCCCAGCGGAGGACGGGGAGAGGCTGTGCAGCTCCCGGGGAGGTCCCGGAGCATCGTTATCGGCCTGTGGGAGGCCGGGGCTTGAGTGAGTGGGCGGCCTGAGGCCCCGCTCCCGCTGGAGGGAGGAGGAGGAGGAGCCCGCTGTGGGGGCACACAAAGCAGAGCAACTCCGGGCGAAGACCCGGGGCTTCAGTAGTGAGGTTCTCAATAATTTTAACTGCTTTTGCAAGGAGCGGCGAGTGAGTGTGTGGGCAGGTGGAGGGTCACTGGGAGTTTTGTGGCACAAAGGAAAACTTTTATGGGGGACAATTATTACGACAGTACCTGGAGTTCTGTTCACTGTGCCTGTTCCTTGACCCCTCCTCCCCCCACTTTTACTGCTATATTAAGACTGTGCTGGCAGTGTTCAGAGAAGTTGACTCGGGCTGCTCTCGGACCCCCCTCGCCCTATTGCCTTAAATTGGGTCGGCTCCGGTGTTGGTGTGTCCAGTGGGGTCGGACAGTTTGCATCGGGGTAGGGGGTGGGCGTTGGCCAGCACGAGCAGGCTTGATAGCAGGGGGCCCAACCTCACCCTAGGGGGAGGAGCGGTGGATCTTCTGGAGTGTTTTCAAAGGCCTCAGGACGCTGTAAAGTCACATCAAGTCTTTAAGAAGGTATAGCAACCCCTGATATATTGGGCACACGGCCGAGGGAGCTCGCACCCCAGTGACCTGGGGGGTGAGTGGCACAAAGTCCCGGTGGCAAGTAGAGAAAACAGGTCCGCATGAGGAGGTGGCGTTGGGCTCCGGCAAGGGAGGCGGAGGTGCCGGGGGGTCTCACTGCGGAGGAGGATGTCTAAGAACAGAGGAAAGGCTCCATGGACCCCGGCAAAACGTGAGAAGAAATCACCGGAGGGTATGCTCCAGAAGTTATGGAAAAAGGAGGAGGGGGCAGAATCCGCGGAAAGGAAAGAGTGGCAGGAGCGAGGAGGGATTGGCCCTGGAGGATGGACAAGGGGAGGAAAGGGTCACGAGGAAGCTCCTGGAGGACTGTTTTCAATCCTTTGGAGATAGGATGGTCCAAGTCATGCAAGTGCAACTTGAGAAAATGAAGGAGGACCTTGCGGGGCCGATCTGGGAGGTGAGCAATGACTTAACCTATCTGGGCTCAAGGGTGGACACCAATGAAAGGACCCTCCAAGATTTAGCAGAAGACTCTCATAAAGTGCAGGAATAGGTGGAGAGTCTGGCCCACGCTACTCCCAACCTGGAGCTTCAGACCGAGGATCTTGAGAATAGGTCTCGGAGGGCCAACATCAGAGTAAAGTTTTTACCAGAGTCTGTTTCAGATTCAGGCCTCCTACAGACGGTGAGGTTGTTGTTTGCTCCCCTTGCAGATGTCTCGGGCCCGGAGGAGATCAGAGTGGACAGGGTTCATAGAGTGTGGCCCAGAAGGGATGAGCCCGGCGCTCGACCGCGTGATGTATTAGTGGCGCTCCACGACTACGCGCAAAAAGAGAAAATCTTAAGGGCTGCAAGGGGGGCGGATGCCGTCATCTTCAATGGGTCATCGATTCAATTGTTCCAGGATCTGTCGGCTATTACTCTCAACAAGAGGAGGCGGATGCGACCAATAACGCAGGAGCTTCAGAAGAGGGGCTTAAAATACAAGTGGACATTTCCGTTTGGCTTGGTGTTTGAGCTGGACAGAAGACAGAGAAGGGTCACATCAGTGGAGGAGGGTGCGTCCATCCTCGGGATAGAGGTGGATCAATCCTCAGGTGAAGCACCAGACGGGGGAAAGCCAGCCCCAAACGTAAGGAGTGGGAGTGGTCAACCCAGGCGCCAAGGAGGAAAGTGAGGAGGACGAGGGGCCCGGCAGGGGTCCCCCCAGGGGAGAGGCTCCGAGCCCGCAGGGGGAGGCAGGGAGAGTGTCATCACGTTGATTTCTAGGTTATGTTCTGGCTGGTTTTCGGGGTACCCGACGAGGGGTGTCTAGATGCAGTGTAGTGGCTGGGGGGTGGGTTGGGGTCCTGGGGGATTACCTATGGGTCAGGGTTGACCTACCAATGGGGTTGCTGGGGTGGGGAATCGGCACTGCTCCCGAGGGAGTGGTTCGGGGAGGCTAGAGGCTGGCAGTGCGCACCCGGTGAAGGGGGGGGGTTACGGGTCTGGTGGGGGGGTTTCAGGACTTGGGTTTTGGTCCTATCAGATGTAGATCCATGGGTCTTTTGGGTAATGGGTAAAGGTTTGAAAATTTTGTCCCTGAATTTCAGGGGTTTGAATTCGCCGGTGAAGAGGAAAAAAGTGGAACGTATGCTGGCGAGAGAAAAACCTGACATTATTAGCTTACAGGAAACTCATATACAAGAAAAGGACATAGTGAGGGTGAAGCTAAAGGGGTTCGGCTGTCTTCATCAATCAAACGGCCAAGGGAAGAAGTGGAGTGTCCTCATAGCCCTAAGAAACGGTTTAGATGTGGTGGTCATAGGTTCTTCCCGTGATAGTTTGGGCATGTTTCTGGTGTTGAACCTTCAAAGAGGCAGGGATGTGTGGTCAGTGCTACCCTTTATGCGCCCAATACGGGTCAGGATCACTTTATGATATGATATGATATGGCATTTGTAACGCGCCTATACACAAGTGTTTCAAGGCGCGACGAGGCAGGGAGGGGGGGAACAGGGGGAGGACAGACAACGATCCTACTAGGCCAGGTGTCATTCAGACCGCGCAAGTGCAGGGGTAGGGGGAAGGGAAAAGTGCAGTACAAGGTAAGTAGAATAGAAATAAATAGATAAATAAATAAATAGGGCCAGCTGGTGGCAAGTGCAAGGTAAGTGCAGACAAGTGCTGGGAAGGGGGGGCTGTAGGGATACAGAGACAGTCCCGCAGTGCAGGGGTTGCCAGGGAGGCAGTGCAAGTGGAGAGTGGCTGGGCCCAGGACCGAGGTCGGTGAGAGTGGCCAAGTTTCAGATTCAGTGCAGAATTTAGAAAAGAATTTAGCAGGGGAGAGGGAGAGAGAAAGCAGAAGCAAAGAGGAAGGTTTTGAGGTGCCGCCGGAACCGGAGATGGTTCTCCTCAAGTTTCAGGGAGGCAGGAAGGCTGTCGCGGAGAGAGATCTACCCCCTGCCGCGGAGAGAGATCTACCCCCAGCTCGTTGCTTCGAGAAGCGGCTGACCCTGAGGGAGTTGGAGACGGATGAGCGAAGGGCTCGGGAAGGAAGATATTTAGCAAGAGGGAGTTGCAGGTATTTAGGCCCCAGGCCCCAGAAGGCCTTGTGGACAATGCAGAGGGTTTTGAACTTAATCCTCGCAGCCACTGGGAGCCAGTGTAGAGATTTCAGTCCTGGAGAGATACGGTCCCTGGGCTTGAGGCCAAGGACAAGTCTCGCAGTTCTGTTCTGGATGAGTTGCAGAGGGCGGAGAGTGGAGGCAGGCAGATTAAGATAGACTGTTACAGTAGTCCAGCTTCGAGAGAACCAGGGCTCGGGAGACAGTGAGCTTCTGGGGGAAGGAGAGGAAGGGAAGAATACCTCTAAGGAGGTGCAGCTGGTAGTGTGACTTCAGATATATGAGGAGAGAAGGAGAGTGTGGAGTCAAAGATGACCCCGAGGTTTTTTGCCTTGTAGGTAGGAGCAGGAAGAGGCCCAAGAGAGGCTGGCCAGAGAGCTGCAGGGAAGGAGGGAGTGGGTGTGCCGATGAGTAGAATCTCAGTCTTACTAGCATTAAGGCGGAGGTCGTTGGCAGCACACCATTCCTGGATAGCAGACAGACAGTCGGAGATGAGGGCAGGAGAAGAGGAGGTCGAGGGTAGCCTGAAAATGAGCTGGGTATCGTCCGCATAGCACTGAAAGTTGGGGCAGAGGGCGGCGATGCGGTGGGCAAGAAGTGCCAGATACTGGTTGAAAAGCCAGGGAGAGAGATTAGATCCCTGGGGAACACCACAGCTGGAGAAAAAGATGTCAGAGAGGAAGGACCCAAGTTGGACCTGGGAGGGTCGATTGGAAAGGAAAGAGGTTAGCCACGCCAGAGCCTGACCAGTGATACCCAGGTTATCGCGGAGACGGTTGAGCAGGATGGCATGGTTGACAGGGTCAAAGGCAGAAGAGAGATCGAGCAGAATGAGAACACACCGAGTGTTGGAGTCGAGGGTCAAGAGCAGGTCATCACGGATGTTCAGGAGAGCAGTTTCCGTGCTTCTGGCCGCTCTGAAGCCGGATTGGTGGTCATGAAGACTACCAACAGCTTCAGCATGGAGGTTAAGCTGGGCGATGGCGAGTTTCTCCAGGAGCTTGCCCAGGAAGGGAGTGATGGAGATTGGGCGATAGTTAGCCGGGCAGGAGGGGTCGGCAGAGGGTTTCTTAAGAAGAGTGTGCACAAGGGAGTGCTTGAGGGGGGATGGGAAGACTCCAGAGGCGAAGGAGAGGTTGCAAAAGTCAGCCAGGGCAGGAGCCAGGGAGTCGATGTGGTCCTTGATAGTTTTGGAGGAACAGGGGTGAACCTGTTTAGACGAGACTTTCATAGATCGGACTTGTCTGGAAACTTCATCAGCAGAGAAAAGGGGAAAGGCAGAGAAGGAGGGAGGAGGGGTGGCTGCAGAAGGGCCGGAGGAAGAGCAGGGAAGCGAGGGAGGGAGGTGATAGGAGGAGAGTGAGGACAGGATGTCCTGAGTTTTAGAGATGAAGTGAGAGGCCAGTGCAGTACAGAGGGCCTGGGAGGGGACAGGAGAGGTAGAGACTGCAGCAGGGGTGGCAAGCTCCTTGCAGATTTTAAAGAGTTCGGCCGAATTGTTAGATGCCGCAGAGATGCGGGCTTGGATAAGGGCTCTCTTCTTGGTGAGAACGGAGAGACGGTATTTATACAAAATATGTTGGGTAAACTGGAAAGGGCGGCTAGGGGGTAACATAATTCTCACAGGGGATTTTAATTTAGCCTGGGATCTGGCGAGGGACAGGAGTGCGAGACTCTTTCATGCCCAGACTAAGCCTTCCAGAGAGTAACAGTCCAAATTGGAGAACCTAGCGTTGGTAGATGCTTGGCGGGAAAAGAGGAGTAATGACAGTGGGTATACCTTCTACTCTCATGTGCACAGATCTGCATCTAGGATGGATTATGTATGGCTGTCTTGTTCGCTGGTTGGTAGGCTCAGGGAGATTGAGGTGGGCGTGATTTCGACCTTGGACCATGCACCGATTGTGTTAGAGCTGGCACTGCCGTCGCAGGCGGTGGGGCTATGGAAGTGGAAGTACCCTCTCATATCTTTAAGGATGTGGTGCTTCAGGAGGAGTTGCAACAGGAGATGGTTCACTTCTTTCAGAGGAATGATACGGAGGGCATGGATCCTGGGATAGTATGGGATGCTTTTAAAGCTATCATTAGTGGGGTGATTATTGGGATCAAGGTGAGGAGGGATAGGGAACGCAGGACGATGGAAGAAGATCTAGAGGCAAAGTTAAAGGCGGTCATGCAGGAGCTAGCTATTAGAAGTCAGAAGAAGGTATAGGATGATTAAGGGCCAGTTGGATACGATAGTCTTGGCTAAGGCGGAGAGGGCACTGTTGCATCTCAAACAGAAGTATTATGTGAAGGCGAACAGGGCGGATAGGACTGGCAAGAAAGCTGAGGAGTGAGGAGAAGGACAGAACAATATTGAGAATTAAAACGGCTGGGGGAGGGAGGTGATGGAGACCCAAGAAATCAAAAGGGAGTTTGCAAGGTATTATGGGGAGGTGTACAGATCTGATAGTCCGGTGGATGGGGCTCAGGGGAGGTATCTGGAAGGATGTCAGCTCGCCGGGGTTGAGGTAGTGGATAGGGAGGAACTCGAGCAGGACCTAACTATAGAGGAGGTACACAAAGCTATCGCGGCTCTTCCCCTCGGCAAAGCTCCTGGGCCTGACGGGTTCACGGCAGACTTCTACAAAACTTTTAGGGATGTACTGGCCCCGAGATTGCTTGCTTTGTATAATGCCTTCAGGGGAGGGAAAGGGATAACCCCATCTATGGAGAAGGCGAAAGTGGTGTTACTCCCTAAACAGGGTAAAGATCCTACATCGTGCGGGTCATATAGACCAATTGCTTTAATTAATTTGGACGCAAAGATCTTTACTAAGATCTTGGCGTCTAGGCTCAAACCTCTCCTTCCTTCTCTAGTAGATCAGGATCAGTCTGGCTTTATTAAGGGGAGACAGACGCACGATAACACCAGGAGGATTGCCCACATTATAGAGAAAGTGAATAAATCGAGGATGGAGGCTATTGCGGTGGCCCTTGACGCCGAGAAAGCGTTTGATAGAGTGGAATGGAGCTTTCTTTTTGCTACTATGCGTAAGATGGGTTTTGGGGAAAAATGTATGGGTAAAATAGAGGCAAACTATTGTAGTCCCACACTGCGTCTGATGATTAATGGGGAGGCATCCAATTCAGTGGCTGTGTCTAGAGGCAAGAAGCAGGGTTGCCCGCTGTCGCCGCTTCTTTTTGCGATATATTTAGAACCGCTCCTGAGTAGAATCAGACTTAATCATGAGATTAAAGGGGTGATGTTTGGTGGGAGGGAGCATAGGGTGGCCGCTTTTGCGGATGATATGTTGCTAACCCTAACAAACCCCCGAGAATCCCTGGAGGCAGTCGAGAGAGTTTTTGGGGAGTTTGGCCAAATTGCAGGGCTACGGATTAACAAAAGTAAATCTGAGGTGTTGCGTTTACAGATAGCCCCTGGGGTGGAGAAGGAGTTAAGGGAGAGCTTTGACTTTGCCTGGGCGAAGGGTGCAATAAGGTATTTGGGGACCGTTATCACAGGAACGATAGAGCAAATGTATGAGGCAAACTATCTCCCGCTATTGGGGACAATCAAGGGGCTGCTTTTGGGTTGGGGTCCACTGGCTGTGTTCTGGTTAGGCAGGGTCAATGCCTTAAAGATGGTTATCCTTCCAAAGTTGTTGTATTTATTTATGGCATTACCGGTTAGGGTACCAGCCCCCTTCTTTAGGAAGTTAAGAAAGGTTACTCAGGCCTACATATGGGGGTCGAGGAAACCTAGAATTCCTAGTAGGCTGATGCACATGCCCAGAAATAGATGGGGTTGGGGGAACCAGATATGGTCAACTATTATCGAGCAGCGCATTTGAGGATACTACTCGACTGGTTGAAGGATGACGGGGGAAAGGTGTGGAGGGTGATGGACAGAGCGGTGGTGGGTCACGGGATGGAGGGAGTTCTGTGGCTCCCTCGGGAGGACAGGCCCAGGAGGATGTTGGTGGGTAGGCTATGGGATGAAGCGGTGTGTAGATCAAAACTCACTACCTTTCCCTCACCTCTCACACCCATTTTTGCTAATCCTCAGTTCACCCCTGGGATGGGGACTGACTCCGGGTTCGATGCGTGGCAAGAGGGGGGCTGTAGGAGCCTCAAAGACCTCTACGAAGGAGGGCAGATTAGGGACTTCTTTAGCTGCAAGAGCACCTTCGGGGTGGGGGAAAAGGAGCGATTCCGATATATGCAATTGAGACATTGGGCCTTACACCCCGCGATAAAAGGGGCGGCCACTAAGGAGCTTACCCAACTCGAGAAATATGTCTGTACTAAAGCAGGGGATAGACACCTTGTGGGGGATATATATAGGTTGCTCAAGGAGGGTGAAGAGGCGGGCAAGAGGGGCTTTATGACCAAGTGGGAAAAAGAAACTGGGCAAGCAATTTCTTTGGAGCAATGACAATCCCTATGGGCGCGGATTCCCAAGCTGACGAACTCTCTACAGCTCCAAGAAATTTGGGTGAAGTTGATGTACCAATGGCACCTCACCCCCCACAGGTTAGCTAAAATATATCGACCCGGAGCTGGAACTGCCTTGTGTTGGAGGTGGTGTGCGCAGGAGGGTACCTGGAGACACGTCTGGTGGCTTTGTCCGAAGGTGGCCCCGTTCTGGGTCAAGATTCGTGAAGTGGAGGGGGCGCTGTTGCGCTGAAGCAAGATGGCCGCCTAGGTGTTGAGCTCCGGTCGGGGAGAGCAAAGATTCTTCGCGTTCAGGCCCGCGACCCCATTGCATCCGCTTGAAATCAACGGTGCATCTCTATAATCCCATTCTCTGTGCCCCGGGAAAGTTTCGTGGGGAACCGCGCCCTCGCGCCGAGCTGTGGCCACCTGGTCCCTGCTGGGACTCCTTCTGTTCGACAACCCGTCTGACGCTCTGTGGACCGCGGCCCTCCCGGCCACTTGAGGGCACGGCGTTGCGGCCTGCTGCGGGGAGGGGCCTGCATGGCCAGGCTCCTTTCTCCCTGGTCCCCCGACAGCTGCCTCGCCCTGTTGGACCGCCATACCTACTGCGGATGCGACATCCGGCGACGCCTTTGCTGAGAGATTACCGACACTGCTGGCCTGCCGTCTGCGCCCACCCGCACAGCTTCTTTGATCCTGTCACTCCTCTGCGGGCCGGACGCCAGGTAGGGGGCGAGGGGCGGGGGGGTTGAGTGGCCCTCTCCGTAGGCCGAACTGGTGCTGTGCGCCTGTGTGCTCGGGTGCCTGTGGAAACTCCTTTACCCTGTCGGTGGTTCCTGGACTCGGCCCAGCTCACAATACGCGCCATCTTCGCTCCCAGCCACTGGCACCCTGATCATCCGTGCCCTGCAGGGAACTTTGATTTTTTTTTACTTGGAGGCATACACGTGGACCCCTATACAGTTTGTCTCCCCCCCCCCCTTGCGATGTGAACAGCCAGCTGAATCTGGGATTGACTACCGGGCCTCACTACCCGGGGAATCGCTTGCAGGGCCTTAGTAAAGCTCAGGAAACGCCGCTGCTCTGCTGAGCTACACGCTCCTGGCTGGGTTTTGACCACCCCTCTCCAATCGCCGCACCGGCCATATCCTCCCGCACCAGCACAGAATAACCGTGGTCTGCGGCGGCGCCGCGGGACGGGCCTTCGGTGGTCCTTGCCTCCCCCGGAGGGGTTCATCCTGAGCTGTATCCGAAGGGGAACCTGCCAAACCCGACAGCTGGCACCTTCAGAGTGCCGGTGAATTGAGCTCTAATTGCCACCATGACCAAGGGAGCGGGACCCGGGAGGAAGCAAAGCTCGCTGAATATGTTCACTAAGACGCCCTCCAGACCGCCGACCGACCCTCCAGAGGAATCGCCCACCGCCTTGTCACCCTCATCCCCAGATGACTCACAAAAAATGCTGGAGTACATGCGCGAAGGTTTCACCACGCTTCATACCAAATTAGACGATATGAATGGTACCATCTCGTCGATAAAGGCTCATATCGAGAGAAAAGATAGCCGGGTCGCTGAAATCGAAACAAGGGTTGCCACCACTGAGGATGACCTGGGCTCCCTCCGCGTGGCGTTTACCACTCTCACCAGTCGGGTCCTAGCAGTGGAGAAGAAAAATGACGACCTTGAATCCCGCTCCAGGCGAAATAACCTCTGCATTGTTGGTGTACCCGAGGACGACATTGGTGAGCCCATGGAGGAGTATGTGGAACGAACTCTATTAACACTGCTGGATCGCCCCAAACTTTCAGCTCAATTTGCGGTGGAGAGGGCACACCGCTCCCTGACCGCAAAACCCAGACCTGGCGCACCACCCCGCCCCATCATTGCCAGGATCCTGAATTTCCGTAATCGGGATGCCTTCTTACGGCGGCCAGAGTTAAGGGGGAGCTGCTCCTCGGGGGGGCGAAGATACACCTATATCCAGACTTTTCCGTGGCGGTGCAGCAGGAGCGGAAAACCTCTATAGCTGTGAAAAGGAGACTCCGGGATTTAGGAGTTAGATACTCTATGCTTTTCTCCGCAAAGTTGAGAATCGAACACTCTAATCAAACTTTCTTTTTCACCATCACAGAGGAAACTTCCAAATTTATCGACGAACACTTCCCGGGCTGAGCTGCTCATTCCCAAGCTGGGATGTATATCTAATCTGCATATTGCCGTGCCTAGGACGAGTGGGGAACCCCTGCTGGCTTCTCCCCTTATGATGGCACCCTATTGTTGAAATTCATTGGTTGCTGGTTTGTTCACGTTGCTCCTTTTATCCTATGTAATTGTGGCCTTGCGTGCCACGCTGACTCATTGTTTCCAGAGGCATTACTCCCCGGCAAGACCCCGTCTTGGGGATTACTCTATAGTTACCACCATGTCCCAGAGGGTGGGTCCTCGGACTCCTCTCCCGCCTTTATCACTCATACTCCATATTTGGCTCCCTAGATGGTGTATTGGGACCCATGGCTGCTTCCCTCCTGCTCACTTGTTTCATTCCCCATCGGCCATGGCTCTCCCTGTTACCTGTTCATGCCTCATATGCTATGGTTAATAATATTAGATTGCATACTCTCCTCACGCACTCCCCAGTCCAGTGCGCCACTGCCCGGCAGCTAACAGTCCCCCAGGCGTAGATGCCTAGAATTACTTGGTTGATATGGGTTTGTTTGGGTCTCGTCCTTCCGATTGGGGGAGGAATGCGGGTGGTGGGAGGGGGTGGGTATGTTATGGTTGAAAAAGTCTTGACGACCACTAGTGGCGCCCCATGCGCTGAGGTAATGTTTTTTGAGTACACAAACGGGGCTCTGCGCACCTCAGGATCCACTAGCTCCCTGTGGTTGGCGCCCCCGTGGCAGGAATACAAGCAGTACTCGCGCGAGAATGGCTAACACTGATGTGACCTTCATGAGCTGGAATATTCGGGGGTTGGGAAATCACAGCAAGATGAGATGGGTACAGCTACATGCTGAACGTCATGAGGTGAAAATTCTATGCTTACAGGAAACCCATGCTCGATCGGAACTGTGCGAGCGGTTTGCTAGCTAATGGGGACCCCAGAGGTACTATACTAACTATTCAACGCAAAGCCGTGGCACCCTTACTCTGATACACAAGAGCCTGAAATTCACATGCCACCACTCACATATCGATCCTCTGGGCAGATACCTGTTCATTGCTGGCAAGTTGCTCCACCAAGAGATAGCCATGCTGAATATATATGGTCCTAATATCGACGACCCTGAATTTTACCTACACCTAGCCGCCCTCCTCGAAAGCTACCCCCTACTTCCAATATTATGGGGGGGCGATTTCAATACCATACTAGATGTCACCCTAGATAGGTCAGGCACCAGACCTCGCCAACTTTCCAAGGCAGCCTACACTATCCTTACACCCCTCCCCCGGCTGGCACTTGTGGATGTATGGCGTCTTATGAACCCTGATTCCTGCACGTTCTCCTTCTATTCTTCGGTTCACGATTCCCACTCCAGGATAGACAGATGGCTAATAACGGACACATTGGTGAGATCCGTGTCTCACTTGGCTATCCTCCCTAGGACGATCTCAGACCATTCACGGGTACTCATATCCCTAAACTGGGGTCAGGATGCGGAAAAAGCTAGACTGTGGAGGCTAGGACCATACGCGCTTCTCGACCAGGCCTTCGCAGCCGAACTCGAATCCTCCATTGAGGAATTTTTTGAGATCAATACAGATTCGGTAACATCGCATGCTGTCCTGTGGGAATCGTTCAAAGCGTACGTGAGGGGGATGGCCATAGCCAAGTGCTGCGGCATCCTTAAGGAAATCCGCTTAGACATCGCTGCCAATGAAACGGCCCTGGCTATCCTTGAGTCCCAATATGCTCACTACCATTCCCCAGCTACTCTGGCTGCACTGGGTTCCGAGCTGGACAAGTTTTGTGACCTTGCCCAGCGTGAGGTTAAATTCCTAGACTCCCCCCCAGGCGGTGAGGAAATATGGTGAGGGCGAACACCCGGGTCGTTTGCTAGCCAGGCTGTTGCGCCGGGAGTTCGGTGCCCCCCATATACCTGCGATAGTGAGACCTGATGGCTCGCTCGCCACCTCCCCCCAGGACATCAAATCCCAGTTTCAGCTATTCTATACCTCCTTGTACTCTGCCGCCGATGGTCCCCAAGCCCCGGAAATTGATTCCTACTTGGAGGCCCTCCCCCTATCAGTGCTGTCCACCGAAACCAGCCTACTCCTGGAGAGACCGTTTACTTCTGAAGAGCTTGACGAGGCCATTGTATCGCTGGCATCAGGAAAGGCCCCTGGCCCCAACAGGCTCCCCATTGATTTTTATAAACGATATAAGTTGATCCTGATCCCGCAGCTATTGGCCTTGTGGGAGGAGTCGTGTGAAAAGGGTATTCTCCCTCCATCTCTCCGAGAGGCGCTGATAACAGGGCTCCTTAAGCTGGGTAAGCCCCCCACTCAGTGTGGCTCATATCGACCTCTGTCTCTGATTAACAGCGATGTTAAAATATATGCTAAACTGCTGGTCAACCGCCTAGCCCCACATATGCCGCACATTATTCACCCCGACCATGCGGGATTTGTCCCGGGTAGATCTACATCCCTGAATTGAGGAAGCTCTTCAATGTAATCAGCAGAATCAGTCCCACCACGCAGGCGGTTGCAGACACCCTAGACATGCAGAAGGCCTTCGACTCAGTCTCGTGGAGGTATCTATGGCGATTCCTCGAGAGGTGCGGGTTCGGCCCCAATTTCCGTGCATGGGTCGGGTTACTTTACACTGCCCCGTCGGCCAGGGTTCGAACCGAGGACAGATGCTCTGCTCCCTTTCAGATATCCAGAGGCACACGACAGGGCTGCCCCTTCTCCCCCCTTATATTCGCCATTGCAATGGAACCCTTTGCGGACATGGTACACCAATCCCACTCGCATAGGGGCCTACGCACGGCCAGCCAATCCGATGTGATCTCCCTATATGCGGATGACACTCTTCTCTATATCCGGTCTCCCAACTCTAATCTCGCCCCCATGCTAGCGGATGTGGCTCGCTTTGGGGACATATCTGGCCTTAGAATAAATTGCTCCAAGTCCACTTTACTCCCACTTACAGATTCCACACAACCCCCCGCAGACTTATGTGGCTTCAACTGGTCGCCATCCAGCATCACCTACCTGGGGGTGGTGGTTTCCCGCCACGTGGCCAAGCTTCGCGAGGATAATTATCAGACTTATTTGACTAACCTTGCGGTGAAGGCCTCCAGCTGGTCCAAACTCCACAATTCACTAGCAGGCAGGATCGGAATCCTTAAAATGGTGGTATTACCCCAACTCCTGTATGGTTTTACCAACCTCCCTGTGTGGCCTGGGGATGTTTTCTTCAAAATTTGCGTCAGATAACCAATACCTTTCTATGGCATTCGGGAGCTGTCCGCCGTAAACTCTCTACATTGACCACTCCCAAAGAACTGGGTGGGTTCAACGTTCCTGATTTCACCAGATACTGGATAGTAGCCCAATCGCAGTTTGCGTCATATTGGTTTAATACCACTGATCCCCCCCCCCCCCCACATGTTTGGCTGGACAAACTAGCAGTCTCGGACCGTGTGATAGGTTACCTGATCCTCAAAACAGCACCCTCTGACCCAGACTCAGCGGATCCGGTTGCTGCCTTGTCCCTGGCATTGTTCAAACTCTGGGCAATGGTTGGCACGCCTCATCCGTTTCACGGTGACCTGCCGTTATGGAACTTTCTTCCCGATGTCCCACATATCCCACAGTCAGTCATATCACACTGGGCAGATGCTGGCTTCCTGGCGCTTCGTGATGCCTATGAACGGGAGAACTTTGTTGAGTGGCTGGATCTCCCCCCACCTCTTAGAGGCCGGCCTTAGTATGGCTACAATTCTCCTCATAACGTAAGAATCTAAAATCCAAATTCCCTGATTTCCCTGCCTTGCCCCCAGATGAGCCAATAGTGGCAGAACTCTAGTCTTACCTCTCCTTTAGGGGCAAAGTGTCGAGGCTGTACTCATTACTGCAGAATAGGACGGCCCGCTCCTTTACAGGGTTGAAACGCGCGTGGGAAGAGGATCTGGGAGTTGAACTCACTGACGAGAGATGGTCCCGTATGTGTGGCCGCACCCACAATGTATCCTATAATACCAAATTTAAATTAATACAATTCAAGGTGCTACACAGATACCATCATACACCAGTAAGACTACATCGCATGTTCAGCACCGTTCCTCCCAGCTGCCCCAGGTGTGGCATGGATCGAGCTACCTACATTCATATGTTATGGCACTGCCCTCATCTCACTCAGTTCTTTTTTATGAAAAAAAACGCTGATACAGCAAACTAACAGAACTACCTTCACAGGACAACTATCCATTCAAGCCATATAACAAACTATTATCTACAGCCAGGCCATCTGATACCAATTTATTTGCTCCACTGGAAGACTAGGGACAATCAACTTGCAATCTTTCTTGCAAAAAGATCCAATTGGCCAGATAAACTGATTGTGAATTTGCTTGGTCATTGAAAATACTGTGACGCATCAAGGGATTCAGTCGCTTCTCCCCAGGAGGGAGCCTTTTCTTGTGAGGCTAGAGGTGAGCCCGCTACGCAACAATCCCCCTAGGGTTGGAGGCAAGCGGGACCACACATGGAGAGACTCCCTTCCTGGGGACAAGGACTTCTGTTTTGACGAGGAACTCCCATTCCATCACAAACACCCTGAGGCTAGATCATTTACAAGAAATCCAGACTCTTCCTATCTGTTATTGCAACATGTATACAGAAGAGAAGTACTTAAATAACACTCAGACAAGTGAAACCTAAGAAGAAGAAAGAATACCAAATTGCCTGACACTGGGACGAAGAAGCCCAAAGGAGTCATGCTGAGCCTGAGTATGACACAAAGAACGGACTGCTACTGGGGGATCCCCAGGATAGCATCATAAGGGGCAGAGCCAGAGAACCAGAGAGAGACCTGGGAGTTGGGAATCAGCTGGATAGAAGCTGGTAACTGGGAGAGAACGCTGTTCTCAACGCAAGCAACGAGTTGGAATCCTGAGGTGCCCGAGCAGTACTGTGTGAAGACTGGAACCGACGAAGCTCACACGAGAGGTACTGTTACCTGGAGGGACAGTTGGGACACTCACACAGAAGAGAGAAGCCACAGCTGGGAGAGGCCCAGGCCACAACAAAATAGTGAGAGAGGGTTCTTACCACGTGGTGTGTGGGGAGGAGACCAGAAGAAACCGCCTTTCCACACTAAGACCACACAGGGAGAAAGACACTGAAGCGTGTTGGAGTGAGAAGATCAATCAAACGCGGAAGCCAATCTGACCGGAAAGGAACCGAAGATGATTATAACGCTGCCTCCAAAAAATATAAACTTGCAGTCATAGCTGCTAAAAATGTTATGTACGAAAGTACAATCACCAAGCACAAAATGAATCTTAAGAATTGTTTAAGATCCTTAAGGACCTGGAAAACCCCTGCACCAAGAACTCTATTCCTCTCACCAAAGAAGCTGAATGGTGCACTTCCATGCAAGAAGCCATTCGAGGGAAGTTAGAGAGGATTAAAAAGTCCATTGACCTGAACAAAGAAACTAATCTATCTGAAATAAACACTTTTAACAATCCTCATCACGCTGAGAACAAGTACTCATTTAACTTTAAACCACTTTCTGAAGATGAACTTGCTTTGATAATAGCCAATCTTAAACCCACAAGCTGCAAACCGGAAGCATGTGTAGCAATTTCTATCAAAGCCTGTGCACCTACTTTGATTCAGGTATTGTGTACATTTGTCAACACCTCCTTTAGAGAAAGTCATGTACCCGACATTGTTAAGGATGCTTGGATTTACCCCCTTTAAAAAAAAAAAACAAGCTTGTGCTCGCTAACACGGGCTAATTACAGGCTGATTACCAACACCCCTTTCCTCTTAAAGATCTTAGATTGTGTTGTTTATATACAACTTTCAGAATATCTTAATAATCCCACGATTTTGAATAAATTGCAGTCAGGCTTCAGACAAGAACACAGCACTGAAACCGCATTACTTGATTTAAAATCAAGGTTACTGCAAATCATGGACAAGGGAAAAACTGCTATGCTTATGGTGTTGGATTTATCTGCAGCCTTTGATTTGGTCGATCACTCTCTCTTAGTCAATAGACTCGGGGAGGTGGCCACTTTTTCAGATCAGGCTGCGGACTGCATTGAATCCTTTTTGAACACCACATGTTGTAGAGTATGCAGTGATATAGCAGAGGCGCTTCCAGCACCTTTGCTTTATGGGGTCCTCCAGGGGGCTTGTTTGTCTCTTGCCTTTTACAACATTTTCTCATCCCCCTCTTTGGTCTTCTGGTGATGCAAGGTGTCAGATTTACCAACTATGTGAATGATACCCAGTGTATCATCCCACTGTCTGGCAAGAATATAAACAGAATATATGACCTGATCCAGGTATGGATGGCTGAGAACGGCCTGGCTCTCAATAGAGAGAAAACGGAATTGATGATGGTAGGTAATGAAAAGAGAGTGTCCAAAATGGGTCTTGATTGCAAGACCCTTATATTAGCAGGCTTTGAAATTGAAACCAAGAATAAAGTCAAAACACTGAGCATCTTGCTAGATCAAAATTTGAACATGCATACCCGAGTGAGTAGTCTGGTTTCCTCGACGACATCCTACTACATTAAGCTGTGGGCACAACTTTGCCCCTTTATTTCTCGCATTAACTGCGAGACTGTGGACAGAGCTTTCATCTGCTCAAAAATCGATTATTGTAGTAGCCTTCTACTCAGACTTAACAAATCAGAATTTTCAAGACTACAAACCATCCAGAGTAGTGCCATTAGGGTAATTACTGGTATCGGTAGGAGCGACCGTGTTTCAAATGCCAGACGAGGCTTACATTGGCTCCCCATCGAGGCTTAGATAGAATTCCGCCTCCTAGAGATCGCCTACAAATGTATGAATGATCATGGTCCTTTGTATCGGAAAGATGCATTGATTAATAAACCTCCTATAAAGAATTTTTCCCTCCAATATGATCGGCCAACTTAAAATCTCCAAATGCACTCACTCAGACTTCTAAATGTGCCTTTTTATGTGCAGCCCCCAGGGCCTGGAATGCAATTCCTGCAGATCTCAGAGAACTGAGTTCAGAAGCGTTGTTAAAAAACTATTTTTAAAAAAAAGCTAACAACACTTGTTTAAATGATCAATACACCCCCCATAAGTATAGCTGCTAGTTTGTATTTGTGTGCTACACATATACTACTCATTTATGTATGTTTGTTGCGCCCTTACGCCTCTAGGTCCCCAGGTGCGGATTATAAATATAAAAAAGTAAATTAAAGAAAGGGCCGACTGTGAGACACGCCCTACTACAATACAGAGACAGTGTAACCACGGAAAGCATATCCATGGTGGTTACATACCATCCAGCACTAGCTCAAATGAATATAATCAAGTGCTATAAGGAATCAAGAGTAAGCCTCTGACACATTGGCAGTATGGTGATTGTTAAAGACTTTTATTGATAGAATTAAAGAGAGGGTTGGGGAAATCTTACCTATCCCAAACTCTAGGAGGGTTTCCCTTCCTCACCAAAACTAAGGAGCGTCCGTGCCAGAATGTCCAAAGTTCTCCATCCTGTGTCCAAATTCCTAACCTGAGCCTCACACACTAAACTTAATATAACGTGAAGGGGGGAAATGTATTTTAACTGATAACCTGCAGCTCCTTTGCAAACTTCCTACATAAAGTTTCAAAGTGAAAAATAAACCAACAAAGTTCTTCATTTTGTCAATGTTCTTCACTTTCACCTTACCATACTCCACAATCTCAAGGGTGATGACTCTTCCCCTGAGTTTCTTCCGGTTTACACAGTTCATCATCTCAAGATATCTGATTTCTCTCTTGATCTCCTTTTGGGTTATACCATTCCACCATCTAAAGGGGTATGACTCTTTCCTTGAGATTTTCACAGTTCCACAATTCACAGGCTCAAGGAGTGTTCCACTGCCCCTGAGCTTGCTTAGCTTTTCCACAGTTCCACAATTCACAGCTTCTAGGGTTATGCTTCTTCCATTGAACGTTCTTAGCTTTTCCACAGTTTACAGGTTTCACAATCCACAGGCTCAAAGGGTATGCTTCTTGCCCTGAGCTTTCTCGACTTTACCACAGTTCAGACTTCACCTGAAAAAGGGGAGGGAGACTCCCTTCCCCTAGATGACACATCTAGGGGAAGCTGCTTTCCCCCTTTTCCAAGTTCAGCCATCTTGATTGGGTGCAGGTCCCAGACACGCTGTATGCTGGTTCACTCTCTTGCCAGAACTTTCTTACTTGATCACATGGGTGTGGATCGCAAACTCGCTGTATGCCTGGTTTACGCTTCTGCCAGGACTTTAATTGGTTCCGTTTTTGGGTGCGAGTTGCAGAATCGCACTTCTCATCAGTAATCACATTCTGTTTCATATAGTTCCAAGATTCTTTAATTATACTTTTCATATATTGGGTCAGCACCCCCTTTTCATTCTTCTTAGTGTCTTCACTCAATCGCCCCGGTGTCCCAGCTCCCTTTTTTTGGCTTACCAGGTTCATCAACAGTACGTGGCATCAGCCATGAAGCGCCCTGGTTTCCAAACCTTTTCTCTGGGCTCACTGGTTTCTGTAGGCTGCTTCGGCGTCTTTCAAGTCTCACTGTTCTCGCTGTTGCTTGCTTGCCGGTTGGGAGGGTGTCCCGCCTGTTCTCCGGTTTTCGCTTTGAATCTTTCTTCACCTGACAGCTCCTGCTGCCCATGGCACAAGCGCAGTGAACCTTCCGCTTCCAGACTTTCCCATATGGCACCTCCAGCAGCTTCTCTGCTCTGCACTACAGCCTGCTCTCCTTCGGTTTCCCGACCAACGTCAGCAGAAGTGAGTCTCTCCTTCGAATGGATTGTGTCCTCCCATGTATTCCTCATCTTATGATATTTGTATCTCGTCAGCTTTGATGCTTCCGAAAACATTTTTCTCTGCCGAGGGCGCTGTGCACAAGGTTGTGGCGTCAATGTCCCTCGACGGGCTCTGTACCGCGTCAACGTCACCATCAGTATAAGTAGCTTGTGCCGCGTCCGTTGGCTTCAGTTCTGTTTTTCCGATTGCTTTGCTCTCGTGTTAACGGCGCACTTTGAATTTTCCCTTTACTTCGAAATACCCCTTCTACTCCCAAGACGGAGTTAAAAAAATGTATCGACTGTGGCTCTAAAATGTCGATCACTGACCCCGACCGCGTTTGTCTTTGGTGCCTGGGTTCGGACCATCGTACCGGCGACTGTGGCTCCTGTCAGTCGATGACGGAGAAAGCTCTTTGTGAGAGAAAAAGTAAACTGGTGGTGGGGCGGGAAGCTTCCAAGGGCTCTTTCGAAACATAAAAAGTAATTCGAATCGAGAGATTTGGATCGGCACAAGCTTTCGAAGAGATCCCGATCATGTAGTAGATCGAGGCGTTCTTCATCTTCCTCAAAGAAGATAGAGGAGACACAGATCTCCTTCCTCTTTATCTGACACATCTTCCAAATTGGTAAGATGTCAGACTAGGTCGGATTCTCCAAGGACCCCGACCCCCTCAAAGAAACCTCGAAAAAGCCAGACCCCGTTCTCTCCCTTGGACGACGCAGGAGAGTCAGAAACTACTAAGGCTAAATCCAGTATTAAGGAGGAAACTCGACGATCTCGACCCAATGTTAAAACATCGAAGGCTTCTCGAGATTCAATCGATTCCCCGTTAATGGCAAAGAAACAAAAATTGTCGAAGCACTCGAGGAGTACATCGACGCCATCGTCGCAGACTACCTCGACGCCGAAGCAGAAAGAGAAATCAGCTACTCTATCGAAGTCGTCATCGACGATTTTGAAGAATGCTTCGATTCCCCCGTGACAAATTCCTGAACAGTAAAAAAGGTACACACCTTTTACCTACATCAGATGCCCCCATATTTGAAGAAGAAAGTGTCTCGGAGGAAGAAATATCTCCTTTTGGAGTAAAGTTTGGTACTAGAGATGTGCCAGAAGAATTGATTGACCCCGAGTCAAGATTGAGAGACCTGTGTGATACCCTTCACTCTGCCAGTGGCATTGATACACCACCTGAGTTAGAGTTTCAAAAACCTGATTCTGCAGAACATGCAGATACAGGGTACAGGAAACTTGATGAACAGAGTTGTTGAATATATGGGTTGGGGTAGGTCTTTACCAACCTTTGAACAGGGTGATCTGACTGACATCATGGACCAGGGCCCCCAAAAAGACCCAGTACTTCCCTTTCATAGGGCTCTCCAAAGAATAGTGGTTACAAATTGGGAGACTCCTGAGTCTGTTGCAGCAGTCAATAAAGACCTTCCAAAAAAGTATAGACCATCAGGCAATGACCCTGATTTTCTGAGTAAGCATCCTACACCAGAAAGTCTAGTGGTACAAGCCGCTACTTCCACAAGACAGTCAGCTTATCCATCTATCCCCCCAGATAGAGAGGATAAAAAGGTGGACGCTTGGGCCTGCAAGGTATTTCCCTTGGGCAGTATGGCCCTTAAATCAACAAATGTTAACTGTACCCTGGCCAGGTTTACCCATACCCTGTGGGATTGCATAAAGGCGGCGGCTGATCATATTCCAGAAGGCGAAGAAAGGGAAGGCTTACTGAATATTGTGAAAGATGGGAAGGAGGCAATGGGGGACTGTCTCCAATTTGGATTGGATGCTGTTGACAGCATCAGCAGATCCATGGCTGCAAGCACAGTACTGCACAGATTTGCATGGTTGAGGAAGTCGGGGTTTGCACCAGACGTGCAGGCCAGGCTACTCAACCTGCCTTTCGACGGCTTGAGGCTGTTCGGCAGTAAAGCTGATGAGAGCTTAGAAAAACTGCAGCCCTCCACGGTGGCTCTATGCGACAGCCTCAAAAACGTTATTCGAAGGGATTGTGTCCTCCGACGTATTCCTTATCTTTGATAATTCGTCTCCAGCTTGCTGGCCTCGGAAATGTTTTCTCTGTAGAGGGTGCTGCACGTCGACATCCGCCGAGTCGATGTCCCTCGACAGCCACCGTATCGGTGCCGACGTCACCATGCCCATAAATAGCCACGTGCGACGTCCGTTGCTCAGTTCTGTTTTTCCGCGCTTCGTGGGGCCTCGGAATATCGTTGCTCAGTTCAGTCAGATAAACCTTCTAGATTTACTAGAAAATACCAACTCGTTCTCGATGGCTTCTTCATCGGAACCGACAGCACCGCGATCCGGCTTAAAAAAATGTCGAGATTGCGGTAAAAAAATGTCGATAACAGATCCACACAGGATCTGCTTGTGGTGCTTGGGAGCCGAGCACCATTGTTCGGAGTGTGAGGACTGCATGTCCGTGACGGCGAAAGCCTTGAAGGAGCGCAAGGGGAAGCCCGAGAGAGGTAAGTCATTCAAAACCTCCTCGAAAGTTTCTTCGGCTGAGTCGAGGCATTCGTCTCCTCGCCGTCGAAAGCATTCCCATTCTAGATCTCGAAGTAGCTGCCACAATTCGTCGAGATCGAGACACTCAAAGAAGAGACGTCGAAGATCCCCTTCCTCGTCATCTTCTGTTTCCCCAGAAAGGGTCTCCTGCCCCACAAAACACAGCTCTCAGGCTGAGTGGGAGGAATTCAGGAAGAAAATGCTAAGCGTCTTCGAGAAAGCGGCCTAGACCCCCTCGAAGACAGCTGAGGGTGATACCCCAGGTAAAAAACCCAGAAAATCGAAACGCTGCGAGTCGCTGCACCTGGCAAAAGATTCCACCCGAGAGCGCCACGGGCCATCGGGTAAGAAGGCACCGTCTTCGCCGTCGTCGAAGATCCCTTCGACGCATGGATCGGCGCCATCGACGCCGTTGTCGAAGGGTTCTTTGGCGCATCGGTCGATCGACTCGACGCCGACATCGACGCTGATGAAAGAGAAAACCACGGCTACCTCACAGCCAACGGTGATACCAAGAGCCTCTGGCACGACGCCGAGACCGTCGTCGACATCCTCGAGTAGGATCCCGATCCTCTCGAGTTTTTCGAGGCCTCTTCCAGTTTTCTCGACGCCGTTCTCAGCGCCTTCGAAGCCTGTCACATCGGCGTCAACGACATCGACATTTTCTCGCCCAATAATGACGAGTTTGGCTCCTTCTGCCTTAGAAATGAGTTTTACACCATTTCCGAGGTCAGAGTACCCCGGATTATCTTCAATCTATGAAGAAGGGGAGGATTCTGACCAGGAAACCTTCGAGTTGCAGAGGACCACACTACCTGTTTCAGAGGATTTCACCTCTGAGGAAAGAAGGTTAAAAGACCTACAGGAGTCATTACATGAGGCAAGTGAGCTGGACACTTCCCCAGAAGTGGAATTTTTTAAACCAGACCCAGGGGAACATGCCGAAACACCCTATAGAACCCTGATGGCAAGGATTATTGAATTTATGGGTTGGTCTGCGCCTTCACCTGTTTTTCAACAGGATGACCTGACAGACATATTAGACAAAGGTCCACAGGAGGATCCTGTGGTCCCCTTCCATGCAGCCTTACAAAGAAAGATTTCATCTAATTGGGAAACTCCTGAAGTTATCCCTGCAGTCAATAAAAGATTGTCAGCCAAGTATAGGGTAGCTGCGGCTGACCCTGAATACTTATCAAAACACCCGACTCCGGAGAGCCTGGTGGTTCAAGCGGCAACTTCATCAAGCAGCAGGTCCGCTTACCCTACTGTCCCACAGGATAGAGATGACAAAAGGTACGATTCTATGGCAAAAAAAGTATTTTCTGCTTGTAGTATGGCGTTGAAGTCCATCAACGCCACCTGTACGCTCGCCAGGTTCAGTCACACACTGTGGGAGTGTGCTTCATCAGCGGCTGACTGCATACCCGAAGGAGAGGAAAGGGAAGCCTTCCTTAACATTATTAAAGATGGCAAAGATGCCATGTGCGAGTCACTTCAAACTGGCATCGATTCCGCTGACAGCATCAGCAGGGCCATGGCAGCAAGTACGACAATCCGCAGGCATGCTTGGTTGCGAAAGTCTGGCTTTGCTCCAGATGTACAGGCCAGACCTTTGAATATGCCCTTTGACGGCTCTTCTTTATTTGGTAAAAAGGCTGATGACAGTCTGGAAAAGTTGCAGACATCTAAATCAGCGGCAAAATCGTTAGGAGCTGCAATCCACCAAACTCCTTTTCGCTCCTCAGGAACCTCTGGGAGAGGAAAGTCCTTTCGCTATTATTCCGCATTCGGGAAAGGCAGAGGACAGCCGGCTCAAAGAGGCCAAATGAGATCCAATCGAGGTGGATGAGTCAAAAATACTAAAGCCGCAGCAGCAGCAGGTGCCTCTTTACCCTCGGCATCTGCATCAGCTGCCCCCAAACCCCTCTGAGGTCTTTCCACACAAAACACCTGTAGGGGGCAGGTTAACTCACCATCTGACGGAATGGCAGGCTACAACGTCAGATGCTTGGGCATTGGAGACAGTTGCCCAGGGTTACTGCCTACCCTTTCTACACATCCCTCAGAGTCATCCACCGGGGCACAGCTCTCTAAAAGTTCCAGATCCGCTCCTCTTGCAGGAAATTATAGACCTGCTAGAGAAAGGTGCCATAGAACCGGTACCTGTAGCGGACAGGAACAAGGGCTGGTACTCCCCCCTACTTTCTCATACCAAAGCAGGACGGAGGACTGAGACCCATCCTAGACTTACGAGAATTGAACAAGTTCCTCAGGAAGGACAAGTTCAAGATGGTAACTCTCTCTCAGATCCTTCAGGCCCTCCAGCTCCAGGACTGGCTGGTATCTCTGGACCTTCAGGATGCTTATTTCCATGTGCCAATCCATCTCAAACACAGGAAATACCTGAGGTTCGCAATTGGCGACTCTCATTATCAATTTTGAGTTCTGCCATTTGGGCCTACCTCCGCCCCGAGGGTCTTCACCAAGCTAATGTCGGTAGTGGCGCTGAGTCTAAGGAGGGAAGGGATCCACGTCTACCCCTACCTGGACGATTGGCTGACCAGGCTGTATCTTCGGAACAAGCTCAGATCCAGCTAGATTATGTCTGCCACTTCCTTCACAAACTGGGCTTCTCCATCAATTTAAAGAAGTCACAGATGATACCATCGCAGAGACTCCACTTCATTGGAGCGGTCCTGGACACTTCCCTGGGAAAAGCCTCGCCACCAGACTTGAGGGCTCAAGATATTCTGCAGATGGTCAACAAATTCCAAAATGCCCAACGTCTCCCAGCCTTCGACTTTTTGAGGTTGCTAGGCCTCATGGCATCTTGCATCTTCCTTGTGCCAGAGGCTCGCCTGAGAATGAGATCTCTTCAGTGGGCACTGAGGACTCAGTGGTCGCAATTCTCAGGGAGAATGACAGATCTCCTCTGGATTCCGGACAAGGTAGCCCACGACCTTCTATGGTGGGCCTATCCAGAGAACATCTTGAAAGGAGAACTGTTTTGGCAACCATGGCTGGAGATAACGGTAGTCACAGACGCCTCGTTCACGGGGTGGGGAGCCCATGCCAACGACTTGAACATCAGCGGTCGTTGGTCTCCATCGGAGTCCAGACTACACATCAACCTATTAGAGCTGAGAGTGATCAGACTAGCGCTGAAAGCTTTCCTGCCATCAGTACAGGGGAGAAATGTCCTGATAATGACGGACAACACGGTGGCCATGCACTACCTCAACAAAAGAGGAGGCGTAGGGTCACTGCCACTGTGCAGAGAGGCAAAGCAGCTCTGGTTTTGGGCAATTCAGGAAGGAATCTCTCTATCGGCAGTCCACCTAGACAGAGAGAAGAACTTGACAGCGGACGCTCTGAGCAGGCAGAGCACAGTCTCCCACGAGTGGGAGCTAGCTCAGGAAGTCCTTCAAGAGATCTTCGCCCCTTTGGGGAACCCCTCAGGTGGATCGATTCGCCACAAGCACCAACAGGAAGTGTGATCTGTTCTGTTCAAGGGAATTTCCCCCGAGAGGAGCTCTAGGAGACGCTTTCGTAGTGGACTGGGAGTTCCCACTCCTTTATGCGTTTCCACCAGTCCCTGTTATTCCTCAAATGATCAGGAGGTTGAGAAGATTCCGGAAAACCATGATCCTAATTCCCCGGACTGGGCCAGGAGAACGTGGTACCCGGACCTTCTAGATATGTCCATCTGCCCTCCAATCCGTCTTCCACTCAAAGAGAATCTTCTCTCGCAGAAGGGAGGTCAGGTTCTCCATCCAGACATCAGAACCCTCAACCTTCACGCTTGGCTTCTGAAAGGGTGAGGTATAAGGATTGGGACCTCCCTGATGACGTCATGGAGGTGTTGCTTTCGGCCAGAAGGCCAGCAACAAAGTCTTTATACTGCTGCCGTTGGAACAAATTTTGCAGCTGGTGTAGAGAAGGGAATATCGACCCTTTTTCATGTGGTACACCAACATCGTTTCTACTCTACTTGGCAAACTCAGGCCTTCAAGTTGGCACTCTAAAAGGAGGCTATCTCGCAGCGCTTTCAATCTTCAAGCGCACTGCGGAGGAACCATTGTATTTTAAACTACCTCTCGTGATGCAATGTTTATCCTCCAAGACCATTCCCTTATGGGACTTAAATTTAGTCTTAAACTTCCTAATCGGTACTCCATTCGAATCACTCCACTCTTGTTCGCTGAGATTTCTCATGCTTAAAACTGTCCTATTGGTAGTACTAACATCTGCTAGGAGGGTGAGCGAGCTGCAAGCTCTGTCTTGTAAACCCCCCCATACAATTTTCCATAAGGACGAAGTTGTCCTACAGGTGAAGCCTAATTTCCTCCCAAAGGTGGTTTCTGAATTTCATATTACTCAGAAAATTACCTTACCTTCGTTCTACCCTCCTCCCCATCTGGGGAAAGAGGAAGAAAGGCTACATAGGCTGGACCCAAGGCGAGCTCTGAGCTTTTACATCAGCAGACTGGCTAGGATTAGGCAAGCAGACCAACTTTTTGTAGGATACTCAGGTCACAAGTTGGGACTACCCATAACAAAACAGACCATTTCCAGGTGGATTATTTTGGCCATTCTGGAATGTTACAAACTAACAGGAAAAGAGCCACCCCAAAATCTTAGGGCTCATTCAACCAGGGGTATCGCAGCCTCTTCGGCCCTCCAAAGAGGGGTACCGGTCCGAGACATGTGTGCGGCTGCCACATGGTCGTCCGCACATACGTTCACAAAATTCTACAACCTGGATTCCTCCGCTAGTCAAGAGACCAGATTTGGAAAAGCCGTATTACATGCTGTTCATTCCTAAAAGGGATACATGTCATTATTACTCCCACCTCCAATTACATGCCACTGCTATGGGAGTCTATCAAAGATAAGGAATACGTCGGAGGACACAATCCCTTCGAAGAACAAGTTACTTCTTACCTTGTAACGTTCTTTCAATGGGATGTTCCTCCGACGTATTCCTTATCGCCCCTCCCATCCATCCCCGCAGTAATACTTCCCTTGTGGTTGCAGCTTACGCTCCTTCAAGGTCAATAACCAATTCAGGCATGATTTATCTTATGCTACAAAACGGAACTGAGCAACGGACACCGCGCGTGGCTATTTATGGGCATGGTGACGTCGGCCCCGATACGGTGGCTGTCGAGGGAAATGGACTCGGCGGACGTCGACGCGCAGCGCCCTCCACAGAGAAAAAATGTCCGAGGCCAGCAAGGTGGAGACGAATTATCCAAGATAAGGAATACGTCGGAGGAACATCCCATCGAAAGAACGTTACCAGGTAAGAAGTAACTTCTTGTTCTTCGGGCTCATCTTCCTGGAGAGGTCGTTCTTTTCGATACTACTCCTCTTTTGGTAGAGGAAGAGGACAGGCCGCACAGAAAGGTAGAAGAAATTTCCCTCATAGTGGACGAGGAAGATGTGCGAAATCAGCCTCAGCAGCGGCATCTTTGCCCTCAGCCGCTCCTGCAGCCGCCTCCAAATCTCTCTGAGGCCTTAGCACACAAGACCCCGGTGGGAGGCAGAATCTCTCAGCATCTGAACGAATGGCGGGGCATTACTTCGGATGGTTGGGCACTGGAAACAGTAGCTCAAGGTTACTGCCTTCCCTTCCTAAAAAGGCCTCAGGACCATCCACCGGGGGCCAACTCTGGCAAAATTCCAGATCGCTCCTTGTGCAGGAAATGTTACTCCTGTAGTGGAGAGGAACAGGGTTGGTACTTCCCTTACTTTCTCATCCCAAAGAAGGACGGAGGACTGAGACCCATCTTGGACTAAGAAGCTTGAACAAGTTCCTAAAGAAGGACAAGTTCAAGATGGTAGACCTTTATCAGATCCTTCATTGGACCTTCAGGATGCTTACTTTCATGTGCCAATCTATCTCAAGCACAGAAAGTACCTGAGGTTCGCGGTTCGCGGCTCTCCCTTTCAGTTTCGAGTTCTGCCATTCGGGCTGACCTCTGCCCAAGGGTTTTCACCAAGCTGATGGCGGTTGTGGCAGCGAGTCCCAGGAAAGAAGGGATTCACGTCTACCCCTACCTGGACGATTGGTTGATAAGAGCTTGTTCCCCCGAACAAGCTCAGGAACATCTTGCAATCACCTGCCACTCCCTACACAAGCTGGGCTTCTCCCTCAATTACAAGAAGTCCCATATGCTACCATTCCAAAGACTCCAGTTTATGGGAGCAATCCTGGATACTTCCTCGGGCAAAGCCTCGACTCCCGGCGTGAGAGCTCTCCATATTCTGCAGATGGTAACAAAATTCCAGAATGGCCAGTGTCTACCGGCCTACGATTTTCCGAGGTTGCTCGGCCTCATGGTGTCCTGCATTTTTCTGGTGCCAGAGTCTCGACTGAGAATGAGATCTCTTCAATGGGCCCTCAGAACTCAGTGGTCCCAATTCTATGGGAGTATGTCGGATCTTCTGCGAGTCCCGAGCACAGTTGCTCAGGATCTACTATGGTGGGCTTGCAACGACAATATCCTCAAGGGAGAATCTTTTTGGCAACCATGGCCGGAGATAACAGTAGTGACGGATGCCTCACTCACTGGGTGGGGAGCCCATACCAACGATCTAACAATCAGCGGTCGTTGGTCTCCATCGGAGTCCAAACTACACATCAACCTGTTGGAGCTGAGGGCGATCAGACTAGCGCTGAAGGCCTTTCTGCCCTCTGTACAGGGAAAGAATGTCCTGATAATGACAGACAACACAGTGGCCATGTACTACCTCAACAAGAGAGGAGGCATAGTCACTGGCGTAACAGGGGCCCCTGCGCCCTCACGTGCTGCGGGGGGGCCCACGACTACATGTTCTGGAAGGGGCCCCCACTTGCAAATTTCTTTTTTTTTTCATTTTCTTTTTGAATTCACTCTGTATTTCTAAAGAAATTATTTATATAACAGAAATAATTTCTTTATGAAGGCAGAGTGAATACAAAAAGTCTGGTGGCTACCCCCACCCCATGACATGAAGACCCTAGGCTGGAGACCTCCATGTCATGGGGTGGGGGAACCCTATGACTTCAGAAATAAAAAAAAAAGTCACTCTGCCTTCATAAAGACATTATTTCCGTTATGGTTCAGTCCTTAACGGAAATAATTTCTTTAGGAAGTCAGAGTGACTTCAAAAAGAAACAATGGGCTTCATTACGAGCATGGCAGTAGCCGTGCCTGTATGGCAGGCACGGCTACTGCCATGCTTGCTAACGGCACCGCCTCCCGCGATTGGGCAATACCGTCCCATTACGAGATGAATGGGCCGATAATTGCCCGTTCCCGGGTGGCGGTATTGCCAGGCTCCCGATCCTCATTCTGCCCAATAGGGCAGAATGGGGGTGGGGAGGATGGTTGCGCCAGCACCGTTGATAACGGGGCCGGCTTAATTATGAGTTATGCTTGACGGTGCCGCACCGCCCGCCAGGTAAGACCTGGCGGGCTGTCGGGAACCCGCAAACAGAACTCGTAATGCGGCGGGATGGTATGAACGTTGCCGGTGCCTTACCGGCACCATTCATACCGTCACCGCCAGGGTCCTAATGAGGCCCAATGTATTTTTGAAGTATTATGGCTCCCCTCAACCCATGGCGTGTCCGTGTGTAAGTTTATGGTGAAAGAGTGCACACAAATGTATGGGTGGCTGGGTATGCATGTGTGCGTGTACGGTGAAAGGATGCACAAATAAATGTATGGGTGGCTGCTTGGGTGTGCCTGTATGGTGAAAGTGTCCACACTTAAATGTATAGGTGACTGTCTGTGTGAGGGTATGGTGAAAGGGTGCACACAAATGTATGGGGGGCTGGGTGTGCGTGTACGGTGAAAGGATGCACACTTAAATGTATGGGTGGCTGCTGGGTGTGCCTGTATGGTGAAAGAGTGCACTCTTAAATATATGGATGGCTGGGTGTGCGTGTGTAAATATGGTGAATGGTGTGTGTGCTTGTGTTCAGGGGCGCAACAAAACCTACATTTCAGGGGGGCTAACTTTTCAAATGTTGGGAGAGGTGCTAACGTCATGTGTGGTGGGGAGGAGCAAACTTATTTGTGTGGGGCATTTAACTTCTTTACGCATTTTAATGAGACTAGTGCAGCTTCACGTTTTTGTGTATTGCGTATGCCTGGCAATCTATGGCGGCCCAGAGTGTGGTGCGACTCGTGATTTGTTGCAGAGTTGCGGGGGAAAGGCCCTCAGCATGGCTTGCAGGGGGACCCACAGAGCTTGTGTTACGCCAGTGGGCGTAGAGTCACCACTGTGCAGAGAGCCAATGCAGCTCTGGTTCTGGGCAATACAAGAAGGAATCTCTCTGTCAGCATTTCACCTAGCCGGAGAGCAGAACACAGTAGCAGATGCTCTGAGCAGGCAGAGCACAGTATCCCACGAGTGGGAACTAGCTCAGGAAGTCCTTCAAGAGATCTTCACTCTTTGGGGAACCCCTCAGGTGGATCTGTTTGCTACCTCGGTCTTCTGAAAGTGCGATCAGTACTGCTCAAGGGAATTTCCCCCAAGAGGAGCTCTAGGAGACGCATTCGTAGTGGACTGGGAATTTCCACTTCTGTCTGCCTTTCCTCCAGTCCCCGTGATTCCTCATGTAATCTGGAGGTTGAGAAAGTTCAGGAAAACCATGATCCTTATTGGCCCAGATTGGGCCAGGAGGACGTGGTACCTGGACCTTCTGGACATGTCCATCTGCCCTCCAATACGTCTTCCGCAAAGAGAGGATCTTCTCTCGCAAGAGGAAGGTCAGAGTTCTCCATCCAGAGGTCAAGACACTCAGCCTTCATGCATGGTTTCTGAGAGGCTAAGATACAAGGATTGGGACCTCCCGGATGACGTAATGGAGATTTTGCTTTCCGCCAGAAGGCCAGCAACTAAGTCTCTGTACCGGTGTCGTCGGAATAAATTCAGTAACTGGTGCAAAGATATTAATGTGCAGCCACTCCAATGTGGCACACCTTTACTGCTTTCTTTCCTGTTACATCTAGCCAATCTGGGGCTTCAGATTGGAATGATAAAAGGTTATTTGGCTGCGCTGTCCATTTTCAAGCTCTCCTAGGAAGAGGTTTCCTACTTCAAAATGCCATTAATCATTCAATTCCTGAAAGGGCTCACTAATGTGTACCCTCCATTCCCTTTACATGTCCCGACTTGGGATTTAAATCTTGTAAACTTGTGTACCTTTTGAGCCTCTGCATTCCTGTCCCTTGAGGTTTCTAACATTAAAAACTGTCCTTCTTGTGGCCTTAACATCAGCCCACAGGGTTAGTGACTTGCAGGCTCTCTCATGGAAACCTCTGTACACTACTTTTTACAAAGACAAAGTGGTACTTAAGGTTAAACCCTCTTTCTTACCAAAAGTAGTTTCTGACTTTCACTTGTCACAACAAATCATTCTACCAACGTTCTACCCTACTCCTCATTTGGGCAAAGAAGAGGAGAGTTTTCATAGATTTGACCCAAAAAGGGCTCTCAGTTTGTATATATTAAGAATGTCAAAATTGTGTCAGGATGACCAACTTTTTGTGGGTTATACTGGCCATAAATTGGGATTAGCGGTGACAAAACAGACCATATCCCGCTGGATCATTTTGGCTACAGTTGAGTGCAACAGATTGGCTGGAAAGGACCCGCCGGATGGGCTTCAAGCCCATTCCACAAGGGGTATGGCTAGTTCCGCGGCTCTGAAGAGGGGCGTCCCTGTAGCAGATATTTGTTCAGCCGCAACATAGGCATCAATGCATACCTTCATTAAGCATTACTGCTTAGGTGCTTCTTCTTCCCATGAAGGATTATTTGCTAAGGCAGTACTACATTCCGTCCATCATAAAAAAAAAATATTTAGTACTCCCACCTCCAAAAAATGTCCACTGCTATGGGAGTCTAGCATAAGATGAGCAATATGTGGGAGGATACAATCTATTCGAAGAACAAGTTACTTACCAACTGTAACTTTCTTTTGACGGGATGTTCCTCCCAAGTATTCCTCATTGCCCCTCCCATCCTACCCCGCAGTACAGTTTGCGTTATTTACACTTCTCTCACGAAGAGTTTTCAGTCATGAGGCACGCCTGGGTGTGCCTCGAATATTTCCTCGAAAAAACAGAACTGAAGCCAATGGGCGCGGCACCAGCTACTCATACTGATGGTGACGCTGACGCGGTACGTAGCCCGTCGAGGGACATTGAAGCCGCTACCTCGTGCACAGCACCCTCTGCAGAGAATTATTTTTCCAAAGCAGCAAAGCTGACGAGATATGAATATCATAATCGAAAGAACGTTAGAGTTGGTAAGTAACTTGTTCTTCTCTCCAGGTGTGGTGTTTTTAAATAGCCCGGAACCTGTGAACCTTTTCCAGCAACTAGTGTGCAGCGTATGCTTTCTGGTTCTAGTGATCTGAATGACTCCAGTCTCTTTCTTGTCTCAGTTTTATCAAGAAAAGGGGAATGTAAATACAGCCTCCCACACCCCTGCCTTGACCTAGAAAGTTTACTCCACCTCCCCTAGGGTTGTGTTCCCTCATGTGGTCCTCCCTCAGATAGCCACCACCAGGGTCAGTCGGGTAGCCTCTACCTTTCCTTGGCCACTTGAGCGTATCTTTCCCCCAGGGAAGTAGTGATGATCTTGCTAGGTTAGTCGCAGTACCTGCAATCAATATTTAACAGGGGAGGGTAGCTGAGGGACATTTTCAAACAAAACCCTTTAACTGTAACCAAAACATCTACCATGGTCCCTCAGTTTTACTTGATCAAGAAAAATGAAGACTGGTGTGGCAAATTCAAAGAATTTGGGAACTAGGGAAGTGAGCCTGCTATATAATGCCCTCCCTATGTGACGGGGCTTGTCCCTCTCGGGGCAAGAAATACCCAAAGAAGGTTAACATCTCACCTTCCCTTCCCTTTCCCTTAAGTCTGACATATCCATTGGTTACATGGGAAGCATACATGGTCATTATGTGCTCCCCTTTAATGTGGAAGGCTCGGTTTCTGGCCTGCAAATGTCATCAACTTGTGGCCAGCACTCATCCTGTTTCTTCTTCCACTCCTGAGAGGAACTTAAAGGCTTCTGAACATCCGAAGAGGGAGAGAGCATCCATCCTACTTAGGAATGCGGTCTCTCAGAGCCATGCAGAGGACTCGAGTATGAAGTAGACGCTGTGGTGGCTGGATCCCAGAGACCGTGCAGAGAATGCTGTAGCTTAAACAAAGGCAGAACCTTGAGCCAGAGAGGGCCCGCTGAGGCAGGAAGCACCACTAACACCATAGTTGATGGGTGCAGGCGTCCTTCAGCAGACACCAACGCTCCCAGCAGGACAAGACTTTATGGAGTGCTAACCCAGAATTGGCCAGCGAGATCCGTAGCCCAGGAGGGGCCTACCAAAAACATACCCCAGGACTGGTTGAACAAAATCGAATAAGCAATGTCGCCAGCAAAGCCTGCAGCTTGTGAGGGGCCAATGGGGAACACACCCCAGGAAGGGGTGAATGAAATCGAGAAGGCGATGGAACAAGAGAAAATTGTTGCCCAAAAGGGGCCACATGAGAATATAACTCTGGACTAGGTTAACAAAATCGAACAACCAACCAGGCTGGGGCAACCCAAAGCCCACACTGGGCTAAGAAAAGGACAAAACCATTAAAAGATTAAGCAGAGAACCATCCAGAGGAAAACAGGCATTTACCTGAGGTCGCCAGAAGTAAGGGCCCAGGAACGAACATTCGTGGACTTGGAAGTATCGACACTCCAGGTATAAATCTGCATATTCGTGGAAAAGGGATAAAATCTGATGGTTGGCTAAGGACACAGTTCCGAAGACAACTTGAATACTTTTTTCTTTTGAAAACATTCTTTGGTTTTGAAACATAAGAGTCTCTCTGAACTCTGGGGTGAAGGCCAGGAATCAGCCACCACTACTTCGGTAGGGTGAAGTAATCCTCAACTAGTCCATAGCTTAGGATACTATCTTCTTTTTCATGGAGCAAAGTAGTGTTAGGTTAGCTTAGGTTTGGGATGAAGGATTGACTTTGAGACATCCTAACGAAGTGCTGAAATATGTCTGTCTCCGCCGCCTCTCACCTACCACACTGGGAACATCCCCATGCAATGTTAGGAGATGCAAAACCTGCCAACGCTTCTGCAACAAATCTGCTGGAACAACTCCACAGAACCTAAGATTACAGATGCAAGGTACATGGAATTGCAAATCATACCATGTGGTATACCTCATCCAATGCAAGAAATGCCCACAGTGAAAATATGTTGGTGAAACTTGAAAGGAACTAGGTTAAAGAATGAGCCTGCATAGATACACCATTGTAAACTGCAAAACAAACACCACTTGGTTAACACTTCACACAGGATGAGCACACAGTGTAGGACCTGTCAGTGATGTTGCTGAAATGCAGCCTCTTGATACCACACAAAGGGAGTAAACTCTAATCCATCTACCATTCTCATAAAGATCAACAACATGAAACTCAGCTTGTGTGTTGTCCTATTTCCCCACCCTGGCCTCTTCATTGTTATTTGTAAATACTGAATATCTCTAGCCTAGCGATGAGACCACACTGAACATGTTTTTAAAAATAAATAAATAGAGCACCATTTCCTTATGCTGTTTATTAAAGGCTACCTGGCCATTTGGGTCTTCCAGTTTTCTTCTAGTAAAGCAGATGTAAAGGACTTCCTTGCATAGTCAACCCATAGAATCTGCAGAATTGATGGCTAACTGAGCAGCATCAAACACGTTTGTTTGAAAATCACACTGCCCCTTGAAAGCTGAAAGTTCTGGACTCCCACAGTTTTTTTCTGACCTTCTGAGGAAAGATCTGGCAATGAACACCCAGCTTCTTTTAAAAAAAAGAAAATATTTTTATCAGTAAATAAACAATGCAGCAGTTAAACAATGAGGGATGGTATCATTTATATAAAACCAGTTCGAATTCATCCGATGCATTTTCGTCTACCATTCCCTTCCACCTCCTCATAGTGAAACATACAAAATAGTTCAAAATAACTGAATATTATCGTGAGTCGGGCAGGGCATTAAACATCTTAACAAAACACAATAGCATCCATTCATTGTAACATTAAAACGCAATTGTATAGCTAAGTGAATGGTGAGAATGAAAATACAGCTCTGGATGCGCTCACATTTTCTTATGGATGTATGTGCTTCGTTGCACCCAAAGCGCCTTCTGGATTTTTATACAGGAAAAAGTAGCAAAACGTATGCATATGCTCCTATAGGTAACTGCGTGAGAGTGTCCTAAATCGAGACGAGACAATCAACAAACTGTTATCTGGACAACGCTCTATGTCAGAGGTATTATATTTTATCTGATTTGTGTGAAAACAATCCCCTGTCTATACCCACTCCGTTCCAAGGCTCATGTTTTTGACAATATTGTTGCCCACATCTTCCTCCCCAGTGGTGGCTCAGCCTTGCAGTTAGTCCGTTTAGTCTTACGAGCCAAAAATACCATGACATGGAAACATTTCCTCACTGTAGCATCCTTGTGCAAATCATTTAGATTTACACCAAACATCCGCTGCATGGGCGAGCATGTGGCACTAGTGCCCCGTATGCAGGATATGTTTGACTGGATAATTTTCCAAAACTGTGTGATCTTTGGGCACAACCAGAATATATGCCCCATTATACCTGTCTGGCAACATTGTCCCCAGCAGGTAGGTGAATGTAATCATTTCCAAATGTCCTGGCACTTGCAATTGGTTTCCCGGAAAGCAGGTCATGACTATTTGTAATAAATGTATATGACCTCCGGGTGGAAATCTCACCCAATCTATATTTGAGACAATTGCTTGTCTGCTCACAGATGTAACCAACAAAGATTGGAATGACTTGATTGTAATTGGTGGGGATTTGAATGCCCGATGCGCCAGTCTGAAAGGATGCGAGAAGATGGACTGTGTAAACTCCACTAGTGTGATGATATAATGTATTGCAAATGACCAAGGAAGACTTTGGTGCATTTATAAACATGACTGAGGGCTCACCATGATGAATGGCAGAGCTAAAGGAGACCGTGCCAGAGATTATACGTGGTGCCCTGGAAGTAAAAAATCTTTAACCATAATCTGCTATCTTTGGTGCAAAGTTTAATGGTCACCAAAAACAAGCACAGTGATCATAGTATCATGAATTATTGAGGGTTGGGTGAAGCTACTGCAAAAGCAGAAATTGTCAACCTTGCATAGGTTGCAGTGGCAACAGGATAAATTGATTGCATAGAAACTTGGACAAAGCACAGAATTTGGTTTGTAATCTCAATACCTCTGATCTGGCTAGGTTTGGTAGCCTGTCTGTTGACAGGATGGAGGGTTGGCTAAAAGAAACAGTTGTTGTTGTAGACATTCAAAAAGGCAGCTACACAGTGTAAAATAAATTTGAGATGCCAAAAGCGAAACACACAAGTCCATTTGGGTCAATAAGCGGAACACCCCTGTAACGTACACTAAAATAAAAGCAATTAAGCAGATACAAAATAAGTACAGGCGGTGGAACAAATCTTTAATTATAATTAGTTATTTATAACGCGCTTAATGGCCAGAGGTTTCCAATCATGGACCTGGGGTTCGAACCAGTGTTGCTCTGCCTCATCTTGCTTCCAAGATGAGCATGTTGCCCCTGAACTATCCTCCTGAGATGTGACTGAGAATGGTGGCACACCTATAGAAATGTGAAATGGCAACATTTAGTTGAGGTGGTAAAAACAAGAGACCATAAGAAATTGTGGAAACTTCTGGGTAAAGAGCCAGTAAAGCCAATCTGGTAGTTAATTACCCCAGCTCAACGCAATGGTGTAATCATATAACAGAGAATTTAGTTGGCCCCAAAGCGCATATGGAAACCATAAATGGGGCTTTTGGGGCTTTCAAGATGGTAATTGACAAAGAGGATATATTGAACAAAATAACTAAGCTAAAGGCATCTAGAGCACCAGGTCCAAATAGACTAGCTAATGTGGTATTTAAGAAAAATCCTTAGGCTTGGGCCATGATATTAGAGATCCTGTCCAATAAGGTGTCTAGAGAAGGTGTGATACCAGCATTCCTGAAAGATGGCACTGTTGGTTCTGGCATTTAAAAAAATGGCAAATGTACTGATCTGTCAATTTACAGGCTCCTCGGGGAGGGGGGTGCTGTTGCGCACTAGGCTGCATGCAAGACCTTGCGTGAGGTCCGCTGGTATGCTGTAGAACCCGGCATAATGTTGTCATAAAACTTGACCGGTTTGCCTACAAATTGCTCTGAAAGAGGTACACGAAAGGCTGGCACACTCTGGCCAAACATTGGAAAAATCGCCCCAACAACTTTGGTGATAAGAAGTTCAGCTATCGGCCCGGGCGGGTCGTGTGTGTGACAGCATGGTGGCCGCTTGAGCTCCTCCTGCATGGGCGGGCCAGACGGTTTCCAGTGAATGCCGTGGATGTGCTGCAGAGGCCCACTGTAAGAACTGAAGGCACATAAGCGGTCCTGACCCGGGCCCCATCACCCTACTGACCGCTCCAGAGCTAGTGTTAGCTGCCTGGGTCCCACAACAAGGTGAGGAGCACACAGATCCCGGTGCATAGTCAATGTTTGGGGTACTATGATGTAGGGGAGGGGGAATCTGGGGAAGTTGGGGGAAACAGTTATAAAAATGCACAGATCAGGTACAACATGCCACGGACAAATTGTAAGCAAGCACGGGCCTATTGAAACTTGTCAGAGACGCGTGAGAGATGATGGCTAAGAATGTACCCACTGGGGTGAAGTTACTGAGCTGGAATGTAAGGGGGCCTGGGCATACCCATGAAGATACAAAAGGTGATGGCTTACGTAAGTAGATAAGGGGCCAAGATATTTTTTTTGCAAGAAACACAGCTCTTAGAGCAACAAGCGCGTAAGATTGCTCCTGGCTGGGGAGAGCAGCACTACTATACCTCTTATTCGACTAGGGCCCCGGGGGAGTTATGATCCTGGTTCACAGGTCGCTCCCGTTCACACATTACACAACAGTAAGTGATGTTTGCAGCAGATATGTGATTGTCCATTGGAAACTGGGGAGTGCTGAAGTACTACTGATGAACATATATGGCCCTAACATAGACAATCCAGAATTCTATGAGGAAGTGTTTCGTAAGTGTGCCAAGTACCCGACTGTACAATTGATCGGTGGAGGGGATTTCAATAATAAATTTGACACAGACTTAGACCGCACGTCGGCTGTGCATAGACCCCTTACGAATGCAGCACGCATGATGCACACACACACATTACAGGTCTGGACCTGAGGGACGTGTGGCGCTCATTGCATGGAACTCAGAGGGCCTTTACTTTCTACTCGTTGGTGCATGACATGCACTCCCGTATAGATCTCTGGTTAACATCGCATAGGGTACTGGACTGGGAGACAGAAGCCCAAATATTGCCCAGAACGCTATTGGATCATTCTCTTGAGTCACTAGTGCTGGATATCCCAGAGAGCGTTTCCCAGAGAACAAATGGTGTTTCAAATCTATATCTTTGCTAGATCCAGTGTTTAGGGCAAGCATGGCGCAACATGTCGCTGATTTCTTTGAGATTAATGAGGGATCAGTCAGCAAGCAGGATGTCTTATGGCAGGCGTTTAAAGTTTACATGCAGGGAGTAGCAATGTCCACTGAATTTGAGGTACTCTGAGATATTAGGAGGGAACTTCAGAGAGAGGACACCCTAACAAAACTGCAAACAGACTATGTGAGGGACCCATCAACACAGGTTAATGCTGAAATCAAAACGCAATTGTATGCACACCAAGAAGCAGTGGAAAAGGTAGTTGGGTTATTATGATAGATAGGCGGCGGCGGCATGCAGTTATGGGGAACAGGAGAGGCCTGGGAAGCTACTAACACACATTGTATGCAGTGAAAGGGGTCATTCATTTATCCCGTGCATTACTAGACGAGATGGAGTGATGGTCACTAAGGTTGATGAGTTCAGCGGGGTGTTTTATGACTTTTATAGGGACCTCTACTCACCCCAAATTGTAGCCACAAACAGTGAAATGGAGGAATACCTGGCCAAAATACCCACAACACTAATCTCGACCGACGCACGAAATGCATTGGAAACGTCCCTAACACTCAGTGAGATAAGAGGCGATAAAGAACCTACCCGGATGGGTGGGGGGAGGCCCCAGGCTCGGACTGGCTAACGGCGGGATTCTATAAAGAATTCATGGAAGTACTGGCCCCTCGCCTCCTATTGGTGTCGATGGAAGCTCTGGAATCTGGTATCCTACCGGAAACTATGCAGGAGGCAGTCATAACCCTGTTGTTAAAACCTGGGAAGCCACCTGAGGACTGCGGGTCGTATCGCCCGCTATCCCTTATCAACACGGATGTAAAGATATTTGCAAAGATATTGGCCTCTCGGCTCAATCCGTTAATGCCCTATATGGTGCATGCGGGCCAAGCAGGGTTCGTACAGGGGAGATCGACGGCATCAAACATAGAGAGGTTTTATAATGTACTGGCAAGAATCCCTCAAGATGCCGAAGGGGTGGCCATATCCCTAGACATGCAGAGAGCCTTTCATACTGTTTTCTGGCTGTTTCTGTTCAGAGTGCTCCATAAATATGGATTTGGCCCAAATTTTATTAGGTGGGTGCAAATCCTCTATACGCAGCCGTACGCTAGAGTGTGTGTGACGGGGTACTATCGGCGGTGCTGACACTTGTGGGAGGCACCAGTCAAGGATGTCCGCTTCCCCCCTGGTATTTGCGCTGGTAATAGAACCGCTGGCGGATCTTATGAGGGCTCAACACGCAAGGGCTGGTATTTCCATTGCTGGACGGGTGGAGTTGATAACTCTATATGCAGACAACATCATGTTTGTGAGGAATCCCGGGAAATATCTGCAAACGGTATTACTTGCTGTTCAGGAATTCGGGAAATACTCTGGTCTCCACTTGAATACCAAAATATTGCCATTGACTGACATGACAGAGATGCCTAGTAGTCGGTTTGGACTACGGTGGATGCCTCAACAGGTGAGATATTTGTGGGTCGAGAATGCACGATCAGCCATTCTGGTGCGTTCCCTAAACAATGACATGTTGCTCACTGCACTTTGTGCCAAACTCGAGCGCTGGAACCAACTCCCCATTTCACTCATGGGGCGAGTGGCGCTAATGAAGATGATCATACTGCCCAAGATGTTCTATCTTTTTAGCACAATACCATTATGGTCAGGTAGATCATTTTTCACATAGATAACCGGAGGCAAGCTCTGCGTTTTTGTGGAGGGGTCGCGTAAGGGCCAGTTGGAACCGTCTCACACTGCCGTACGAGCAGGGGGGGATTAGCGGCTCCAGATTAAGAATTGTATTACCGGTCACCACAAGCATACTATGCGATACATTGGACGGAGGGCAGCCCACACACATCTTATGTAGACTTAGAGAGTCAGGGGAAGGGAATTACTACATTACTGCATGGGGTAGCCAAGGGGAGACGAGGCAACAGTAACCATTTGGATCCCGTGCTGGCTAAGCAGCAGGCATGGTCGAGACTAGTTCAGCAACCCCCAAACACTGTAATGTACAGCCTGGGTATGCCTATCTGGGACGCACCTGACCTGTCGCGAGACACAGCGTTGTCAACACACTGGCGGGGAGCAGGTATTACACAATTTGCGGATGTGTACCGGGATGGTCTGTTTGTGACCTGGGATGATGTTAAGACACATGTAGGAAACACCCCGCTACAAAAACTACAATACCTCAGACTCTGCCCTGCAGTGGCATCCGTGTGATGCGGGTTCCCGCAAGAACCGCCATCACACCAGTGTTTGAATTATGTGCTCTCCCCGGGTACAGCGAAAAGGGAGAGTGGTAGAAGGACCTAGGTGTCACTTTCACTGAGACATACTGGTTGCAACTATGTAGGCTTACCAAACAAGTATCACTCAATTCCAGGTATAGGTTGATTCACTTTAAAATACTGAACAGAGTACATCTCACCACGGTCCGCTTGAAGAAAATGTATGTAACAGCAGAGGGGAGATGCCCTAGATGCGGTAGCGAGGACAGTGATTTAATACATATGTTGTGGTCCTGCTGGGCAATCTGTGTACTGGGGTAAGATATGTGATGCATTAGAGGTAATGGTGGTGAAAGATGGCCCATACTTACAGGGGTACCCCTTAAATATTTTGGGGTACCCCTAATCACGCTCACACCAGATTAAAGTTCATCCCTCTAGGGAATTAAGGCCAAGAGTCTATCTTGCAAGGATAAACAATTTAATCTGTACAAAAATGAGGATGGGAGGGCAAAGGATTCTGCCCCCCTCCACCCCCGCACTCTCCCCAGACCAGCATTCTGTCCTTCTTCCGTGGCCGGCTCCTCCAGACTGGTGCTCAGCAGATGCCTTGTATACTGTTTGACCTGGTCACTGGATACTGGCATAGCTCATCCAAAACTGTTCTTCTTGCCTTACAAGGGACGCTGCAGTCTTGCTTCTTGCGTGGCCGAGTTTCCAGTTAGAACAAACTACTTAGCATACTGCTGCCAATGCAGGAATACATTGTAGCTCCTGTTTGTCATCATTTGCTATATTATAAACATTTAAATATAAAATCCAGACCTTTCTGGACACGGACGGTAGAATGATAGTACTGTGGGGAATGATGGAAAATAGGGAAATATGTATGATGAATACGTATGCACCAAATCACGACACAGCAGCCTACTTCAGATCCCTATACCCCAAGATAAGCTTGCATAGGGATTGTGCGTTGATAAGGGTGTGTGGGGGGTGATTTTAACTGTACGTTGGATCCAGCAGTGGATAGATCAGATAGTAAATGCACGCACCCAGCTCCTTCAGCTAAAGCTTTAAACACACTGTTTCCAGCATTTAGGCTGGATGATACGTGGAGGACAAGGTGCCCACACGATAGAGTATACTCCCATTATACGGCTCCCAAGAATCTCTATATGAAACTGGATTATGTTTTTGCGGGAGAAGAAACCCTGCAGGAGTACATAAGGGCGACATATAAAACAAATGTCGTCTCGGCCATGCCCCTCTGTTGGTTACGTGGCAGTTCCTTTTCCCTCGAGCTAGGATTCCGACTTGGAGACTTAGGGTGGAGCCACTTAAGGATACAGGGTTTCGGGAACACTCGTGGACAGAGGTGAAGGAATATGTTGAGCACAATACAGGCAGTGTAGAATCTGCAGACACACTGTGGGAGGCCTTTAAAGTAGTGGTGAGAGGGGTGGCCATAGCGTGATCGAAAGGGATGCAAGATATTATTACACAAGATCTACAAAAAGCAGAAGGTAGACTAGAAGCCATAGAGCAGTCCTCGGATAGGTCTGTAGAGGGAGCTAAGGAGGTATCCCGCCTGCAGCAAGAATGTCAAGAACACTGGAATAGGCTGAGCAAACTGAGCTACAGGAAATTTGTGGACAGACAGCATGCAGAGGGGGACAAGCCTGGGCAACTGTTAGCTTGGCTTTATAGAAATGAGAGTAAACGTGAGACTATCAGAGTGATTGTGGGACATGATGGAGAATTATGTGAGACACAGGCCGGGGTGAACAAATGTTTTTTATGATTATTACAAACCCCTATACGAGGAAACCTATAGAGATAGAAAGAGCATTGTCAGAGATTACCCTCCCCAAACTAAACACAGAGGAGAGAGACAGGCTGGAAATTCCCATCACTATAGAAGCACTAGAGCATGTGATTAGGGAGCTACCGACGGGCAAAGACCCAGGAGCGGATGGGCTTCCCAGTGAATTCTATAAAAGATATAGGACGGAGGTCCATGTTAAACGAGGCGCTGGACACGGACAGGCTGCCCGGGTCCTTGAGAGAGTGGATAATTGAACCCCTCCTTAAGCCAAAGAAGCCGGCTACGGACTGTGGCTCAGGTCAAACAGGCTTAAGCTGGCCATAACCCAATTAATACATTTGGATCAAACGGGATATGTCCCACACAGAAATATATCAAATAACCTGAGAAGATTACACCACATAATAGATTGTACCAAAGGAGATACACAACAATTGGCAGTGGTGTCACTCGATGCAGTCCAGGCATTTGACTCATTAAGGTGGCCTTGGCTGCTGGCGGTGTTGGAGAGGTTCGGTTTTGGACCCATGTACATCAAATGGTTGCGGTTGCTGTATACTGAACCAATAGCGAGGGTCAAGACGGGCACAACCACCTCAGAACAATGGCAGTTAAGCAAGGGCACGAGGCAGGGATGCCCGTGGTCTCCGATGCTTTTTATTTTTAGTGTTGGAGCCATTGGTGGTCTATTTACGAGCAGAATATGCAGAGGCTGCAATAGCCGCAACGGGAGGGTGGCATCTGATCTCATTGTATGCAGATGACATGTTCCTGTACCTGCAGCATCCAGAGACGAATTTACAATACATCCTGGATGTGATGGAGCACTATGCAGCCATGTCAGGAATAACGATTAATCCACTGAAGTAGTTTGTTCCCTCTGGGGGGATATGCTAAGAGGCCTGAGCACAACCTGCCAGTGCTACCAATTAAATGGGAGATAGACACATTTAGGTACTTGGGTGTGGACATTTATCATGATCCTAAGACAGAACACACACAGAACACAGTGAAGGCGGTAGACAAAATCGAAAAATCCATGTCTTTTTGGGCCACATTGCCGTTGTCCATGATGGGGCGAGCAGCATTGCTGAAGATGGTGGTGCTGCCGAGACTCCTTCATTATTTTGGAAATGTCACGTTTGCGATACCGAAAGCATTTTTCAAGTGGCTGAATGGTATATGTAGGAGCAGCCGATGGCATTACTCGAGGTGCAGGGTGGCATTGTGGAAGCTTCAGAACTCGTGTGAACAAGGGGGAATAAAGGTGCCCAATTTTGAAATATATTTTGTTGCTAGCCAGTTGCAATTTGTGGCCAAATGGCTGTCTCATCCGCATACACCGGAATCAGTTACTGCTGGCAGAGAGTGCTCTGTTGTTTCTGAAAGAAATGATATGGATAACTGGCCCTTGCGCGACACGCCCGCCATGACTGTTGAGGCTGGGGTGTGCAATGTAGCAGAGAGCCTGCCAGTTGCTGGGGAACACTACACTGTATTCCGCACAGATCCCGCTTCTTGCACTGGAAGGGGTAGGTAAGCAGTTTAGGTTGAATGTCGGGAATTACTGGGAACCTAAGGGGGTAGCGACGGTGGGATATGTGCTAAAGGAAAGGTTACTCAAGGAGTTTGGGTAACTGATAGAAGATGGGTAACTGATAGAATATACAGGGGTGCACTGAGGGCAACACCTTACGTATTCCTGCCTTCTGAAGAATCTTAGATGCAGATGGCCAGAGACCCCGGTGCCCTTGCAGGTAGACGAGACAATAGAGACCTTTTATGATGTATCAGAAGAGGGACTTGAAGTATTGAGGATATACGAGTTATTGATGTCCAAGATGGGAGATGCGTTATTGCAGACGAGACAAAGCTGGGAGGCAGACTTGCAAGAACTAATGTCAGAGGCGATGTGGGTTAGAGCTAAGGCGTACCACAAAAAAGTGTCAAGAAATGCACGATTACAATTGATTCAATTATACGTGACACATAGGGCATATTTGACCCCGAACAGGTTAGCTAAGTCTAGCCGAGCAGCAGTGCAATGATGCCCGAAGTGTGGAGAGGTTAAAGCAGATCTGGTTCATATGTTCTGGGCCTGCAAAGAGATCAGAAGATTCTGGTAAGAAGTGGCCCAAGCGTTGGCACGGGTGGATATCACCCTGGATATTGGTTCCCCCTTAGCTGTTCTGCTGGGGTGGGCTTCACGAGGCCCAAGAGGGAAAGACATTTGAGTAAGTTTAAGGATTTGGCATATATACTTGCAAAACGCAGGATAGCGATGGGTTTGAAGGCACATGTGCTGTCAGTGGTACATGTGTGGTGGAGAGACCTGTTAAAATGGGCAAATGCCGAAGCTGTGGTGTGGCAAGGGCGGTGGGTTGAGACACTGAACAAGGGGTGTGGGGGGGGGTAGATGTCTGGAGGCAGTTTGTAGCGGATCTGGCCACCACTGAACAGGGCGGAATAGTATTGAGGGACCAAACCCGTGCAGGAGGAGACTGATACCAGGATGGTCGCAAGTATAGAGTTGCCAAGAGATGGAACCACTGTGTGCGATGTAGGGAAGGGGAGGGGGGATTTGGGGGGGGTGGGCGGCAGACGGTCACGGCTCAAATGTGAAAAATTATGTACATGATTATGCAAGTCTGTGAATTACTATGTTTATATAAAATACAATTGTTTTAAAATATTTTTTATATATAAATACACCTTCCCGCCATACTCTCAACACTTCACTCAATATTCGTATATTTTATCTGGTGCAGTAATTCCGCTTAAAACCCTGTTTTGCCATACTGTTACATTGTGTATATGAGCCCCAGCCTGCCTGGCTGTTTTGATGGACAGGGAACAGCTGCTCAGCCACTTTGTGTGCTCTGCCAGCCTTAGTGAACACTACGGCAGTGCCTGTAGTCTATTTGTAAAACAGGCTGCATTCCTTTTGGCACAGAGCTCTTTACCATGCTCTGAGAAAACTAAATACAATGTAACATTTTTACAAATTCATTCAACTAATAGTTATTTGCATCGTATATTTAAATACAAACCATTTTTATTTAGTGCCTGGCGACGCCTGTTGCGATTATTTTTGCATGAAAAAAGCTGTCTCAGTGCTATAGTACTTAGAGAAGTCTTGCCTAATTGTAAAGCGCTTGGGGTGGGATCAACCTGTTAGATGGGAACATACAATGTGTATATTGGGCTATGTACATAAAATGAATGTATTGAAGCGTAAACTCGTAAACCTAAAACTGTTGCTAGCTAAACATGCTATATTGCTACGGTGGAAGAGTAAATCCCCCCCCTCCCCCCGACTCCCCCATGATTGAGGAGTGGATGCATGATATGGCCTGGACACATAAGGGAAAATTATTCTCCAGCCTTCTACCCCTTGCTAATTGACAAAGAGATGTGTGGGGAGGATTTTGCCTGTACCTACTTAACAAAGGGAATAATGTGAGTGATGGGGATGTAACAATGTAAACAATTGGTTCACCAGGTTATCCGTTTCCGATTATTGATGTAATACCTGTACAGTGCTTTGTTCTGAAACATGGATGCATAATGTTGCATCTCTGTGTAAGTTAAATAAAGATTTTTTTTAAAATGACTTCCTGCTAGACGTAACAGGCACATTATTTGCATTGTTTCTGCTTGATGAGATACCAAAATGGGCAGATTCCATACAACTGCTAGATGTTTTTCAGACAGAATTTTGACCTGGATCGGGAGTGGTCCACAACATAAGACTTGTGGACAAATTGATATTGTATGCAAAAAAGAAAGGCAGACCAGTTCTATATGCAGCACTTGTGGACTTTTGTGCCGCATTTGACACTGTTGAGCTGCAGATATTGTGGTGTAAAATGGATAAGCTGCAATGTCCTGATTACATTTTTTGTGCAATTAAGAGCTTGCACGATAACACTAGCATGCAGCTGAGGTTGGACAGCAGGAGAGCTATCACTGGACCCATTATTCTGAATAAGGGTGTAAAACAGGGCTGCGTGCTGGCCCCCCTGCTGTTCAACATATACCTGTCGGATCTGCCTGGCACTCATCGCGGGATTGAAAACTGCTCTCCCAAACTCAACTGCATAAGAGTTAGTTGTCTGGCATGCACAGACGACCTTGTCTACTTGATCATACATACATGGGGGGCTGTGAGAAACCAGAAGGTATCTCACCCGCTAGTCCCCACAGGTCTCTCTCTCAGGTGGGTAGGGCACGGCCATCGCTTTTGGAGCCAGACCCTGGGAGTGGACTAGTGCGGGAGGACCAACTAGGTGAGGGGTCTTCGGGGAGTGGGACACCTGATGGGGAGACACAGTATCCCCGTCCTTGTAACACTTTTACCCCATCCAGCCCGATAGGATATTTAGAGATGCTACCCCCCACCCCTTTACCTTCATGAACACATTGACACAGACAGCCTGCTCTGGGAGAAGACAGACTCACACCGAGCGTTGTACCTGACTTGTCCCACTACTATAGTCCGGCGAGGTCAGGGAATTACTGGTAATTACTCACACCTGGCTTCCATTAAACTTCCCCAGACGGATGAAAGGCATGGATAAAAGGAGCACAAGGGCACACTCTGAGCGAGGCAAAGCACACGAAGGAACAATACTTTCCCAATGGCAGCTGAACGAACGAACGAAGGAAGGAAGATAGCAAACCAAGAAGGGTACGCAAGGAGAGAGATACCCTTGACCATTTTGGCAAGAAGCCGTTACTTTCCGGAACCCTTCAGATTAGGAAGCGTAAAGCAAGGAAGCCAGACTGAAGAATCCTGCATTCTATGACAAGACAGGAGGCTCGCATTATGCTTTACTTTCTTTAATACTGCCAAATCAGCTTTTCAATTAATTACTTTTAAACATCAACATTTGTGCTTTTTTTCCTTCTCCAGACATAAAAAATAGCCAATCAGAGGTTTAAAAATCCATAACCAAATTTTCTTCATCTCAGAAACCATTTAAACTAAAACTCCCATGCACCTCCAGGAGTGCTGTAGTTCTGACCCCGTCCCATGCTGCACTGCGGTGCTGGGTCATCTTATAAGAACCCCATTGTCCCAGGTCCTTTCCTCTTTCTTTTTGCTGCCATGAAGATAAGTACCTCATAATTCAGTTTCTTGATTTAATTGCATCGTTACAAGCAGAATATAGTATATTTAGTAGCACGTAAATTGCGCGAATGTATTATAGTTAAACAAATTACCTTAGAGCGCTTCCTAGCGCGTGTACATCCGTCGAACTCGTTGTTCATACGTATTACCATTGTGTGCCCAGAGTGGCCGCCTACACGTAGATTTGCCGCAAGTTTATCGGCTCGGCGTTTGCTCGCGTCGCGAGCAGTACAACCCTGTTTGTTTTTGTGGAGAGGAGGCGGGGCCGGCGCTGCAAGCGAACGCGCCCGCCTCAGGCTCCCGGCCCTGCTCCTCGATCCTGTGAAGCCGCGTCGCCGAACACGGCAATCGGTACGACCCAGGGGAGCGGGAGGATTTAGTATCCCCTCGCATCCCCTGGGACACCTTCCGCCGGCAACGCGCAATTTTAATTGTGTTGTGGATGCCGAGCGAAACGGACACCTGTAGACACTGAGAGGAATTATAAAAAAAAAATGCATTATTTCGCCGGAGCGCACACAGAAAGGGATATTGGCAAAGACTATTCCTGTCAGACAGTAGAAACTAAGAACATGGAAGAGGACCCAAGATTGGAGTCCTCCCGTCCCCTGCACACTCTGGGAATAAGCAGCAAGGCATACAATAGTTGAGGATTAGTATATCATGAAGTATATGCAATACTTTATAGACAATAAATACTCTCTAGTTAGTCCAAAAAACAATTTACTAGTACCAGTGTGAAAGGTAAAAGGAGGGTAAACTCCCATTTATTCATAGGAAATGTTTGTAGCAAAGGCAAAAAAAGAGCAGCACATTATTTACATCATCAAAGATAACTAAAACCGAAAATCCACTGTGGTAGGCTGATGTGTTTCGAGGTCAATCCTCTTCTTCAAAAGCCTTTGTGGAACTGTTGTTCAGTTCAATGTTTGTCAAAGCGGAACAAATAAATGGAAGAAAATGAACCAAGAGTCTCATTAGATATAGTCACATCAAGCTGGTCAGATCTGTATTTACAGTCACATCAGTGTTAGAGATATATATCTATTGTAACACAGACAATCTGTATAGGTAAAACCAATATATACATTAAGGGTCTCCAAATTGATGTGCATGCTGACATGGGACATGTTACAGAACAATCAGGTGTCTATGGGGAGGTCTAATAGTAATCATCTCAAATGTGGAGGGTAATGGACCCAAATTCCAAAGGGGAAATGAAGAGTATATATGGACACTATTGGATGGTTGAGACACATGGAATAAGGCACAAGGGGCCTTACCTATCTGGTCGGTATGAGCTGCTCACATACGTCCAAAACAGGAAACGTGGTCCTAACAATAGTATAGATATACGGTCAGGAACACTAAAGATAAAGCAAAAAAAATTCATAACTAATGGATACTAATGGTTGCTAATATAAAAGCCCAAAGTGGCATGCAGGGTCAATGAACATGAAAGTCCCTAAGAACAACAAGCCCATTGTATCCGGAGTAAACAAGCCTAATCGTGGTAGTGATCATAGAAACTGATAGAAAAAAAAGGATACAGAAGAAAATGAATACATAACTCGTGTATGATTCATATGCAAGGCACATAGTGATGAAAACTGCTAAAGATCGGAACATATGTAGATAACAGCTGGGACTCACAATTTGTTCCAAATCTGGAGATAGGCAGGTATTGGAGTGTGCATGCACACAGCCTATATGGAATGCTTAGTCTCGATGAGATCGCTATCCGATTGGCAGGCAAAAAAGAAAGTGCAGGCTACCTGTAAAATATATATATACAGTAAAACACCTAAAGTGGCGAAAAATATAGTGGCAGGCAGTGTCTAAACTAAGAAACCAAGCACTCGATAGTATAAATGGAAAACTGACCTTCTGTCAGTCGGCGTTGGGGTCTTTAATAGTGTTAAATGCATGTCACATAGATGGAAAGCCGTCATATAGCCGCGTATCATGTGTCAGCCAGCTTAGGAAAATGAGAAGCAACAACGGTGGTGAACGTGCTCTGTAGTAAAAGAGGAAACGTGTTAGAAGAAAAATGTATGTCAATAGGATACATATAAAATCAGTCAGGGAAAAAAAACGCGTACCTGGAATCTGCGAGGTGGGCAGCCAGCAGCGTCCTGCAACGGGAGCCGTGTCCATGGAAACTAGGGAACGTCAGGAAACTGGCATGCGAGTGTTCATCTAAATGAAAGCGGATGCGTGAATCGTATGCGCGCAATGAAAGAAGGACTAGGATTGTCACGGGAATATAGCAACCATCTTGGAATAGGGTCGGTGTCCACCAGTACCAATAGTGGCATATATAGTCTGGCATATATAGCGTGTGGATCCTAGCTGAAACATCACGATAAGTATTGGAACAAAAAGAATCTCAAATGTGTTCAAAGTCAATACAATCACAAATAGAAAAAGTTAAACCAATTTAGATTCCTATCTGAACATGAATGTAATATATAGGATTTCAAAAAGTGCACAAATCTGTACATGTATAGATGTCAGATACAGCCCGTACTTCAGCATCCAAGGGAAGCTTCTCATTTTCTTCAAGGTAACATTAGTTACCAGTAACCTACTTAATACAGTTATTAACATGTGTGAACATCATCGTAAAATGAAAGGTTCAAAAACAGTATGCTATAGTCTACACATATTCATCGACTCCATAAACAACATTTTATGGAAGGCTTACTGTCTTTACATAGCATCCATCCAGGTTCACCAGTTAGTTTCGCAATGACATGTATTATAAATGTAGGCTGACAGATGTTCCGAATGAACCTCCTGTTTGTGCATCTGGTGTAATTTAATACAGGTATCCTAATACAATTGCATCGGTCTACATATGATCACAGACATTAAAGTAAAAGTTGTGCAGAATGTACCTCTACAAGTCCTCACCTTGATGACGGTGGTAAACATGGCTCAATGGGTTATATACATGAGAGTATGACTATTGCATTTAGATGGAGCTGGTATGTCTAACTTCATAAGGTCTAGGATATTCTTAGTGTATGGATGTGTACTGTTCAAATGAAGCAATTCAAAGATATTTCTTCATTAAGCCCTAGGGGATGTTTTGTGTCCAAAAGGTAAATCCAGTATTTTTCTCTTCGGGATAATATCATTGAATAATTACCTCCACGTTGTGGTTTCTTGACAACTTCAATTGCTTGGAATCTCAGTTGGGCAATGCTGTGTCTGGCTTCCAAGAAATGTCTCGCCACTGGTGATTTTTTGTTTTTGCAACGGATGGTTGATTTATGTTCTGCTATGCGGTCCTTCAGTGGTCTTGCAGTCTGTCCAATATATAGCTTCCCACAAGGGCATTTTAAAGCATATATCACACCTGGAGTCATGCATGTTGCAAAACACTTAATCTTGAATTTTTTGCCCGTATGTGGGTGAGAAATGGTCTCCCCTTTAATCACGTTGTTGCAGCAGGTGCAGTTAAGACAGGGGAAGGTCCCCATCTTTTTGGTCTGGAGAAGTTTTTGTTTGTCTTTGTTGAAGACACGAATTTACAGATTAACAGGTCTACCTTTCATCCCTTGCTGACAGCACATAAATTAGTTCTGCTAACGCCATGGCCCAATACAAAAGCCCGGGTGCCACTCCTTCCACCTCGCCTGAATGGTCAGAGGAGGAGTGGGAGGAAAGCCCTTACCAGCCGGACGCTGACCTTTCTCATAGTTTTAAAAGGGCATTAGGTGATTCCTTAGCCAAAGCAGTGTCATAGGGAGTGCAGCCCATTAACCAGAGGCTGGATATTTTGGAAGCATTGTTCAATGAACAGCAAGCGCAGCTTGCCAAGAAGAAAAAGGCGGAAAGCCGGGAAAAGGAGCTGTCAGCCAGACACCCCACAGATGGGGTTGAACCCAAGGGGAGAAAAGCGGCTCGTAAGAGTAAACACTCCTTGAGCCCCCCTGAGCAATCCTGATAGGGAGGATTGTACTCCCCAAGAGATTAGCGACCCTGTCGCCAGGCTCAAGAGAGCTTTCCTGGAGAAGAAGAGAAGCCAGGACAGACCCCCTACCCCAGGGGTGAGTAATGCAGGGGACAATGATGAAGGCTATATGCCGGATGATGAAGGTGAGGATATAGAGGTTGATCACCATTATGAGGAGGATGTAGATCCTCAGGAACCTGACAGTACTACAGATATGTTTGACACAGAGGCCATAAGGCACCCGAAATCCTCGGAGTGGGTTCCATCGCCCAGAGTTGCCGCCTACATGGCTCAGCATATACGCAAACCCCTAGATAAGGAGGTAAGCTCGCGTATGCGGTCGGAGTGCCCTAGACCAGAATTGCCAGGGAAACTTGATGATACACTAGAGCTAGACCCCAAGATGGTCACGTTTGTCACAAAGACAGCGAAAGACATTCATAAGGGCATAGACCGTGCCTGGCGAGGTTGCCCAGATAAGCTCCTCGACTTGGCGGGCCCTTTAGCAAAGATAATGGATCTTGCGGAAAAGGCAAAGGACACAGGAACACCAGTAGATGTCTCTGCCCTAGCCACTTGGGCTCAAAGAGCTGTGTGTATGATGGGAAACGCGCGAACTGCGCTTTATCCTCTGAGAGGAGAAGAGGGGTGCTTCTCAAAATAGACAAGTTCAGCGAATTGGCTCTTATGAGGCAAGGGAAGGAGCAATAGGCCTACTATTTGGCGAAGCCTTCGCAAAAGAAATGGCACAGTTCGTGGGAACTTATTCGGCGTTGGAAAGAGCGCAAAGCTCGATCAAAAAGATCTTCCCAACTCGAATTTTTTCCGGGACCGGACGTTACAGGGATCGTGCGTCCGGTCGATTTAACTTCCAGCGCAGACCCCAAGGGCCACGGGCCCAGTACTGTGAAGAGAAGCAACAAGACACTTTCTTCCCATCGAGGTCCAGATTCCCCAGAGGTCGAAGGGGAAGGGGTTCATATCGGCAACCAAATGCCTCCGGAGGCGAGTGCAGCGAATTTGCAAGTGGGAGGGAAAACTCTCCAATTTCTCAGCGCATGGCAAGCGTTATCACGCGATGCATGGGTACTGCAGGCAGTAGCGGGACTGCGACTAGAATTTATGGGGGATCCCATTCAGCGATCAGAACCTCTGCAGATTCAGATGGCCCAAGGGGAGACGGCATTGTTACACAGCGAGATTATGAAGTTGCTGGACAAGAAGGCTATAGAAAGAGATATTCAAGGAGGACCGGGTTTCCTCAGCAATTTGTTCCTAGTGCACAGGGAGGACAAGGTACGTCCAGTCATAAATCTGAAGAATCTAAACGAGTGGATTGTATACAATCATTTCAAGATGGAGGGAATCCATCTTCTTCGTGACCTCCTCCGAACGGGAGATTGGTTGGCTCGGTTAGATCTCAAAGACGCTTATCTAACGAGTCCGATAGCTCAAGAGTTTCTGAGGTATCTGAGATATCGGTGGGGAAAAGAGGCATGGCGCTTCACATGTCTTCCGTTCGGCCTGGCGTCAGCGCCTTGGGCTTTCACCAAACTGATGAGGCACGTGGCAGCGGCTATAAGAGAGAGAGGGATTTGAATAATCGCTTACCTAGACGACATTCTCATCATGGGTTCAGACAAAGCCGCACTATCCAAGAACGTGCAGTGGATATTCACGCTCTTGTCCTCTTTAGGATTCTTAGTAAATTTAGACAAATCCCAGTTAGTACCAGTGCAGAATATAGAATTCCTATTATATTGATATCTATACTGAAACCTAGGAATTCTATAGTCTATACAAAGCAACCCTCGAGCTCCCACATCACAAGGTGAAAGCGATAAAGAAAGAGCTCAAGACGGTCATAGCAAAAAAGACTATATCTCTTCGAGCTCTCGCAAGAGTAGTAGGCCTGCTAGCAGCCTCGATTCAAGCGATTTTTCCAGGCCTGCTCCATTATCGAGCGCTGCAGAGGCTCAAGATAAGACACCTTCAAGGGGGGCTAGGTTATCACCAGCTGGTAACCCTGGATCAGGAAGCAATCTCGGGACTTCACTGGTGGCTCTCCAACATGGAAGCCTGGAATGGCCGAGCGATTTTCGGGGACACCCCAGACATCATTGTAGAGTCGGATGCAAGCAGGTCCGGATGGGGGCCCAGGTGCGAGAATGTAGAGACAGGAGGAAAATGATCAGGGCTGGAATTGACAATGCACATAAACTGTCTCAAACTGTTAGCAGGTTCTTTTGCAGTGCAAGCGTTTACAAAGGACAAAGTACGATGTTGCGTATTGCTCAAGATGGAAAACATCTCAGCAGTGCGTTATATCAACAAGCTAGGGGGAACGAGATCGAAAATGCTGGCAGAGTTGGCGAAAGACTTTTGGCATTACTGCCTACAGCATCGGACTACAGTCACAGCAGAATATCTGCCGGGCATGCTCAACGAGGTAGCGGATTGGAATTCACGATATCTTGTAGACTCCAGTGATTGGAAACTACACCCGAGTGTGCTCAAGAGTTTACAGGACCTCTGGGGTCCCGTACACATAGATCTATTTGCGTCCGGACAGAATACTCAGACGTACTTCAGCTGGAGAATAGACCCGGGTGCAGCCGGCACGGACTCCTTTCTCCAACCGTGGAACGGAGCATTGAATTATGCCTTCCCGCCATTTCTCATGATCACGAGAGCACTAGCGAAAGTTCGCCTGGAGCGAGCGGACCTTGTAATGGTCCTCCCCCTCTGGAGATCCCAACCTTGGTTTCCAGTAGCGATGGAACTTTCTACGGATTTTTCTGCTAGACCCAACCCGGAGGAGTCACCCGCTCATTTCGACGGGCACGCTGCGTTTGATCGTCTGCAAGGTTTCAGGAGAAAGTGGGAGTTGCCAGGAATTTCGTGATTCGCTGCAAATTGCATCAGAGATTCATGGGCGCCTTCCACCATCAGGAGCTATAACGCGGCTTGGAAGAGCTGGGCTCTCTGGTGCGCAGACCGTGGTTTGGATCCCGTTTCTGCCCCTGTAGTTCGATTATTGAACTTTTTAGCAATGAAGTTTCAGGAGGGAAATGCCTTCAGGACAATAGGGGTACTGCGATCCGCAATCTCTGCAGGACATGACGAAGTGGAAGGTAGAGCTATAGGGGAACACCCCACAGTCTAACGGCTGTTGAGAGGAATGAAGTTGAAGAAAACCCCAGAGCCTAAGTATACAACGTTATGGGATGTCGGAGAAGTCTCAAGTGTTTCTGGCGTGGCCGAACAATGGAGATCTATCCCGATCACAACTCTCAGGCAAGTTAGCAATGTTATTATGCCTTACAGCATGCCGAAAGGTATCTGATGTAAAAGCTCTTGAGATACACAGGAAAATATTTTGTCCAGATGGGGTAGCCCTTACCATAGCTAAGAGAACGAAAACAGACTCTCGAGTAATTTCATAACCCTATTTTACAGAGAATAGTAAACTATGCGTAGCGCAATGTATCAAAGACTATGAAACCGCCACAGCGCTGCTGAGACCGCGAGGCGTAACACAGCTGTTGATAGCACGTAGGAAACCTTATCATGCAGTAGCGACAGCGACAATTGCAAGATGGGTGCGCGAAGTAATGCAATGGGTAGGTATAGACTTATCGCAGTTTGGGGCACATTCAGCTAGGGGCGCAATGGCTTCTAGGGCCTTCTCAGCAGGAGTGCCTCTCCAAGATATAATGAAAGAAGCAGATTGGTCCTCCGAGTCCACTTTTAAGACTTTTTATTTCAAGCCTGTGTCAGATTTGACAAATAGAGTGGTGGCTAGCTTTGAATAAGCATAATGCGAGCCTCCTGTCCTGTCATAGAATAAAGATTGCCCACGCTAACATCTCAGGAAGTCTTCATTCTATTAAAGACAAGGAGGCGAGCATTATATCCCACCCAGAAAGGCACAAAAATTGATTTATGAAATGTATGTCAAATGCTCAACTTTATATTGGTACCCGCCCTGACGAACGTGTTTCCATTTTCCTTAGGAGATGATCAAAAGACAGCCTGATCTCATTCAGTGGTTTGTCAGGATACTTCTATCTCGCCCAAGATGGCAGAGCAGTTCTGTTTTAAGGACACTGTTACGGTTATAAGTTGGAAGTTGTTGTTGGTCGTTCACAACAGGATTGAGTCCGCGACCGTGATCTCCAAGGCGGAAGAAAGAAAGAGGAAAGGACCTGGGACAGTGGGGTTCTTATAGGATGACCCAGCACCGCAGTGCAGCATGGGACGGGGTCAGAACTACAGCACTCCTGGAGGTGCATGGGAGTTTTTGTTTAAATTGTTTCTGAGATGAAGAAAATTTGGTTATGGACTTTTAAACCTCTGATTGGCTATTTTTTATGTCTGGAGAAAGAAAAAAAGCACAAATATTGATGTTTAAAAGTAATAAGTTGAAAAGCTGATTTGGCAGTATTAAAGAAAGTAAAGCATAATGCTCGCCTCCTTGTCTGTCACAGGTTTCCCCCCTTCTCACCTGTCTATGTTGCCTGGTGTCCTCTTTAGGTGGAGTCTTCTTTCGTATGGTTCGGGACTTAAATAAGCCCGCTCGGCCGTCCTCGGCTTCCAGATTACGTTCAGCTTCGATGTCCAGGATCACGGGAAACTCTGGGATTATTCAAGAAGGAGTAGGGGGCAAGCGGAAGCGACGCAGGGATTCCGGGAAGTTAGGAAAGAGGGAAGAAGTCGGGAGAAGGGAATCCAGGGCCAGGGGATAGCAAGTAGCACTATAGAAGGTTCAGAGCACACGTCTGATCACAGCTAGTAGCAGCGTTGAGATGTGCAGGGCCGCGGGGATGTAGCTTCTTCATAGAGGACGCTGAGTAGAACGTGAAGACTGTCGAGCAGCGTTCTGATCTTGCCGCCATGTTGGTAGTATTATGGAGTGTAAGGTCCGACGTGTCGGGGACCAGGAGGCCCAGAAGGGGCGAGTTCGATGGTTCATGACATTGTCTTTAATAGAATGAAGACTTCCTGAGCTGTCAGCGTGGGCAATCTTTGTGTGTCTGAGATACCCCGGGCCCTCATGCACGGCTGACCGTGGTACTGTCCTTGACTCAGTCGCGTGGTACTGTCCTTGACTCCAGGACCAAAGCAGCACCAGGGAAATCGACACAGCCGGTGAGTTGGAGAAACCAATGCAAGACCGGTCTCTGTTGAAGTCAAGGTTACAAGCGGCAACATTGTATAAAGAGCTCAAGAACGAAGATTGAAACGCGCTTGATGAAAGACGCGGGGCAAGCTTAATTGTTGATGAATGTTTGAACATTAAAGGAGACAGATAGAATACCTGTGACAGAGTGGTCTGGCACCACAAGGGTAATCAATCAAAGGGCTCTTTAAGGTAACCACCAAGGAATTGAGAGAAGCTAAAGTAGAATATTGGCAAGATCGTTGTGTGAAATGAATCGAATCGGTCCTGCGACGGTTCAAGCAAAACCCATTGCACATTTGAAAATCTTCAATTTTTGATATCAAGAGAAAAACGTAGAAAGTGAGATTACATGGTCCGAGACCGAACGAGGCAGACCAATTGTGAACATTGTGGTAAAAAGGGGTCTGAACCCGAAGGCGGGAGACCCATGATGAACACTGGAAGTGAGAACTTGTTGATGTGAAAATCCTGATAAGAAAGGAACTTTATGCTTGTTTCGTGGACGACAGGCCCTCTAGTAAGAGATTGTTATTGGGACAGAGGCTTTGTCAGAAGGCCCTCATACCTATGCATTGAAGTGTATCCTTGTGCCATAGAAGCCAGAGTGTGTGCGAAGCTCGAACGTGCTGCCTTGCCCCTTACTGAAAATGTGGGGAAGTCAAGCCAACTGCTCGACTATCCTTACATTATTTCTTGAACACTTTTAATTTTGCATACACTATTGTCCCACATCATTTTGTACTTAGAAGTAAGGATTGGCAATAGGTATATCAGTATAGGCCCATTTATTTTGATAGAGACTTGACTAGGACTGCGTTTATTATTATTTGATGGTTGTAGCTTTCTCCCATCCTTGGATTTAGGTTTAGATAGGCATTCAACCAACCCATTGAAGGTCAATAAACACCCTTGAACTGTGATCACTTGTTTCTGTCTTAATGTTTGATACCATGCCTTCCTTACAGGGCCAAAATACTTGTTGATGGGATGTACAAATATGCAGAACAAAATGGGCTCGTTTTTATTTTTGCAAAAACCAAAATAAGCCTGAATGTGTGGTGAGTGGAAATTGCATAGAGAACGCAATTAGTTATAGATACCTGGTGCTTGAATTGACGACCCGTGGAGACTATCCAAGGATTATCTTTGAGGAAAGTAAGGCTGTTTTCAAGACTTATCGCACAGATTGTGGTAGAAACATCAGGCTTCTGCCTTGTGGGTATCGTAGCACTATATAGACAGTGTTTTGTGCCATTATGCTTTATGGTATCGAGGCATTGAAACACTTGTTTATAGGCACGTTATAAATGCCATATCATATCATATCATATATCATTGGCTATGAGGGACCTCACATGGCTGAAGGTGATTGAGGACACATTTTACGGAGGATACTCGGAATGGCCCCATGTGTTCCTATCAAATTATTGAGATTGGAACTGGGCCTGATGTTAATTCCAGCTATGTCATTAAAAATGGGAGGCCTAGAACTCCTGGGGAAGGCAGGGGAAGTAGGGTACCCTGATAACCACAGTTATTGGTCTGGGCAATGGTTGATTCGATTGATTGGCACCCTGATTGGGAGCAGGGGGTCATGAGTTACAAAAACAGTGTATTAAAAAGTTGGAATATTGGGAATGGTCAAAGAATTATGAACACATGTCCAAGCTAAAGTCATTCAAAGCCAGAGGGCGGGTTAGTCACAAATTCAAAAACAACCAGTGGTATCTTTTGCTCTGCTCAGCGCTGTTAAGACGGATTCCTGAACTCTGTCCTGGTGGCGCAGAAGTTCAGAAGGCCAACCCAATTACTTGGAACAGGGTAACCTCTGGACGAGACAGACCAATCAAGGTAGCGATCACGGCGGTCAAGACTAGGTCTCAAGAGGGGTGAGGGTGACTGAAAGCCCGCAATGAGCACACAAAGCAAGAACACTCACAAACTACTCCAAACAGTTGTTATATTAAAAATATATACACATTTATACCAAGGCCTTTAAAACAATGACCGTAGCGAGAAAATCACAATATAACGACAGTAAACCAACACATACCATATCAACACAATATATATACAAATACAACAAGTCTCAAGCGTTATATGCACGAAATGTGAAGTCCACCTAAAAGGGAGGGAAAACAGGCAGTGCGCAATAATGCTTAGACCCAGTTCGCCTTCAGAGGCACCTAACTAGATGGAAGTCCGAGCCCTGCGAAGAGTGGAGCCTTGTGCTCAAAAGTACCTGCACACGCTGGTGCCAACGGGCAAAAGGGGAGTCTCTTCGAGAGAAATCAGGCAGTTCGGTTTAGTGCACAAAAGAAGAACAACAAGTTCCGCGACTCAAGCGCAGCCTCCACAGTGGGCAGAAGCAGAGCGCGAGTACGGACAAGGGTGCTGTTTTGACACAGCGGGGAAAAGCAATGGGCTCCTGCAGGAGGGTGACCAGATCCTAGCTATGCTACTCATCGGTCCCCGATGCAAGCAGACCCAGGCTTCTCCGCGTCAGTTTCAGCAGCTGGCAGGTTCAGAAGAGCAGGGAACGCCTCGTGTTGAGTAAAAAGACGTCCCAATCGAGGAAACCCGCACAGTTTGTTACCACAGCAGGGCAACGGAGCGGCCGTGTGTATCTGAGCCAAATGTACACTACTCACTTCAGACCTGGGAACGCCAAGTGTACGAAGCGTGTGAGAGTGACAAGGACTCGAAATACTACACAACCTGGCGGCGGTTACAGAGCAAGACTCCCGTGTAAGCTGGTCAGTCAGCTGGATGGCCCAGAGACGCTTCCGAAGGCTTACTGGCAAAAGATGGTGAAGATGCCGAGAATAGCTGTTCCCGCTATTCCAAGGGTCGAAGTACCAGTACAGGCCTTCTGGTTCGATCAAAGGTGAAAAGGGTTTCACAAGGCGACAGCAGTGCAGAGGAGAAGTCCTTCAGCGGGTCCCCAGCGATTCCTCGGTCCAGCCTCTTGGTTGCAGGATACTTGGCTCCTGTATTCCTTCGTTCGTGAGAACTCAGGAGATCGACACGGTAGTGGTGTTTCCAGCCCCCTCTTATCCACGGTTCCCTTCGCGCCAAAACAGAGGGGACCCAATGGGAGATCCGCTCATCAACACTCACACCATTCGTGGACCAATCACGGACCACGGTGGTCACAGGCATTCACACCACCCTAGACTCTCTGGCACCCAGGATGTGTATTGGGACCAGACATCCCAGCCCACATCCTGGAGGCACACACAAGACATGTAGAAGCCTGCGAAAGCATCCGTGTTTCGCGGGAAAGTACATGCCCAAATAAGGAAGGCCCCGGGTCGGCTCGACCTGGGGAAGGTGAAGGGAGCAAGACGGTCAGCGGACAGGACAAAGGAGCCTCGTGGTCTGGCCATTTTGGGAGCCAGGCCACCATTTTGGGTTAAGCGCGGAAAACGCGCTTAGAACGCCAAAAGGAGCTCGAAAAACAAGAAACGATCGCTGCCACCATTCCCGTCCCTGAACCACTTGCACCGATCAGATACAATCCTAAACAAGTATCTAGGGCCTGTAGAAGGCTAGAGACCCAAGAGAGCTGTGACTTAGCTTACAGTGCCCTCTTGTGTCATGTTGCACGAAAGCCGCAACATGATAAAAGAAACTACGGGAAACAGCGTTCCCCGGTACTGACTGTCTTAAGGGCATGTCAGTTTCCCCGTAAGAAAGGAACGAAAGCCCAGAGGAGTGCGGCAGATGGCTGCACTTCTCTGGCAAAGTCGAGAACAAGGTGAAAAACAACAGCAAAAAGTTTAGGGGTTGCCACATGGAAGGAAAATTACCTACAATTACGAAATCTTTCCTAACAAGCGCTACATCTTGCATATTTATACTGCTTCTGCGTACTAACAGACTACATCTGTTGGCAGCTGTTGGAGGTGAGACGGGTATTCCAAAATCTGCAAGAACATGCAGTATCTATAAATTATTGACTGTGGTGGTCGCTGCACGCTCCCTGCGCCCACCCCCAACCACAAGGTTTCAGCAGCACTCTCTGAGCGCCAAGGCCGCTCGGAGCAACACCCCATGCAGGAAAGCCCATTTGGGCACCGACACGCATTGTGGTGTGTCGAGTGACTTTTAATTATAATCTGCAGCAGGGGATCACGGGGCAACTGCCTATCCTCACTGTGAACACGTGCAGGCTGCGCACAATCCGCTCCTATTTGCAACTTTAATAATGGCCGCCCTCATCCTCGGCACAGGAGTGCCTCAGAGGGTTGCCATAGAGCCAGCACAACAAGGCGCATGATTAATTGTTTGTGCGCTTTATTTGGCCTACCAGAAGCTGGCAGGCCCTCAGCACCAAGGCCCATACGAAGGCCCCTGACTGGACCTGTCTGGAGCTGGAGGGAGCACCTGCCCCTGCGGTTACTCAATGAACCCTTACCATTTGCATTTTTCCCAAAGGATTCATACTGACTTGGTCCACTGCACGCTCTGACCACAAACAAAAACTTGACTTCGATTGCTCTGTAAGCAACATGGTTCGTATTGGTCCAGCCCACAAACCTTCCTTGGAGACTCTGATTGTTCTAATTGTTTCCTGCTCCTTTTCCAACCTGCCTACCCTATAACCTCTAATCTCTGAACCAATTGAAATATGCAAAGTGTTGTACCTCCTACTGAATGTTCTCTACTGCTTTCTTAATTCCCTGCTTAAAAAAAAAGAAACAAATAATTTACAAACTTTTTCTATTCTCTGGTATGCTTCCAACTGTGCATCCACCATATTGTACTGCTAACTATGTCTATCGCCCCTTTTTTGGGCAAACTCATGGAGAAGCTGGTCATCCCCCAATTGACCCTCCACACTGAAGTGGCTGGTTGCCTCCATGACCACCAATCTGTTTTCCGGGCATTCAGAGGCATGGAAACTTCTCTCCTGAACACCCCTGAAGGCCTACTCTCAAATCTGGACTCAAACACTCCCTCTGTTCTGATCCTCCTAGATCTTTCTTCTGCCTTTGACACAGTGAACCACTCCATCCTCATAAACCGTCTCCATGATACTCTAGGAATCACGGACAGGGCACTGGTGTGGCTTACCTCCTTCCTTTGAAACAGACCATTCCAGGTGCAAATGAGTGCTTTTCTCTCCTCCTCTACCTGTGGCATTCCTCCATGCTCTATCCTATCACCCTGGCTCTTCAACATCTACCTGGCCCCTCTGGCCCACTTGATCTCCACCTTCTCCCCTCATTTCTATTGCTATGCAGAAAACGCACAGCTCTCTTTCAAGCTGCCATCGCCTACCTTCTCCCCCTCCTCCCTCTTATCCGACTGCTAGTCAGTCATGGTGGTCTGCCAATGATCTTTGCCTTAATGCCAGTAAGATGGAGATCCTTCTCATTGGGACCCCCAGTCGACACTCGACAACGCTTGGCACCCCGTGAACAGTCGACTGAATCCCGGTCCTCTGGGCAATCTCTTTCCAGATCGCCGCATGACAAGAAAAAGACGTTGAAAGACGGTAAAACGTCAAAAGACGGTAAGACGTCAAAAGGCGGCAAGGGTGCCTCGTGAAAAACAACATCCGAGGGTCATTCATCGGCAGACAAAACCTCGGTCCCCTCACTCGAAATTCAACGTTCTTCAGCTAGTAAGACGTCAGGCCCCAAAAAGTCAGTTTCACTCTCCTCTGGGACTCAGGGTGGGGACAAACACCATAAGACACACTCTAAATCCTCCTATACAGAAGACATATCCAAGGGGAGACCTAAAGACCCTAGGCCTAAGCCTATTCCACCCACTAATGAAGACACGGGTCTTCCCGACTCCGAGCCCGAAATTGTAATTCCAAGCTCGAAAGAATGGTCCGCAGAGGACATCAACAGGGTTATGCATAGGATGTTCTTTATTGGGAACTTCTTTGAAAAGCACCCTTGCCAGCTTTTAAGCCACCCACCTCAGCCCCTTCGAGCTCCTGACCCCCTGTGTCTCATCCCCCTTCTAAGAGGGTTTGTACTGATGTCCCACCTCAGGGCAGAGTTTTAGAGCTGCATGACCCTGAAGTCCATCCAGAAGAAGAACAGGAGGATGTTTTGCTTATTGATACATCTGATCCTCTTCTTTTGGATGAGGACTTGGACGAATTCTATGATGGGGAAGATGAAGACCCAGACCAGGAGACAAACATTTACTCCTTGGATTCACCCATTAATCAGGATCCTTCAGTAGTAGACTCCCCGGTAGATAAGCAACCCCTACTCAACGAAGTTCTAACTAAAGCGGCAGAACACTTATGCATAGATACCCAAGAGGTGGTAGAAGATGGAGACTTTGCTGAGCAACTGTTGGAGATAAAAAAAACAGTAGGCCAATTTATTCCTATTTTAAAGTCTGTGCAATGCAGAATCCAACCTTCTTTGGAGGCACCCAACCTCACACGGGGTGTTAACCCGCGTGTGGAAAAAATGTTTAGACCTGCACCATCCGACCCCCTTTACATAAGAGGGCAGTTAAGACCGGACTCCCTGGTGGTTACCACCACACCGAAAAGAGCAGGCACTCCCCTTGCTTCCTCCAAGGCTCCTCCAGACAAGGAGAGCAAAAAGATTTATGCAATGGGCAAGAAAGTATCCTCTTCTACAGCCTACCAGACTTGCATCGCAAAAATGCTATACTTCTGGCAAGTTTTAACTGCCACAAGTGGCATGAGGTTTCCGCATTACTTTCTTCCGCACCCAAATCACTTAAAGGCATGGTCTAGTAAAAAATGTTATTTAAAAAATAGATAGGCAACATAAAAAAAAAATATACTAGCATTCTCTTTTTTAAAACTTCCTATGTAAAATTTTGAGCTATTCAAGCTCAAAATTCGCAAAAGCAAGCACATGGGCGCATCCATTTTGTGAAATGGATGCCCTCCTGTGCTGGCTTATGCTTTTGCAGCATTAATGAAGGAAAAGCCAGCCAGCTGTAGTAAACAAAAGCTACCGCTGGGTGGCTTTCCCTTCCTTAGTGCTGTACGCAGAGGACGGGGACCGGAGACCAGAGCAGGAAAGCTGCAGCTGAATCTCGGTAAGTGCTATTTATGTAAAAAAAAAAAATAAGCACTAGCTGGGGGTTTTTTTCTAAGTTTTCTGGGCTGGAGGAGCCCGGAAAACTTAGAAATAAAACCGCAGCTTTAAAAACGTATTTATGTTTGCGGTCGCTTTTGAAGCGACCGCAAACATAAATACAACGTTATTGTGTTGGAAAACGCTGTGGTTTTTCTTTCCAAGTTTCTCTGGCTCCTCCGGCTCAGAGGACATAAATACAACGTTTTTAAAGCTGCGGTTTTATTTAGCTCAAAATTTTACATAGGAAGTTTTAAAAAAGAGAATGCTAGTATTTTTTTTTTATGTTGCCTATCTATTTTTTAAATAAAACGTTTTACTAGACCATGCCTTTAAGTCCCAATTAGCCCAGGTGATAGCAGACGGTAGAGCGGTGTCTACCTGTCTCCCAAAGTCAAACTTTGACGCTGCAGACAAGGCAGGTAGAATTATCGCAGAGGGCACTATCATTAAAAGACACGTTTGGCTTCGCCAATCGGGCTTCAGGCTAGAAACACAGACCACTTTAATTAATATGCCGGTGGAAAAAGATGTGCTCTTTGGCAAGGCGGTAGAAGATGCATTAAAAACTGCTAAAGACGAGTACTTAAGTAAGTACACTTAAGTCTTTAGGCCAGCTCACGAACAAACCCACAGGGCAGAGGGGCAACAGCAATTTTCACCGCTTTCGGGGACAGAATTCCCAGAGGGGATCTGGATACAACCAGGGCCAGCGTTCCGATGGCATCAACCAAGGACAATCCTTTCAGGGCTATCCACGGGGACAACGATGAGGTTGTGATACTCGGGGTAGAGGCCAAGCTCGAGGTGGCACACCACCTCAGAGCAAGTGACATTCCGCTCCAGTTACCCTCCCATGCATCTCCAGTAGGAGGACGAATTTCCAACTTCGCCCACGCATAGGAGGGTATTACCTCAGACAGATGGGTGCTGTCAACGGTAGCAGGGGGCTACTGTGTAGAACTTCTTCAAAGACCTCGCGATCAACCCCCCCGAGACAAAAGGTACACTCAGAAGAACATCAGCAGATTCTTCTAGAGGAAATTTCATCGCTTCTATTAAAGGACGCCATAGAAGTGGACCCAGCCAACCAGGTAAACAGGGGTATTTGTTCAACTTACTTCCTTGTGCCCAAAAAAGATCTAACAATGTGCCCTGTATTAGATTTGAGGCCTGCAGACAAGTATGTCAAGCCACAAAAGTTCTTCATGACCACGCTACAAGAAGTAATCCCGCTTCTAAAATAGGGGGATTACATGGCAACACTGGATATGAAAGATGCCTATTTTCATTTTCCAATGTTTCCCGCGCACAGAAGGTTAATGCTTTTCAAAATAGCGAAACAGCACTACCAATTCAAGGTGCCGCCCTTCGGAATAGCCTCGGCTCCAAGGGTATTCACCAAGGTACTGGCGGTGTTGGCAGCGCACCTGCGCAGGGAGGAATTCCCAGTGTACCCTTACTTGGACGACTGGCTCATAACAGGGTAATCACCTGTGATTTGCAGACAAAACATTCAAACAACAATCAACCTCCTCTTTCAATTGGGCTTCTTGATCAACGAGAAAAAAATCAAGCCTGGTGCTCAGCACCTCCAAACAGTTCTTAGGAGCTATTCTAAACACAGAGGAAGGATTAGTCTTTCCCTCAGAGGAAAGAGTAAAGAACTTGTTACTGCAAATACCACACTATCAGGCCGGCCGCCAGATAAGGGTACGCAAAGCAATGCGTTTAATAGGCATGATGGCATCTTGCCTTTACCTGGTTCTCCACGCGTGCCTGCGCATGCGTCTCATACAAGAATGGTTGGTGAAACAATGGTCTCAGGCAAGCGGTCATTGGGACGATCTAGTGGTCGCTTCGCCGACACTAGTACAGAATCCTCACCTGGTCTTGAAATATGGGACCACTAGCGCCCCTCCCCAGATGAACCCCTGCAATCTTGTCCATCAGAGCCCACTCATCCCTTGTCCATTCTTTGTTCCTTTGGGAGCCAATCTGGATTAAAACCCCTCGAATCGTAGCCTTTAAGGCTTCCCACAGAACGTGCAAACCCATCTCCCCATTGTCATTGAACTCGAAATATTAATTTATTGCCCCCAACACTGATTGGGCAATCTCCTTGTCCTTCAAAAGGGAATCATTGCACTTCCATCTCCCTTTACTCTTGAGCCCCCATCCCTCCGTCCCCTACCGTCATACGAACCATGTCGTGGTCCGACCAAGGAACCGGGTCAACTCAGGACTCCGAAACATGGCCGTACAAGGAGCTTTCCACAAGGATATAGTCCATCCTCGAGAATGAGTCATGCACCCAGGAGTAGAATGTAAAGGGGGTGTGGGGGTTCACAGGACATCATGGGGACAGAGAACCCACCACCCCCAATTCCTGATTGATCTTCAAAAAATTTCTGGAAACATCCACCTCCTGTTGACTCCCCTTATATGCCCCCATCTGCCTCCTGTCTCTAAAGGGATCCAGAACCCTATTAAAGTTACCTTCGACTATAAGGGCACCCACCACAAGCAACCCTCTCTCAGAAGGGAATCTGACCCTCGTTAGAACTGTAGACCACCCCTAGCGTCAGAGGATTCCCCTGAATTCACCCGTTTCACAAACAAGATACTGCCCTTCCGTGTCTCTTGAGAGCCGTGTCCACCTCCAAGCCCCTGGAAACCACAATTGCCACCCCACTCTTTTTCATAGTAAAGGATGCATGATAAACTTCTCCTACCCCACTAGATCGAAAGGCTCAGTTCTTTACCCCGTACCGACTGTGTTTTCCTGCGGGAGAAGCACATCTAACTTGGCTCGTGTGAATTCACAGACCCCCAGTGAGCGCTTCGTAGGGGAGTTGACACTTCTGGCGTTCACGGAGCCCACCACCATCTCCTTAAGTAAACTATCTGTTGGGGCTTAACCACATGACCTCTGGAAGCACACGGCCATTGACCCGTCACACCACCTGTCACTCGAAGACCTGTACCCAAAACCCAAACAAATCCTCCAAACCCTCCCACCAACCCCTTCCCTCCCCCTCGCCCCCAACAAACCCAACCCTCTTTGCCCTCCCCCAGCGTCCAGCCAGGAACTCCTCCCAGAGTCAGTCCCAACTGAACCACCAGTGGAAACTGCCCCGCGAGGCCTCTCCTCCATCGTTTTCCACCTCCTGAGCCCCCTCCATCACCCCCACCCCAGCTCCCAACCATCCAGCCCCTTCACTCATCCCCTAGTCTCCCAGTGTCCCCTAAGCATCACGGGACCCCCCTACAGGAGAAGACCACCCCTCCCAAAGGCCCTCCAGCCCCTAATCATACCCCTCCTCCCTTGCCCTTTGTACCAAAAACCAGAACGCCCCAACACAGGATGAAAGAGCCCCCTCCTTGGGACCAGTTCACCTTCCCCCCCGCAGGAGGCGTGTTGAATCTCTTAAACTCCTTTGAGCCGGGATGTGCCTCCGGACTTTCCGGTCTGCTCTTTTCGGCTCCTACTTCGTACTTCCATCGGATTCAGGGCCCTGGGCGTCCGTGTCCAGTAATTCCTCTTCCGCCCTCTGAATGTCCTCCTCCGTCACCAACTTGAAGCTCTGACCCCCATGTTCAAAGGCAAGTGGAAAAGGGAATCCCCAGCGGTATCTCACCAGGGTGAATGCTGAGAGGTCCTGGAATAACGTGATGGAGGCCCCATTATGATATAGCGTCCATTTTCCTAGCCTTCTCAAGAATTCTCGTTTTTTTCAGTGTAGTAGTGAAAGCAAAGCAGGATAGAGCGAGGCCCTTGAGCGCCATCTCCAGCTCTATGGACTCTGTCGGTAGTAGGCTCATCTGTGACGTCCGCTCCAAATAACACCTTGACCACATCTTTCACTGCCCGGAATATGCCCCTCTCCGTCCCCCCCTCGTTCTCGGGAAATCCAAACATTCTAATATTGTTCCTCCGTTCCCTATTTTCAGGGCACTTCGAAACGGTATTTACTTGCTGTATAGGTGCCTAACAAGTGAACAATAAATAAATAAAGGTCACCCAACTTGAGGGCCACACCTCCTTCCGTTTCTCCACCTCCGTGAGCCTTTTGTCGAACTGCGCTTCCAAAATGTCCAGGGATGACTAGTTGCTCCCCAGACCATGCACCCTTTCTTGCATGCTGTCCACCCTCTGATCCAGCTTGTTAAACTTGTGGCCGATACCCGTCCTTATGCCTCAGACCTCCTCCAGTAGAGCCAGAATGTCCCTCTTTATGGACACAAGTGTCTGGGGAAGACTCTGCCATGGTGACGGGTATCCCGTTCTGGGTCCCTGTCAGTAACCCTTTGTATTTAAACTGCTGTAGAGCCTGTTTCCAGCTCATCTACCCGCAGGGCCAGTGGGAACAGGCCCCACTTCCTCGGGCCAATGCACACCGTGTTCCGAGAGTCCAGTCACTGGGTAGCACGGAGGAAGCACACAAACAGAACCTCGATGCCCACCAGAGTAACCCCCTTATCCTCTCCAGCAATGCAAGCAATCCAGTCTTTTAGTTAGTCCCGACCACACAAGCCTCCCACCCCTCCGAGCTACAGCCTGATGCGAGGTGTGGGGCGGGTTAACTGACACCTTCCCGCCACCTAAGACCTTCTGATTTAGGGTGTCAACCCTCCTACGTATCCAAGCTCCACAGAAGCTCTCCCCTGGGACCCCTTGTGTGAAGTACTGTCCACATCGAGCTAAATGAAGCCTCCCAGGAACAGCACCACAAGTCTTCCTAGGGCCTGTCCAACACCCGTGTGCACCTGTGCTGCACACTTATGGGCCCGTGATCTCGAAGGCCGCTGCAAGTCCAGTGACACAATGCACCTGTGCCCTTATTCAAGGTCTGGGCTCATCCAGGACCTGCCTGGTTAAAGGCCTGCTGCTCTCTCTGTTGCGGGGGCCCACAGCGCAGGGACGTCTAACTTTGCACCAATCAGCTGGAAGCAGTGGGGCAAATATCAAGTGCTCGGCCTCCGTTGGCCCACCAACCAGCCGCCCACCACTCACCGTCTCGGCCCGGGTTGGAAGCGGGAATCAGGAGCCACGATTCAGCGGTATGCCTGTTTGATCCCCATGTGGAGCCTCTTGGACGCAGTCCCCCAGGGCTGGAAACACCTTTAGCGGCAGGCTCCCAGGGAACTGGCCCACACGAGCGCTGCTGATCCCCAGCTTTGCCTGATCTCAGCGTAGAGGCAAAAACCAGATCAGGGATTGTGTCCAATCCGGCGTGATGGCCTCCTGCATTTTCATTATGCCCAATACAAAACTCATTCATGAGCTTAAGGGTGCCTCAATGGTGGGCTGGGTTGCCCATATAGACACTGAGTGAAAAAAGCTTGTGCATAAATATAGAGCTTGAGCTAACCACAAGTTGAATTTTCACACAGACTAACATGACCAATATGCACCACCTGAACAAATAGGAAAGCATGTGGTCTAGAAGCTTCTTGGGGGATGCTCAAAACATCAGGAAATGTATTTGGCAAGGAATCGCTCACTAGTGCCAATGACTAAAGAATACAGCCATCCTGAGTAGATCCTTTAGGAAGAAACACGCAGGAGTTCTAAACAGAGGTTTTACGAGAAATAATTGCCTGTGTGGGAGCACCTGCCCTCGACCTTCACCACAAAGACAAACACAAAATGCAGACTTTTGGTCAATACCCTTAAGATAGACTGAACTTAAATGCTTTTCCTAATTGATCAAATACCAAAATTAATTGTAATGCATGTTTTGCTCAGGCATGTCAAAAGGATGAATATCCTAATTGCGCAGACATGGGCACATGAATGGTAGTACGTGGATCTAGTACACCTATCTACCCAACCACCTTGGACAGTGCTATATCGACTATATCTCTTGTCCAGATTAGGTTGGTCTTCCATCACAACCTTGCTATACTGAACCAGACAGCATGGCTCCTGAGGTTATGCAGTTTGGCCTCTAGAATTTCCTTGAAGACTGCATGGAAGTGATAAAAGGGGTAAAAAGACCATTGACTAAGACCTCTTATGCTTTCAAATCAAATACTTTTCTCTGGTACCCTTAGAGGAGCCCACCTTGTATTCTTGCAAGACTAGTTAGTGAGATCCAATCCCTATATGTGCCAGAAACATACACTTTCTTTCATAAACAAAAGCTATTGCTTAGGATACACCCATCATTCCTTCCAAATGTGGTCTCAGGCTTCATATTAACCAGACCATTTCCTTAACTATGTTTTTCGAAATGGTCCCTTCTTTAGAAAAAATATCTCTTCACACCCTTGATGCGAAGAGAGCCTTCGCTATTACCTAGACAACCAAGATGGGTCTCAATACCTTAGTGTTAACTATACTAAGTTGCATCGCTCACCCAGATTTTAAGTGTTGCATAGCAAGATGCAGTTTATTTTATCTTGTTGTGCTATGAAAAGGTAAACCTTTTTTGCCAAATAGGCCAAAAAATGCACTGAGTGAGAAAGCTTCTACTACTGCGCTCCCAAGGAATTGAACCTAAGACGAAAATCTGTAAGGAATCAACCCGGTGCTCCTTACATTCTTTCACCAAGCATTACTGCCTAGATTTGGATGCTCATGCGGACCAAGCGTCTTTTTAAAACAAATACTTTTGTATATAATCCTGATTGTTGGTATATTCAGTTGGTTTCATCAATTTATATTGTTCTCCTGTCTCTGGTCTCCTCTCCTCTCCTCTCTTCTGGTGAATGTGCTGCTATTGTATCCAGTGTTTACAAATATCAACGAAGATCCCATGATGAAGGTAAAGTTACTTACGTGACGTCCAAGGTCTCCCTCAAGGGTATATACATTGAAACCCTAAATAAACCCCCTCCTCCCCAGAGACTGCAGAGGATGATTTCTAGATCAAGCGAACTCAGTGATGTCCTTCTTCTCAAAAATCATGCAAAAAATAACTGTTTAACTGCCACTAGGATGCATGATGGAAGTCGGAAACTCTTCAGCCTTAAAGGCGCAGTCCTTTTCTGATGAGCGCCGGGAGACCATGAAAATGGCAGTGGCGTGCATGGTATAGATAAACTTAACATAACATGTACAGGATTTAAAATGCTTATCTAGCCAGTGTTCCTCTGGTTATAGTATCTAGGAGTTGGCTATACACAGAACCCCCTACAAGTCAGTGCTGCAGCCTGTTTTAAGAAATGCTTTAATTTATTTTGCAAACAAATTTTTTCTCAATTAAAAATGTCTTCTGAGGATATTCAATGTTTATGAATTCAGTGAAGATTCTCATAATAGAGTACTTGAATTACACGCATGTACCTTTCCTGTATGTTTTGTTACATTCCCAAATTGAGTGTTTACAATACAAACCTCCATTATCAAATTTTGCTCGCCCCTATAGCGAAAACTGCTGGACTGATTTGTACTGATCATTCACACACAGCTAGCACAAGGTCTCTATAGCGTGCTTTACTTGGTTTGGTGAAAATACACCAACCACTTTTAAATAAAGAAAACAATTAAATAAAAATCCCCCAAAAGTTGCCTTTTTGAAGCCCTGAGTATCCATTCTTGGTTTGCAGACCCAGACCAGATTCAAAAATGTAGGTAAAGCCCAGCCAGAGTGGCTAGTCCAAGGGTAATTATTCTGATCTGTTTCGGACCTAGGAAAAATCTCTGAAGGATGCCATCCTGGCCTGTAGGTTTTCATGACGGGCTTGTGCAAACTGCTGTGAATATATGCAAAAAAGGGTCATACTACAGCTCTGTGGGGTTCTCACCCCTCGCAACAGCCTTCCCAGAGGCAGGCTAGGGAAAGAACTGAGAGTGGCAGCATATGAGCCCAAGAAGGAAAAGAAATGTCAGTATGCTGCTGCAAGGCCTACATATGTGGTCTGTGTCTAGAACCCGACCTTTGGGTTTGAGCATGTCTCTGACCAAGCACAAGCCTGACCCAAACTCCCAGACCCACCTTAAAGGAGTGTAGCTGGTTTTCAGAACTATTGATAGTTTAGGCTTGCCATGCCTGGTGGCCATAGCAGATGATTTGGCCTTTTCTCTGTTTGTAGAGTTAAAAGAATGTTTGAAGAGCACAATGGGGTGTGACCTCTATTCATAAATTACTGGAATGGTACACTTTCACAAGTTGGTATAGTTATACACACACAATCGCTCAATGGGTACAGTGGAATTTGGGTTCTATGTGAAAATCTCGCTGCTAAAAAGGCTGTTTTCACTCACAAAGAATCGCAGCAGAAAGGCTGTAATGTGGTCCCTGCAATCCATATAATGGATATGGGGGACAACACCCAGACTCATTTTACCATCATAAGGAGGGCGGAGGACAGGCCTGCATCCCCCCGCTCCTCTTGTGCGGTTTAATGGAGACACTTTTAACGGGTCGCACCACAGCCTTTCTACGTCGCGATTTTCTGTGAAAACAGCCTTTCTGGCAGTGACATTTTTATTGGACACCAGTATTTGAGACATGGTTGCAGAGACTACTTGTAGGTGGTCAACTGTATGTAATGTACAGAATTTCATTGACCTAAATATTTTATCTTTGTACAACATTTAGCAAGTGCATGAGGATTCTCTTGAGAGTTTAATGTTATTCGAACTGTTTCTCTGCATGTATTCACTAAATCTCTTATGGCGGACAACCTGTGATTTTCATCTGAATTTGTTACATTTGCAAGCATGTGAGCAATTGCACCAGATAGCTGATATAGGTCAAGCAAGCAAGTATGTAACGCTGAAAGAGATTAAGATTAAGCAAAATTGCGTAATGATTGACTCCAGTCGTGGTCTCAAATTACTAGCACATGTTACATCTGACAGTTGTGCATTGTTACTCTTGCTGGCAGATCATTTCACAACATTGGACTAGTGGCCTCAAAGAAGTGGGGCCCTGGGAGACCACCAGAGGGCGCAGGTGTAATGGCTGCCTAAGCTGTCGTCTCCCAAGCCAGGCAAAGAGAAAAGGTGAAGCACTCGATGGTTTTAAACTTTCATGACAATATGGACACATGAATGTAACCCTGAACTATTGGGGGAAGTTGTGGCTGAATATAGAAGAAAACTGTGCCTGCGACTATAGCGAACGAGGTGAGGGTCTGCAGACCAAATTGCCGCAGGTTGCACTTAAGAGAGGTGCACAACATGGCTGGCGCTACCTGCAGCTGGTGAGAACGTTAGCATGACAGGAACTGCTTGTCGGCGCCAGACCCCTGCAACCAGGAGTAAGCAGCTTGTAGCCCTACTGGAGTATCCACGCAGAACGGGCTATAAAAGTGATCGCGAGTACAAGAGCAGAGGTGCTGCCATGTTGCCGGTAAGCGAGAAGCACTTCCCTGCCAAAGCTACATCTTAACAAGCACCCAGCCATTAGAATTATAATCCTCCCTCCCTTGCATGCAGCGGTGGCGGGCACACGGCAAGAGCACCACAGAAAACACAAAAGAAACGCTGAACTCGGCGTGCTGCATAAACGTTCTAATGAAAATAAACAAGTTGATAAGACCCGCTCTCCCCACCAAGCAAGGAACTCGTGCACGTGTAAGGGCTTGCAGGGCAGGCGCAGCACGGATGGTATAAGGGATTTCAGCCCGTGCTTTGGAGCATATCCAAAATGGACACATGTAGTGGCATTCAGTAGCTTGAGGTCTGGCTCACGCTCTGGGCATGAATTGAAAGCAAAGAAGTGCAGCACGGTTCAACACGTGCGACGTGGAGGGGAGGGAGGGACACACAATGGAAGGGCAGAGGGAAGCGCCTAGATACTAATACAGTCACATGCTCGCAACCCCTTAAGTAAAGGAAGTGTAAGCGCTCCCTACTTAGAGCAACGCCAACCACTGAGTCATGCCACCCGAAGAGAGTCGAAAAGCTTCAACTGGAATATCGATATGGCATCACCTCGTGGGATAAAATGTGGGTCCCTCAATGTTAAGGGCTTCAACTCTCTGCAAAAGCGCTCCATGCTGGCAAGGGAATTTAAACTGTCAAAATTAGATGTGTTATTCGTTCAGGAAATGAAATATGCCCAAGGGAAAGAATTCAAGGTTTCAGGTAGGGGAATACGCGGTGTAGTGTGGGCCTCGGGTAGGTCTAAGAAGGGCCGGTGGGAATCAAATATAGGAAATCATTGGGCATGCAAATAGAGCAAATACACAGAGAAGAGGAAGGGAGGTATATCGCTTTGAAAGGGAAAATAAGAACGCAAACAATCACTCGCCTTTCGGCTTATGTGCCCAATTAAAATCAGCTCGGCTTTAGCGAGTTTCTCTTCGACTTCCTTGGCAGTTGGAAAGAAGGCATTTTAGTTTGTGGAGGAGATTTTAACCACATATCAGACCAAGGAATGGATTGGGACTCCATGACGCCAGGGGCGATCCCACCATGGTGCTCCGCCAAGGAAGGATTTCTAGGTCTACTAAGGGCACATCACCTGATTGACACCTGGCGCACCAAGCATCCAAAAGAGAGGGAGTTAACTTTTTACTCCCATTTTACTTAATCCCGAATAGATTATCTGCTGATCTAGGTGGCAAGAGAAGGCATAATCATGGCCTATACAATAGAGATAGTAGCTTGGTCAGACCATAATCTGTGTGTTGGAATTCGATCTGGGCCATTTTATGCACAGAACGCAGATGGATCTGCAATGATATCCTCTACAAAGACCCGCTATTTAGAGAATCCCTATCTGACTCGATTAGGAATTATTTCACTGAAAATTATACAGAGGGGGTGTCGCTAAAGACAGTGTGGGAAGCAGCGAAGGCCGCAATTTGGTGGGTCATGATCTCGTATGTGGCTAATATAAATAGAATAAGGGTAAGAAGGGAAATAGAGCTCAAAGCTAAAATCATGCGTAAACAATTAGAACTCTGCACTCACCCGGCTGACACTGACATTTTTTTAGGGTAAGTTGGAAAACTTCGAAATGTCCTGAGAGATATCTGGCAATACAAGGCGCTAACGCAACTCAGATATTTAAAGCAAAACTTTTATGAAAGAGGGGACAAGGCACATACCATGTTGGCTACTCTACTTCTGAATTTTCTGCCTGTTCGATTTTTAGCTTGGCCATACTGAATTTCAAGCTCCTTCTGCCTAAACAGCAGCTCTTGCTTCTTGAATTCAAGCATGGCCTCCCCATCAACACTGGCAGAGGAAACATTAGACATCTCATCCTCCCTTTCCTCGTGGTCGCGGTGGACCAGTGCAGCAGCAGAACCGTCGGTTCTACCAGTGAGAGCAGCCCCACCTCCTTCCGCACTGTCCTCAGAAGTTATAGCGTCAAGCTGCGCTTCTTGCCACGCCACGATTCTTTGGATCATATCCAATTTGGTGCCTTGAGAGGAGACACCTCTCTCCGCACACATCTTTTTCAATGTTTCGGATTTAGAAGCTTTTAAAGTTAACAATGTATTTGTTTCCATATTGATAGATAGGACTATGGCCTTTTAAAAGTTATACTACAACAATTCACTACGTGTCCTAGTAGGAATAACTTGAAATGCCTTTGCTTGTGCGCAACACTGGATACCTTCAGTCGTATCCCACCGCTGTACACCAATTTGTTAAGATGGATTTCTGAACTCTGTCCTGGAGGGGCAGAGGTTCAGAAGGCCAGCCTAGTTTCTTGGAACAGGGTAACCTCTGGACAAGCCAGACCAATCAAGGTAGCGATCGCGGCGGTCAAGACTAGGTCTCAAGAGGGATGAGGGTGACTGAAAGCCCGCAATGAGCACACAAAGCAAGGACACTTACAAATTTCTCCAAGCAGGTGTTATATTAAAAATATAGACACATTTATTACAAGGCCTTTGTAACGTTGACTGTAGCGAGAAATCACAATAAAACTCAAGTAAACCAACACATCACAATCAAATACAATATATATACAATTACCAACGAGTCTAACGAGTTAGACGCACGAAATGTGCAGACCACCTAGATGGGGAGGAAAACAGGCAGTGCGAATAATAGTTAGACCCAGTCCGCCTTCAGAGGCACCTAACTAGAAGGATGTCCGAGCCCTACGAAGAGTGGAGCCTTCTGCTCAAAAGTACCTGCACACGCGGGTGCCAACGGGCAAAGGGGAGTCTCCTCGAGGGAATCAGGCAGTTCAGTTCGGTGAACAAATGAAGATGAACAGAGCTCCGAGACTCAAGCGCAGCCTCCACTGTGGGCAGAAGCAGAGAGCGAGTACGGAAAGGCGTGCTGTTTGACACAGCGGGGAAAAGCTATGTGCTACTGCAGGAGGGCGACCAGTTCCTAGCGATGCTACTCACCGGTCCCCGATGCAGGCAGACCCAGGCTTCTCCGCGTCAGTTTCAGTGCTGGCAGGTTCAGATACGAGCAGGGGACGTCTCGGCGTCGTGTAGATTTCGCGGCAGCAGAAGTTAGTTGAGGATGTCCCAAACGCAGTGAACCCGCACAGTTTGTTACCACAGCAGGGCAACGGAGCGGCCGTGTGTATTTCAGCCCAATGTACACTGCTCACTTCAGACCTGGGAATGCCAAGTGTACGAATCGTGTGAGAGTGGCAAGGACTCGTAATACAGCAGCAACCTGATGGCTGTTACAGAGCAAGACTCCTGGGTAGGCTGGTCAGTCCGCTGGATGGCCCAGAGACACTTCCGAAGGCTTACGTGCAGGAGGTGGTGAAGATGCCGAGAATAGTTGTTCCCACTATTCCAAAGGGTCGAAGTACCAGTACAGGCCTTCTCATTCGATCAGAGGTAGAAAGGGTTTCACAAAGCGACAGCGGTGCAGAGGAGCAGTCCTTCAGCGGGTCACCAGCGATTCCTTGGTTCAGCCTCGTAGTTGCAGGATACTTGGCTCCTGTATCCCTTTGTTGGTGAGAACTCAGGAGATCGACCTGGTAGTGGTGTTTCCAGCCTCTCCTTATCCACGGTTCCCTTCGCGCCAAAACGGAGAGGACCCAATGGGAGATCTGCTCACAAAACACTGACACCATACGTGGACCTATCACAGACCACGGTGGTCCCAGGCATTTACGACACACTAGACTCTCTGGCACCGATGTGTATTGGGACCAGACATCCCAGCTCACATCCTGGAGGCACACACAAGGCCTGTAGAAGCCCACAAAAGCATCTGTGTTTCGCGGGAAAGTACATGCCCAAATAAGGAAGGCCCCGGGTCGGCTCGACCTGGGGAGGGTGAAGGGGGCAAGACGGTCAGCGGACAGGACAAAGAGCCTCGTGGTCTGGCCATTTTGGAAGCCAGGCCACCATTTTGGGCTAAGCGCGAGGAACGCACTTAAACAGCCAAAAGGAGCTCAAAACACAAAGAAACGATCGCTGCCACCAGTCCCGTCCGTGATTCACTTGCACCGTTCGTTAACAATCCAAAGAGAGTGTCTAGGGCCTGTAGAAGACTAGAGACCCAAGAGAGCAGTAACTTAGCTTACAGTGCCCTCTTGTGCCATGTTGCGCAAAAGCTGCAACATGATAAAAGAACTACGGAAAACAACGTTTCCCGGTACTGACTGTCTTAAGGGCATGTCAGTTTCCCCGTAAGAATGGAGCGAAAGCCCAGAGGAGTGCGGCAGAAGGCTGCACTTCTCTGGCAAAGTCTAGATCATGGTGAAAACAACAGCAAAAAGTTTAGGGGTTGCCACATGGAAGGAAAATTACCCACAATTAAGAAATCTTTCCTAACACTCCCTCCCTCCGACCACACTCCCATTGGTTGGTGGGCCCTTTAAATTGGCCACCCAATGCACCCCCTGACAAGGCCCAGAGGCTAAGGACGGTTCCAGTGATGTCTGCCGGTGTCGGCCGTGGTAGCACCATGCCTGCAGCATTCAACCTTCTGCGAGTGATCAGGTAAGTCGAATTTGGATGTGTTGCATTGTGCTGTGCTCAAAAACATAGCCTTTTTCCCTTTCTAGGAAAGTCGAATCTGGGTGTGTTATATTGTTGTATTGAGCTGTGCTCAAAAACGTGCCTTTTTTTTCCCTCTTCTGGGAAAGTCGAATCTGGGTGTTTTCGCATTCCAGTAACTGTGACATTGTTGCTGGTTTTCTCTAGGTCTCTCTAGACTCCCACCTAGACCCCCCCCCACCCACAAGGTGTGCCGTTCATTGTTGTGAGTTGCTTGTTCCCCTCTTCTACCTTTCTTTTTTGTGACCCCGGACCCCCTCATCTATCTCCTCCCCCTGTGCATTCTGAGTTGTGTGCCACAGGGCTGTGCATCTCGCTCTCCTTTTACCCCCTTCTCCACCAACTCCTTCACACCCCCTATGATGCTGTCTCTTCTATCTTCTCTAACTGCTACTCTATCTCTTACCCTATCCCTCTCACTAAGTCTGTGAGGAAGAAGTTCGTTCAAGAGGGACATACTGGTCTCCAACCCAGGCCTCCCTATTGCTGATACCTACATGAGTGCTTCCTCCAGATAGACTCTCACTGACATCCTTGCTGTCCCCTCTGTAGACCTATGGACCCTTCATAGGGTCTCTGTTCTCTCTCCTTGTGCCACCTCTCCCATTAACGGTGGCACTACGTGGGAGGGTCCTCTTGGCCCCCCTTCCACTCCTCCAAGACCATCATTAATGTCTATCCGAACAGCACCGTCTTGGTTCAGGGCTCCCAGCTCAATATCCTCTTTTCATAGGCGTTTCCTGCGTCTTATCAACTTCCTCCCTTCTCCTACTACTCCTTCTGCCACCACTCTGGCACCCTCATCTTCCTCCTCTGCCCACCCTCAGGCCGTTCTACCACCTACGTAAGGTGTACCTCAAACCTGTACCCCTCCAAGGAAGTCTTTCAAATGTGGCAACCTGCTCCAGGTCGCTACTCTCAACTCGTGTTCTACTGTCAAACACTCCTCTGACATCTGTCGCCTCTTCTAAGAACTCAACCAAGATGTCCTTGCTCTCACCGAGACATGGTTTACGGCCAGTTCTATCACAAGTTTTGACACTCTCCTCCCTGTGGGCTACAAGTTCCTCTCTGAACCCAAAATCAACCGACCTGGAGGTGGAGCAACCCTGATCTTTCCAGAGTGGGTCCTGGCCTCTGTCATCCTCCTACACAGGCCTACTCCTCCTTTGAATGCCTGGTCTACAGGCTCTCTATCTCTCCCGGCCTCTCACTAATTGTGGCCCCATCTACAGACCACCTGGCCAGGTCGCCCTCTTCCTCTCTGAATGGGCCGACATCTCCTCTTCTCTGCATGCCTCTACTTCTCAACTTCTCCTCAGAGATCTTAACATCCACCTGGATGCTTCTAATCCCTCCCCTGGGCTTTTACACAACCTCTGCGACACTCTCTCTTTCCATTCTGCCCTCTGGCCCGACACACTCTGCCGGATATACTTTGAATGTTCTCATCACCTCAGACATCCCCCTCTCTAACCCTCTCACCACTCCTCTCTCTTGGACTGACCACTTTCTACTCTCCACTCATCTGAAACTCTCTACCCCTCAGGCAAATCCCCTGAACCCCTCAGCACTGCCACTACCTTCTTGGTCATTTGACCCATGAAGCCTGTGTCTGTGAATGCCTTTGCCTCTACTTTCTCTGCTCCTCCTACTCCTGCGGCTGACTAACACCCTGACACAACCCTTTCTAATCTGCATCTTTCTATTTCCAACATCCTGGACATCCTTGCCCCCGTCATGAGAATCCAGATGAAGCCTACCTCAAAGTGCAACTCTTTGTATGATTCCGACATCGCCGTCCTGAAACGCAAGTGCAGGATGGCTGAGGGGAAGTGGAGGGCTTCGGGCGCATCCTCTGACAAACTGGCCTGCAGCCTGCTCGAAAGTCATTACAGACTCTCTGTCCTGTCCAAGAAGAGAGCACACATTCAAGCCTGTGTCTCTGTGGCCTCCACCAACACGGACAAACTCTTTACACTCTGCAAAGAACTGGCCAATCCTGTTGCAGTCTCTACCTCTCCTGTTCCCTCCCAAGCCCTCTGTACAGCTCTGGCCTCTCACTTGTCTGCTATAACTCAGGACATCCTGTCCTCTATCTCCTCTTCCTCTCTTTCTTCCTCTCCCGCCCCCCTTTGGCCATCTCTTCCTCTCCTCCTTCTTTCTCCTCTTTCTCTCTGACAACACCTGACAAGGTTTCTAGACAAGTCCAATTAATGAAGCTTCAGCCTTGGCCAATTTCTGTAATCACTCTTTTGCCACTTTTTTCCCCTCTCCCCTTAAGCACTCGCTTGTGCACCCCCCCTCAAAAAAAATGTCTGCCGATCCTACGGCCCAAAAAACTAATGCCCATCTCCATCACCACTTTCCTGGTCTAACTCTTGGAAAAGCTGGCCATCTCCCAGCTTACTCTCCACCCAGAATCTGTTGCTTGTCTCCATGACCATCAGTCTGGCTTCAGAGCTGCCAGAGGCACGGAAACTGCTCTCCTGAACACCAGTTAAGATCTGTTGGCTAACCTTGATTCCAGCATTCCTTCTGTTCTCATCCTCCTTTGCTTTCGACACAGTCAACCACGCCATTCTGATTAATCGACTCTGTGAGAACCTGGGCATCACAGATCAGGCCCTGGAGTGGCTGACCTCCTTCCTCTTGGACCGCCCCTCCAAGGTCCAATTAGTCCTTCTCTCCATGACCTCTCTCTCTAACTGTGGCATTCCCTGGGCTCTATAATCTCACCCTGGGTTTTCAACCTCGACTTGGCCCCTTTGGCCCTCCTGATCTCTACCTTCTCCTCTAACTTTCAGTGTTATCTGGAAGATACTCAACTTTCCTTCAGGCTCCCGAGCCTCCTGTCCTCTGGCTCATTCTTGACTGTCTATCTGCGATTCAGGATTGGTGCGCCTCCAACAATCTCTGCCTTAATGCCAGTAAAACAGAGATCCTTCTCATTGGGACTGTTAGGGAGAATTCTCTGTAAAGGCTAATTTCCCAAACCTAGTGAGTCCCCCAGCAGCTTTGCTGAATTTTTGGGGTTTATTTTTTTCTCCTGCTAAGAGTGAGACTCTTTTTCTCCCACTCTTAGACATGATTTGAGGTGTTCCTTTGACTTTGTATGTGTTTTATGGGCTATGGGGTCCTTTACCCCACAGGGCTTCATGTGTTTTGGTATGTGGGTTACACAGCACCCTCCGTGCAGTAACCCAGGGGTGTCGTCGCGACCCCCAAACATAGACTCCATACCCTAGGACTGACTACTGTCTCCCAGGGCATGTAAAGTCACCATTGGCTTTACTAGTCTTAAATTGTGAACAGAACCAGTACAAACCATCATATTGTGGACGTACTGGCCGGGGCAATTCGATTGCCCCGGGGTCTGTTGTTTGAGGGGGCACTGTCCAGTCCCCCCGACCGAGTTTTGGCTGGTGGCAGTGGATACTACTTTTTATATTCGACCGCAAATATATTCCTATGGGATTTTCCCATTGTTCGAGGCTACCACTTTTTAAAATGGCCTCGAACATACCGCCGGTTTATCAAATTAATATAAATTCACTGGTTGGTATTTTTTTCCGAAACTCGGTTCCAAAATGGCATTTGTGTTCGCTTCTGTGACTCCAACCCAAGTCGAGCCCTTTGTTCCACTTTTTGGCGGGCTTCTCCACAGAAGCCTCCAAAAGTGGTGCCACTCTGTCTGGGTACCACATGGGGTGTAGGAGGGGGTTTAGGCACCCTGGACTAAGTTGCCTTGGCAATTCAAGTCACACTCTGGTGTGATTGGCCCAGTGGAGAGCCGCCCGGCTCACCACTTAGCATGTTTGACAGCTAGGACTGATGAATGGGGGTTTTCTGCATAAAAGCAGGGCTTTGGGGACTGGAACTTCAGAAGTCGCCACAGGACCTAAAGAATTTGAGGAGGGAGAAGCCGAGCCGACCTGCAACGACGACACCACCGGTGGAGCCCTGCTGAACCGTCTCACCACTTTTCCCGACATCAGAGGAGATCTCCAGTCCGGAGAGTCTTCTTCCTTTGACTGGTAGGGATAACCAGTTTGCCCATCTTTTCGCCCTCCTGGACCATCTCGTGGCCGCCTTGCCTATGCCAAGCACCCAGTCAACCGGAATACCACGGTTTATCACTACCGCGAAGAAAAGGGTGGTACCTTGTAACCGGAAAACTCTGCGGCTGGTTTCTTCCCTGGCAGTTCAACGACCTTCATCTTTCCTCCACGTCGAGACCTCCTCTTCCTCTGGACGAAACACAGACTTGCACCCGTTGCCAGGAACAACTGCCCCCGCTGGAGCGTTCTTCCCATTTCAGGTACTGTGTCCCGCCTAGCTTCCCTTGCGACAGATCGTTCGGGGTGACAGTAAATCCTCGACTTTCTAACCTGGATTACCCTGGGGCCTGTTAACTAACTTTTCCTGACTTGATCTCAATCTTTTGTGAACTATCTACAAAGACTCTTTGGGTAAACCCCACTGTGTGATCCTGGACACCTTTCGCTTGCTCTCTCTAAGAGTGGGTCTGGCATTTGAACTTCCTTGCTCTCCAGTAGACTTTGCCTAACCTGCCTCACTGTGGTTCTTTGAAAAGTATTGAAATCGTGTGCTTTCATAACCCTGCCTTTTCCCTCCCTTTTTCTATAACTTATTAGAGTGCCATTTTAGGTTAAGCGCTCACTTCTGTCTGAAAATAAGTGGTGTTTCTCACTAAGACTTGTCTAATAAGTAATTAGAGTTATATATATATAATAGTGACTGTGTGTTGAATTTACTTACCTCTTTTTGCGCTAGTGTAATTTACAAGTGTGTATTTAAATAAATAATTATATTCTTTTACACCAAAGCTCTGGTCAGTATTTGCTTGTGCTACTGTATCTCTGTACCTATTGTGTATACTCTATATACTGCCTACCTCATCTTGAGAGAAGTCTTTCTGCTCAGCCACAGCTACCAGGTAAATCTGGGTTGTACAGACTGCTACCAATTGGGTTTACTGCCAACCACCTGTAGTCCTAAATCTTTTGCAGTGGTCCCTAAGGGAACTGCACAGGTTTCTGCCTAACACTGGTGTACAGCGGTGGGATTTGTATTGAGTATACATTTTAGTGTGCTTATAGATACCTTAGTGCAACTAACCACAAAGCTTAGCACTAAAGATGTTATTTTCTAAACCTGTCAACTATGGAAAGTTATAGTCAAGAGTCCCTTGCTACAAAAACTGCTGAATGGGGCGTGGCTTGGAGCCGGCGCGATGCAGTCGCTCCTCTAAAGCCGCCCATGGATGGCCCGCTGCTTCAGCTAAAATTGCGCGGTTCCTGTGGCCTATATGATCCATCGACGCCAGCTATGTGGATCGGAACCGATGGGGCACTAGCGGCTCAAAGATGAAAGCTGGGAGAGGGAGCACTATGTCCGTACTCGTCGCCTGAATCCCGGTCCCCCCCTGCAGCTCGGAGAATCCAAGATGGCGGGCGCACATATGATGGCGGCCAGAGTCAGGAGTCGGAGGCGATCCTCCCTGTAGCACTCGAGCCGGAGGGTACGGACGGACACCCGGATATCCAGACAAACGGGGACTATTTACATCGGCCGGCGAGGGCCCCCCCTGGAACCGGCAAGGAGCCCTGCATACATCGGCCCTGTTTTGTGCACCCTCTCCCTTTTCCTCCTGGGGCGCCCCGGCCCATGCCGCCCTACAGCTATACATCCAGCGGACCGAGATCTACGCGGCTGCATTAGTGGCCCACCTGGATGCTCGGTGGGGCCCACCTTCCGGCTCATAGACACATTTAACGGCCTTAGAGGCGATTCAATTCCTGGAGCGAAGATGGGAGACCCTCCCCCCAATGGTTGGCGGCGGGAGCCTTCGGCGGGAGCCCCTTGAGAGATTTAAGGTAGGCCTAGCTCGCATGCGCTTCTCCCTGAGCTCTTCCTTGGGCGCCCCGGCCCACCGTCATGCTTCCCTTCACCGCTACATCGCTCCCGGCGGCCATTGTCCTGCCTCTAACAACTAGCGCGATGTCCAAGCAACAAAAGACCACCAAGTCATTCGGACATAGCAACTCTGCTGACAGCTTCCGACAAAGCTAAAAAACAAGATTCCTGCTCCTCTATCTCACAGGAATCCCTAGATAACAAGGGACCTTTGGCGACCAAAGAAGATATTCGTGAATTCATGGCGGATATCAAATCAGAATTCCGCTCTTGTATGGCGGAGCTCACAACTAAATTGGAAAGCGCAGACAAAAAGGTCTTGGAGGTTGAACAAAGAGTAGGAGTTGTTGAGGATCATATCCAAGACCATGCCTCTGCGCTAACGGAGGTCCAACGCTCAATCGGACTATTGCAGGACAAGTACGACATCCTGGAATACAAGCAAGAAGACCTCGAAAATAGGGCCCGGCGCAACAACCTCTGCATTCGGGGGGTCCCACCTCGATCCCAGACAAGGGATTAGCTGAATATGTGGGCCTCTTTTTCCAATCTCTTCTCTCTGACCTCGAAGACTCACTGCTTCTCCTAGATCGCACCCACAGGCTGAACCCCCCACGCGGAGTGGAATCGGATGACCCCCCCCACCCACGACGTCATTACTAGGGTGCACTTCGTTACTACGAAGGAAGCCATTTCGGCAATAAGCCGCTCCAAAGACTAAATTACATTCCAAGGGACTTCTCTTCAGATCTTCCAGGACCTCTCTCCGCTTACTCTCAAAAGAGGCGATCCCTTCGCCCTTTAACAGCCCTTCTTCAGGCTCAAAAAAACCGCTACAGATGGCGCTTTCCCACAGCTTTGCAATTTTCCTACAAGGGCTCCCTCAGGAAAATTAGCCACCTGGAAGATGCTACCGACATCCTGCGCCCAGATGCTTCCAAACCCTCATCTTTCCCGGCCTCCGAAGCAGCGGCTGATTCGAACCTGGTGGCCTCCCCTAATCCCACACAAGACTCTTGGTCGAGGGTTCCCAGATTCTGGAAGAGGAAATAGCCATATGCGACCCCATATTGGAGCTTCCACCTCGATCCCGGCTCGCAGCCCGGCACCATGATCCGATCTGCACCCTCAGGAACACAGATAAGCTTTATTCTTTAAGCAGCGGGCATTACTCCACGGCTCATGCCCGGTTCCAAGGCACAATCCATCTATGAGTCCTTGGAACAAACCACTAAGATTACTCATAAGTTTAGTCATGTTGGCTACACACTGTTCGATGGACCTGTTGGCCAAGTGAGGCATTAGACCCGCAAAAGGTCAGCCACCCTCAGTTAAAACCCGGTCCTCCCGTTGGCGGCCTGAGAAAAAAACCCACAGGCAGGTTGGGGAATGGCTACACACTTCGCGACATGATGGCTGATTCCTCTACATCTCCCCATCTCCCTCAGGACTCGTCAACCTCCCCGGACCTGGCCCCGGAACATCGTACTCTGAGGTTCGTGTCCCTGAATGTCAAGGGACTAAATTCACCCGCCAAATGCAAGTCTATCCTACGGAAGCTTCAGAACGACAGTGCAGCTGTGGCTATGCTACAAGAAACTCATCTGCTGCCGGCAGACCACAGCCGCCTGCGCTCCCGAGACTTTCCGAAGCAACTTTTCGCGTCTGGGAACTCCCAAGAGGGGTGGCACAGCTATCCTATTCGGGAGGGGCCTGAACCCTCAGATTCTCGACTCTATAAGCTGCCCGGAGGAGCGGTACATGGCGGTGAAATGCCTACTACTAGGACAACTCTACTCTATAATCTCTGTATACGCACCCAACTCAGGCAAGGCGCTGTTCTATGAATCCCTGAGTACAACCCTCTCCCCGTTTTTGGAAGGCCAGATAGTGATTGGAGGGGACTGCAATGGGGTCCCGGACCCCTCGAAAGACAAGTCACACCCACCCAGTGCCGGAGACCTCACCATAGCCCTGGCTCTCCTACAACTATTTAGAACCTTGGGGGTGGTGGATTCATGGAGAGTACTCCACCCATCCGAAAGAGACTTTTCCTTTTATTCATAAGTCCACCAAACCTTCTCCAGGATAGATCTTCTCCTAGTGTCCCCACAAATCTTCACATTTACTAACAATGTGACAATTGGCTCCAGAATCTTGTCGGATCATGCTCCGGTGACCCCGGAAATCCGATCTGATTCTCAACGAGATGCCACTCAGGGACGCAATCGCAACCACGATCACCAACTTCTTTGAGGAGAACCCCAGTGAGGACACCTCTACCGCCAACACTTGGGCACAATGAAGGCAGTAGTGTGGGGTGAACTGATTGCGCAAGGAGCGGCCTATCATAGACACAAACGTCAAACTTGCCAGGGCCTTGAGGAAGATCTTAAAAATGCAGAAAAGACCCATAAGGAGAAGGGCTGGACCCCTAAAACTCAGCGGGCCATCCAGATAGCACAGAAAAAGATCGAGGCCCACTATGCTGAACACACTGCCCACCAAATGGCAAAAGCAAAACAGTTTTATTATGCTAAAAATAACAAAGCAAATAAGCTACTAGTGGCCAAACTTGCCAAGGGGAAGAGGAACAATACAATTGTGGGCCTGCGGGTCCAACGAGGCAAGGTCCATTACGCTGACCAGGACAAACTGCAGCTCGCTGCGGCCCACCTGACTCAGGTGATGACCGCTCTAGCGCGGGCCATGGAGGCACAGAAGGAATACTTACGGGGTGCAGCGCTTCCCCGGCTAAAAAGAACAGCCCATGACTCTCTGGAGGTGCCGATTACTGACGAAGAAGTGGACGAGGCAATAAAACCTCTTAAATCCCGAGCCCCTGGCCCTGATGGCTATACAACCAGGTTCTACAAGATTTTCAAACCCCAACTATTAGCACCTTTGGTACAGTTGTTTAACTCTTTCAGGACCACAGGCACTGTAACCCCGTCCATGCAGGAGTCAATTACGGTCTTGCTACCTAAACCTGGGTGCGATCCGAAGAACCCTGCATCATATACACCCATTGCCCTACTCAACATAGATGCTAATATTTACTCTAAAATCCTGGCATCTCGTCTGTCTCAATTCTTGCCGGAGATAATCAGTGCGGATCAGAGTGGCTTCCTCAGACACCGCTCTACGGCCTCCCGAGATTCCCGGGAGTTGGTGCTCTTGGCCCTGGACGCGACCAAGGCGTTTAACAAAGTAGATTGGACTGTCATGAGGCTCACCCTTGAGGAGTATGGATTTGGCCCGGAGTTCTGCACCATGACGCTGGCAAATTACAAAGCCCCCAAAACCCTTCTCAGAGTTAACGGCACCCTCTCCTCCCCCATCAACCTAACTTGTGGAACCCGACAAGGGTGCCCGCTGTCGCCACTTCTCTTCGCTTTAATTATGGAACCGTTTGCCCAGTGGATCAGGTTGAATCCTGCAGTCGAAGGCTTTCAATCAGGCCAGGCGCACCACAAGCTGGCCCTCTATGCAGATGATGTCCTCCTGACTATCACAAAACCCCGCTCCTCCCTCCCTCAAGCCCTGGCTGAGATATCGAGCTATGGCAGGGTCACAGGCTTCACAGTCAACTACCGGAAATCAGTCGCCATGCGAGTGGGCTTGACCCGAGAAGCCCGAGAAGCCCTGGTCCCGCTGTGCCCAATACAGTGGTCGACCAAAGGAATTAGCTACTTGGAAGTTCAGATCCCGGCCAGTCCAAGTGAGACTTATCGGGCTCATTTTCCCCCATTATTTACAAACTTGGAGGCAGACTTGAGACGCTGGGCGACACAGGAGATATCGCTGATGGCCCGTATTACAGCCTGTAAGATGAACTTACTTCCGAGATTTCTGTATGCATGCTCCACACTCCCGGTGCCGGCGTCAGCCCTTCATCGCTTACAGAAGAAAATGCTGCAGTTTATTTGGCGGGGGAAAAAGCCCAGGATCCCTAAATCCACGATGCTGGGCAACGCGAAATTGGGTGGGCTCGGGGTCCCTGACTTGCAGAAATACCAAATGGCATCTCACCTGTCTTGTATCCAATCATGGCAAGTCCTCACCAACCGCCCTAGATGGGTGGACCTCGAACAAGCGCAGTTGCCCCTGCCGCTATGCTTTCTCCCACATGTCCCCCCTCCGGAACGGCGACATTGGCGGAATCTCCTGGCATCCACCAAACACACCATCTCGGTGTGGGACAATGCGTTGAAACAGAAGAATATCCCGACGGGGCTCAGCCCCCGCTCCCCAGTGTTCATGAACCCGGCCTTCTCTCCTGGTCTGTCTCCCCTCCCCGGAATTTTAAGGCCTGGATTGCGGGAGGCCTAGAGACCCTGGGTCAACTTTTTGAAGGGGGCCAACCCTGCACCTTTGAGCGATGCAAAGAACTCTTTAGGATCCAGGAATGAGATAGGTTCACCTATACCCAGCTATGCCACTGGTGCACCCATCCACAGACTCGCCAGGCGGCTACTCGTCCCCCCACAGTAATCGAATTGACCCTTAAGGAGCTCCCGCCCGAGGAAGAATCTCCACTTTATACAAGCGCCTCCAAACGGACTTCCTAACCTCCAAGAGCCGATATATGGCCCTATGGGAGGCGGACCTGGGCCATCCGATTGAAGACCAACAGTGGGTTGAAATCTGGTCCCGGGCTCACACCTCCTCATCATGCATCACGACTAGAGAGTGCGCCTACAAGATCCTCCTCCGGTGGTACTACCCTCCCCTAAGACTCCACCACATGAACTCCACGATCAACCCACAATGCTGGAGGCAGTGCGGCCAAATAGGCTCCTTCTTCCACATGTGGTGGTCCTGCCCCAAGGCCCAAGCCTTTTAGAAACAATGCCTGGCAATGATAGCGGACATCACTCAGGTGCGACTGCCCTTGGCCCTCCGAACCTATCCTCCTTGGAGCACCGATCCCCGGGATCTACCCCAGGTCTGGCCCCAAGGCCAAACTATTATCACAATGCCTACTTGCGGGCAGGAACGTGATAGCCCGCACCTGGAAAACGACGGAAGGCCCTCTCATGCCTTTCTGGTGGATGAAAGTCTGGGACATACTGATCGCTGAGAAGGTGACGACTGTCGGAGCGGGCACCTGGGGTCCGTTATTGGAGTTTGACCAAAGGTTCCCAGCCCTGACTTTCAAGCCCCAACTGGCCAGGAGAACTATTCAGGATGGAGACCCCCTACAGGGAAGTGAAGAAGGAACTTGAGACCGAAGGGTGGGGTGGGAGGAGCGTCAAATGGTATTACTGTATGCTACATGTCGCAAGTGATTAAGCTTTGTATTGCCATAACCTGCCTGTTTAAAATAAACATTTTAAAAAAAAAACTGCTGATTGTTTAAGAGTTCTCTGTAAGCATAAGAATCTCCTGACTAAAGGCAAGAGAATGGAGCTAATAGAAAGGTTGTTAGCAAACCAAAGTCTGGATGGTGGTTCAGAGGAACCTACCACTCCAGCAACTGTAGATAACAGCAATGATATTGATATGAATGTTAGTATTGATAACTTTGAGTCAGAAGCAGAAGAGGAGGGTGAAGATGATAGTTGTCTCCCCTGGGCCTCTACCTGCCCTGCCAGCTGTATCTACTGGACCTTTACCAGGTCCCACACTTAATCCCCAATATATGGAACTAGAAAAAATGAAGCTTGAATTAGAATTCAAAAGAATTAGTGCTCAAACAGAACAAGGGCACCAAGAACTAAGGCTCAGAGAAATGGAGCTCAACCATGAGCTAGAAATGAAAAAAATGTCTGTGGAAAGTGCTTCTCTCTCCGAATCCTCTAGGAGTTCCAGTCCCAAAAGACCCTGGATGCCTAAGGAGTTGGTGGGTATGTGTGAGCCTAAGTTGGATGTGTTGGATTGGTTGAGTTTGTTTGAGTATAACCATGGGCTCCAGAACATTACTGGAAATGAGTTACTTTCTTGGTTGTTCTCTAGGCTCCCCCCTGTTGCAACTGATGTGGTAATGGAGTTGGGGGAGGAGGATAAGCATTATGAATGTGTGAAGCTAGCTTTGATAGCTAGATTTGGGAAGACCCCTTCCCAGTACCTTAAGAGGTTTAGGACTCTCAAAAAGCATGATGGTACCCCTTGGACTACCTTGGTGAGTGAAAGTTTGAAGAATTTAGAGGGATGGATTAAGGGTTACAAAGTGAACACTTATGAGGGAATGAAGAATCTTGTGGTGATGGAGTCAATTTATGATGCCTGCTCTTCTGAGCTCAGACAGCACTTGGCTGATTCAAAGGAATTAGATTCCAGGAAACTAGCTAAAGCTGCTGACGTGTGGGTTGCCAACAGGGCTACTCACAAGGACTCTGGGGTAACTCAGAAAAAGGATGAGGGGAAACAGCCAAAAAAGGACTCCAAAGAGAATTCTAATAATTCCAATCCCAAAGAGGGCCCCAAACAAAAAAATAAGGGTAAGCCACAAGGGAAACCAAATCAGGGTAGTGTATCTTCTGGTGGTAAACCGGAAGGCGGTCAGAGCAAGCCACCATTCCAGAAAGCATTTGGTAAATGTTATGTTTGTAGCTCGCCTGACCATGTGAAAGGAGATCCCAGATGTAAGGGTAAACCTTCAGGGGTCCTGCTTGTCTCCTTAGCCTTCGCTCCAGAGGAGGAAGTACAAATGGCAAGTGGAAACTTTCTACTGCTGGCTGATGAACCCATTGGAGTCTCAGCCAGTGTTTCTTTAGTGTCTGTGGGTCTGTGGGAACAACAGAATTTAGATGTCTATAACTCTATCCCAGATAATACTAAAGAGTATTATAAGGACAATATCCAGGTGAATGGTCAGGAGACTCCTGCCATTAGGGACACTGGGGCCAGCATAACTGTGGTGGATAAATCTTTTTTTCAGGCTGAGGATGTTGCTAAGGCACCCAAACGCCTCACCAGGTTAGCTGGAGGGCCTGTGCAGATGCTTCCCCAATTACCAGTTCTCATCCAGTGTAATGACATGACTGTGAAGATACCTGTCAGCATACAAAGTGAGGTACCAGGAAGGGTTCTGTTGGGTAATGACCTGAAGACTCTTGGAGTAGTGTCACATACCCCCAGACCTCCTAGTAAAAGGTTGCAGGAGCTCACCAGACCTGCAAGGGAGAGAGCCATGAGAGGTACTCCCAAGGAGATGATGAAGAAAGATATCACTACTACTCCACTGGAGTTACAACTTGCTATCACTGAACAAAAAGAAGCTAAGGGGAAACCCAAGACTTCTAGGAAACAGCCAACAGCAAGCACTCCAGTGCTTCCAACAAGGACTTCCCCTAGGTTGTCCAAAGTTACACCTGTAACTCCACCTCCAGCTCTTGCCCTGGGAAGTATAGGTTACACTGGGAAGATGGCCTCTTCTACAGTGAACCAACTGAGTCTGCACCTGGGGACTACAAGCGGCTTGTAGTACCTAAAGAAAACAGACAACAGTTCTTGCAACTGGCCCATGAGATTCCTTTGGCTGGTCACTTGAGTTTCAAGAAGACCAAGGAAAGGCTCTCACTCTACTTTTATTGGCCAAAGATGGGGGCTGAGGTAGATAGGTTTTGCAAGAGCTGCCATACCTGCCAGACTTCTGGTAAGGTTGATTCCAAGAATGTGGCACCTTTAGTGCCTCTCCCAGTTGTGGGAGTCCCATTTGAGAGGGTAGGGATTGACATTGTTGGTCCCCTTGATACCCCAACCTCCTCAGCAACAGGTTTATCCTTGTTGTAGTAGACCATGCTACTAGGTACCCTGAGGCAATTCCTGTGAGAACTGTTACAGCTCAGGCTGTGGCTAAGGCCCTCCTTGGTATTTTTACCAGGGTTGGGTTTCCTAAGGAAGTAATCTGACAGGGGGTCAAATTTTATGTCCCACTACATGAAAGCCATGTGGAAAACCTGTGGAGTTTCTTACAAGTTCTCTACCGCCTACCACCCTCAGACAAATGGGTTGGTAGAAAGGTTCAACAGAACCATGAAGAGCATGATAGGTGCTTTAGAATATCCCCTTAAAAGAAAGTGGGACCTTCTATTGCCATGCCTTCCCTTTGCTTATAGAGAAGTCCCTCAGGAGGGAGTAGGTTATTCCACCTTTGAACTTCTTTATGGCCATCCAGTCAGAGGCCCATTGGCCCTAACTAAGGAGGGGTTGGAGAGGGCTCCTTCCTCCAAGCCAGTCAGATAGGTCTCCAGAGGAGAATGTCACAAATGATGGCAGAAGCTAGTGATAACCTGAAAGCTGGACAAGCTTTGGTCAAGCATTGGCATGACCAAAAGGCTAACATGGTTGTGTTCACTCAAGACCAGCTAGTTCTAGTTATGATCCCAACAAGGCAGAGGGCCTTGCAAGATAAATGGATGGGACCCTTCAAGGTTGTGGGTAAACTTGGAGAGGTGAACTATCTAGTGGACTTGGGCAATCCCAAGGAGGCTCCCAGAGTCTTCCACACCATCCGACTAAAGGCATATGTCTCCAGGCCTGAAGTAGGAGCCTTGCTTCTAGCTTCAACAGAAGAGGAAGAAGAGAGTGAAGCTCTCCCTGATCTCCTCAGAGGCTTACCCTTGGACGAAAAGATTGAAGGAGTAAATCTCTCTTCAAATCTGACACCTGAGCAACAAGAAGAGTGCAAAGCTATGTTAAATCAGTTTGCCTCTCTGTTCTCACTTTCACCAGGCTTGACCCCTTGAAGACAGCATGATATACTCACTGGTGACTGTCTGCCAGTCAAAAGCAGAGGATATAGAATGTCTGAAAATGTAAGGACCCACATACATCAAAGGGGAGGTCAAGAAGATGCTTGATCTCAGGGTAATTGTCATGGGCGCTACTCCCGAGGGGCCAGGACTGGCCCAGCGCCCTCGGAAGCAGACCCGTCTTCCACTACTCCGGACCCAGCAGACCCCTCCAGGGGCCCTTTGGACCGTGTCCTGGCCCCTTTGGCGCCAGGCTCATGAAGGGTTTCAGTCCCGGCGCCATAGGCGCCGGGCTCATATTGATAAACAGTGTAATAATGCTTGGGTGGACTTACCTGAGGCAGACCATGCTGCATATTTACCCAGAACAATCCAGTCTGGTTGAAGTCCCCAGCCATCAGGGCTGGGAGGAACTATTCCCTCCATTCAGGAACTCTTTTCTTACCTGGGTGGAACCGGTGGAAGAACACACACTGGAAGCACTTCTCTGCTATTTAAACCACGCCCGATGGAAAACACGTGCTTCGCGTTATTCTGCAGCAGCAGCAGGACGCTCACCGAGTCGGCTCCTGCATTCCAGGTCCAGAGTCATCTTCAGCTTCCGCGCAGCAACCTGTGGATGAAGAAAGAGACAGAACAATACTTACCAGATCCCGGAATCCAGTCACCGGCAAAGCCTGCAAAGAATAAACATAAGGTTAGAAAAGTGCAACTCGCTCGCAGCCGCGCCCGCTTACCTGATCCATCCGTGATTGCAACGGAGCTAACCGCGGCCTTCTCTTCGGCAGCTTCTCTGCACCTGAAAGGCAAAGGACATAATTAAAAAGGGTTCGGGTGAAGGCAGTCGCATTCATCTTAACTTACCAGTTTTTGCACGCGCAGAAGCGGCCGCATCAACCGCAGCATCCCGGCACCTGAAAACTAGAAAAAGGACATTATTAGAGGTGCCATTAAAAGCGGCCAACGATCATTATACTTACGTGCATCGGCACGTGCAGTGGCAACGGATATAAAGCCCGCAGCATCCCGGCACCTGAAAACTAGAAAAAGGACATTATTAGAGGTGCCATTAAAAGCGGCCAACGAACATTATACTTAAGTGCATCGGCACGTGCAGCGGCAACGGAAAACTACGCCCACAGCATCCCGAGGCCTGAAACAAAGGAAAAGGGACATTATTGAGGTGCCCATCTTTTAAAGCCTAAAGACTACAGTATACTTACAGGCATCCGCTCGTGCAGTAACGGCGGCATCGCTCTTCGGCATCCCAGCATCAGTGCCACAACTAAGGCCGCAAAAGACTTGAGCCTCAACACTGAACTCATCCAGTGACGTAACTGGAATCCACGCACCCCTGCACCAGACGCAGGATGGAGAGCTCAGCATTTATACGCCTAAGGTGAGAGCTCGCCGAGACAAGTAGAAAGCTAGGCTGTGGGAGAAACTGGCGATTGGTGGGAGAAGGAATCCCATCAAACGGTGATTAACCCTTTTTCTTCCACCTGCAGAAAACTTACCCTGCAAGTCAGACATTCGATAAGAGGAAGCCCAGTCCTGAGAGCCGTCCAAGCTCTACGCTTCTCAATTGAAGAAACGATAGCAGCCCAGCCGGGATCAGCGCCTCCGTGGGAATCAGGTGAGCGTTACAGAAATAGAGCCCTCTACTAGTCCATGGTCTAGCCCAGTTGTGTTAGTACCAAAGGCAGGATCCAAAGAATTGAGATTCTGTGTGGACTATAGAGCTCTTAATGCAGTCACTAAGACTGATGCCCACCCTTTGCCAAGGACAGATGAGTTGGTGGATAGACTTGGTTCAGCCAAGTTCCTCAGCACATTTGACCTTACGTCAGGCTATTGGCAAATAGCCCTGACAGACCATGCCAATGGGAAGACTGCATTTTCTACCCCAGTTGGCTTATACCAATTTAAGGTTATGCCTTTTGGATTGAAAAATGCACCTGCAACATTCCAAAGGATGGTAAATCAGGTTCTGGCTGGGATGGCGGATTTCTACATGGCATACTTGGATGACATTGCAGTATTCAGCCAATCCTGGGAAGAGCATGTTAACCACCTAGGACATGTTTTGCAGGCTCTTGGACAGGCCAATCTGACCATAAAGGCAAGTAAATGCCAAATTGGTCAGAGTAAGGTGGTCTACCTTGGGCATGAGGTAGGAGGTGGAGAAATAAGGCCTTTGCTCAGTAAGATTGAAGCTGTGCAAAATTGGACAACATCTACTACTCAAAACCAGGTGAGAGCCTTCCTAGGCTCACTGGGTATTACAGGAATTTCATAGAGAACTATGGGACCATAGCTTCTCCACTTAATGTAATCTCCTCTCCAAAATTCCCTAAGGAGGTCAAATGGAATGAGGAATGCAATCAGGCCTTTGAAAACCTGAAGAAAGCTCTTTGCCACGCACCAGTATTGAGAGCTCCTGACTATCACCAAACTTTCATTGTGCAGACAGATGCTTCTAATGTAGGTATAGGTGCAGTCCTTAGCCAACTGGATGAGAAAGGTAGGGAGCGCCCCATTTGCTTCATCAGCAGAAAGCTGAAGGATCCTGAGACAAGGTGGGCAACCATTGAAAGAGAATGTTTTGCTATTGTGTGGGCACTGAAGAAGTTTAGGCCATACTTGTATGGTTCTACTTTTGTCATTCGGACTGACCACCAACCCTTGAGATGGTTGATGCAAATGAAAGGGGAAAATCCAAAACTATTGATGGTCAATCTGCCTGCAAGGGTTTAATTTCACCATTGAGCACAGGTCAGGGTGTCCCCACCAAAATGCTGATGGTCTCTCTAGGATGTATGTCATCGACTAGAGGTATGAGATTCATTCAGGAGTGGATTCAATCCTCCTGACCCTTAGTCTTGGGGGGGGGGCGAGTGTTAGGGAGAATTCTCTGTAAAGGCTAATTTCCCAAACCTAGTGAGTCCCCCAGCAGCTTTGCTGGTATTTTGGGGTTTATTTTTTTCTCCTGCTAAGAGTGAGACTCTTTCTCCCACTCTTAGACATGATTTGAGGTGTTCCTTTGACTTTGTATGTGTTTTATGGGCTATGGGGTCCTTTACCCCGTAGGGCTTCATGTGTTTTTGGTATGTGGGTTACACAGCACCCTCCGTGCAGTAACCCAGGGGTGTCGTAGCGACCCCCAAACATAGACTCCATACCCTGGGACTGACTACTGTCTCCCAGGGCATGTAAAGTCACCATTGGCTTTACTAGTCTTAAATTGTGAACAGAACCAGTACAAACCATCATATTGTGGACGTACTGGTCGGGGCAATTCGATTGCCCCGGGGTCTGTTGTTCGAGGGGGCATTGTCCAGTCCCCCCCTGACCGAGTTTTGGCTGGTGGCAGTGGATACTACTTTTTATATTCGACCACAAATATATTCCTATGGGATTTTCCCATTGTTCGAGGCTACCACTTTTTAAAATAGCCTCGAACATACCGCTGGTTTATTAAATTAATATAAATTCACTGGTTGGTATTTTTTGCCGAAACTCTGTTCCAAAATGGCATTTGTGTTCGCTTCTATGACTCCAACCCAAGTCGAGCCCTTTGTTCCACTTTTTGGCGTGCTTCTCCACAGAAGCCTCCAAAAGTGGTGCCACTCTGGGTACCACAGGGGGTGTGGGAGGGGTTTTAGGCACCCTGAACTCAGTTGCCTTGGCAACTCAAGTCGCACTCTGGTGTGATTGGCCCAGTGGTGAGCCGCCCGTCTCACCACTTAGCATGTTTGAGTGACAGCTAGGACTGATGAATGGGGGTTTTCTGCATAAAAGCAGGGCTTTGGGGACTGGAACTTCAGAAGTCACCACAGGACCTAAAGAATCCGAGGAGGGAGAAGCCAAGCCGACCTGCAACAACGACGCCACCGGTGGAGCCCTGCTGAACCGTCTCACCACTTTTCCCGACGACAGAGGAGATCTCCAGTCCGGAGAATCATCTTCCTTTGACTGGTGGGGATAACCAGTTGTCCCGTCTTTTCGCCTTCCAGGACCATCTCGTGGCCGCCTTGCCTGTGCCAAGCACCCCGGCAACCAGAATACCACGGTTTACCACTACAGCGAAGAAAAGGGTAGTACCTTGTAACCGGAAAACTCTGTGGCTGGTTTCTTCCCTGGCAGTGCAACGACCTTCATCTTACCTCCACGTCGAGACCTCCTCTTCCTCTGGACGAAACACCGACTTGCACCCGCTGCCAGGAACAACTGTCCCCTCTGGAGCGTTCTTCCCATTTCAGGTACTGTGTCCCGCCTGGCTTCCCTTGCGACAGATCGTTCGACCTGGGTTAGCCTGGGGCCTGTTAACTAACTTTTCCTGACTTGATCTCAATCTTTTGTGAACTATCTACAAAGACTCTTTGGGCATTACCCTACTGTGTGATCCTGGACACCTTTCGCTTGCTCTCTCTAAGAGTGGGCCTGGCATTTCAACTTCTTTGCTCTCCAGTAGACTTTGCCTAACCTGCCTCACTGTGGTTCTTTGAAAAGTATTGAAATTGTGTGCTTTCATAACCCTGCCTTTTCCCTCCCTTTTTCTATAACTTATTAGAGTGCCATCTTAGGTTAAGCGCTCACCTCTGTCTGAAAATAAGTGGTGTTTCTCACTAAGACTTGTCTAATAAGTAATTAGGGTTGTATATATATAATAGTGACTGTGTGTTGAATTTACTTACCTCTTTTTGTGCTAGTGTAATTTACAAGTGTGTCTTTAAATAAACAATTATATACTTTTACACCAACGCTCTGGTCCGTGTTTGCTTGTGCTACTGTATCTCTGTACCTATTGTGTATACTCTATATACTGCCTAACTCATCTTGAGAGAAGTCTGACTGCTCAGCCACAGCTACCAGGTAAATCTGGGTGGTACAGAGTGCTACCAATTGGGTTTACTGCCAACCACCTGTAGTCCTAAATCTTTTGCAGTGGTCCCTAAGGGAACTGCACAGGTTTCTGCCTAACAGGGAACCTTGCCCCTACTTTCCCTCTCTCGTTCTGACCGGCCGCCTTGGGCCTTCTTCCTTAGTGTTCCGGTGAGGCAAAAAACATTGATGTCATCTTCAACTCCACTGTCTCTTTCTCTCCTCACGTATCGGACGTTGCCAAAAAGTCCCACTACCAGCTGCACCTCCTCAAAGGGACTCTTCTTTTTCACTTTCCCCCAGAAGCACACTGTCTCCAGAGCCCTCTGTCTCTCTCTTGGCTGGACTACTGCAACAGCCTCTTCCTCAATCTGCCTTCCACTACTCTCTGCCGTCTGCAACTAATCCAGAACAGGACTGCAAGATTTATCCTGGGCCTCAAGCACAGGGACTGTATCTCTCCAGCCTTGACATCTCTCCACTGGCTCCCGGTGGCTGCAAAAATCAAGTTCAAGACCCTTTGCATTGTCCACAAGGCTTTCTGGGACCGGGGCCCACACTACATCTAGGGCTCTCATCCAAAATACCTTCCTTCTAGAGCCCTTCGCTTAGAGACCTCCAACTCTCTAAGGGCTAGACGCTTCTCCAGGCAGAGAGTGGGGGGGGTAGATCTCTCTCTCCTCTGGTGCCTCCCTCTTGAATGGCTTCCTTGGCCCTCTCAAGCTTGAGCCGGACCACCTGAAGTACTCAAAGCAGCTCAATACTTTCCTCTTCTCCTCTGCTTTCTCTCTCTCCCTCCCCTGCTGACCTACTTGTCTGCTGAACTGACTGGTTGCTTGGCTACCTTCAGAGTCTCACTAGGTAGCAGGCTCTTTCTTGATCAGTCACCCTTGCACTGCCTCTGGGCCTACCACGCATTTAGGGGCTGTAACTGTAACCCTACAGTCCCTTGTCCTCCTTGCACTACCCAGAGGCGCGTTGCCCTGGCTGCACTTACTTGAAGCATTGCTGCCCTGTTTTCCCCTCCCTCGCGCATCCCACACCCTTTCCCTTTCTCCTTCTCGCACTTGCACGATCTGAGTGACACAAGGCCTAGTGAGATAGTTTGTCTTGTCCTCGCTCCTATGTCTTGTCACTCCTAGAAACACTTGTGTACAAGCGCATTATAAATGACTTAACATATATCTGTTAGGCAGACCCTTTCTTGTTCCATAGCTGCACCATTGCCAATTGCAAAGCCTCTAGTGTTGGTAGAAGGCTTCCAGATGGAAGCAAGGTTTGGTGTTGCGAGCATGAAACCATTTTGCAGCACAAAAGCTGCAGAACATTTCAACGTGAGGATTTCTTATTTTTTTTTCTAGTTTAGTAACTAGTGTTTATCAAACATTTCATTCTGTTTAAACACTGTAGTTAGCACGCAATGTCAATTACACTACACCTTCTGAAATTTCTTTGCACTGTTAATTGACTAGTGTGTACCTTGTCTTCTCAGCTTTTATCACCAGGTTACTCAATACTCAGAGCTCTACAGTGGAACATTTTCTGTAAAAGTTGCTAATTGGAATGGTGTATTTGTAAAAGTGGCACTGACAGATATTCCTTGTTTGTGTTCGGTTTCACCTGTGATGGATCTGTGGTAGACCATTGTTTGGACCTGTGGTTTTCTGTAAGGGTATAGTGAAACCCTTTTGCAGTGACTGGTTCTTTTGTACTCTGCAAGGTGCTTCTATTGCCTGTACATTTTGCAATAGTTATAACTTCACGTTCTCGGTTTGTTTTCCGTGGGTTTAGACCCTGGTAGGCGTTTTCTTGGCCTTTTTTGTAAAAGGAGATTGTAAGACCTGTTCGTAAAATTGTATGTAAATATTGGTTACAAAGTAAACACTATAAAGGTGCCAGTATGTGTTTTCGAGGGTAGGCTTTTCTTCTACGTGTCCTCTTTAGCATTTCATACTGTGTAAGGCCCTGTCAAGAGATGCTCGCAAGTAATATTAGAAAGGTGGTGTGTGTGGGCCCTATTTTGTGAAAGGTAGTCCAATTTACAGGGGTACCCCTTAAATACAGGTACCCCTAATCAAGCTCACACCAGATTAAAGTTCATCCCTCTAGGGAATTAAGGCCAAGTCTTGTTTTGCAAGGATAACAATTTAATCTGCACAAACATGAGGATGGGGTGGGCAAAGGACTCTGCCTCCCCCCCCCCCGACCAGCATTATTTCCTTCCGTGGCTGGTTCCTCCAGACTGATGCCAAGCAGGTGCCTTATATACTATTCAACTTGGTTACTGGATACTGGCGTAGCTCATCCAAAACTGTTCTTCTTGCCTTACAAGGGATGCTGCAGTCTTCCTTCTTGCATGGCCAGGTTCCCATTTAGAACAAACTACTTATCATACTGCTGCCTAGGCAGGAATACATTGTAGCTCCTATTTGGCATACTTTTCTATATTATAAACATTTATATATAAACACACCTTCCAGCCATACTCTCAACACTTCACTCAATATTCTTATATTTTATCTGGTCCAGTAATTCTGCTTAAAAACCTTGTTTTCCATAATGTTCTATGTTGTGCATTAAGCATGTGCACTCCTATTCTTAGTGTACATGGGCTTTTGATGGACAGGAAACAGCTGCTCAGCCACTTTGTGTGCTCTACAAGAGCTAGCTGACACCAGGCAATGCCTGTAGTCTATTTTTAACACAGGCTGCATTCCTTTTGGCACAGAGGATTCTGCTATTTACCGTGCTCTGAGAAAACTAAATACAATGTAACATTTTTACAAATGCATTCAACTAATAGTTATTTGCACTATATATTTAAATACAAACTATTTTCATGTGGTGCCTGGCCACGCCTGTGTGTGATTATTTTTGCATGAAAAAAGCTTTTCTCAGTGCTACAGTGCTTAGAGAAGTCTTGCCTAATTGTAAAGCGATTGGGGGGTGCAGGAAGGTGCTAGCTCCTCCCCAACGTTTCTCCCTTTTCGTTACTTCTACAGTAACAGACTCATCCCCACCCGACACATCTACAATCCCAGAAATATTAGTTTGAGTTTCACTGTTTATTGTACGGCAAGGTGTTTTAGATCCCCCAATTGATACCATCATCTTTGCACTATTAGGGACTATATGAACACAACAACAGAGACACAATTGGCACATGCAGAAGAGAACCAAGAAGAACACAATCACAGGCACCAGTAGTTTTACTGCTGCCCCCAGCCATGATGGAACCAAAATCAAAAGCCAATCTGTGTTCTCAACTCCACCTTCTTTCTTCATTTGAATACCTAGATTGTGCACTGCCTTGATGAGAGGGATAGTGACCCATTCTCAGAATCCTCCGGGGTTATAAAAGTGCAGCAGCTGCTTGTACCCAAGGAGCCAAAAAAGATGAAAAAGAAAGTCTTGGGGGGCGTAGCTTGGCTGAGACCTAATGGAGTTGTGATACTTCGAGGCTGTGCAGCCCTAAGCAGTTAACCGGCCTCTGGGAAGCAGAGGAAATGAATATTGGACTTATATATAATTGAATTCTGCCATCTGAAGGTGTCGAGCAGCAGCGGGAGCAATTTGCAGCCTGAAACTGCCAGAAATTGTCTGTTATTGGAGCTAGAACGGAAGCTGTCTGTCCCGACACGCGAAGCAAAGATGGCCACGAGATCCAGCTATGCGGCAAAACTGGGATACTCCGTCGGAGGAAGCATGACCTGCTGAAAAGAGCCGGAGGAGCCCCGTGAAGACAAGTGAGCTGAGGAGAGCAAAGGCGTCCCTGTTCGCCTTCCCAACTCCCCACTTCGTCCCTCCAGCCGTGAAGACAACAGGACCCAAAGGGCACCAACAGGCAGACTGAAGTGGGAGGGGCTGCCAGCTCCCTAACACCCGAAGAGCCGCAGTGCCACCGGAGGATCGGGACGGAGACGAGCGGAGAAAGCCCCTGCCTAGAGGAGGGACCCAGAGGAGCTCTGTGAATCGGACACGCAGCTGGGCGCTTTGAAAACAGCAAATGCAGCCCAGCGGGACCGGAGACCAGGGACATTAGCAACAGCAGCACCCTGAAACAGAGGAGAGCTTGAGGCTGCCCCCACGCTTAGGATGCGGGCAGGAACCTGAACCCAGTGGACAGAACAAGGGAAAGGGACTGCTGGGCATATTGCAGGCTCTCCAAAAATAAGAGGCAGAAGTCACCAAGGAGGCCTTCAATAACTTGGGAAAGAAATAAGTGGATATTATAATAGCCATGCAGGCAATTGAACTGGGCCAAGTGCAGGCGACAGCTTCCCAGTTGGATAAGGGGGGGACAGGGGCCCCACCAACGAGGCCAGCGGGCATAGCAGGCATCCCAAAACATATAGCAGGCAGGCAGAGAGGAATATCAGCTCCAAAGCAACCTACCCCAAGAGTGAAAGGGGGGGTACGTTTTGAGGGCCTGACTCAACGTGGGGTGAAGGCAGCAGAAGAGCCTACAAATACCTTCGTCGAGAATCTCCTCAGCTCACATTACCCCAACCAAGAGGATCCCTGTCACCCTGATCAGAAAACCAGCGCATGGGCAGGATGAAACCCAGCAAATCTAAAGAAAAATCAGGTGCAACAATCGGGGACATGCTCCAGCAATCTAAGCCACCACCGGGGGTGCCTCCGCATCTAGAGGAGGAGGCTCAGCCTGCCACGAAAGGGGACACTGTACGCTTGTTTCAATCGCTGCAAAAAGAAATGGCGTCCTCGGCCAAAGAGCTCAAAAGTGCTTTCCAGGATTTAACACGCACGGTGCAACAAAATGAATCCAAGCGGGATGACTTAGAGACAGCCTTCTGCGAGCAAACGCAGTTTTACGACCAGCTTGAGCAAAGTATCAGCACTAGAGCCCTACAGGCGCACAACTGAAGAAATACTCAGACACTGAAAATCGTTCCCGCAGGAACAGTATACTTATAAGGGGGGTGCCAAGGGAAGTCCTGGATCGGGACCTTGAGGGGGTATGTTCGGGACCTGTTCCAACAGTTATTGGGCGAGGAAGCAGCAGACCTCACGTTGGACCGTACCCACCGGGTGTTTTCTAACTTCCAGACCAGACAGAACCTTGTCCTGGACGTCTTGGTAAGGGTTCACTTCTTTAAAACCAAGGATCTTCTTTTCCAAAAAGCTAGAGCTCGGTGGGACATTCTGTTTCGCGAAACAACGCTGCAGCTATTTCAAGATCTCTCCCGGGGGACAAAACAGCGCCATAGGCAGATGAGGCCACTGACAACATGGCTGGCTGAAAAGGGGATCCGCTATAAATGGGGATACTCGTTCCGAATCCAGTTCCAAATGGATGGCTCTCAACACCTGTATACTTCACTGAGGGCGGCGGTCGTCACTTTGAAAATCCCAGAAGCGGAGATTCACGTACCGGATGACCAGACGCCTGAAACATCGAACCCTCCGTGGTCACAATCTAAATCAAGGAGGAACAGGCGCAGAGACCGCAGAAGACCATCAATGGACCAAAGAGACAGGAGCACGGAAGGGGAGGCACCGGGCTGATAGGCAAGCAAGAGGTGCTCACTCTATCAACAGATATCCACCTGTCACCGAGCCGCACAGCCTGTGACTAACACCACCTAGACTCCCAGAGCGACCCGCCTCTCTAACTGGGACCCAGCACCTTCCCCGAACCACAGACTCTGGCCCTAACCCCAACAGCTTCAGCCACCTCAATCCACATCAATCTACAGCCAAAGTCTTACTATAGGGGTGATATCTGTCCCACAACAGCAGTCACAGCTCCTCGTCTGGGGCGACCCTCTCCTACGCCGGCTACACACACCTGGCAGCAGCTCATCTTGGCCAGGGTGGCACAATAAGGCTAGAGAGCCCGCGACACACTGGGGGCTCGCCCCACCCAGAGCTTGGAGCCCCGTCTGGCCCTCCTGCCTCTAATAACACAGAGAACCTTGAGCCCTGCTCTGGGCGCAAGCTTGAATACACAATGGCTAAGAAATTGTCTAAACAAACAGACATTGCGGCCCTGCTGTCAACCCCAGCACCAGAAAGACCCAAAAGACGTGATTGCCCGGAAACAGCGGAAGCGAATACTGAAGACGCCTGCACAGAGCCACCTCGGGAGGCTTTAGCTCAGGCAGTCACGAAGTCTGACCTTCAGGATCTCCTATCGGCGCTCACCAAAGAGTTTAACAGCGGCACTGAAGAGGCGAAAAGTAAAATCACAGTCCTGGACAAGAGAGTTGAGGAACTGGAGACAACGATGGCAGAGGCTGAAACCACCCTGTGTGAGCATAACTACTAGATTGAGAGGGGGTGGATAGACTCGTCGCGTTGGATGCCAGATGCAAAGCCCTTGAGCTCAAGCAGGAGGCGGAGAACCGCTCCCGCCGCAACAACATATGCCTGAGAGGAGTCCCAGCCTCCATCCCAGACGCTGACCTAGAGCGCTATGTGTGCGACCTCTACCATTTTCTCCTGACCCTTCCGGATGATTGGTACTGGACAGAGTCCACAGAACCATAACAAGATCTTACACCACTACTCCGCCGACGTCCTTGCAAGACTGCACTATTTTAAAGTCAAGGAAGAAATAATGCAGGAAGCAAGAAGCTCCCCCCGCATACACTTCAGGGATGCTTCCATCTCCTTGTACCAGGACCTTGCTTCAATCACTCTCCTTAAGAGGAAAGGCTTGAAGCCAGTTAGGGAATGGCTAAGGGAGAAAGGCATCTCATACCGCTGGGGCTTCCCCACTTCCTTGACCTTCCCCTGGGATGGCAGTGTCCGACACATACGCACCATGCACGAGGCAGAGAAACTGCTGCACCAAGCGGTGGGGGAGGGAACTCCCGACGGGGGCGCACCTTCCGAGCAGGAGGAACCACACGACTCATGGGTCCTGCTCTCATGTTGAGAGGCGATGTCGAAGGATTAGAGGCACCTCACTCAAAAGTAAATGGCCCAACAACACTGGCTAGGGCCGGGGCATTCGAGGATGCCGGATCCTCGGAACCCAAAATCCCTAACTGGGACGCCTGACAGCTGCCACAGTCTCCGGTCACGCAGTGTGCGCCTCAAAGTGGGGCGGCTGTTCGATTGTACACTCAGCTTTCATCGCTCAACAGCAGCGGCCCATGTGCCTCCACACCAGAGGGCAGCGTTGGCCCAGCCGGAGGCCCCTTTAGTCGAAGCCTGTCCCAGACTACCAAGTTTTGTTTTCTACAGGTGGAGGGGAGATTGTACTGGGGACGGACTTGAGCCATCAACATAGGGAACAATTCGATCACCAGACCCTTCGGCTGTGCGGCAGGAACTGGGGGAGAGCAGCATCCGCAATCCGCAAGCACGGCTTCTGGGATGACAGCTCCTACTAAAGATATCACCATGATTACATGGAACGTCCGAGTCCTAAGCTCTCAGAGGAAACACAAATCTGTGGAACAACGTCTAGCCCAACTCGAGGTAGATATCGTCTGCCTACAAGAAACGCACCTACTACCCCCGGACGAGATGCGAATCAGGTACCGACGTTATCCCAAGAGATACTTTGCATCCTCTGGGCAGAAGAGGGGAGGGGTAGTGATCCTGCTCAGTCATATTGCCCTATCAAATGTCACAGTCAAACGCGATCCGGGAGGCAGGTTCTTGCTGCTTAAAGGTCTTCTTGTTGAGCTCCCAATCACTATTGTAGCGATATACTGCTCAAATGATGCCCAGGACCGCTTTCTAAGCAAGATCCTCCCAACGATAACCACTTTGGCTGAAGGCAAGCTGCTGATTGGGGGGGGACTTCAACCTCACCCCGGACCCCAACACCGACAAGACACTGCCGCCCACCAGATCAGATTTTTCGAAGGCTCATGGGCTTGCGGAATTCCTGAGGGGGACTGAAACGATTGACGCATGGAGGCTGGCAAACAACAAAGCCCGTGATTACACCTTCTTCTCACACGTCCATAGGGGTTTCTCGAGGATAGATCTCCTGCTGGTCTCAAGCGCTCTTATCCCCTGCATCACTGACATCCACATCGGATTGAGGGTAATCTCTACCACGCTCCACTGATAGCGCAGCTACAGACGGAAGGCCTGCCAGCACCAGCGCAGAGGGTCTGGAAGCTACAATACTATATCCTCTTAGACGTGGCAGCAAACCGGGAACTGTCGGAAGCTTTGGTTAACTACTTCGCAGAGAATGCAGGAGAGGGACCCTCAGAAGCTACGATGTGGGACGACATGAAACCTGTTATCCGAGGCGTAGTCATCGCCTGCACAGCGGCACACAGACGAAGACACCAACTCAGACTAGCTGAACTGGAGACAGAGGTGGGGGACAAAGAGGCGAGTTACAAAGGGTGGCAATCGGTGGGGACGTGGAGGGATCTCCGTAAAGCTAAAGCAGACCTCAAGTTGCACCTGGTGGATTGAACGGCTTAGACGGCTCGAGCCTTGGCTCACACGAAGCAGTACTATTACCTTAACAGCAACAAAGCCAAACGTCTGCTGGTGCATAAACTCAAGTAAGTACGTACGAGAAACAATATCTTAGTCCTTCAGGACTGACATGGGAATCCCTGCTGCACAGACACTGACAAGCTGGCCATCATGACCGAACACCACAGGAGTGTGATGTCAGGGAACCCCACGAACGCAGAGTCACATACCCATTATCTGCAGGCGGTCCCAAGGCCACCTCGATACCCGCAGATTGACTCCTTGGAACTCCCCATCTCCTCTGAGGAGGTAACTGAAGTTATTTGCTCGATGAAGAACACAGCCCCAGGTCCGGACGGCCTGCCTGCCCCATTCTACAAAAAATACGCCCACATCCTGGCACCCCACCTGGCTTCTCTCTTCAATACCTTCTTGGAAACTGGTTGTCACTGCCTCCATGGAGGAATCTTTTACAGTCCTGATACCGAAGCCTGTGGGGAACCCGGAACTCTGCACATCGTATCACCCCATAGCGCTGATGAACATGGATTCCAAAATCTCGTCGCAGATCCTGGCACGCAGACTTGCTCGAATCCTCCTGGATCTCATCCACCTGGATCAGACGAGATTCATCCCAGGCCGCAATACCCTAGACAACACCAGACGCACCCTGAATATCATCAAATCCGTCAACAGATCTGGAGAGGAACTAGCAATACTATCGCTCGACGCACACAAGGCCTTCGATATGCTCGACTGGGGCTACATGGGAAAGATACTGCAGCACTACAGTGTGGGACCAAGATTCTTGAAATGGACAATGGCAAATTACCAGCACCCCACCACGACTCTCAGAATAAATGGCACCAAATCCCCTGAGATCACAATCACCAGAGGTACTCGACAGGGCTGCCCCCTGTCCCCTCTTGTCTTTGCGCTGTCCATGGAACCCTTCGCCTCCAGGATTCACCAGAACCCGCTGATCCAGGGCTTTAAGTTCAAAAACGAAACCTACAAGGCGGCCCTATATGCGGACGACGTGCTGCTGACAGTATCCCACCCAGAAACATCTATTGCGGCACTATGGGAGGAATTGAAAAGCTATAAAACTGCCTCAGTGTTCTCTAGCAACCTCACAAAATCCACGGCAATGGGCATCAACATCCCTAGAGCTGCGATGGACACCCTGGCGGCTATTCTCCCTATCCCATGGGCCAGATCCTATCTCAGCTACTTGGGCATCCGACTCCCTAGGCTCGCAGAACGCACTTATAAGCTAAACTTCCCGCCCCTGCTAAAAGACCTGCAGGCAAAACCAGTAGATATCTTAGCTGGGGAGAATCACAGCACTAAAAATTAACTTGGTTCCCAGATTGCTCTTCTACTGCTTGGCTGTTCCGGTTACAATCCCCAGGAAAGACAGTAGGAAATTGCAGACAAGAATCCTGAATTTCGTATGGGGGGAAAAAACCACGCATCACCAGGAGGGTCCTGCTCAGAAGCCCTGGGTCCAGCAGCTTGGGGTTCCCCGAGGTGGATAAGTATTGCCTAGCAGCCCAGCTTTCGGCGGCATTCATCTGGCAACCTGATGCCAACAAACCCTGCTGGCTGAAGCTGGAGGAGGACTGGAGTCGATACCCACTGGAATCCCTCCCACACATCACCTGGCCCAGGAATCCTACAAATGCTGGGCCCCTCATGACGACTAGGAACACGCTAGATAGCCGGAAACAAGTGGCCAGAAAATGGAACTGCAGGAGCACAGTGGTATGCCCTCACCCCTATTTGGGAGAACCCTGACTTCACTCCTGGGTTGGCACAGAATGTTTTCTCTAAATGGAAGGCAGATGGCCTGAAGTGCATAGCAGATTTTTATACAGCAGGCTCCCTGCTCACCTTCGAGGACTGCAAAGGGAAATTTCAGATCCCAGAAAGCGAGAGGTTTCACTACGCCCAGCTCCGACATTGGCTGACGCACGACTCAATGAGGGCACACGGAAACAGAGAGCTAACAGCGCTGGAACGCACACTAACAGCGACCCCGCCTAAGGTGAAAATTTCAACCTTATACAGGCTGTTGGACAGAGCACCCTCTGACTCCAAGGAACCTTAAATGGAACGATGGGAGTGAGATATAGGCAGAGAATTGGACGAGGCAAGCTGGAACCGTATCTGGGAAAGAACCCATAGAACCTCCAAATGTGTCACAAACAAAGAGGGAGCAATAAAGCTTTGCTACAGGTGGTACCTGACACTGGAGAGTCTACATAAAAGCAACCCCTTCATACCATCACACTGCTAGAGAGGCTGTGCAGACACTGGAACTTTGTTTCACCTCCTGTGGATGTGTCCGAAGTCGGTCCGATTCTGGAGGGAAGTCCTGGAGCAGATCAAACTTATCACCGGTCTAACAATTCCGTGGGACCTGGGCATTGTTTTGTTGGGCGACACGGGTGAGGGACAATTTCCGATGTCAGGTAGGCTGGCGGACATCTGCACACATTTGCTTACAGCAGCAAAAATTTCAATAGCCAGGTTGTGGAAACTCCTAGAGGGCCCAGCGATCCCAATGTGGTGGGCAAAGGGTTGGGACATTGCTGCAGCCGAGAAGATCACTGCCCTCCGATCTGGCAACAGGAGCAGGTTTTTCAGCATTTGGTCCCCTTTCTTAGATTACGTGCAAAAATTCCCCGGAATAGCCAGACAGCCACCATCCCTCCGTTGGCTGGAAAAGTATGACTAGACCTCGCAGACCTTGGCGGCAACTGCCTGACCCACCGCCGTCCCTAGAATCTGTTCCCTGAAACATTAACCCAAGTCTGCAGCAGCCCCTCCCCGGCTTCACCCCGGATCACACCCCCACCCCCCGATCCCTTATTGATTTATGTTCAGTGTTTTTTTCTCTGCATTATGACATGAATATCACATGAAGCACTTGTTATTTATAACTGGCAATAAAAAGTCTTGTTAAAAAAAAAGAACAGATACCCATTTGAGAGCAGATATGTGGCTTTACGGGATAGGCTGCATTAAAGCTGTAACACTGATGCTAGAGTTCAAAGAAGTTACTTCAGGCATGCACCGACAGGCCGGTTATTATTAGAAGTATATTGTTTATAGTTCAGAGGGCAATAGGACCACGAGCCCTTGTTCAAACAAAGTGTTTGATGATAAAGACCTGAGAGGAGGTTAAATTATCCTTTGGCTATGTGTTACAAGGTTATTTCAGTTTTCAGATTTTTTATTTTCTTTATTTTTGCCTTGAAAGTGGGATCTTTTTCTCTGACAGGAAGGGGGAAGCATGGTACAAGCGAGAGGTGGAACAGGCGAAGAACCTTAAAATGGTGTGTCAGGGGAGACCGAGGCCATGCAGTGCACCAGTACAGTTTAGTAAGGTGACACAGGGGGTGGAATGGTATAAAGGGGCTCCAACACTACACTGCAGATGATGGCAGACCTAAATATAGTGTCCCTGAAGGTATAGGGGCTTAACTCGCCTACGAAGCGTTGTGTTCTGGCAAAATTGGTCGACCTTAAAGCGGACATTGCCCTCCTTCAAGAGACCTACTTGTTGGCTCGAGATGAAGCGAGAATGAGGTCTAGATGGTTCCTGCATCAATACTATGCTTAATCAGCGAGTAAAAAAGCGGTAATGGCCATATTAATAGTACAGTCCCTACGATACGAACGTATAAAGGTGGTAAAGGATGCAGGGAGATACGGAGGAGTAGTGATGCGCATAGCAGGGAAGGACCTGACAGTCATGTCAATATATGGCCCCAATCAACAGCAAACACAGTTCTACATGGACCGATTCCCTCAAATAGTGCAATTCCAGCAAGGGGATCTAGTGTTAGGCGGTGAGTTTAATGTGACACTGGAGGGGGGAATGGACAGATCTGGCCCTACGACCCCAGCTGAATTAGCAAAGGCTGCTCCCATTAAGACGGCTATGGCCGATTTACAATTGGTGGACATATGACGGAACATATATCCTTAATGCAGGGACTACTCCCATTACTCGCATATATACCACACATATTCCAGGATCGATTACTTCTTGGTCTCTCAAGTCCTGGTCCCCAGTGTTGCAGCTGCTACAATAGGAATAGCCTTAGTGTCAGACCACTCCCCCATCACAATACAGCTGGAAGGGCACGGCCTGGGAAATTGGAAATCTGAGTTGTAGCATCTGAACGATTCTCTTCTCACTGACATAGCCGTCTGCATGGATATCACTGAACGCATCACGCAATATTTTCAGGAAAACCTTACAGGCGAGGTATCCATAGCAGGGGTATGGGAAGCCCTTAAGCCCACGCTACAAGGAGAGCTGATTAGTATAGCGGCAGCTTGCAAAAAGTTGTAAACAACCCAGAGGGAAAAGGCAGAAGAGAGGGTGAGGGGCTGGGAAACGCGGTACAAACAGGATGGGAACAGGAAAACATACAGGCAGCTTCAGGTGGCTAGAGCGGAGCTAAAGGCACTATAGGCAAGATATATTTCGTATAAACTGCTTCAAACAAAGCAATTTTACTTTAGTACTTCTAATAAAGCGTCCCGTCTACTTGCATATAAACTTCGGGCCCAGCGGGGTGGTACTGTGATAGGAGCACTAAGAGATGACAGAGGCCAATTACGGGCTGAAGAAAATGAGAAAATATGAATCCTTTCGCAGTATTACTCCGAACTGTTCGCAGCCGATCCCACCACGGCCCAGCAAGAAGCCTTTATACATGAGGCGCAACTCCCTCAGATCACAGGGGAACAGAGACAACCCTTGAAGCACCAATTACATCAGAAGAAATCATGGAGGCCATCCGTTCACTCCCAGGTAGCAAAGCGCCGGGCCCAGATGGCTTTACAGCAGCCTTCTTCAAAGAATTCTCAGCGGTCCTGGCTCCGCATATGGCAACACTATTTAATTCTTTTGCCGGAACAGGTATGATAACACCCACCATGGGAGAATCGTATTTGACATTTCTGGCCTGCCATGTGCTCGTCCTATAGACCGATAGCTGTTCTGAACTACGACTCCTGAATTTATTCGAAGGTCTTGGCCACGAGACTAGACTGTTTCTTGCCGACCTTAGTTCAACCTGATCAGACGGGGTTTATCCCTGGACGACAGGCATCCGATAACATCCAAAGTGCTATAGATCTATCAGCTTCGGCGTGCAGACATAAGAAAAAATTGGCCCTGCTTTCGATTGACGTGGAAAAATTGTTTGACCGCGTGGACTGGCCATACTTACCCAAAGTACTGGAGGGGTTTGGGCTAGGCCAGAGGTTTTGTAAATTACTACTAGCGAATTATGTGCTGCCATCCACTAGATAAAGGTGAACAGGGCATTCTCAGATCCAGTCAGGCTATACAGAGGGACGCGCAAAGGTTGTCCACTATCCACTGCTGTTTGACCTCTCCATTGAGCCATTGGCTTGTTAGGGACGCTCTTCGGGGGGGAATAAAGGGGTTGGAAATAGCGGGACATCAGCATAAACTGGCCTTATACGCAGATGACCTCCTTCTTTTATATGCAGAATTCCAGCACTTCTCTGCCACAAATCGTCAAATGAATTGAAAGAGACAGCGAGGTCTTGGGCTTTAAAATTAATCTGACAAAATCGACCATACTTAATATTATAGAACCGATAGAGACAGTAGCGCAACTGCAGAGGGATCTCCCCTTTTCCTGGGCTCCACCGTCGCTGAAATACAGACATTTTGAGATTTGTATGCGGCCAACGTAGTTCCCTTATTTAACAAAGCAAAACAGGATCTAATTAGATGGGAAGGGGCAGAAATATCCTGGTTTGGGAAGATGACTGCAGTTAAAATTACCCTTTTGCCGTGCTTATTGTTCGTCTTCCAGGCATTAACAGTCCCGATACCAAAAGCCCCTCTAAAGGACCTACAATCGAAGATATTTCATTTTATATGGTCCCGAAAGAGACCAAGCGTGCCCAGACATACACTGATGGCGTCCAAAACGAGAGGTGGGCTAGCGGTACCTGATGTGGAGAGTTATCTATATGCAGCCCAGGTATCACTGGTCCTAACCAGTTACGAGGTATCCCGCACTCTAGAAGTAAAGCATTGGGTCCACATAGAGCAGGAGGTAACAAAGACCCCCTTACATGAGATGTGTTGGAGTTCTCCCAAGGTTCGCAAGGTGGACGAGAGGGCTCTCCCATCCTCTAAGGTCACATTTGAATACTGGGATAATACAGTGCGCAAATATAAGGTTACCACATATCCTTTGCCCAGGACAGTGCTATGGGGCAACAGGGAGTTCCCCGCAGGGATGGAGAAGAGGAAATTCACCCGTTGGAAAGAAGGAGGCTTACATACATTAGGCCAACTGTTCCAAAACAACAACCCTCTTTGGTTTGAGGAGTGTAAACAGGCCTTTGGGGGTGGGGGGGAACAGATATGAACACTTACAACTACTTCATTGGGTCACCTAACCAAGAATAGCGCAACAAGGGAAAAGAGAAACCACCATATTTGAAGACCTGTTCTTCGGGGACCCCAAAGCAAAACTGGCAACTATCTACAAGGTCTTCACTAAAACTAGATACAAGCCCCCGCACACATACATGGACGGGTGGGAAAAAGACATAGGCAGCCCATTGATGAACTTGCATGTTTTAATATTTGGTCGTGGGCTAACAAAACTTCTCAGGCGGTCCACCTATGGGAGAATAGTTACAAATTGATCCTTCGCTGGTACCTCACCCCAGAGCGACTACACAAAATGTCTCCCACCCTCCCCCCAACTGTTGGCGGTGCAACGCACCCAAGGGTTCCTTTTATCATTTGTGGTATGAATGCCCCCAAGTGTAGTCATTTTGGCAGATGGTGGTCGCCCAGATAAAAGATATATGTGGATTTAAGCTAGAATTAGACCCGCTGGTCCTACTTTTTGAGAATGAAGACATTCAAGGCGATTACAAATTATTGGCGAAAGGTTCTAACTTGATCATCCTCTTCCTAGTGGCCGCTAGGCTGGTCATCGCTCAACATTGGAAATCTAACGACATACTGGGTATAAATGAATGGTGGGCCATAGTGTGGTACGTGGCGGCAATGTCTAAAATTGAATCGGCCATAGAAGGTACGGTAGCGAAGTTCTTGTCAGACTGGGCCCCGCTTATTACGTTTGTGAGTACATATGATAACCCAAGCATCCACCACAGTCCTCACGAGATGTCCGCCTTCTAGCTAATATAGGGCTGGCAATAATCTGTTACTCCCCTCAAGGGTACAGCATGGAGGAGAGTTCCTCACCGACCTGAAGCTATAAATATACATATAGAGCCTCATGAAAGGTTTAAATATATGATTTATGCTGAGTGGAGTACCCTATGATTTGTTCGATTCTTATTAGTTTGTTTTCCTATCTGAGGATTCTTTTGTCCGTTTTGCCTTTTTTTTTCTCCTCCTAATGGAGAGTCATTGACATATGCATAAGGAAGCCGTGAATGGAATGCATAGAAAGGAAATGATTCTGGAATGGACATTGAAGGTACACATCATCGTATAACCCCGCGCAATTCTCCAAAAAACGGAATGTTATTAAGAAGTCAATACTGAAGGGTTGAGCGGAGGGGCAAATTTGCAATGTTGAAGATGTACTTGTAAGTTGATGAAAACCACTCAATAAAGTTTAAATTGCACAAAAAAAGAGTCTCTGCTGAGCTAAAAAGAGCAGTGTTGAAGAGTCTTTTGAGGCAGTTTGAGCTCTTCTTTCTTCCCCGCCATTGAAATTGTCCTTTTTCTGGCAGAATACCTAATTCTTGTGTGATCTGCAAACTTTTTTCTGCTTCTTTAGGTGCTAGAGTGGCTGTTGGCACCTCGACAGGCATTTCTTCTCCTTTCAGGTGTTCTTCCAGGATTACTAGTAGCACTGAGTTCAGGGTGGCCAGTGAATGCTTGCACTTCCATGAGAGTGGGAGGTGCAAGTAGGCTTATTGGCCACAAACCCAGTTGTTATCCATCACTGCTGCCGTACCTTTCGTCGTATCAGGGATCACAAGTGTGATTGCACTGTGTGTTTGCGCCACCAGGAACTGTTCCTTCATTGACTCTATGGCTCCATGTGTTCGCACTGGCTTCTTCATTGTTGCAATCCGTGTCAGCCTTGTGATGTGTTGGGACCAGATTTGTGCACACATAGTCTCTACTTGGGATATTACTTCTCTGCTGTACTCGATCAGTCCATCTGCCTGGCACGTCACTGTGGTGCCCTGCCATTTGTCATTTGAGTATCCTCCCAAGGAAAAATATGGTACTTGTAGACACTGGCAGTATTTTGTGTTGCCATTGCATAACGCTGGGTATAGATCAATGCTCCTCAACTGCATGTTGTGTGCCTGGAATGTGCCCTTTATCCCCTATAGTGCAAGATGTACCAGGCATTGTGCCTCTGTAATTGGGACTAGATGTGGAACTAAAACCTTAGGAGCCCCTGATGCGTGCGGGATAAGTGCACAAACGTAACAGCTTTCATTGACTATATTCCTTCCTGCAATGTGCATATCAGAGTACCAGCTATTCAGTGTTTCTAAATACTTGATATCAGAAATAGTGTCAAAGCCCAACCCCTTATATAAATTATACATCATTCATACTTCCCGTTTCATTAGTCTAAGAAAACTTGTTTGCAAAAATGAGTTGTCCCAAGTATAGTCCCTCCTGTTGGCTGTATTATAGCTTCTTTGTATCTGTCTTGTACCCTTTGTGAGCCAGCAATTAAAATAATGCACCAGAATCCCTCCTGCACTGATGTTCATGTTAACTACATACGAACCGATCATCCACATACTGGATGATTATGCTAAGCACCTGACTTCAATGTAATCTTGTATTGGGGTCACATCTCTCAGTAACCCAACATCATGTGGATTATAAATCCATAATTGTGCTGGCACATATCTCATGCCCTCCTCAAAAAAACTATGACTGGGTCACCAGTGCCATCAGGGGGCACTGTACTGCCCTATACTGCACCATGATATCACAGGGGATGCAGATTTCCAAAATAATCTCCCCATTTTGTTCACTGTCCTCAAATAACTCCTCATCAGTCATTTTCTTTAATTGTATTGTCGGATCTACACATAGGACTCTGTGCCACTCGCACCCGTCCTGGTCTGTTCCAATCAGGACTACTCTTTTGTCTGATACTACTAGTCCTTATTAATCTAATGGAAATATTGTCCCTGCCACCATCTCGGGTGGCACCATGGGTTGGAAAATACAATCTGTTGGCACTTGCCAACACTTTGTTGCAATTGGAGGCACTGCTTTTACTAATACCTTTTAATACCATATAAAAATAAATATATCTAGGACCACAGGAACCCTGTGGACTACTGACTGCCTTGTTATTGCATTGATTATTACCATTGCTTGAGTGACGCACATCCCTGGAGTGGAACACACTACCCCTTGATCTGTGAATTATATAGTTCTATTTAGGTTACTGTGCAGATCCCTACCCAACAAGTTCACAGGGGAACTCTCTGAATATAACAAGGGGGCTCGTACTACCTCCCTTCCCACTTTTATATCCAGCTCCTCAGTGCATGGGAGCGTAGAAATAGCCCCAGAGAATCCCTGCATGTAAAGAGTTTTACCTGATAATAGAAAGTTCCCCTCCATGATGCATGATTTAGTTGACCCTGAATCTACCATAAATATAAATGGCCTGTTTCCTATTTCCTCTTCTACCAAAAGCTCCTCTTCAGGGTGTGCGGTTATCAATAGGATTGGACATGTGAGTGCTCTGTGTGGGCTGCCCTAATCAGAATATGTATTTGTCACAGGGACTAAAAAAGGGCAGCATCCGCCATTGCAACTCCTTGGAATCGGGTGCCTGTTCCCCCTGCGATCCTGTTAAACTGTGTTCCATCTCCCTGCTGTAGTTGTTGCCCACGTTGCCCCTGCCTTTCAGTCCCATAAGGGAACAGATTTGTATCCCCTCCCCCAAATTGCTGTTGTCCCATTCCTTGAGGCCCTTGGAATCATTGCCCTGGGGGTTATGGCCCATAATTAAATCCCATCCCAGGGCTTTTCCTGCATTCCCTTGCGAAATGCCCCCATTTCCCACAATACCAGAACTGTGATGTTCCCAATCCTCCTCCCGGAGGCCCTGTTTTAGTTTCTTTTCCACTAGTTTTGCCTCGTCCGTTCACCGCCTCTGGGCTGTCTCCCTGTCCCGCTCCTTGATTTTCTTACAATTGTGGACTATTATACTTTGTATCTCTGCCCACCCCTTGGCTTCAATTCCCACAATTTTATCTAGTGTCTTCTGGACCTCTTTTGGTAGTCCCCTCTTTACAATAAAATAGAAAATGGTACTGTCTCAACTCTCCACATTTCCTTTAACTTAAGAATAAACCTAACTGGGTCCTCATCATCACCCATTGTGCACTGCATTAAATAATGTAAGTCAGGGGTATCTCGGTACATCCTTCGTAGGGCATCCCATACCCTTGTCCTTACCCGATTAAAGACTGCTCCATCATGTTCATTATCTGCTAGATTTATCCCAGAGAACCCCGCCCTTGCTCATATGTCCCCATCCTGGTCCCCAACTATGGTGACCAATACCCTCTTAAAATCTCCTAGTGCTAAGGCTACCCCTGCTTTTTGTTTTTCAAACACATAGATCCATTTACTAGCTCCGGCTATAAGCTGGGGGAGAGCTTTAATCAAATTATTTTTGTCCATTTGAGGCCATGGTACATACTGCGTTATGCCTACTTGTTTATGTTTAAGAGGCATCTGCATATGTATTTTGTCTTCTACCCCTTTTTTCTTGTGATCTTGTACTACCACCATTAAATCTGGTCTATTTCTTGGTCTGTCCCTCCTCACTGCCTCTTGTGGCAGGGACGGGTTTCTCAACACCTCCTCTCATTGATCTCCTTCTTGCCCTGCCTCTTCATTATTCCTACCACCTTGATCTTCCCCTCCATTTACCCTTGCTTGTACTACTTCTTGTCCCAGGACTGTCCATACCTTCTGCCCATCATCTTTTTCATTGCAAACATTTCCTATGGCCACAGGGTTGAATCTAAACAAAAAATCTCCTATTTTCTGCACCGGTACCCTTATTTCTGGTGATACATCTTCAGGTTCTTGTAACCTGACTAACCTTTCCCGCAATGCTCCTAACTCGTTGTCTATGTCTACTTGTGGACCCTCTGGGTACATACACCAATACTACAGACAGATCAGTGCTTGTGGATGGGTTATATGGAGGTGCAAAAGCTCTTGAGTCCCCCCGCCCCAGTTTTTAATCCTGGTAACACTCTCTCTATCACTAGAGGCTTATAGACTGGGTTTGTATACCCTATTGCAGGTTTAGGTATTACAGGGTATGTCCCCTTACATTGGATCTCTTTTTCACCTTCCTGATCTTCCATATCCTTGAATAATTCTCAGAGATCCAAAATCTTATTTATTTATTTATTTATTTATTGATTGATTGATTTATTTATTTTGGGGCTTGTTCCCTTTATATTTTGCTGCTACGAAGATGGAATTTTTTTTCTAGCATGTTTCTGTTTTGGGAGCCCTGCTCTGACCAGGAGCAGGACGTCCCCCCTTCCTTCGTTTCTACTATCCATTGTTTATTTATTCTGTCACATTACAGTGGCAGAATCCTATGCATGTGTTTTATTGGAGTTTATTCCTCCATAATGTTGCGCGTGTCCCTAATGCTTCAGTTAAACCCTACTACTATGCTGCAAACGCAGCTATTTTTTACAGAAATACAGTGCAACCCATTTTTTCCCCAACCCCGTTTACACTTTTTCCACTTTGATTTCACACATTTTCCACTTTGATTTCACACATTCACACACACACTGCGACTCATCCTTCTTCTTTCCCTTTTTACCACAAAAGACAGCAAGAGAAAATATACAAAAATAATTAACTAAAATCCAGGCCCATTTCTTATACCAAGCCACTACTGCTTTTCCTTATATCCTTTGTAATACCACCTTCCCGGCATTTTTTAATATGCTGAGGATCCCATTGCTTCTATCGTCATAAAAGAATAATGCGTGGTACTACCTTCTCAACCTATTATGGGCGAGGATCCCTTACTTCCCAGTCCTTATAAGCTGAGGTTCCCTTTTTCCATTATAAAAAGTAGAAAAACAAAAATACGTGACAATTTCAATACATAACCCACCTCCTATCCAATCTACTCCTTAAAACATCACTGAAGTCCTATTCTATAATACATCACCAAAAGTCCTATTCCATTGACCTCGTACATCCTCCACATTACCATAGTATCATTCACATAACCAAATATTTTGTTCACATCACCATACTATCATTCATATCACCATATCATGCATACATGTTCCCATGTTGTTATCACTTGCAAGAGTATACTCACGTGGGCGTTGTTCACTTGAGTTGTTCCTCCGTTACGAAGTCCCCATGCTGGCCTGTCTTTCTGGAGCCACGCCCTGCTTCCGTGAGCAGAAAGGATTTCTTTTAAAATGGCTCCTACTAAAGTCGCTCAATATACATGGGGTTTTTAATTAAGGGGACTGATCACTATAGATGGGCGTGGCCCTTTTCCTGGTGACTGGCCTGGGCTTCGCAAAGTGCAGGGGAAGACAGAGGTCACGTGGGGGTCATCACTGAAAGGTAGGCCAATTTACAGGGGTACCCCTTAAATACAGGTACCCCTAATCACGCTCACACCAGATTAAAGTTCATCCCACTATGAAATTAAGGCCAAGAGTCTTGTCTTGCAAGGATAACAATTTAATCTGGATGGGGCAGGGCAAAGGACTCTGCACCCCCCGACCAACATTCTGTCCTTCTTCCGTGGCCGACTCTTCCAGACTGATGCCAAGCAGGCGCCTTATATACTGTTTGACTTGGTTACTGGATACTGGCATAGCTCATCCAAAACTGTTCTTCTTGCCTTTCAAGGGAAACTGCAGTTTTCCTTCTTGCATGGCCAGGTTCCCATTTAGAACAAACTACTTAGCATGCTGCTACCTAGGTAGGAATACATTGTAGCTCCTATTTGGCATCATTCTGTATGTTATAAACATTTATATATAAACACATCTCCGCCATACTCTCAACACTTCACTCAATATTCTTATATTTTATCTGGTCCAGTAATGATGCTACAAAACTTTGTTTTTCCCTAATGTTGTGTGCATTAAGCATGTACACTCCTATCCTTAGTATACATTGGCTTTTGATAGACAGGAAACAGCTGCTGAGCCACTTTGTGTGCTCTACGAGATCGAGCTGGCACCAGGCAATGCCTGTAGTCTATTTCTAACACAGGCTGCATTCCTTTTGGCACAGAGGATTCTGCTCTTTACCATGCTCTGAGAAAACTAAATATAATTTAACATTTTTACAAATTCATTCAACTAATAGTTATTTGCACCTTATATTTAAATAGTAATTATTGTCATTTAGTGCCTGGCCACGCCTGTGTGTGATTATTTGTGCTTGAAAAAAGTTTTCTCTGTGCTATTGTGCTTAGAGACGTCTTGCCTAATTGTAAAGTGCTTGAGGGTGCAGGAAGGCGCTAGCCAAGGCGTTGGCTCCTTCCCAACATTTGCTACAATTGTTGGAAGGACAAAAAGGGTTTGTTCTCCAGGTTCCAGTGTTAATTATATGCAAAGCCTTTGCTGGCACGCTAAAGTCGGCACTGTAGGAGCATGCTTCTGTGTAACCTTGTTCATCGCATGGAGTAGGGTGACAAAGCCAGATATCTTTCTGTGTCGTGGGGTTTCAATATGCTAGTGTTGGCTGCTAAATATAGACCTAGTACCATTTTGTGTGAACTTCTTTGCGAACACCATATGATATTTTGCTAAATGAAAGCAGGGTCTTTTAATCATGGGCTCTGATTTAAATATGTTCATCTCTAACCACTGTACATGCGAGAGTTCTCCGTGTTGTCATTTCATGTAAAGGAGCATGGACTGCTGATCCACCATTTCATGTAAAGGAGCATGAAATGCTGAACCGGGTACTGTGAACTGACTCATGCTCTTCAGGAATAGACCTTTCTAGTGAGATGTATCCATAGTAGTCCTGTGTTTGCATGTATGGAATCTTAAAATATAATTTTAATGCAGCACTAAATCTCACAATACAGTATGAGAATCATCGGTAGCTCTGAATGAGATAATCTTGGCATAGTCTTGGAATAATCGGGAGCTGTGCAGCCAGGAATGTAAAGGCATTCTGATGAGTGTTTGATATGAAGCCTCGTTTTGTAGGAAGAGCATTGGCTGTAAGTAAATGTTAGCGTGGTGTGTTGTCTGCTGAGAAAAAGATAGAAAGCATGCTATTACAGGGCCTTACAACTTGAAGTGGACTGCAGCGGATGTATTAAAAAGCTAGAAATAATGACAAGAAAAAAAGCCTCAATAGAGGATGCAAGTGAACTATTAGTATACCAAGGTGTTTATAAACTGATAGCTGTTCAATATGAAAGCTAACAATTCTGAGGTAAAGGGGTCAGATGAGAAATGGTTCCAAAAGTTTTAATTATATAGCCAGGTCTGCTGATAACAGGAATAGAAAGGTTAGGAATTACTTTTCATTATAGCGCTGAAACTAAGAAAATGTAAATACCTATTGTTCAACAATGTACAGTGATATACTTGCTTTTTTTAACGGAGTGGCTTTACTGGAGCTGGATGTGTGTGTGTGGTTCAATTTTCTAATCAACCCGGGTGTGTTAAGTTAACATTTTCAGCAAACAGATTTAACGCTTAACACTTATGTCTCCTATCTTTTGATCTGTATTTCAATTTATTAATATACTTACAGCCAAAAAGAGCTTTGTATACACAACACAAAACACAAAATAGACAACACCAATACATATTAAACAATTCATCGAGTTGAGATAAAAGTGATTTAAAAAGAGTAAAATTCTATATCTAGGCATTCAAATGTAACCTTTACAATCAATTTTAAAATATAACGGAATATATCACAGTTTGTTAGCCTAAGCATATTTCATGATTCATAAATTTCAAATATTTCTATACATTTTCTATAAAATCTAATCATATAAAACATAAAATTCACATCATTTCCATTCATGAACATGTTCCACAGAAGTTTAGGATCATCAGCTTCAAAACTATTACAGTACCTTTTCATACATCGGTATCTAATAAGGTGCAAACTTGAACGTTCAGTCATTATGTGCTCGATAGACTCGTACATATTTTCTCCACATAACCTACAATTATATCTGTTGCAAGACCAATGGGCACTAGCACCAAACACATTCTTCAGCTTACTCTGATTAAATTTCAGTAATAGGTAATCTCTGACTACCCAAGCCTCTGGAAACGCCACAATGTATTTAGGTAGGCAATTTCTTGTCATAATATATTCAATAAAGGGACCACTTTGTGAATTAGTGCTAAGAAGGACCACATTGTTTTCATGGTCATACAGCTTAATCTTCTTTTTCAGCCAATATCTAATTTGATTAAAATTATTAGGTACTATGTCAAATTCACATCCTTGTTTCCATTTATTAAAGGCCATAAATATTTTTCCCCATGTCCCAAATTGAATAAAATTATCAAGACTTAGAAATGCTTTAGCATAGTCACCAGTGATAGTCTTGTTGTCCAAAGTCATCACATCAACGGCACACATGAATGATCTATTAATTACAGTAGACTGTATACATGTGAGTCCAAACTCAAGGTATAGATATTCCACAGATACTGCTTGGGGCATACAGAACAACCTTCTAAGCATTTTTGCTTCAAATATTTTTTAATTCCTTGATGAAACCGTGCCCCCATATCTCAATCCCATATGTCAACACAGGCAGAATTTTCATCGTATAAAGCATCAGGACAGTTTTTATCGATAGACCTCCATTACGTCTGATGAATCCACTCACTAACCCCACTAGGTTCCAACACTTAGTCTTTGTTCTTTCCCAGTGTCCATTCCAGTTCAGATTTTCATCCATAAGCAGACCCAGGTATACATAACTGACAACGCACTCCAATTTCTTCATGTCTAAGAACCAACTTAAAGACTTCTTAACTTTGGTTTTTCCTGCAAATATCATTATTTTGCTTTTTTCAGTGTTTATCTGCAGACTGTTCTCATTCGCAAAACTGCCCAGGCCATCCAACAGACATTGAAGTCCTTTAGGTGTGTAATCCAATAATAAAAGATCATCAGCATAACCGAGCCAGTTTATGCTCTGTGTTCCGACCTTTATCGGGTGTATTAGATTTTGATTAAAGGACAATGCTAAATCAGCTAAGTACAGGTTAAACAGGGTCTCTGCAACTATACAACCCTGTTTAACCCCTGTACCAGTTGGAATGGATGCAGATAGAAGTCCCATACCATTCAGCCTAACCTTGATACTTGTGTCTGTATGAAGAAGCATCAGCATCTTAAGTAAACCATTTGGAATATTCCAATTTCTTAATTTGCGCCATAAAATGTTCCTCACTACAGTGTCAAAGGCAGCACTGAAATCTATATACGCTACATAAACTTTTGTTTTTCGGCACTTCCATGAATATTCGACTGATGATACCAGGGTCAGAATATTGTGACTTGTGCGTGACTTTGCTCGAAAGCCCGTCTGGTATTTGCTCAATATATCATGGTTGTTTATCCATGTATTTAGTTCAGCGAGTAAGATCCTTGCAAACACCTTTGCCGGGATATCCAGCATAGCCAGTAGTCGATAATTTCGAGGATCACTATGTTGACCTTTCTTATAAATTGGAAGAATGTGGCTTTCACTCCATGAAGATGGTAAGATGCCGGATTTCCCTATATCTAAAAACAGGTGCCATAGAGCTTCTGCCTAAGTAGACGGGCTCATTTTCATCAACACATTAGTTATCACATCAGGGCCGGAGGCCCGAGAGGAATTCAAATGTTCGATTATGGTCTTAATGTCAGAACACGATGCTTGACATATCCATGGGACTTCAGGGCTAGGTATTTCTGTTACTTGCTTCAGACACACCCAGCGTTTTAGTTATGTGGGCAGCCCAGACCTCTTCAGGGATACTATTGACTGGTAACTGAGATCTTTTCTTCCCTATTAGTTCTCTTCATATTGCAACAGAATTCCCTGTAGTTGCCAAATGGGCAATATTAAGCCATTGTTCGTTTTCACAAGTGCGTTTATGCGCTTTAAGCCATCTTCGATAGTCAGATTTGGCTTTTTTAATTGCCACATTAATAGCTATTGCATCCTTTTGCCAGCTAGGAGTTAATATCATGTTTGAAATAGAAAGACGTAACTTTTTCTTTTCACTATTAATTTTAGGGTCAAAATGATATCTCTTGTTCGTCCTATCTTTATTAGTTCTTTCATGAACCAAGTTGTAATCTCACTTGGACGCAACAAGCACCTTAATTTGTATAATTGTATGACTAAATAACTCACTAATGTTAGTATTACTCGCATCTCGTCGTTGACAACACACAACAAAATTAGGCAGCAATTGATCACAAGCTATTTTACCCTTTGCTAAATTTACAGGGTGCCATTGTATACGATTGCCTTCTTCATTTACGAAAATGTTACCACATTCATCATAATTTATATCACTAGTAATAGCACCATCAGCCTTAAATAGTACACATAGAGGCAGATGATCACTTTCTTCCCTTGCAGCTAACCCCATAATCAGCAACCCTATCAAGACCACTAGGGTTGCAAAATACGTAATCAAGAGTTGATGCATTCTTACCACCGATCCTATGATAAGATATGATAAGGCATTTGTAACGCGCCTATACACAAGTGAAACCTCGCTGCGTATCACTGGGGCATAGTCCATTAAGACTTGTCATTTGATGTTCACTGAGTACTTTAACCCATGGACTATATCTAACCTTTTGTTTAATAGGGCCGCTAGAATTAGATATTATGTTTATAAAGGATCAGCTTCTGGTAAGATAATGTTCGCATTAAGGTCACCCATCAAATACAAGGGAAACTGTTGTACATTTTTTGACATAATGGCATCAACAACTTTCAGTATAGCTTTACTCATCACTCTAGCTGGTGGATCATAAACATTGATAATAATCATGTTAATACCGGGTTTAGATAATTTGCCTATCAACACATATGCAGAGTCACAGGGGATTTCAACAACAGACCAGGGAGCAGACACCGAAATCATTAAACCTCCCTTCGGCCTGCCAAGTGGGCCCTTGGATGCATTCTTTAGTATAGTCACTCTACCGTCTAGTAGCACATTTTCCACAAGCCAAGTCTCTTGTAGCACAATGAACTTAAAAAGATGCATGTTGCACCATAGACCATCATCAGCGAACAAGTGATTGAATCCTCTTGTGTTCCATGTATACAATAGGTCAGTGTCATCGACTCAGCTGAGATAGGTGAGGTTTAAAGGCAGTGGGTAACCATTGCCAATAACCTGTTTCATCAATTGGAACATCCTTAGGTTGCTCGTTTATTGCACAGCTAGCACTAGCTCCATTCCCAACACGCTTAGCATGCTGTGCAGGATTGCAAGAGGATGTTACAAGCCCCTTATTTGTGCATGCAATAGCAGCGCACAAAGGATTATTTAGTATCACAGATCTGGTCTTGTTTGTACTACTATTATTCCTATTATTTAGGTTGATCGGTCGCATTTTTTCAGAGTGTATTTCCACTATCTTGCACAAGAAACCCAATCGGAATATCTCAGATTCATATTTGAGAACATATTCCAATGTAGTAGTGGAAACAAACCAAATATTCGCAGTGCTAGATTTACTTTAGTCGACTTGGTCCACTATTCGAATATCCTCTGAGCGTATTACTCGCAGGCCCACAATATAATGAAAAATTTGCAAGACAGCAGACCTATTCAGAGGGGGGTAGTTTACATCTGCCGAAAGGGGTTTTAACTGGAGAGGACTATGTGTATCCTTACTGTTTGATGCAACTACAAGTTTTGACCGATCAACGGGCCAAAGCTCAGTTATTTTCTTCTGCCCCACTGAGTCCACTACCTCCTTTATGAACACAGGGACATTTCCCTTAGGGCCCCTTGCAGGAGAAGCTGCCGCAGTTAGAACCACAGGATCATTATCTAATGTATTGGGTAAAGAAGGTATGCTTATTAACTACAGGAGTTGGAATCGTTTTCTGTGCAATAGCTGCTATTGCATGTTTATCAGTTTGAGTGATACTATTTGATAGTCCCTTCTCATTTTTTGCTAATTCAAGGGGCTTGATTTCATGCCCAGGCACATTTTCCATGTTGACACTACATGGGGTTTTTTAGCTTTCACACGCCTTGCGTACATGAAAGCTTGTGCAACAGGTTTAGTACTATTTTTTTTCCTTTTCGCTAGATTTTTCGATATAGTAGGTAGTTTAGCACTACCTAGTTTATCGGTAGCTTTGTTAGGACAAATTGGGGTAATACTTTTTCCCTGAAATAAAAAGGGATTAGGATTTACGGTTCCCCATGTTTCAGTATTTGTTGCTTGGTCATGTGTTATTTTTCTATTCTTATTAATACTTTTATGTATCCATTTGCATATCAGTCTTTGTCCCGCCCAGATGGGCAGTCCAGCACCGAAATGCTATGGCAATTCCTCTCTGAACAAGAGTACCAACAGCAGCCCCATACACGTGTTTCAGCCTTGTTGGGCCTCATTAGTGAGGTGAAGCTGTGTCTCTCTGAGCACAGTGAGAAGGGAGTCCACGGCTGGTTACCCCAGGAAAGAAATATGCAATTGAAAGGGCAGAAAGCAATCACAGAATCTGGTTAGGGGCTGGTCCTCTACTGTAAGAAATGCCCAATGGCAGAGTATGGTTAGGGCCTTTAGTGGCATTCGTTCCATCTGGCAAGTATTGTCATTGGCCAAAGGACCAGTGGGGACCAAGATCATGAACTCTGTAAATGAGATGGAGTGGGCAAGATATAGTATAAAGAATGTTTACAACGAACAAACCAAGGGAAAGTAGAAGAGAAGAGTAAACTCCCTGGTCCCTGACTTTCTCAAGTGAGATGATCTGTGAAACGATCATCAAGCTAAAGAGTTCCAGTGCCGCAGGGCCTAACAGCATTGCCAAAGTTATGCTTAAAAGCGACCCTGAAAAGTGGGCTAAAATACTGGATTCCTTCCTCAGGAAGGTTTGTAATGAGCTTGTTTTCCGTGTGACAGGGCATCAGGCTATCCTTGTCCCCGTGTTCAAAATGGGTGACAGGGACAAAAACTATGGGTTACTATCCTTATTGGATATTCCAGGGAAGTTGTTCACAAGTTTAGTTCTACGTGAGCTTCAAACCTGGGTTAATTCTCAGAAAATACTTTTTTCCTTGTCAAACAGGTTTCTGCCCTGGCTCTTCCACAGTTCACAATATCAGGGTGCTTGATCGCCTAATGTGGGAAGCTAAATGTAAAAACAGTCCTGCTCTCTACGTCACATATGTCGATTTTAAAGCGGCTTGTGATAAGGTTAATCGTGCCCTTCTGTGGAGGAAAATGTCTGCTCTGGGATGTCCAGGTTGGCTATTAAACATTGTTGTCCAGTCCACCCAAATACAAGCACGAGGGTGCGTCTGGACGACAATGGTACCTTGTCTGACTCAATGATTATAAACAGGGGAGTCGGGCAAGGTGGTGTCTTGACTTCCCTGTTTAACATTTACTTATCTGATCTCCCAGGGCATTTACAACTATGGGTGAGCTGTCATCCATGGGTGGGTGACGTCAAAAATGTATGCATGTTTTATATGCAGACAATTTGATCATGTTTGACCCTACTTGTGTATCGGGGTACTAAGGATATGGTCTCCGATCTGCATACTTATGCTACTGAACTCGATCCGCATATGAATATTGGTAAATCGAAGGTTATGCTTGTGTCCTCCAGGAGAATTAACAGAGCAGTTATATCAACCCCTATGGGAATTATGGAATATGTGGGGATTTATCGGTACTTGGCATTGGAGTTTGATGGTACCATGACTACACTGCTATTAGGGAGGACAAGACTCGGAAGGCTAGATTGCTGACCCCTCTTTTCCAAAAATGTGCAGCACAGATGGCAGGATACTCTGAGGGCATCTTAAAATTGTACAAACAATGCTTCTGTTCGGCGGTGCTGTACGGCCTTGAGGCTTTGGTTTTGTGTGCGTTGTTGTGGTTGGACCAGTTTCAAGGCAACTTCTGGCGTGCTATTTTAAAACTGGGTTCCTCAGTGTCGATGGAATGTCTCCGCTTGGAACTTGGATTAGTATCCCTCAGTAGTATGCTCTTAAAGAGACGTGGAGACCTTTATATAAAATCGCAGGTCGGGCCCAGATGTGCCTTACCAAACCTGCTGGGTGTACATGGGGGAAGTGATAAAGCTGTGAAAGATCGTAATAATCATACGTTGATGACACTGGGCTTGTTTAGCCAGATTGGTTGGATTCCCAGATTCTTGATTAGGGAAAGGTGGAAGAAAGTTTAAAGCAGAAATTGTTCACCTGGGATTGGAATAAAAACTACAACCATCCGGCTAAATTGAAGTTTTATGAGCAGGTGTTGTGGGTCACACATATGTACTTAAGAGCGCAGCCATATTTACTATTATGCCCCAACCCAGCAGTTAGGAAGATGCGATTGGATTTATGCATAAACCAACTGCCAGTGCTTAGTCATTGGCCCACAGTTGAAATTGACATCTGACAAAAGATATTGTAGAATGTGATTTGGTACATATACCAAAAACTGCAAAACATTTGCTTACTGAATGTTGTTCATTAGGTCCTAGCTACATACGTGCATATGATGGTTTGATAACAATTATGATTCTCCAGCATGGGGTCTGGCATGGATTCACATGCTCATGAATATTCCCCGTCGTCAGGCTGGGAATCCTCGGTAAAGAAAAAATCAGTATCAGTTTCGTTTCTGATCTGTCTTTCTTAGTAGCAACCAATCACTGATCTCTGGGCCGTACTGCCCCCAGCCAATGACTGCCCTCTCCCTAAGCCCCTCCCCTGGCAGCCATCCTCAGATTTTTACTGCACGTTCAAGTGTTGGGAGTCCTTGTGCTTAGCTCTCGAGCTTTTACTGCGTTTTCGTGCTTTTTCAGGAGATTTTTTTCATTTTTTCGGTTTAATCGAGCCTCAAGCTCCACCGTTTCTACTTCCGATAACGGGGACCCGTTTCGGAATTCTTCTACGCCCCTCAAGGGTGAAGTTTTCGTCGAGTTACGCTTCTTGAAGGATTCCAGAAGATCTGTGGCCTACCTCAACGGACATGGCCCAGGACAAGGGAAGCTCGATGCCCGGATCCAAGCTGTTCAGAAGCTACCCGGGATGCGGATTGCAAAATGTTTTCAAGGAGGACGAGCATTCGAGATGTCTCTACTGCCTTCATGAGGACAAGACGCACGTGGAGAAGGACTGTGCGTTCTGCAAGAACCTGTCGGAACGGACCAAGCAAGATCGTCGTTCCCGCCTCGCTGCCGGGCTGGAGAAGGGCACAACAGGTGAGAAGGCGAATGTTAAGACAGATTTCTGAACTCTGTCCTGGAGGGGCATGGGTTCAGAAGGCCAGCCTAGTTTCTTGGAACAGGGTAACCTCTGGACAAGCCAGACCAATCCATCTAAAAGCCTTATGGATGATGACGAAGGTATTGAATTTGATCCTTGCAGTCGCCGAGAGCCAATAGAGACATTTCAGGGCTTGAGAGATGCGGTCCCCTGGGCTTGAGGCCAAGAATACGTCTTGCAGCCCTATTCTGGATTAGTTGAAGAGGCCGAAGGGAGGAAAGAGGCAGATTAAGGAATAGGCTGTTCAGACACGCTTCTCCTCAGCACTCTCGGCCCATTTATCTTGCCGGTGACAAAGGATCTCCTGTCTCAGCAGGAGGGGATGGGTGCTTCATCCCTCCCCAGCATCTCTGAACTTAGCGGCCTGGTACCTGAACAGTTAACCTTTGTTGGCTCAGGCATTTCTGATCACAATCTTGCCATCATGCAAGCTGCCAGAAAGTAATCTACCAGATCTCAATACATGGGTAAGTGGACTAGGTTCTGTTTTTTGTATACATTCTTGTTGCACATACTTATCAGCCATAGGAGCTTATGTCTGTTCTACGGAACTCAACCTATCAACTTCAAACACTGTTATTGAAAGACATTTTGAGGGTTTGGTGCACATTTTCCCACCAGTGGTTAAACTTCACCCGGTATGGTATCTCAATGTTGTATTGGCTGCAGTTTTTCATAAACAAAACAAAACCATTTCATCGGCAGACGTAAATCTTGTTTCATGAAAGACCGCTTTTTTGGTCGCAATTCATTTGGCTGGAAGAATTAGCGAGATTCAAGCCCTTACTGCAACGGAACCATCTACAATATTTCATAAGGAAAAGCTTGTTTTAAGAACTCACACTAAGCTCTTGCTTAAGTACCATTGCCGTGTTTGAGGATCTGCTGCCTTGCACCTCGTCCATTTCATCCCTGCTTTTCACACAGACTCCCTGATGGATGCTGGGCTGCTGAAGCCCCCTGGTGCAGGTAGGTGCAATTATCCACGCACCCCTGTACTTTCCACGAATTGTGAGTGCATTTCCGTAAATATTTCAAAGAAGCAATAATTTGTTTTCGTTTTGGTGCGGGAAGGCAGTAATTACAGCGCTCGACAGTGCGCTACTGTGCATTTGTTGGCAAAACATCCTGCTGCCTGCCACTTTTCGATTTGGAGATGTTTCTTTGATTTGGCCAGCACTCTGTCACCTTGTGGTGCCTCCATCAAGGCCGCCTGAGCACAAATCTACATTGAGGCAGTGTGTGCAAGCTGCCTGCCTACATTCTGCTCTGGCATTGGCTGGGCTGCTGCTTAGTTCAACCAATGAGGGACCGAGAGGCGGGAGCCAGCCCCTGTTCCAAGGACCACTTCTAAGGGCCCTGCCAGCTTCCCTGCCAGCTTACCCAGACGCATGATGCTGCTACTACACCAGCCTGACCCTTTCCTGGCACCGCCATCTCTATCAGTTATGTAACTGGAGTACCAAGACACTCCTACTTTCCTCTCCTGGGCTCAGCTCCCTCTTCCTTCTGCCTACCCTTTCTCTTCCCTTCCTGAACCTACACTCTCCCCTCTGCCTATTGCAACCTTTCTATCTGCTCTGCTCCTTAATGCTCTCACTCCAACATCCCCCTCTACTCGTAGATCATTTCACTTACCTTTGTTACCCCATCCTATGCCATTGAATGTCAAATCTGGGTGTGTTATTGTGAGCAAATTTGGGTGTGTTTAAAAAGTCAAATCTGGGCGTGTTTTTGTAAGCACATTTGGGTGTGTTTAAAAAGTCAAACCTGGGTGTGTTTTTGTAAGCAAATTTGGGTGGGTTTAAAAAGTCAAATCTGGGTGTGTTTTTGTAAGCACATTTGGGTGTGTTTAAAAAGTCAAACCTGGGTGTGTTTTTGTTAGGAAATTTGGGCGGGTTTAAAAAGTCAAATCTCAGTGTGCTGTGTTTAAAAATTCAAATCTGGGTGTGTTTTTGTAAGCAAATTTGGTGTGTTTTTCATTTTTGTTTCATCTCATTTTGGACCTTAATTGTAACCTGCTAGCCCAGTGACTGTTCCCTACCGTTGTATCTGCATTTTCCTCCCACTGCCCCCTCTCTACCTGACCATGGCACCATCTGTCTCTCCTATCTACTCAAACTGTTCCATTATCAACTATCCTTCCCTTCTCACTAAGTCTGGTAAGAAGAAATTCAAAAAGGTTATCCTGGCCTCCAACCCAGGACTCCCCATTGCTTGATACCTATTCCAGCGCTTCTGCCAGACAAACCCTTACCGACATCCTCTTTGTCGTTCCTTCGCCAGATCTATGGACCCCTCATATCTCTGTGCTCTGCCCTGTCTCCTCCTGTCCCATTAATGGTGGCACCCGCTGGGAAGTGCGTATGGATTCCTTCGACTCCAGAGTTATCATAAATGTCTACCTAAATGGCACTGTCATTGTGCAAGGCCCTCAGGTCAATCTCTGTCTCTTTGATAGGCAGTTCCCTCGCCTCATCAACTTCCTCTCATCTCCTGCTGTACCCTACTCCTCTCCCTTGGCTACCTTGCCCTTTTCTCCTTCCTCCTCTGCCCCATCTCATACTCCTTCCACACCTCCGCAGGGCGTACCTCTAATATGTACCCCTCCCCGGAAGGTCTTTAAGGCTGGCAACCTTCTTCATCTTGCCACCCTCAATCCTCGCTCCGCTTCCCACTGCGCTGACAACTGCCACCTCCTTGAAGAACTTGACCTCGATGTCCTCGGTCTTACCGAGACATGGTTCACGGCCAGCTCTGTCACAAGTTTTGACACTCTCCTCCCAGATGGCTACAAGATCCTCTCCGCCCCAGATCTACCCAGCCTGGAGGTGGTATAGCCCTGATCTTCTCTGAGTGGATTCCTGCCTCTATCATCCCCACTCAGACTTACTCCTCTTTCGAATGCCTTGTCTGTAGGCTCTCCCTCTCTCCGAGCCAGTCCCTCACTGTTGCTACACTCTAGCGGCCACCTGTTCAATTCACCTCTTTTCTCTCTGAGCGGGCAGATCTCACCTCCGCCCTCCTGGCCTCTACCTCTCAACTCCTCCTCCTTGGTGACCATAACATCCATCTTGTTCTCCCTGTTCCTCATCTGTGCTCTTTCGCAACCTCTGCGATTCACTCTCCTTTTCTGTCGTCCCCTTCAGCCCGACTCACTCTGCTGGCCACACACTTGATGTCATGATCTCCTCTGGCCTCCCCCTATCTACTCCCCTCACCACTCCTCTTTCCTGGAGCGACCACTGCCTCTTCTCCTCTTATCTTCCCATCTCCTACCCTCTAGCCAAGCCTACCCCAAGACTGCCACCCACCTTCTCGGTCATACGGCCCATGAAACGTGTGTTCGTCGAGGCTTTCGCTGCCACCTTCTCACCCCTCTCCTCCACTCCTGGCTGACTCACACCCTGACAGAGCCCTGTCTCTCCTCTACTCCTCTATTTCTTGATGCTCTTGCCCCTGTCATGAGGATCCGTTTGAAGCCCAAAACCAAAGGAAATTCTTGGCTTGACTCCGACCTAGCTACACTGAAACGTAAGTGAAGGGCGGCCGAGATGAAATTGAGGGCCTCTCGCTCATCCTCTGACAAACTGGCCTGCCTCCTACTCCAACGGCAATACGGTCTCTCTGTACGTACCAAGAAGCAAGTCCATATTCAAGCCCGTATCTCTTCGGCATCTAACAACTCGGCCAAACTCTTTAAAATCTGCAAGGAGCTGGCCAACCCTGATGCAGTATCCATCCCTCCTCTTGCCTGTCAGACTCTTTGCAATGACCTTGCCTCACAATTTATCTCTAAAACCCAGGACTTCTTGTCCTCACTCTCCTCCTCCCCCGCTCCTCTCCCCTCTCCACTTGTTGACCCACCCTCAACCCACCCTCAACTACCCCTCCTCCCTCTTTCTCTGCCTTTCATCTTTTCTCCCCTGATGATGTCGCTAGACAAGTCCGATCTATGAAAGCCTCCTCAAGACAGGTCCATCCCTTCTCCTCCAAAACTATTAAGGACCACATTGATGCCTTTGCTCCAACCCTTGCCGACCCGACTTCTGCAACCTCTCCTTTGCCTCTGGATCTTTCCCCTCCCCTCTGAAGCACTCCCTTGTGCATCCTCTCCTCAAGAAACCCACAGCTGATCCCTCTTGTCCGGCTAACTATCGCCTAATTTCCATTACTTCCTTTTTGGGTAAGCTCCTGGTAAAGCTTGCCATCGCTCAGCTCAACCTTCACTCTGACTCAGTTGGCTCTCTCCATGACCACCAATCTGGCTTCAGAGCTGCCAGAAGTACGGAAACTGCTCTCCTGAACATCCGTGAAGACCTTCTCTCCAACCTTGACTCTTAACATTCTCTCTGTCCTCATTCTACTTGATCTCTCCTCTGCTTTTGACACGGTCAACCTTACCACCCTGCTAAATCGTCTCTGACACAGCCTGGGCATCACTGATCAGGCTCTGGCCTGGCTGACCTCTTTTCTCTCTGATCGACCCTCCCAGGTCCAACTTGGGTCCTTCCTATCCTCTATATCCCTCTCTACCTGCGGTGTTCACCAGGGGTCTAACCTCTCACCCTGGCTTTTCAATCCATACCTGCCAACTCTCGCCTACTGCATTTCCATTTTCTGCTCAAATTTCCAGTGCTATGCTGACGACACCCAACTCATTTTCAGGCTTCCCTCGGCCACCTCCTCTCCTTCCCTCGTCTCTGACTGCCTAATCGCCATTCACAATTGGTGTGCCGCAAAAGATCTTTGTTTAAACACCAACAAGACTGAGATCCTCCTCATTGGTACACCCTTCCATCCTTTCCCCTCTCTCTCTGGCCAGCCTCCCTTGGCCCTCCTCCTGTCCCCACCAGCGAAGCTAAGAACCTTGGGTTCATCTTGGATTCCACACTTTCCTTCTCCGCACACATCTCTGATGTCTCCAAAAAGTCTAACTTCTTACTGCACCTCCTTAAAGGCACTCTTCCTTTCCTCTTCTTCCCTCAGAAGCTTCTTGTCTCCCAAGCACTGATTCTCTCTAGGTTGGACTACTGTAACAGCCTCTTTCTAAATCTACCTGCCTCCACTCTCCGCCCCTTTACAACTAATCTAGAACAAGACTGCGAGACTTGTCATTGGCCTCAAGCCCTGGGATCGTATCTCTCCAGCTCTGAAATCCCTTCATTGGCTCCCTGTGGCTGCAAGGATTAAATGTAAAACCCTCTGCATTGTCCACAAGGCTTTCTGGGGCCTGGGTCCAAATTACCTTCAACTATCCCTTCGTAAATACCTCTCCTCTAGAGCCCTTCGATTCTCTACATCCAACTCCGTCAGGGTCAGTCGTTTTTCAAAGAAACGAGCTGGTGGTAGATCTTTGTCTTCTACGGGGGCCTCCCTCTGGAACTGCCTACCTGCCACCATGAAACTTGAGGAGAACCATCTACGGTTCCGGAAGCTCCTCAAGACCTTCCTCTTCGCCTCTGCCTTTGCCCCTCTTCTCCCCTGCTGATCTGCTTTCTCTCTCAGCAATGCTGCACCTGGCCACCCTCTGCCCTTCTGGCCCTGATACCTGCTCACCCTGCCACCCTCCTGCACTGCCCCTGGCCACCCCTTGTACTGGGGCCTGTATCTGTACCCATACAGCCTACAGCCCCCCCCCACCCACTCTTTGTCTGCACTGATTAGATACTCCCTATCTGACTAACCTTGTACTTGGCCCTCATAGGCTGCACTACCACTGTTTTGGATCACCATATTTATGTACTTATTATTTATCTTGTCCTCTCTTATGCTCTGCACTTTTCAATGTCTCCCCCCTCCCATGCACTTTCCCTCTTTTCCCTTCCCTATGCTCTTGCACGTTTTCAATGTCACTGGGCCTAGTAAGATCGTTGTTTGTTCTCTCCACTGTTCCCCTCCCTTTGTCTGGTTGCGCTCTGAAACACCTCTGTATGAGCGCGATATAAATAAAATAAAATATCATATCATATCAAGTAGTGTCAGCTTTTCAATTGAACCAGGAGATCATTTTGCCTGCGTTTTTCCCATCCCTGCAGACTGAAGCAGAAAGAGTTCTACATAAGCTTGACGTGCGGTGAGCGCTTACATTTTATCTACAATGATCAAGCACTTTTAGAAAATCTAATGGCTTGTTTGCCTCGTTTGGCATTCTACAAGCAGGCCTTCAGGCTTCAAAGGCTACAAAAGCAAGATGGATTATCTCCTGTATCTCTGAAGGTTACAAGCTACAAAAGAAATCAGTACCCAAAGGCTTGCACGCCCATGCAGTCAGAGCTAAGACTATAGTGGTTGGAGCATCCCATGGGATGTTATCAGTAAGGCAGCAACGTGGTCACTGCTGTCTACATTTTGCAAATAGTATAGATGGAAGAAGGAATCTCGGAGTGCACTTATAAACCAATGACAAAGTGCTTTCTCCATCTTATTCTGGGGGGATAGCATATAACAGTAAAGTATAGATAGAGAAGATGTTTTGACAGTTCAAGAGAAATCAATGCTTAAAGACATATCAGTTAGCACAAATAAAATTAATGTATTAAACCTAAAACAAACATGTATAAAAAATACATGACAAGAATACCAATATTGTGCAAATCAACATATAACAGTGGTGATGGTGACTATACGTAAGACACAAATGGTTGTCTGCTATTTAGAAACAATTCATTAAGTCAGGTCCATTGAATTGCGAACTCGACTGGAAAATGGTATTGTCCTCTTAGCTAATCTAACACCTATGTAGTGATGCAGAGGGTTTAGGTCTCAACATGTTTCTGTTCCTCGTCTGTTTGGTAGCGAACATTCATCAGGAGATTTCCACTTCATGTCACACTTAACAATAGTTATTTGGGTATCACCGTGAATTAATACATTTTTCTTAATACTTGATATGAGAATGTCTGTGGGGGTGAAAAATACAAGATGTAGTTGTAGAGCAGACTTCTTAGTAGTCTTACTTTTTCCAAGCAATGATATGATAGGTTATTTATAACAGTGGTATTATGAATCTATCCTGCAAAGAATTAACATCTGTAGAGATGGAAGTACTTAACAAGGGACTTTCCTTTTCACCCTCAAGTAACAACAACTTTGTAGATATTCAAATTGACCTTTTCAAATTCACAAGACGTCTAAAACTGACCAAATTCTTTGCTTCAGAACCAACAACATACAAACCCAGAGAAGAGACACCACAACCAAGCTCTCTCACCATACGTGACCTAGAAGACATTCATCTCCTAAGCACACTGGAAGAAGATCTCACAAGCAAAAAAGACTGCATTGAAAGGACTTGGGATTCAGAATGTAGCCATGAGTATCCCAGACCTCAAAAACAAATCTAAATTTACGCCTCAACTCTTCGCAGAGAACTACATTGATACCTTCCAACAAGCAGTTATTAATGTCTTACATAGATTGGAGGACCAACACAATCGCAAGAAAAACAGTAAGGACAACCTCTCCAAAGAAAAACAAACCATTTTTTAAAAACTTTGGGAAGAAAAGAACATTGTAATCAAAGAGGCCGACAAAGGTGGCAACATTGTAATAATGGACAAAGCGGACTATATCAAAACGGCAGAAAATCACCTCCAAACACCAGGCAACTACGAGAAACTAGACAACAATCCACAACAAAGAATCCTAAAAGAACATCACAAACTACTTAAACATTACCAAACAGAAGGAATCATCACAGATGAAGAACATGATTTTCTCAGAACGGATCATCCGATCATGCTAACTCTCTATTTTTTTCCAGAAATTCACAAAAACTTTGACATTATCCCAGAAGGGCGACCGATCATGAGTGGAATAGGAGGACTTACTGAAACACTTGCAAGATACATCAGTAATGTCATCCAACCGCTAGCCATCAAGATACCGACATGCCTCAGAGACACCATGCATACCTTGGCTATACTTTCACAGATCGAATGGGAACCAAATGTCATAATGGCCACATTAGACGTAAAGGCCTTGTACATGTCCATCGACCACGAACTGGCTATCACCAGCCTAGGTTACCTTGTAACCCATGAATCATCATCATCACACCTGGAACACGCTGGGATGACAAAAGAATTTCAGAAATTTTCATTGACTAACAACACATTCATTTTCAATGCTGAATATTACAAACAAAGGGGTTGCTATGGGAGCTAACTATGCTCCAGTGCTAGCCAACTGCTTTATGCATTCATACGAACAGAAACATGCAATGCGAGAGACAAGATTCACTACCCTGATCGTCAACTGGGCATGCTATATAGATGATTTTATCCTTATATGGAAAGGAACACCAGAGGAACTAAACCAATATTGGCACTACCTAAATCAAAACACCTATGGAATAGAGCTAACCAGTCATATTAGCACAGACCAAATTGACTTTCTGGACCTAAGAATTACAATCCAAGACAACAGGATAATCACCAGAACCTTTCGAAAACCAACCGAGGTCAATTTAGTATTACATGCAAAAAGCTGCCACAGGAAAAGTGTTATCCGTAATATCCCACAAGGAGAATACATTCGAGCAAAGAGGAATTGCAACACTCAGGAACACTTTACTGAAGAATGTGATCTTCTGGACCTAAGATTCAAAAGCAGAGGCTACTCTGACAAAAATCTCATGGAAGCAAAAAAGCTAGCTGCTACCATCCAAAGGGAGAGATTATTATCCCCCAAAACGAAGAAGACAACTACAGAATCAACAATCAGATTCGTGACCAGATACAACATGGACAGCTACAAAATACAATAAATATTAGCCAAACACTGGGACCTGCTACTAATGGACGAACACATTAGACCCCGTCTGAAAGCATACCCAAGTTTATCATACAGCAGAGCCCCCACACTCAGAAACATACTTAGCCCATCTTTCCTGTCCGAGAAAAACATCTCAGCAAAAGATTGGCTCTGCAGTCAAACAACAATTGGCTTCACAAAATCTGGGACTTGTTCCATTTGTAAATATGCCACGCTAACCAAATGTGCAATATTCGAAGGCTGCCCACCATTCAAAATCATGCAACATCTAAACTGCAAAACAAAATATGTAATTTATGCACTGATTTGTGTATGTGACAAAATATACATAGGGAGTACTATCCGAGAGGTACGAATTTGGATGAGAGAACATATAAACAGCATTCACTCCCAGGACCCGAAGCTGTCTCTGGCGAACCACTGGCAGAAAAACCACCAGATGGAAGACAAGAGCCAGATAAGATTAATTGGACTAAAAACAGTGAAGATGGGAGCAAGAGGAGGCAACAGAGTACTAAAGCTACGACAGGAAGAAGCAAGACTCATCTGCCGCTATAGATGTGTTAAGAATGGCCTTAACAGTGATCATGACTTCAGTGTGTTTTTGTAAAATTCACTCTGTACAACATGCCCTTTATCTCGCCCCTCGTGTGACCCTGCCAAACACCATCCGACAGGACAGATCACCCCCGACAATCCTCAACTGAACTCTTTACTCTTAATGGCAGTAACTTAGGCCAACTACCTAACCCCTCAATTGTAAATTACCACATTATGCCAACAGCGGGCCCACACAGAAAGGTCACATCTACCTCCCACATGCTGACCGCCTGGCGATTAATGAGCCGCCAGGTTCGCCTCCAACACACTCGATCCTTGGAACACACGCTATGCGCTTGGACTAATGTGTTAGAACAAAGACTTAAATGCGCAAACAATTGCCATCAGGACTTGACATCCATCAACAAGATACGTGCCACGCATCAACAACACTGGCACCCCCACCTAATTACTGTAGCCCATCATATCACACTCACCACCAGGCGAACAGTCAGTTCGAACACAACTACAAATCGCATATCCGCCCATCTCATTAGACGCATGTGCGGAAACCGCACTTGCTATTCCCCTCGCACATGCGCACGAGGGAACCACCTGCTATTCGCCTGCGCGCATGCATGGGGCGCTATATTAAATCTCAGACTACGGCACACTGCCGTACGAACCGCAACAGAAACCGAACGCACAGCACGGAACTCCAGGTAAGACTCAGCACCGGACACTAGGAAACTAGAGGAGAATCCTCCATTGTCCTCCACCTCATGCGATTCACTTGGGCGCAATACTGAGTCAGCATCGGTGTATCACTGCACCCCACCATTTTACCTCGGTTCTCACAGAGCCCTTAGTAGGACACTCCCCCTACTAGACACTCCCCCTACTAGACAGAGCCTGAAGTAGGATACTCCTCTACTAGACAGGCGCGTCACCCCCCTCACCTCCTCACCCAACGTGGTCATCCCACACCCTGCCGGCCCCCCAGGCAACTGGGAGCACACCGCCTGGCGGCTCACCAACTGCTTCCAGTTTGCACTACACCAGCCATCTCACTTCCCATCGGGCGCCATTTTCTCATGGGAAGCGGCCCCCACATCACCAGCAACCCACTGCTACACTTCACCAATGTAACCTCTATCACAACACAGCCACAACCAGGGCACCAGCCCAAAAGAGGGCACTAGCCAGATAGGGTCAGCACGCCTAACCCAAACGCGCCTAGCCACATGTGCACAAATGCACAATTATGCAACTAGGCGCAGACAGAATCGTTAGTAGTCGCAATGGAAAATTCCGGGGACCGCGCACCCAAAACTGTGTCCCAACACACATCACGCCATGCCATCAAGACAATGGCCCATACCTAATTAACAGAAACTAGCACCGCACTCCATCTCAATGAGGCCTTGTTCTACTTAATTAGCACAACCTGACCCATCACAACCCTCTATCCCTCCCTTTACAGGGCCCAACAGGAGCCACTGTATGTACAGGACAAGCTGATCTTAACTCTCTAACAGGACCCCACAGGGGGCACCGTGCCAGAACCAATAGGTAAGATGCCTAAATACTCACACATGACTGAACCTGAATCCACCCAACTTTCTTGCTAACCTTTTCTCTCCTTCCTTCTCTCTCCCCCTGCCTGCACAATGGCCTATGATGTTTAAATTCATTGTATTGTCTACAAAATATATGATGTAATTCCAAACACACTATCACCCAACACTATGCACTCTGCACTCATCTTAAATAATTCATGTCACATTAATGTCACAATTGTCACCTTACATGCTTTTGAATATGAATCAGCCTTGATAAAGACCTACGGGTCGAAACACGTGTCGGCTGACAACATGGGGACACAAGAGCCCCAGATGTACTGTAATGTGTACCACAAATTCAAGAACAACAAACCTTTTTCATGAATAAAAGCGACAAAAACGCACCAAACAGCGTGGAAAAACAATTTCTTTAAAGCATAAAAGCAAGATATCCAGGAGAAACCCCCTTCTCTTTCTACAGATTATTTATATAACGCTTAATACCCAGAGGTTTCTAAGCGCGGACCTGGGGACTGAACCTGTGGTTCTCTGTGTCGTCTTGCTTCCAAGGCGAGCATGTTGCTGCTGAGATATCCTCACGAGATCATTTGACTCTGATGCCACAATCAATCTCTCAGTCCCTCAAGTCAGAAAGAAAGAAAGAAAGAAAGAAAGAAAGAAAGAAAGAAAGAAAGAAAGAAAGAAAGAAAGAAAGAAAGAAAGAAAGAATGAAAGAAACTCATTCAATGCCTTAGGTACTGAAGGTTTAACCCTTAGGGCTGGGTCCAATAGGTCTACTTCTTATGGGTGCAAGTAAGTATAAATCAATAACAACACGATATGCACTTTATTGTTCAGAGTCTCGACGGGAGGATGTGTAAACCGTTGGTATCAGCGTTGCCCAACAATAGCTCAGCTGTGAACCGCGGAGTGAAATCTCTGCAGTTTCCAGTCCACACAAGTTTTATGCATACCGCATGTACGTTCGAAAATCTATTTCTCTTGAACTGTCAAAACATCTTCTCTATACTTTACCGTTATGTGCTTTTCTTTTTAAACAACTTTATTAATCGGAGGCATACAACGACAATGCAGTGATACAAATACATTACCACATGATGGGTCTTTATAGTCTGGTAGAGTATTGCACATCACCTGATGTATGCTTTTCTGGGTGACATTTGTCTGCTAGCCTTCGATTTTCTGTTTTACCCCCCTTTCCCACCCCCCCCCCCCCTTATACCCTCTATTCCTGTAACATTGAAACACAAACTTTTGGGTTGTAGAGAACAAACTGGGAGGTTTTCCCGGTAAGTAAATTAATCTTGGGCAACTCGAACCCTGGAAATGTCTTTGATGTGGCCCAATATTTCTTTCCAAAACACATTTGCTTTGGGGCACGTCCACCACATGTGGTACAGGTCGCCTTTCGCTCTGCATTTACTCCAACAATTAAGTGAATAGGACCTGTTAATTTTGTGAATGCAGTGGGGGGTCAGGTGCCATCTAAGGTATAATTTATATGCCGATTCCTTGATCGTGGTGCATCTGGAGGTACCGTGTGCTCTTGCCCAGATTTGGCTCCATTCTTGCTCTGTTATGGGTTCGTCTAAGTCTTTGTTCCAACTCCCTTGGTACGGGAGCACCTCTTCCGCTTGGGCCTTGGAGAGTAGTCTGTAAAGTCTGGTCACTCCTTTCATTGTCTGCCCCTCCCGTAAGGTCAGCTCCAGGCCTGTTGGTGTCCTTGTGCACGCCTGTTTTACTGTTGGGTGAGTTATCCAGTGCCTGATCTGTGTATATCTGAATCGCTCTTTTTCATCTAGGCCAAATTTCTGCTGGAATTCTGTGAAGCACAATGGGGTGCCATTAATGTATAAATCTTGCAGGTTCAATTCTTCGGCTCCTGCCCACCCTTCCCAGAATCTCTTTTGGAGGCCCGGTGAGAAGTCCGGATTGTGCATTAATGGAGTATTGGGGCCTAGCCCTCGTGGGATTCCCTTCCTTTTCCGGTCAATGTCCCAGTTGAGCAGGGACCACTTGGTCGCTCCCAGAAGAAGGCCCCCTTTCTCTCTGTCTCTTGTTTTCAGATATATCAGAGCTTTAGAGGGGTTATCGTGGCTGCTTGCTCCATTTGACACCAACCTTTATGATTATCGGGGTTAGCCCACCGTAACATTGGGGCTAGCTGAGCTGCCAGTATGTAACCTTTCACGTCCGGCACTCCTAGGCCTCCGAGCAGCGGTGGGCGCGACATGATGCGTTTCTGGACCCTAGGTTTCTTCCCCCACCAGATGAACTTGGATGTCGCATTTTGCAGTTCTTTGATTTTGGCCGGGGGAATGGTCAATGGAATAGCTCCCACCACATAGAGGAGTCGGGGGAGGATAGTCATTTTTAATAGCAGTATGGTTGTGGATCGCCCCATGTCTGGCGTCACTCGACCCTCCTCATTGATTGTGTTGTAGAGCTTGGTCAGTGGGGCCAGAAGTTGCGTACGAAATGTTTTATAGTAGCCGTTGCTGAAGCTGTCCAGGCCGGGACTTTCCCCATCGGAAGTGCTGAAATTGCATCACTGATCTCCTGTGCCATGATCGGGCTTCCCAGGCCACTCCTTTCTTGCTCCGTGATTCGTGGCAGGGTGGTTGAGTGAATGTAGTAATGTTTCTCCCGGTCCAGGTTCTCTCTACACAGGAGGTCTTCATGGAATTTCAGTATTATTTCCATTTTTTATGTTTCCGCTGTGTCGGGGTTGCCGTGCTCGTCGTGTCGTTGCGTAATATAATTTTGGGCCTTCCGTTTTCTCAATTTAGCGGCTAAGAATCTGTCTGCCTTGCCCTGTGTGTATAATAGGACTGTTTCGCATTTAATAGTGTCTGGGCCACTCGATCTGCCATGTGGTTCTCGAGCTGAGCTCGGATTTTCCTGAGTTCGCGTAGGGACTTCCTTGTTTGCCGGGCCTTATGTTGGATTTCGGCATTCTTCACCTCTTTCTAGTTGTTGTGTTATGAGGGTTCTGTTCCTGGAGTATGTTGCCGTCTGAGATATGAACTCCCCTCTAATCACCGCCTTCCCTGCATCCCATATTCCCCCCGGCTCGCTTCCCCGTTATCATTTTCTTTGAAGTAATTATTGATGGTGCTTTCTATATGGGCCCTTAGCGCTATATCCTTAAAGAGGAGTTCATTTAGTTTCCAAGGTGGCTTTTGTTTCCGCGCTCCCTCTCCTCAGTCCACCCCCACCATGACAGGGTCATGGTCCGAACAATATTTCACCCCTATTTCTACAGATGTTATCTGGGGGATTAGCGTAGCCGATACCAGGATCATATCAATCCTGGAATAGCCCAGGTGAACCGCCGAGTAATGGGTGTACTCCCTGATTCCCTCACGAAAGAATCGCCATGTCTCTATGACCCCTAGCTCTCTGAAGAGGCGACCCAGTGCCTGCCTATTCCTCTGGTCCGCCGCTGTGGGGGGGAGAGTTTTATCTAACGCCGGGTCCATGACGCAGTTAAAGTCCCCGCCTGTTATCAGCTGGCCTTTGCACCAGCTGCCCAACTGGTTTAGTAGGTCCGAGAGGAATACATCCTGCCGTTCATTGGGGGCATAAATAGCTAGGATTGTGTGCAGACAGCCCTTTATTCTCCCTTTAACCCTGAGATATCTTCCCCCACTATCCTTTCGGAGTTTTTGTTTTTTTTAACTCTTGGTCCCGTCCTATCAGGAAGCCACTCCTCTCTTCTTTTCCCCACTGGAGGCGTAAAATTGCTGTGGGAAAGCTCAGTGGGACATCCTCCTCTCGTCTTTCGGGAGGAGGTGGGTCTCCTGCAGGATCCCGATAGATGCCTTCATAGCCCTCAACCTTTCCAATATGGCTCTCCTCTTAGTCGGAGAATTTAACCCCTTTGCGTTCAGGGAAATTACATTAGATTCTGCCATCCTTCCTCTATGGAGGGTCCCCCCCTTTGTGGCCCGCTCCCAATTCACCTCAAAGACGCCCGCCCCTGCTCTTTGCATTTTTATTCTATTCTGTTTCATACTGCCGCTGTTTGCACTGTGTTTTGCTTCTCTACTCCCCCTGACTCCTCCCCCTCAACCCCCTATGTGGCCCTTGTGACCGAGATTTCCCATAATCCCCTCCTCTGAAAAACTGGGGCTTAGGGTCACTGTATAGGGCTTTACTTCCGAGAGGTCTCAGAGATCCCTGTCTCGGTTTGGATTCCAAGATTCGGCACCTCCCTGCTCCGCCTCTGCAGGCCTGTAGATGTGTATGCTTTTATATTAGGATGTTGCTATAGGCATCTTCGGCTGGAGTCTCCGGGGCGTCCAGAGTTATCAACTTTGAGCTTCCTGACGTGGTAAGGTATTAGTTGGACCTCTAAGGTGCGGCTCCCTCCTGGGTCTACTCCTGCGTGTTCTAGACCATTCCCATGGGTTGGCCCCGGCCTGCTGTTTGTTTTGAACCCGACCATTTTCTTCTCGGCTTTGGTTCTCTTCCCCTCCCAGCAACGCGAGGCCCTCGTCACAGGTGCTGATTTTCTTCTGTCTTCCCTCCCAACTGAATGTGAAGCCAAAAGGGTACGAACATCAGTAGGGGATTTGCTTATCCCGCAGAATTCTCGTCACTGTGCGCATCAGACGCCGCTTCTGTAGGGTAGAGAGCGCCAGATCCTGTAACAACTGGATCGGGCTTCCGTTGATTGTCAAATCGGTGGTGGATCTGGCAGTTTTCAGAATCTTTTCTTTTGTGGCGTAGGATGTTAGTGCCGAAATACAATGTGAAGGTGGGCACCACAGTGGTTGGGTCTTTTAATATAAATAAAGTTAATTTAGGAAAATAGTGTAATGTTTTGTTTTAACCTGGAGCTGCCAGTCTATAAGTGATCCTGTGGCATCCGGATCGCACTAAACAAATTGCAGGAAAAAGTAAGGTAATGATACCGTACTTAAGACTGGTGCTTCTCAGTTGACCTTAAATAAGGTTGCTCAATCATATATATCTCTTGCGTGAAGTAATTCGAATGTCAAACAAAATCTATTTCCAAATGGTACAAAGTTTTCCAAGAGAAATGTTTAATTCACATTTCTTGATTTTATATTTCTTGATTAGTTCAAATATTGTGAGGCAACTCAAAATCGATAGGTCAATTATTCACAATAGTACATATGCCAATGCATTTCGGTCTAAGACCATCTTCAGGGCTGTACTGAAGTGAGTGTAGAATCTACACAATGTTAACATCAAACATTCATCGCAATACACATAAATTTAATCAATAATTTAAAACCAAGTAAAGCACATACCCCAAATAGATCCAGATAGATGTTGAACATGTAGGAGAAAAATAAATATGGAAAATATGTCAACACACGTCATATCTCTAACCAATCATAGTTGTTTACCATTTTTGTATCCCGTGCCCTGTACCTGCTAATTGTGAGTTGTCCTCTCCTGTGAATGCGTTCGTAGAACGTCTCCAATATTCCTATTAATTGTAAGAGGGGAAGTATGTGTTACGTATACTATCGCTATATCCAAATATGTAACTATTTGAGCCGAAGAGGTTAAATGGGCTCTTACCTGCACACGTATGTTTCGCGCGCGGGACCGATCACGCTCGCTGTACAAGCGAAAGTGAACTGCGCGCGGCCAATAATGCTTTTAAGGGTAGTCATGGGAACCAGGGAGGGGCGTCGAGCAGCAGCAATGTTGCTGCTGCACGTACGCCTGTGCGCCTCGGGACCCACCGCCCTACGGGTGCGCAGGGGGGCGGGACTATTGCCATGACTACAAGGTGTGTGTATGTAGTGTGTTGCTAATGATGGAATAAACTTGTGTGGATAGGGGACAAAGCCTAAGCGATTAGTAAAAACAATACACGTGACCTCGTACTATATCCGTGTACATGTTCTGTGAATGTCAATAAACGTAGATATTAGATGAGGTAAGAACCTGGTTATATGGGGTGGATCATGTGACCCATACATGCATTTCTAAATATTTTAAACTGTTTCATAATGTGCAATTAGTGCATGTTTATGTAAGTACATAAGTACCAAAGTACATCATCAAGTTCAATCACACATTTATAATGTGTCCTCAGTTGTGTCTGGATCTAAGTCCATAGCGCTTCTCCATCCAGAAAAATAATAATAAGAAACCATATTCCTGAAAAAACCGTGAATCTGGCTTTTTTTAGAGAAAACACATATAATTAATCTCTTCATTAATTCCCTTCGGAGTAAGGGAACTTAGTCTGTCTATCCAGAACGTTTCTCGTTGATCAATTCTTTTTTGTAGATCCTCATGTCTTTCTCTTCTTTGGACTCTTTCCAGGACTACAAATTTGATCTGTGCCAGATTGTGTTGTTTACTCTGCCAGTGTCTTGCTACTGCAGAGCTTGCAGTCTTGTTCCTGATACAAGATCTGTGTTCGTTCCACCTGATCTTTGCTGTGCGTTGTGTTTGTCCGACGTAGTATAAACCACAAGGACATTTAATTCCATATATGATTCCTGCCGTGTCACATGTGGCATAGCATTTCAGTTTAATTTTTTCTCCAGTATATGGATGATTTATGGTTTGTCCTTTCATGATATATCCACAGTTGCTGCAGTTGAGGCATGGAAATGTACCTATGCGGTCTGTGCTTCTCTTCTTTTGTGGGGGTCTGGTGTGGACTAATCTGTCTTTCAAGTTGGAACTTCTCTGGTAAGCAAATGTAGGGGGTTCTTTAAATAGGTGTTCTACTCTCTTGTCACATGTTACAGTGTTCCAATTTTTCTTTATGATTGACTTGATCCGATTGCTTTGGCGTGAATATTTCGATACAAACACCAGTGGGGGACAAATATCCTGTTTGTGTATTTTGGGTTTGAGTAGTTCTTCTCTATCCTGTGAAACCGTGCGTATTTCTGCTGATGTAACTTCCTCTGTTGAATAACCGCGGGCTAGAAATTTCTTACCCATCTCTTTTACAGCTCTTTCGTATTCACTCTGGTTACTCACAATCCTTTTCACTCGAAGCAATTGACTGTAAGGTAAATTCTTGATCAGACTGGGTTGATGAAAACTTAGTCTGTGTAACAGACTATTCCTATCTGTGCTTTTCCGATAGATAGTAGTTTGATATTCTGTTTCTGTGACAGTGATCTCAACGTCTAGAAAATGAATGGATTCTCGTGAATATTCGTATGTGAACTGAATTCGTGGGTCTATGTTGTTGATGTAACCAAAAAATTCCAATAGGTGTGATTCTGTGCTCTTCCAGATGCCGAAAATGTCATCTATGTACCGGATCCAGGTAATAAGGTCTTGATTCCATAAGTTGTTTGTCAGGACATGTTCTGTTTCGAACTTGTGCATGAAGGAGTTTGCATATGAAGGGGCCATGGTTGCTCCCATGGCAGTACCTGCAACCTGTAGGTAAAATTCGTCTTTAAATTGGAAGTATGAATTGTTACTAATGAATTCCAACAGTCCCATGATGAACTCTTTTTGTGCAGCTATTTCTCCTTCCCTCAGGAGCATCCACTCCACCGCTTCTCTGCCCAAGTCATGGGGAATCGATGTGTATAAGCTTTTGACGTCTACCGTAAAGCAGATGTTGTTGTTGTTGAATGGAACTGTTCTTAGGTGTTGTAGAAAATGAGTAGAATCTTTAATATAGGTACTCGTTTTTTGAATCAAAGGTTGCAAAAAATAGTCAATATATTTACCGAGTGGTTCGAGGATGCTGTTAATTCCGGCTACTATGGGTCTTCCCGGGGGTTTCTGTGTATCCTTATGTATCTTCGGAAGAGTATAAAAATGAGGTATTTTCGGATGAGTATTAGTCAGAAATTTCTTTGTATTATGATTTATCCATTCCAATTCTTCAGCTCTTTCCAAAAGTTTGTCCAAATTGCCCCGGATCTCCTCTGTAGGATCTGCATCCAGTGATGCATAAGTGTTAATGTCCCCAAGCTGTCTATAACATTCTTCTTCATAATCGCTTGTATTGAGTAGAACTAAGCCGCCTCCTTTATCAGCAGATCGTATTGTTATCCTGTCGTCTCCATATAAGTTTTTAATGAGTTCCAACTCATGAGGTTTCATGTTCTGATTTCTCGAGTGCTTGAATTTGATCTTCTCAAGGTCTCTTGTGACCTGTTTCTGGAAGATATCCACCGAGGGGACTATTATTGGAGGGATGAAATTGCTCTTTCCTCGGAATTCTTTGAAGTCTGAATCTTCTGTATTTCTAGGATTCTCTTCTTCTAATTCACTGAAAAAAACTTTCAGTTTCATTTTACGAACCAGTCTATATAGTTCAATCTTAGAATCAAATAGGGTGCTGTCGTATGTAGGTACAAAACTGAGTCCCTTTTGTAATGTTTTAATTTCAGACAGGGTTAGATTTCTAGAGGACAAATTAATCACTATGTTCTCCTCTGTTGTTGTCTCGTATTCGGTTTTGTCTTTTGCCTTCCTTTTCCCCCTTCTTGTTCTCTTCTTTCTAATCCTAAAAAAGGCTCCCTTTCTCTGTTCGGTGTTTCTGTTGTGCCTGCTGTACTTGATGTTCCTGGTGTAGCTTCTTCTTGGGTAAGAAATTTCTAGCCCGCGGTTATTCAACAGAGGAAGTTACATCAGCAGAAATACGCACGGTTTCACAGGATAGAGAAGAACTACTCAAACCCAAAATACACAAACAGGATATTTGTCCCCCACTGGTGTTTGTATCGAAATATTCACGCCAAAGCAATCGGATCAAGTCAATCATAAAGAAAAATTGGAACACTGTAACATGTGACAAGAGAGTAGAACACCTATTTAAAGAACCCCCTACATTTGCTTACCAGAGAAGTTCCAACTTGAAAGACAGATTAGTCCACACCAGACCCCCACAAAAGAAGAGAAGCACAGACCGCATAGGTACATTTCCATGCCTCAACTGCAGCAACTGTGGATATATCATGAAAGGACAAACCATAAATCATCCATATACTGGAGAAAAAATTAAACTGAAATGCTATGCCACATGTGACACGGCAGGAATCATATATGGAATTAAATGTCCTTGTGGTTTATACTACGTCGGACAAACACAACGCACAGCAAAGATCAGGTGGAACGAACACAGATCTTGTATCAGGAACAAGACTGCAAGCTCTGCAGTAGCAAGACACTGGCAGAGTAAACAACACAATCTGGCACAGATCAAATTTGTAGTCCTGGAAAGAGTCCAAAGAAGAGAAAGACATGAGGATCTACAAAAAAGAATTGATCAACGAGAAACGTTCTGGATAGACAGACTAAGTTCCCTTACTCCGAAGGGAATTAATGAAGAGATTAATTATATGTGTTTTCTCTAAAAAAAGCCAGATTCACGGTTTTTTCAGGAATATGGTTTCTTATTATTATTTTTCTGGATGGAGAAGCGCTATGGACTTAGATCCAGACACAACTGAGGACACATTATAAATGTGTGATTGAACTTGATGATGTACTTTGGTACTTATGTACTTACATAAACATGCACTAATTGCACATTATGAAACAGTTTAAAATATTTAGAAATGCATGTATGGGTCACATGATCCACCCCATATAACCAGGTTCTTACCTCATCTAATATCTACGTTTATTGACATTCACAGAACATGTACACGGATATAGTACGAGGTCACGTGTATTGTTTTTACTAATCGCTTAGGCTTTGTCCCCTATCCACACAAGTTTATTCCATCATTAGCAACACACTACACACACACACACCTTGTAGTCATGGCAATAGTCCCGCCCCCCTGCGCACCCGTAGGGCGGTGGGTCCCGAGGCGCACAGGCGTACGTGCAGCAGCAACATTGCTGCTGCTCGACGCCCCGCCCTGGTTCCCATGACTACCCTTAAAAGCATTATTGGCCGCGCGCAGTTCACTTTCGCTTGTACAGCGAGCGTGATCGGTCCCGCGCGCGAAACATACGTGTGCAGGTAAGAGCCCATTTAACCTCTTCGGCTCAAATAGTTACATATTTGGATATAGCGATAGTATACGTAACACATACTTCCCCTCTTACAATTAATAGGAATATTGGAGACGTTCTACGAACGCATTCACAGGAGAGGACAACTCACAATTAGCAGGTACAGGGCACGGGATACAAAAATGGTAAACAACTATGATTGGTTAGAGATATGACGTGTGTTGACATATTTTCCATATTTATTTTTCTCCTACATGTTCAACATCTATCTGGATCTATTTGGGGTATGTGCTTTACTTGGTTTTAAATTATTGATTAAATTTATGTGTATTGCGATGAATGTTTGATGTTAACATTGTGTAGATTCTACACTCACTTCAGTACAGCCCTGAAGATGGTCTTAGACCGAAATGCATTGGCATATGTACTATTGTGAATAATTGACCTATCGATTTTGAGTTGCCTCACAATATTTGAACTAATCAAGAAATATAAAATCAAGAAATGTGAATTAAACATTTCTCTTGGAAAACTTTGTACCATTTGGAAATAGATTTTGTTTGACATTCGAATTACTTCACGCAAGAGATATATATGATTGAGCAACCTTATTTAAGGTCAACTGAGAAGCACCAGTCTTAAGTACGGTATCATTACCTTACTTTTTCCTGCAATTTGTAGGATGTTAGTGCCACCAGCACGTCCCTAGGGCGAGCTCCTGGTTCCGATCTGCGGTCCCGACTCGGTGGATCCTGTCAAACTCTATGGTTTCCGGCGTAGTGTCTAGTAGCAAGTGGCCAAAGGTCTTCTGCAGAGTGTCACGTAGGTCTCCATCTGGGTCCGATTCTGGTAGGCCCTTAACGCGAATGTTGGATCGGTGTGATCTGTTTTCAAGATCCTCCACTTGGGAGTTCGAGGTTATTCGTAGCTACCGCTAATTGGTCCAGCAACTGGCTGGCTTGTTTAGCTTCTTCTGATAGGTTGGAGAGGCCATTCTCCGTTGTGTCCACTCTCTCTCCCAACTCATTGATCTCCTTTCGGACTTCTTGTAGTGAGGTTTTAATGTCATCCCGTAGTTGCCTGATTTGGGTCTGGAATGCATTTGTCATTCTTATCTCCATGCCCTTCAAGCAAGTCAGCAGGTCCTCCTTGTTTGAGTCTACGGCACTAGGAGATGTATCCGACATTGTCTCTGCAGAGTGTTGTGGCAGCGACAGTGTGTTTAGGTCCTGTGGTTGTTGACGACTCCAGCACCTGGCCAGATGGTTTTCTTGGATTTGGGGGGACCTTTTCGCTTTTGGGGGTGCACTTTTCGTCCTGGCACCAGGCATCTAAGCTAATCACAGGTATCTCTACTCTCTTGTGCTCTCCGCGAGGGCGGTGCCGCTGCTGTGACTGCTGAAGCGGGTGTCGGCTGGCTGTGCGAACCTGTTGGTGGGTTTGGGTATGGTGAGGCGCGGGCGCCCTGCTCGCCTGGGTTCGGCTGCGGCCTCTACCCCACTTTTATTATTTGGGGTTGCTGCTGTTGATGCGTTACCCCTCTGGTGGGGATTGTCCTTTAAGACCCCTTTAAATTCCCGGAGTACAGCAGGCTCTGAAGGAGTGTCCGTTATGCCTCCGCCCCACTCCTCCTCACCCCCGCTGGGCCAGTTCCAGAGGAGAGCCTGCTATTGGGGCCTCCCTCCCTGGTTGTGTGTTTGTTAATGTTAATGTTAAAGGACATTTGTACCGCACACTATCACCACCGGAGTGGTCCCCTGGCGCTCTGGCGGTTCTGAAAAAGGAAGGGAGGATGAGTTAGTGGGACGAAGCAGGAAAAGTACAAGAGAGCAGTGATGTGCTGTTGGCGGCCTCAGCCCGGTGGGTCTGTTGGCTTGGCCTGGGGTGTTTGCGGCCGGTAGACGTTGTGTACTGTTGTGCAAGGCTATGTGTGTTTTTGTTTTGTTGTTGCAGTGTAGTGAAGTTTGTGCGGTTTGTTGTGCTGTAGGTTTGGTTGTGTTTGGTTTGAAGTTTAAGATGTGTATGCAGAAAGGGAAATTGTTAGTAGGGTTGGTTAGTTTGCGTCTCTATCCAGAGTTCAGGCACTCGGTTTGCGTGGTCTCTCCTGATGCAGCTCTGTCCAGATCTGGGTCTGACTGGCAGATAATGTTCCCTACTCTTCTGGCCCCACCTCTAACATGCTCTCACAGAGCTCCCCTTATCCTCCCTTATTACTCCTGTGGCCAGTGCACCTGCCAATGTCAAACTCTCAGGTGGTGTGGTGATTGCCAGTATCTAGTCGATTCCATACCACTGTGGTGCCTGGCGGTAACTAAGGGCGGGTCCATAAAAGGTATGGGCGAGTCTCCTACCTTACTCTCCTGACGTCCGCTACTGGTGCTGATTCCGTTCGCCCCGATTGGGCCAGGGTTTATTGTTTCCTCTGTGGACCCTCTGCTCCCTTGTTTGTATTGCAATGGGGCTTGAAGAGCCCCCAATGGAGCGCGCCTGCAATGCGCTATGCTAAGCTGCTGCAAGATTCCAATCGGGAGACTCAACTGCCTGTCGCTGCTTCTCCGGTGTCTGCTATGGCTCTGCACAGGGACGACTTCTAGTAAACCGGCCCACATAGCCTCTGCTGCTCTATTTGCATTAGCTAGTTGATGTTAGTATCAGGCTGCATAATGACCTGTCAGTGGCTATCACTGCGTCCGCACTTCCCGACCTTCCCCAGCTTTCATTGCCACTTCATCTGACTGTTCGTCGTCCACCTCACTTCACGGCCCCTCGTCTTGGCACCATGCGCACAGTTGTGTGACGGCTCCCGCTGCAGGGCTCACTCTCGGCGCCTGACGTGCAAAAAAGGATCTGACTGAGGTTCCGCTGTGCAAGGAGGTACTGGCAGCACTCCCAGCCCCCCCTGCAGCACCCCAAACCCAATACCTAGTTCTCTGTTGTGTAGGATATCGCAGGTCTCAGGAGGAACCAGATATGTTCAGTGCCCATGAAGAGGGCTCTTCTCTCGCAACTGCTGCTGTTTCATCTACGTCTGAGTTGGCCGCCTGGGCTTACACTCTCCGGGGCCCGGTCAGCACCGCAGGGCTCACCGCCTGTCCCCAGCCCCTTCGGCGGGGAGCCCCTTCCCTGCTCCCGATTCCGCCTTTCGATACCGGTGGGCAACCTTCTTGTATTTTCCTCCCGGGGGGCCAGGGGGGCCGCAGAGCTCCCCCAGACGGCACAGGCTATGGCTCAGGACCTCCGCCTACCCAGCGGGAGGTCTGTCTGGTCCATCGGCTGTCCCCTGCTCCTTGCGCAGCTCCACAGGGGCCCCCTCGGGCTTCCTCCTTCAGTGGGGCTTCCACCGTCTCTCTTACGGGCCTGCTCCCTCTTTAGAGCGGGTTATCCACCGCGGGCCGCCTCGAGGCTCCACTCCACGAAGGGTGCCGCGGCCGCCCCCCGGCAGCAACCGCCACCAGTGCCTCCACCGCTCCGCTCTGCCGGACAGGGCCCCCCAGCAGCCCCGGACCATCAGGGGGTTGGGGGGGGGGGTTATTCGTGCCTCAGATACCCAGGGGGAGCTCACTCTCACTTCTCTAGGGGGCTCCGACAGCGGGGCACTTCACTCGCCCATCCCCCTCCAGGCCTTCCACTTCGGGGCTCCCGCCTGAATCGGACCATTGGGGAATAGCAGACTGTCAGAGCTCTTCCTCCTCTGTGTTCAGGGAGCTCTATAATCCGCTGCCTGTCGCTATTACTGCATGTATCACGTGCGCTTTCAGCCCTTTTTTTAAGCGCTTGCTTTATGCTCCTTTTGAATCCTGCAGGTGCGGAGCTCGGAAACATACGTCTTCACCTGCGGGCAGCCATCTTGGAATTCCATGTGTTTTTGCAAATACCACTGTATGGGCATTTCAGCCAGGGCTGATGCCAGGTTTGGCCAGGTAGTACTAAAGAACATGTTTTCCTAGCTTATTGCCAGCGTTGCAAGGGGGGATTAGTGCTATGTAATCGCCCAGAAGTATGGAGGAAAGGGGACAGGACGTAGGAATAGGAACGAGTTACTCACTGTAGTGACTTCTATACTCTTAGTCCATAGTCTGCTTTCCTTCATACGCCCCACATGCCATCCACCATTAATTAAGCTGTTAGGTGTCCCATCGAGAAGATGCAAGGACTGACAGGTGTTGCTGGTAGGAGGAATCAGCAGGGCTACCCACACTGTGCTGTCTAGCATGCAACCTACATTTCTTAAAGGGGAAATGTACTTATGTGCTTTGCAAAAGTATTCCGGTCCAGTCCCCATAGGACAGACGCCCATAAGTATGGAGGAAAGGGGACTATGTACTAAGAGTAAAGAAGTCATTGCGGTGTGTAATTTGTTCTATTGGTAGCAGGGAGGATTACTATTGCGTGGAATTGGAAGGAGGTGGCAGGTTCACTCATACAGATGTCCCACTTGCTTCGACCCCTAGGGAGGGTACTGAGGAGCGGACTCGCCTCCCTACCCTCATAGGAGGGGGCTCCCCCTTGGGGAGAAGTGACAAGTTACCCTGATTCGTCACAGTTGCAAATGGCATTTTAATCTCTACGTGTAAGATGCAGTGCCACAAGATCCTCTTGGTAGGGCCAGCACTATAAAGAAGATTTAATTTAAGGTTTAAGTTAAAGTTGTATTATAATTTATATACCGAAAATTGTTGTCAAAATTTGCAAAAGCTGTTATTTTTTTTTTTTTAACTTTGGTTTTATTAGTAGTTTTTAGAAGGAAAAAACAAACGGCAACGCTGGGAGCGTTGTTATCATCACTTTTAACATTGTCATAAAACCCCCAGGTTCCCCCCCCCCCCCCCTCCCCCCCCACCCCCACCCCAACTCCTCCCCTCCCCCCAGATCAGAGTCACTTCGCAAGTCGGACAGCTGGGGCTGTCATCGTAGTTCATTGTACGTTGCCACAGAGGTATGCTATGCTCTCACGTCCAAATTGGCTGGATGGGATCCGCTGTCTCCCGGGTCCTGGGCTACTCCTACATCCTTGGTTGAAGCATTCCAAACCTACCCCCCGCCAACTCGCCAGAGTGTTCTCATGTTGTCAGTGGGGGTCCCAACCCCATGCCCCATAGACCCCATACCAGTTAACCTGAAAGGAGCCCAGTTCATTATTTACCATGGCCGTCAGTTTATCCATTAAGAACATGTTTTTGAGTTTCTTAAGCCAGTCTTCTTTGGATGGGGTCTCTGGGCTCTTCCACCTTTGTGCAAGGGCCACTCTACCCGCCCGTAACATCGTCTCCCACATTCTTGGGTACCTATACAGTTCAGTGTCCTCCGGGGGGAGGCCCAGCAACATCGTTAGGGGGTTGAGTGGGATTTGTTCCTCGGTGACCTCGGCCATCCACCCCCGTACTTTCTCCCAGAACTCCTGCGCCTTGGGGCAGGACCACCACATGTGCCCCCTCGACCCCACTTGGCCACAGCCCCTTGGACACCTGGGGGACACTCCCGAAAACATCCTGGACAGTTTCAACGGGTCCCTGTGCCAGCCCTGTAAGATTTTGAAGTTGTGTTCCATGTCCGATGTAAATAGGTTCCCATGGAATGCTCTCTTAAAGACTTTGGACCACGCCTCCTCTGTAAGTGGTTCTCCCGCCAGGTCATCCCAAAACCCTCGGAACCCTCTTCTCCCCTCCAAGTTAACGGTGTTCAGTATTCGGTACATTTTGGAGACCGCCCCCTTCCTTGATGTGGCCGTGTCCAGAAATTTTTCGAAGGGGGTCAGCTGTCTCCGTAGGTTCTGGCCCCATGATTGGTCGCAAAGGATGCCTTTCAGGCGTAGATATTCAAAGATTGAAAGGGACTCCCGCCCCAGTGCGTCTCGCAGGGCCTCGTATTCGAGGAACTCGCCCTCTTTGAACAGTTGTCCCGCCCATTCCAGACCCCCGTCCGACCAGGACTGGGCACTCCTGAAACCTCTGCTGCCTAGTTTGAGAGGGTGGCCCCAAAGCGATGACATTGGAGAGGGCCATGTCGTGAGGTATGAGGTTGTGGGTCCCTCTTTCCAGAGTGTCCAAAGTATTCCCAGGGTTGGGTGGGCTTTCAGTTTGCTAGGGATGAGTCTGCGCGGCAGCCACAGGAGGTCGCGCACTTTCAGAGGGTGGGCATCCATATCCTCAAGGTATGACCAGTAGGTGCCCATCCCCTCCTTCATGTGCTCCAGCAAGACCCGCAGCTGGGCTGCCCGGTAGTAAAGGAGGAAATCCGGTAGCCCGAACCCGCCCTCCTCTCTGGGTAGTGTTAGAGTGGCCTTTCCTATCCTCGGGGCCCGCCCTTGCCATATAAACTCGCGGATTGCTTTTTGTAGATCGCGGAGCAGCTGGGTGGGGACCTCCGTTGGGAGTGCGGTGAATAAGTATAGTATTCTCGGCAGAACGTTCATCTTTATCGCTGTCATGCGCCCATACCAGGACAGAATCATCCCACCCCATCTCCTCAGATCTGACGTAACCCCCGCCAAGGTAGGCCCATAGTTCACCGGGGCCAGTCTCGAGAGATCTCTGGTCAGGGTTACCCCCAGGTACCTGATGGAATCCTTCCCCACCGCAATCCCCGCACACCTGTCCCGGGGGTCCAACCTCGGGTCCTGGACCCTCATGGGTAGGAGCTTTGATTTTGCTGCATTTATTTTTAGTCCCGAGAACTGCCCGAAGGCTGTCATCAGCCGCAGTAGGGGGGGGAGCGAGGAGCTGGGCTCCACCAAGTATGCTAGGATGTCGTCAGCGAACAGGGAGAGCTTGAACTCTACTTCTCCCCTTTTGATCCCTTTGATGTCGGGGTGGGCCCGGACCGCTATGGCCAGAGGTTCCATCGTCAAGACGTATATTAACGGAGAGAGTGGGCACCCCTGTCGTGTTCCCCTCGTGAGGGGGAATGGGTCAGAGAGTTCCCCGTTCACCTGCACTCTCGCTGTTGGGGCTTCATAGAGGGCAGAGACCCAGGTCCTGACGTGAGGCCCGAAGCCCATTCGACGGAGGAGGAGTTGCATGTACCTCCACTCGACCCTGTCGAATGCCTTCTCGGAGTCCAAGGAAAGCAAACTAGCCTCTAGGTCTGATTCCTGGGCATAGTGGATTAGGTCAATAGTCTTCCTGATATTATCTGAGCCCTGCCTGCCCTTCACGAACCCCACTTGATCCCCGTGTACTAATTTGGGCATTATCCCCTCTAACCGTGTACCCATCACCTTGGCTAGGATCTTTACATCTATGTTTAAGAGGGAGATCGGGCGGTAGGAGGAGCAGTCAGTGGGGTCCTTTCCTTCCTTGGGCAGTACCACTATGATGGCTCTCATCATCGTTTCCGGCAGGGTGCCCCCCTCCAGTACTGCATTGAACACCCTCGCCAGGTGTGTGGCCAAAATCGACCGGAACCTCTTATAGAAGAGTACTGAGAACCCATCTTCCCCCGCGGACGTTCCCGCCTTCATCCCACCGATTGCATTCTCCACCTCCTCCTCTGTGACCCCTCCCTCTAGACCTCCTGCCATTTCGCCTGTCAAGGACGGGATCTGAATGGAGTCCAGGAACTCCTCAATCTGAGTGTCCTCCCCGGCATATTCTGAAGAATATAGTTGTTCATAGTAGCGTCGGAAGGCCGCTCCTATGACTGGGGTGCTATGGTCTAGTGAGCCCTGTTCGTTTCTGATCGCCCTCACCATTCTGCTTCGCTGGACCTCTCTGAGTTTCCAGGCCAGGATTTTATCGGCTCTATCCCCCTTCTCATAGTATTTTTGTTTCACTAGCTGGAGGTTGCGCTCAGTTTTATGCAACAAGAGATCTTTCAATTGGAGTTTGTAATTTTCTAGGGCCGTGATCTGTTCCATAGCCAAGGGTGCCTCCGGGGGGCCTCCCGGCTGGATCTGTGCGATCTTTTCCCTAAGGGATTTTTCTTGGGCCTCCCTTTCCCTTTTTTTCTGAGCCCCCATTCTTATGAGAACCCCGCGTAAGGTCGCCTTGAAGGCGTCCCACAGCACGTGCGCACCCACCTCGCCATTGTCGTTCAGCTTAAAGTATTCCACAATGGCGTCCTGCACTTCCTGCACCAGGACGTCGTCCTTCAGCAGGGAGTCGTTGCATTTCCATCGCCCTTTTCTGCCACCTCGCCATTCCCCTATAATGGTGGTACGGACCAGGTCATGGTCGGACCAGGGGACCGGGTCTACCTCATAGCCAGAGACATATGGGCGCAGGGACTCGTCTACCAGGATGTAGTCTATACGGGAGTATGATGTGTGGATTGCAGAATAGTATGTGAAGGAGGGGTGTTCTGCCCTAGGGGTCGGGATGGTGTCCACTAGGCCCAGCTCTGTGTTCGCCCTTTGGAAGGAGCGGGCCATCATTTCGTCTGCAGCCCTGGTGGGTTGGGATTCCAAGCGTTTCCTATCAATTTTCGGGTCCAGGACCATGTTAAAGTCCCCCCCCACCACCATTGGCCCGCGTACGAATAGTTTCAGTCTGTCCTTCACTCCCTCCCAAAATTGCGCCTGGCCTTCATTGGGGCTGTACACAACTGCAAGTGTTAAAGGGGAGCCCCGCAGGGAGCCCCTCGTCAGCAGGAATCGTCCCTCTGGGTCTTTCAGTGAGGCTTCTACTTCAAAGCCAATGTCCCTCGCTAGCACTATGGCCACCCCCCTTTTCTTGGTCTTGTGGGAGGCGCTGAGGACTTCTCCAATCCCCCCCCCTCGTAGCTTTGGTTCTTTCCCCTTTGCCCAGTGCGTCTCCTGAAGGAAAAGCACGTCTAGTTTAGCCCTCCTGAATTCCCTGCAGACCAGGGATCTTTTGGTGGGGGTGTTCAGTCCCCTCACATTGAGGGAGCCCACGCCCAGGGTAGGCAGATCCTCAGCCATTTTCTAAGAATAACCAGCTACCGGATAGCTGACTCGTGGCACTTTCCTTGTCCGGCTCATTTCGTGTTATCCTCTGATCTCCCATTTCCCTTCCCCCCCCCTCCCCCCCAGGTGGTCCTGTAACCTTTCCCCAACTGACCCCTGGTCCCCCCTGTGAACGTAACAATATCAACAAACCCCCTACCCCCCTCCCCCCACCCCGGCGTCCAACCAAATAGTTCTACCATTGTTGGTAACTGGCCGGACCACCAGCCTACCGCCTCCTGCTGGGTGAATATCCAAATTAGAGCCTCCATGAGCCCCCCCTACCCCCTCTCCCTCCCCTCAATGTAACTCTCATACTTGCTGTTCCGGGAGGGTCCACAAACGTTCGGACCCCATGGTCCTGGAGCCCGGCCTGTCTGCAGGCCGGAACAGATGGTGAGTCCCCGTGGTGAATTCTTTACACAGTTCCCCCGAGGCTGATGACGCCTGCCGTGAGATGCCTCAGCTCCCTTCCTCGCCCGGGTCCGACAGTCCCGCTCCACCCTGGCCGGGATCCGTGTCATTCCTGTCCGTCGATGGGGATGGAGGGTTCAATTTTTTGAATTTCCGTGGGCCAGTCTTTTTTCTCCTCTCTCCTCGTGACCGGCGCGCTCTGGCTTCATCCGCGGCGAACCCGGAGGGTTCCCTTCGCGGGGTCGGGTCCGTTGTATATTCCTGTATTGCTCCCCTTATATCTTCCTCTGTGATCAGGTTCACTCGTTGGCCTTCGTATTCGAACATGAGGGAGAAGGGGAACCCCCATCTGTAGCGTACCCCCTTTGTTTTCAGCATCTGGGTCAGTGGGCGGCACATCCTCCGTTTGGCCAGCGTGTATGATGAGAGGTCCTGGAAGATGGCCACCTGAGCGTTGTTATAGGTTATCTCCCTAGATTTCCTGGCCTCCTCCAGGACCTTCGCTTTTTCAGTGTAGTAGTGGAAGCGGACCAGAATTGACCGGGGGCCCCCAGCTCTTCCCCCCGCTCTATGGATCCGATCAAACGTCGGTTCGGTTGTCATCTCATCCGAGAAGAGGAGGGTAATGATGTCCTTCACCACCCTGGTTAAGTCTCTTTCCGTCTCCCCCTCCGACTCCGGCACCCCGAAAATCCTGAGGTTGTTCCTCCGCTCTCTATTTTCAAAGTCGTCCATTTGTCTTGCCCTCTCCTCATCTCTCTTTTCCAGGGCCGTTAGTCTCAGGGCCGTGTCCAGCTCCTGGGTCGCTGCTGAGGACTGGTTGGACTCTAGTTGTGACAGTCTATCCTCGACTTTGTCCACTCTGCGGTCCATGTTTTCCATTTTTTGGGCGATGTCTGCCCGCATGTCCCTGATCTCCTGCAAGACCGAGGCAAAGCCCTTTTCCATGGTGAGGGTGGGCAGGGGTGGGGTCTCGGAATGAGACATGCCGGCCCGTTGGTCTGGGTCGCTGTTCTCCCTGCTGGTGCCTTGGTAGCGGTACTCCTGGAGGGTATGGCGCCAACTCATTCGGTCCTCCTGCTTCTCCCCTCCGCTGATGCGTCCCTAGGGGTAAGGGACAGAGCCCGGTCGGGGAACGCGCTCTCTCGCCTTCTGGTGTGGCCCTCTGTGGGGGGCCTCTCGTGGGCGGGCACTCGCCCCACCGACCTCCGGTGGGGGCCTCACACCCCCTCCCCCCCTTGTGGCCTCTGTCTTTGGAGGTAGTTCTTAGGGTGGGGGGGAGCGGCTATGGTCGTCCAATCGCGGTTTGTTGGGGGGCTCTCAGGCGCGACTCCTTCAGCGAGAGCCCCCAGGCGGGCACTCGCCCTGGGGTTGAGCCCAGGGGCCTCCACCTAAGAGAGTGATGGGCTCGAGGGTACTCTCCTCCAATAGATTTGTGTCCCCCCGCGTCTTCCTGACTTTTTTTTTTTTTTTTTTTTTTTTTCTTCCGGGGGGGCTCGCGAGGGGGGGGCGGGGCCGACTCGCCCCTCCGAGCCCACCGATGCGTCCCGCAGCTGGTCCCCCGGGGTCCTTGAGGGTTGCGTGGGGGCTGGGATGGGCTTCCCCCACCTACCTCGGCGCCGAGTTCGGGAGCGCGGGCAGGCCGCCTCTCCCTACGCGGGTCGCGGCCCGCGTTTCTCCCAACTCCTCAGCGGGGGACTCCCCCTCCGCGACGGCTCCTCGGCAGGGTGCCGCGGGGGTGTCGCCGGCGGGTCTTCTGCCGGGGCGCCGGCGCGCTCCGTGTTCGGGGGAGTGAGGGGATCGCGCGCGCCTCCGAATGCAGGCCGCCGCTTCCCCTCTCGATGGGTGTGATGCTGCCTGGAGCTCCCCGGGGCTCCTCCCCTCGGGCCGCGGAGCTCGTTCTCGGGCCCCCGGGGGTCCCCGGATGCCGCTCCTTCGCCTCGGGGGGCACTCGAGGTTCACGGGCCCCGTGAGCCGTAGATCTCTCGTGGGGGGGTCACGGGGGGGGGCTCAATCCCTCTTCGTGTCCCAGTTACGGCGGGAGCGGCGTGTTCAGGCTGCCATTGCCTGTGCGCCCCCTGGTGGCCTCCAGCTGTTATTTTTTACTAGAATATTCAGAATATCAAATTGCGTAAATAATTCAAAATGGAACCACATTGTCCCCATTCACAGAAAAGGTAGCAATGAATAACCCCTCCAATGATATACCTATTGTGTTATTGGACATAACAAGTAAAGTCCTTTCTATCTTGTTACTGGAGGGGTTGGGTTTTTGGGTGAACAGCAAGAACCTTCTCTTCTATCAAACTAGTTTTAGAAAAGGACTGGGTAGTAAAGGAAACAGGACAGTAATAAACCTGCTTAAATAGGTTGATGCTAAAGAATATCAAAGATCTTTATGTAGACTGAATCTAGATTATCGAGCAGTCTTCGACAATGTCGATAGGAACAAACTCTGGTTGAAACTATCCAGTTGGGTTATTCCCGGAGAACCTGGAGACAGTGTGCTTCTGGGGGAAGGAGAGGAAAGGAGGAATACCTCTGAGGAGGTGTAGTTGGTAGTTACACTTTTTTGAGACGTCAGAGATGTGAGGAGAAAAGGAAAGCGTGGAGTCAAAGATGACACTGAGGTTCTTAGCCTCGCAAGTGGGAGCAGGGAGAGGGCCAAGGGAGGCTGACCAGAGAGTGACAGGAAAGGAAGGTGCAGGTGTGCCGATGAGGAGGATCTCTGTTTTACTGGCATTAAGGCAGAGTTCATTGGCGGTGTACCACTCCTGGATTGCAGACAGTCTGAGATGAGAGAGGGATAAGAGGTGGCAGAGGGGAGCCTGAAAACAAGTTGGGCGTCATACGCATAGCATTGAAAGTTTGAGCAGAGAGCAGCAATACAGCGGGCGAGCGGTGCCAGGTATTGGTCGAAGAGTCAGGGAGAGAGGTTAGACCCCTCGGGAAACACAGTTAGAAAGTGAGATAGAGGAAATGAAGGACCCAAGTTGGACCTGGGAGGGTCGGTTATAGGGGATGGAGGTCAGTCAGGCAAGGGCCTGATCAGTGATACCCAGATTATCACAGAGGTGATTAAGCAGGATGATATGGTTGACCGTGTCAAAGGCAGAAGAAAGATCAAGTAGGATGAGGACAGACGGTATATTAGAATCAAGGTTGGAGAGCAGGTTTTCACGGATGTTGAGGAGAGCAGTTTCCGTGCTTCTGGCAGCTCTGAAGGCAGACTGATGGTCATGGAGACAATCAATAGAATCAGTGTGACGATTAAGCTGGGAGATGGCCAGCTTTTCCAGGTGTTTGCCCAGGAAAGGAGTGATAGAGATCGGGCGATAGTAAGCCGGGCAAGAGGGGTCGGCTGTGGGTTTTTTGAGAAGAGGGTGCACAAGACAGTGCTTCAGAGGGGAGGGGAAGGCTCCAGAGGCTAAGGAGTGGCTGCAGGAGCAGGGGTGTCAATGTGGTCCTTGATAGTTTTTGGACAAACAGGGAAGAACCTGTTTTGACAAAACCTTCGTAGATCAGACTTGTCTGGAAATCTCGTCCGGGGAACACAGAGTAAAAGATGCAAAAGAGGGAGGAGAGGCGGCTGCAGGGGGGGCAGAGATATTGGAGAGAGAAGGGGAGGAGGAGGTGAGGACGAGAGGGTGGACAGGATGTCCTGAGTTTCTGAGGTGAAATGAGAGGCAGGGCTGTGCAGAGGGCCTGGGAGGCGACAGGAGAGGTAGAGACTGCAGCAGGGCTAGCCAGCTCCTTGCAGATTTTAAAGAGTTTGTCCGAGTTGTTAGATGCCGCAGAGACACGGGTTTGGATATGGGCTCTCTTCTTAGTGCAGACAAGGAGCCGGTATTGCTTTTGGAGCAGGCGGCAGGCCAGTTTGTCAGAGGATGCACAAGAGGCCTGCCACTTCCTCTCAGCCACCCTACACTTGCGTTTAAGGGTAACTAGGTCAGAGTCATACCAAGAGTTGCACTTGGCTTTGGGCTTCAAGCAGATCCTCATGACGGGCAAGAACATCAAGAGTATCCGCGATAGAAGGGCTGTTTCAGGATGTGAGTCAGCCAAAGGTGGAGGAGGGGGAGAGAAAGTGGTAGCGAAAGCCTCAGCTGACACATGCTTCATGGGTCGGATGACTGAGAAGGTAGGTGGCAGTGTTGGAGTTGGCTTGGTCTGAGGGGTAGAGCGGGAAAGATGGGATGAAAGGAGAGAGCGATCACTCCAGGAGAGAGGAGTGGTAAAGGGATAGAGACGGGGAGCTCTGAAGAGATCAGAACATCCAGAGTGTTTCCTGCAGAGTGAGTCGGGCCGGAGGGGAGAATAGAAAGAGAGAGTTCCGAAAGAGTCCAGAGGAGGGACAGGAAGCATACAGATGGATGTTGAAGTCTCCAAGAAGGCGGAGTTGAGTGGTCAAGGCCAGGAGGGAGGAACAGGGGTCCACCCACTCAGAGAGGAAGGAGGAGATCTGACCAGGTGGCCCATAGATAGTAACCACGGTAAGAGAGTGGCCAGGAGAGGGAGAAAGCCTGCAGACAAGGCATTCAAAAGAGGAGTAGGCCTGCATAGGAATGACAGAGGCAGGAATCCACTGGGGAAGATCAAGGCTACGCCACCTCAGAAACAGTTGGTTCTGAGCGTGGAGAGGATCTTGTACCCATCAGGGAGGAGAGTGTCAAAGCTTGTGACAGAGCTGGCCGTGAACCATGTCTCGGTCAGACCGAGGACATTGAGGTCAAGTTCTTCCAGGAGGCGGCAGATGTCAGAGGAGTGTTTGACAGCTGAGCGAGAGTTGAAAGTGGCAATATGAAGAAGGTGCTGTCATGATGCCCGTTCCCGGGGAGCCGGCTCAGGCCCTACGTCCCCGAAAGCGGACATCAAGTCCCCGGGGAAGGTCCCAGCAACCCCTTATAGGGGCCCGTTGGACAGCGTCCTGGCGCCTATGGCGCCAGGCTCATAGAAAACGTCAGTCCTGGCGCCATAGGCGCCAGGCTCATTATGAAAGTGTTTGGGTGCACTTACCTGATCCAGACCATGCTGCAGAACCCCGGCCTCCTTGAGGCCTGAAAGGAACTACTTTACCTGTGGGACTCATTTACCACCCGGGCATGGTCGGGGAAGGATACATACCTGATTGGAGGAAGGACACATTCTAGAAACTTCTTCCAAGGCTATTTAAACCACACCCGATCAGCCACACGTGCTTCGCGTTGTTCTGCATCTAGCAGCTGGACGCTCACCGTGTCTGCTCCTGCATCTTGACTTCTGCCACACCTGCCAGCATCCTGAATCACCTGCAAAGGAAGGGAACAAGAGAACAGAAGAAGGAAAAGGCCTCACCTGCTAAATCTGCATCCCAGAGACATTTTGCCGACAATCCTGAACAGGAAGACATTTATTTTTAAAAGCACATCGCATCGATCGCTGCAGCGCCGCATTCTACTCACCTTTACAGGGCGCCTCCATGTTCAGCAGCGACCATCCGGATTCGCAGTCGCGTCCCCGCGCCTAGGGAGAAAAAGACCAGAACAAAGGTGAGAGAAAGAAGGGAAAAGGGAAGCTAAAACTCCATGTCAAGACTTACCTGTTGGGTCATTCCCTTTTCATTTCGGGTCCACGCCGCATCCAGGCATTTTCGGACCCCGGCCCCTAAGGGGAAAAAGACATCAGAGTTAATGAGTGAATGAAAAGACATTACCAAAACACTCATTAAAGACTTACCTGATTTCCACAAGGATTTCACCGCTCACCTCGGGTCGGTGCCTGTTCCCCGGCATTCCGTACCCCGGCCCCTATGGGGAAAAAGACATTAGCATTAGAACATTAATGCATGGACACAAGGGGAACCACTTATAGAAAAACTTACCTGGAAGCCAAGCAAGTTTGGTTCTCACCCATCCGAAAATCCAGTGACGTAACTGGATACCAACGCGCCCCTGCATCAGAAGCAGGATGGATAGCTCGTCCTTCCAGACTCTAAGGTGAGACGCTACGGGGAAGCACAGAAGGGTTTTGAGGAGGGTGAGAGGGGTAAGTGGGAGGCCGATTGCATTACCCCGCAGACAGTTAACCCCCTATTGTCACCTACAGAAGGATACTTCTGCGAGTCAGACAAGCCAGATCTGGGGCCCGGTCCAGTCCATCTTCCGAACCCTGCGCATCACCTTAGACGAGGTCACAGCGGCGCGAACCAGGCAAGCGCCCCCGTGGGAGTCAGGTGAGCGTTACAGGTTTCCATCCTTGAAGGACTTCCGGGGAAGGGTACAAAACAGAGGTACGCCCTGCGGAGGTGTAGAAGGAGCCTGAGGGGGGGCAGAGGAGGAAGGAGGATAGGCCATGGTAGCCAAGGAGGAGGCAGAAGGGGGAAGTGTGATGCTGGAAATGCATCGGAGGGACAGGGCCTCCGTTTCCTTGTCCTTTACTGCTTTTTATTGTGTGTTCTGTCATGTTTTCCGCACAGGAGTTCATGTGGGACTCCTGGCGGTGCAGCTCTCTCTCTTTTGGTTTGGTGAATGGACGCGTGGGATACCCTTATGGCACCCATGGGCGGGGGTACAACCCTGTGCCCCCAGTGTATGTTTTTGGGCACCTGGTGGTGGCCCGCAGAGCAGAGCAGGGTATGGGCTGGTGGCAGCTCCATGCTGAAATTGACAGGTGCGCGGAGTATCCTCCATTTTGGGATACCCCGGCCCTGCCATTGGGATCTGTTGATTCCTGATGGAAAACAAGATGGCCCCTGTGGCCTCTTGCTTTGTATTCCCCATTACCTTGTTTTCCCACAGTCCTGGGAAGCCCTGACTGACTGTTGGGTGGAAGTGCCATATATGGTGTTGTTGTGAAGGCCCGGCCAGGCTGGCTGGAGCCTTCCCGGTGATGTATGTTGTGGGTACCTCCTGTGGGTGGGACCTGGGTGAATAGAGGTGTGACGAATATGCATTCTGTGTTGTGGGTGTCTAGTATCTGGTGGTTGACACAATGACTGAGACAACCCTGCCGAAACTGGTATGAATGCATCTTGGAGTGTTGAATGGCTCGGTACTTGTCCCAATACACATAACTTGTTGAGAGTGTCTGGAGAGAAGTGAATGGCCTGAATACCTTGTGTGCCTGATTGGCTGCCTGCCTGCACGAATGCCCATAGTCGTGATTGGATGCTTGAGTGTGACCCAGCGGAATGAATGGGAGATCAACAGTATATCTGGGGACCTCTCACTGCTAGGAATCGTGTTCAGAAGCTGAAGTCCACTACGACGAGTAACTGAAGTAACTGACACTTGACCTTGAAGCCCTGCTGTACGAGAAGAATTGCTGTTGCTCTCCTTCACAATCTGAAAGCTGTTGTGCCTCCAAGGACTGACCCAGAGAGGACCTGGTTAAGGCGCCCTCTTCCTGAGCTACGAGGGACCATTGTGCACAGCTGATCTTTCCCAACGCTCCCTGGTAGACAGACCTTCGACAGGCTGCCGACCCGATACAGGGACTGCTGTGGAACTCCAAGGAGAAGCACTCGGACTGTTGTCCGCCACTGTCGACGACCGCCATCGCTGACCGGAGCCGCCGTGCTCCCGTTTGCCTAAGAACTTCAATTGATCATCGGACGCTCTTGTCTGCATCGTCACCCGCTTGTCTCCGGCTGGAGAAGGCCTGACCGTCGACGCGCTGAGGAGCATCTACCGGTGGGTTTCCTGCCACCTAAGGACCACAGAGACGTTGACGACTCGACGCCCTTGCTGGGCCACAGTTCTTCATCATCTCTTTGCGGTCCAGAACTATCGTCACCGAGGTGCCCCGCACGCCTCTTCCTTGCAGGACGCCAACGCTCTGTCGTCGACGAGCACTGCTAGGAACGAAGCTGCCACTTCCCTGGCGTAGTTCACCCTGTTCACCGTCGGACGTTCGACGACCCGTGACTCCTGCCTTAAAAGGAGGGCAATCAAGAAGGGCCGTCGATTCCCCGACACCGAACGCCAAGTTCCCTGACACCTCTCGACGATCCCTGGCTCCCGCCTGAAAGGGAGGCACTCAAGAAGGATCGGTCGACGCATCGTCGGAGAACTCTACTCCACCAGGTACATTGGGGGGGTAAAACCTTAATAGGAAGAACTGAGACTATTGAACATATGGACTGGGCTTGTGCGATATATCCTTATTTTACAGGTTGCCCAGGTGGGGGGGATCTCCACACAGAACTGTGTCTAGATAACGGGGCCAGCATTCTGCCTATTGTTTCAACCATCTTACGTTCCTGCCTATCTCTATTGCTGGTTTCCTCGTTATTAATCTGTGTGACATTTTAACCGTACAGTTGATGCACTTTAATGAGATTCGATAACATTAGTGGTACCACTTTAGAATTGTATATATTTATCATTAGTGACTTCCGAGTACAAAGTGCGTTATTGTTATCGTGTACATACCTTTGAATATTAATTATATAAAGACTGTGTTTTCAGTAATACATTGTGTGGACATTCCTTTGTGGGGGTTCTGGGACTACACTGTACTTAAGAACCAGCCCGCATCACCTCCTGAGAAGCTAGGCCTTGTTTGCTCGTCCATTGCTACCTTATAGAGAATCTTGGTTGGGGTCCTCTGTGCCTCTCCTCTACCATATAGAGAGCGGAAGTACAGACACCGCCTACCAGTCAAACACCAGAAACCAGACATCCAAGTGCATATTGGTCACACTCCATTCACCCAGGTCCCACCCACAGGGTGTACCCACAACATACAGTCACTGGGAAGGGTCCAGCCAGTCTGGCCTGGACGTCACAACACCATATATGGAACTTTCACCCAACAGCCAGTTAGGGGGAAGCGACAGAATCAGGGCTTCCCAGGACTTAGGGAAAACAAGGTAACAGGCAATAGAAAGCAAGAGGCCACAGGGGCCATCTTGTTTCCTATCAGGAATCAACTGATTCCAATGGCAGGGCCTGGGTATCCCAAAATGGAGGATACTCAGAGCACCTGTCAAATTCAGCATGGAGCTGCCACCAGCCCATACCCTTCTCTGTGGGCCACACACAGGTGCCCAAAAACATACACTAAGGGCACAGGGTTGCACCCCCACCCATGGGTGCTATAAGGGTATCCCATGGGTCTGTACACCAAACAAAAAATAGGAAGGAATAGCTGCACTTCCAGGAGTCCCACATGGACTCCTGGGCAGAAAACAATACAGAACACAAATGAAAAAGGACTACAGGACAAGGATAGGGAGGCCCTGTCCCTCCAATGCATTTTCAGCATCACAATGGTGCTAACTGCTCAATTCAAAATAGCAGCAAATGGTACTAACAGGTGAATGCAAAATAGCAGCAAATTGTACTAACTGCTAAATTCTAAATAGCAGCAAATGGTACTAACAGCTAAATTCAAAATAGCAGAAAATTGTACTAACAGCTCAATTCAAAACAGTAGCAAATGGTACTCACAGCTACATTCAAAATAGCAGCAAATGGTACTAACAGCTAAATTCAAAATAGCAGCAAATGGTACTAAACGCATTACAGTCACAGGCAACAAGTGTGGGAACACGGGTGAGATCGGGTGAAGGTGGAAAAGTCAGGGGTGTAGAGTGGCGAGATAGGGTTTACTAACACATGGTTACAGGGGGGATAGTGTCACAGTAGTTAGGGGTCCCAGGAAAATTTGAGAGCACCACCCTCCATGTACTTGAGAGGGGTCCAGGGAGACCTCATGCCCCGAACCGGCAGCAGACAGGGGACTAAGGAAGTGGGGCTTCGGAGTGAGGGGGCCAGCTAAAGCCTTCCGGTCCCCCGTTGGCCAGAAGATGATTTCAAGTGGCCAATGAGCTGTGAGAGGGGGAGTAAGAAAGCAGTCCAGGCAGCCTTCATACCAATGCAAATGCAGCAGCCATCTTGAAAATGCTATGAGGTCGGCAAAAAGCAGAAAGGTGCCCAGCAAACGGGTTCTTCCCTGCTATTGAGGCTGCAGATTGTAACAATGCCGCAAAATTAGATGAAAAATATCAGTGCAGTGAAAAAGCCATACATTTTCATTACAATTGCACAGGAGAAAGACTCTTAATTCCCAGGATCAGGGAATAAGGGCACTGGGTGAAGTGTGTGGCAACTCCCAATTTCTTGAATGCAGGCCAGGAAAGCTTGGCAGTATAGGAGGGTGGCCAACTAATCTGACCCTCTCTCCTACACTTGTTGTCCCTGACCACTGGCCCAACACTCTGCTCCTCTAATGTTTGGCCCCTTTTTCAGACTAGTGTCCTCTAACTCTTGCTGTTCTATTCTGCTGATTGTACCATTCTTTTTCATTACTCTCTTCTTAACTCCTGCACCAAATCTTCCTTATGTTCCCCTGATTGTACTCCTGTAGTCTACTCCTCCACTTCCTTTATTAACTCCTGTACCAACTCTTCGTCCCATTCCTCAACTCCTGTTCTTTCTTCCTTTTTATAACTACATCTCATTTTATTCTCCTCTTTAATCTTCTTTCCCGTTTATTGACATTGTCCTTTCCAGGATCCCAGACCTCCTTCTCTAAATTCAATACTCTCCATGGTGTCCCTATCTGTCCCAACGTCACCCCTCTGGGCCCCAACAGACGCCACACTGACCTTCTTCAATTCACCACAGATATCTCTTGCACCTTCCATTCTTAATCACCCTCTCTCAGATCATCTTGACTACCTTTGAAGCACGCATATCTCTCTCTCATATCTCCCTCCCGACCCCCAGCAGCTCTTGATATGTTGTCTCCTCAGTTTGGTCTCCTGATCTCTCCTTCAGCCCCCAGGCTTCAGTGTGGCCCATCTTCTAGAACCCTGATCCAGTCTATTGGGCTCTTCTCCCTCTACTGGATCTCTCCTCCAGCCTTCTCCACAATTGTACCTGTCCCCAGCACCTACATCAGCCACTCTCGCTGCCCCAGACCAAACTTGTGGACTTTCGTAGTAAAGGGCGTTGAGCCCTGGCCCACAGCCGATCTGGTGAAAGAGGATTCAGGTGTGTTAGCTGGGATGAGAATTGGTTGTCTGGCTCAGCCCCCTAACATTGCCTACAGCTCTGTTGTCGGATATGGGATTGGCTTGTCCCTCCCCTTGGACGGTTCTTTCTCTGTCTGCCACATCCTGTTGCTGCCACATCCTGATGCTGTCTTCCAACTCTGCTGTCTCTTCCAATAGCTGGTAAAGGGATTGGCTGATGGACCGCACCTCTTTAAATGGCTTCCAATTCTAATTTATGACTTGGGTTTAGCTAGCTCTTCCTCTTGGGCAGTAAGTAATCTATCGGACTGTCGGTCCCTAACCTTGGCTATAGAGTGTGCTCCCTGAGTCGAACTGTTCTAAATGAGTGAAGGATTTGTATAATAGGGGGCTGTTTGATTGTTGAGTTTCCTTATTAAGTTTAGGCCACCCACTTTCCTTCCGAAGGTTTCGATGGGATTCTTGTCACCACATAAGGGGAGTTAAGCGTTTGTGTTGCCGGTTCTCATGGAGCACCTTCCTCTGTTCCCATAAAGGGACAAAAGCTGCAGAAGTTATCCAGTGAAAATCTGGTTAAGCAAAATGTCGCCAGGGGGCAACATTTCCCCAACTTTGCATCCTGATGAAAATCAAACACGTTACCCAAGTATTCTAGGATTGGAGTTCAGAATAGTAAATGACAGCTGTGAAAAACCAGAGGGTGTCTGAGGGATCCTGTAGTCAGTGGCCAGGGAAAGGCCATCGCTGTTGGATTTCCGACCCTGGGGGTGGACAAGCGAGGGTGGATCACCTGGGTAGGGAGTCCTCAGGGAGTGGGGTAGAAACATCTAATGGCAAGACATGGCATCCGCTTATTTCCACAACCCATCTAGCCCCTATACCGGCTCATTCTATGGGAAACTACAGCTCCCATAATTCCTCCGGCCGTTACATTGGCAACACTACTGAGCCGGGGAAGATGAGGAATAAGGTCAGGCATATTACCTCCACTGACTTAAAATGGCTCTGTCCCTGTAATGAGGCCAGGCAGAGTCAGGCACGTAATCCTAACTATATACACCTGCCACTTGTTAACATGCACGTTCAGATGAATAAAAGGTGGCGCGCACAGGCACACTGTAAGCGAGACTGAGTACGAGAAGGAATCTCTGTCAGTGCTGATGAGAACCAGGTGATGGAAGTTGGAAGGCCAAGGGGCTGATCTGTAGTTACGAAGATCGGGAGAGAGCCAGGCGAGAATCCCACTCTTTTGGGAAGCCGTAAGAGTTCCAAGACTGAAACCGAGTGAGCAGAAGAAAGAAATCTTCAAGGTACTTGCAAGCAGCCACGACCCTCCCGGGTGAACGACGGAGTTGGGGAGGAGCCGAGGAGGTTTTGGAAATGGCCTTGACTGTGGCATGAAGAGCGTTGATGAAAGAAGGCTGAAAAACACAACCAGTGAGTTATCGAAGGCAGCAAAAGTCTGGTTTTTGTTAAAAGCAAAAGTAACTAACTCAACAGTTGAAGGTTGTGCCTATGCCGATAAAACCCGTAATGCAAAGGATAATTGCAGAATTGTAAAAGGAATGGATACAAAGTAACAGAGTGGCCCTGCGAGGCGAAATCGCACATTCAAACATCTCTGAAATCTTCTGAGTTGATTGGGAATCAAAGACAAGAAAGCAATCACGATCCCGAAAGAAAATTGAATGAACGAAAAGCAAAGGATGTGAACTCTGAAATGCCAAGAGGGCAAAGCATATGAATTCTGAAAGAGGCCAAGAAGGCAGACAAAAAAAAGGAAAAGAAACTACAAATACCGAAAGTATTGGTGTTACATATGAATTTTGGAAAAGGCCAAGAAGGCAAACGGAACAGAATAAGAAACTACAAGTACCAAGGGGCATTGGTGTTATAAGAGGAGGAAGATTGTGGATTATAGATTTATTGAAGGAGAGGTCGAAGTGGTCATGCAGAGGTCTATGTAAAATCATTGCAGTTTGGAAAGTCTTTCGACAGTGAAAAGACACCCGAGACAAAACGCGGGGAAGGTAAGACCCACAAGGCGAAAGATAGGCTTGAGCCTGACAGTGGGAAGCCTGCACAGTAAAGGTCAAAAGTGGAACTGTATATTTATGACGAGGCGGACGAAGCCTAAGGAAGTGATTGAACTACCAGATGTTTGAAGCCCAAAGCAGAACTGTTAAATTGTACCAGTAAGCCAAGCCAAAGTGTGCCAGACTGAAAGAACTGTGCCATCCACCTATACTTTTTAGGAAACTCTCTAGGCCCCGTGGTGCTGGGGAAGGGAGTTGTTATTTAAAGCCATTCTGACATTTCTTTTGAGACACTATTTTCCTTTTGCATTCCCTTAACACATTTGTCATTTTGAGAAGGATGGCAAGGTTAGAATTTCTTAGTATCAGCCTTTTTATTTTGACTTGGACTGTCTGGGACTGTTTATTATTTATTTAATGTCAAGATTACTCCCATTTTAGAGTTCGGGCCAGTTAGGAATTCTAACAACCCAATCAAATTACCACTACAGCTTTTCGAAACATGTATACATTGTGTCTGTTTCTACTATTGATACCATGCCTTCCTTACACAACCCTCCTACAATCTTTTGGGAACCTTTTCGGGTTCAGGAAATGAATTGGCCTCCTCGACGACATTTTGCATGCAAGATATTCACATGGAACCCTGCATAGTCCACCAGCTTCAGTTGGTAGTGAAAGCATTGTGCTTAAAGATGAAGACAGCCTGATTTCACTTTTCCGATATATTGTTTCTGCTTCCGAGGTGTATGTGTTACCACTCTTAAATGGACTCTGTCACTTTATAACCTCATATGACTGTCTGCAGCATTGAGATGCTGACTAAGTGGTAGTGACCAGGGGATCCTACTCATGCCACCCCAGGGCCCATCATCCTCTAGCTCAGGCAGGTACAATGCCCCATTGATCACTCAACTAGACGTCCACCAACCGAAGCAGAGGACCTCACAATGTATATATGTAATGGTTTAGATTTTTTGAATATTCCTTACCTAACTTGGTATATTTTTCAAAATAGTCGTTTTCAGTGCCTCTGCTTGCTGGCGTGGCTGCACAGGAGTGGGTATAAGTGTTTTTTTTTATTTAGTAATGCTTCCAAATGCTGCAATAGCTGGTATCAAATGTAATGGTACTTAAGTTATTGCTTTTGTAAGGTTGAAGGGCTGAATCAGCTCTACCATGTTTTGATCTTGCAAAGTGCAGGCCTATGCCATGTGTGGCAAGCCGGAAGGAGTACTCTGACCAGAGGACATGTTTTCAAAGAATTTAATTTAATTTTGAAGAAGGCCTTCATTCCAACATGCCCACCCGAGCAGAGAGAATGCGAGTCTGTGAGCTCTGCTCACTAGCGCCAAAAACAACAATCCACCTACAAAAAGCGACCCCCAACGGCAAAAAACAAACAACAAAAGTTGCAGAGAATTTGGGAAAAAAACGCCGGCAGGCGATAAGGAGGTCCCTGAGGAGCAGGGGAATGTCTACAACTGTAGGACTGGCTTGCGGCAAGAGGCATTGGCAGAGACGACGCAGCACAGGTGATAGGGGGGCCGCATCGGAAGGAAAGGTTCTGCACCCGGGCACAGGGCAAGACCTCTGTCCACTCTGAAAGCGGCAACTTAACAAGTGTCAGCAGATGGGAAGAATGCACACTGTGGGACACCAAACACTGGTGAGGCAGCACTGTCGCCGGGCCGGGAGGATCCAGCATGGACTACAGAACACAGTGCCGGGGCATGGTAGCAGGGCAGAGGTGGTGCACAGCCCACATTTACCCACGGCTTACAGGGAAGACAGCGGTTTCCTCAGTGGGCCCGGACTATCCTCCAGAGCACAGCTGGAGAAGCTGAGAAGTGGAAGAGAGTAAACTGCTCTGGTGGCATACCTTAACAGGGGGCCTCCCAGCCCAGTGAAGGTGAGAACCAGATCACGCTGGAAACAATGCAGCAATCCACGAAAGTTATTATATAGATTTAATCAATCCTGGTATTAAACGCAAGAGTTCACCTCTCAAATACAATATAAGCCCCATAAGAAGGTGCAGAAGAACGGGGGGCTGTGGAAAGCGGTAGCCACCTACATCAAAAAATAGGATGGAAGAAGACAGATTCTAAATGAGCGATTTGATTCAGAGAAGCAGCCCAGCTAAGCGTACAGGGTGTCTTAATCGCTGCAGGAGGGGAAAGGGGGCCTACACTTAACAATTTATGCCTTGGGTTGAATGCCCGCTGAAGCCAAAACTGAGTGGTAAGGGGGGGATAAGGGACTTCATACCCAGCTGCAACAACGTGAACTCTCTGTGTGCTCGTAAAAGAGCTTTAGATGCCTAGGAATAAAAGTAAAGATGTGAAGGCCTCCACCAATCCGGCTCGCAAGACTCAGGATGGTAGTCTGCAGAGGTGCTGCAGGCAAGAGAGGAGAGCAGGACTTGTAAACCCTGTGAATATGTCCAGAGACGATCAAGAAGTGTTGCTCACACCCAAAATGGCCCTCAACCAAGAAGATCTAAAACAATACTTTAATGTCTTCCCAAAAAAAATAACAGAATCTTTTCAGTTCCAATTTGCAAGTATAAAATCGGAACTAAAACAGTTGCTGCAGGAAATAAGAGGGTATATCACCAAATTAGAAGAGTTTTCCAATTGTACATCAAATGCCCTGCAAGAATTAACAGATGATTCCAGGAAGAACGATGAGATATTGGAGCACCTCTCGCGGTAATCCCAAAACCTGGAACTGCAATGCAAAGATCTCGAAAATAGGTCAAGGAGGTCCAATATTCGAATTAAGAATTTATCAGAAGACATAACGGACAAGGATCTTAAAGAAACCGTACAACATCTCTTCAAAGACCTATTGGGAGACAACCATGAACAGGAGGTGCCTATAGACCGGATCCACTGCGTCAGGCCTAAAAGGGGGATCCTCGATCTAGAGATGTGCTTGCAGCCCTTACCTCTTACAGTCAAATAGAGGGGATCCTCTTTGTGGCACGCACAACAGGACCTATATAAATCAATGTAAAGGAGGAACTTTTATTCCAGGACCTAGTCCAATCAGCCCTACTACAAAGAAGAGCAATGGGCTTGGTGGTCAGAGCCCTAGCTCGGAAGCAAATCAAATATAAATGGGCATTTTCTTTTGGCCTACTGCTCATGTGGGAAGGCAAACAATCCCGGATCATGACCTGCGAAGAGGCGCCCACATCCTGCAGTTGAAAGACGACTATCATCCAGACATTGACACCGGTATCCACAACGCAACCCCCGGAAGGAAGCTGTGGGAATGGACAAAAATAAAGAGAAGCAGGCACAGGGGCTTCATCCCATGAGACGCACCCATTCAGCTTCCACAGGGAGGAGGGCGTGGACAAGAGGAGAAGAGCACCGGGCCCAAAGCAAAGTAAGGGCCTTAAGGAATATGAAGGTGGCTGGAGGTCTACAAGTTGGACAGTGAGACACGCCAATCATGTTCACCGAATTTGGGGAACAAATGGGCGATTTTCACAAAGACAAAGCAGAGAGGAGAAGTCAAGATCATTGGCTGTCTGGGTGAGCTCCCACTTGGGCACTGTCGGATACTTGGAAACCAAGGGTGGGGTCTTTGGGTATCTCCACAGTTTGTATCTGGGATATATCAGCAGGTCAATTCCAAGGGCTAGAAGCCCCTCTGGGCTCAATAGGAACTTTGACTCACCCCAGACTGTTATGGTTGGGTAGTTTGGGGGAAAGGAGTTGAGAGGGGTTTGTCGGGGATGAGGTAGTTGGGGTAAGGTTAAGGTAGAATAAGATGGGAAGGATCCAAAACAAGAGCCACAGGACGCATTTTCGGGCAGGAGTGAAAGCTTATCCATGCAAAGACACCAAAAAAGTTGTGAAAGCAAAAACTATAGGGAGATTAAAGGCTGAGGTAGGTGGAGAGGGGGGGCTCCTCATTCAAGCTCCTAACATGCAACATAAGGGCCTTGAACTCTCTGGTTAAAGGAAAGAAAGTATAACACTTCTTACGGAGGGAAAACCCAGATATTATTGTGCTCCAAGAAACACGTAACAAAAAACATGACAAACGCAAGCTAAAGTTGCAGGGATACCCCCACTTTTCAAAGCCAATGCAGACAGAAAGACAGGGGGAGTTCTCGTAGCCTGCCAGAACATCACAGACTGAAAAATCCTCGAAATGCTAGGTGACAAGGGGGGGTAGGTTTTTGTTTGTGAAGATCCAAAGAGGAACCTCTGAATTCACATTGGCTTCTATATATTGTAAGAAATGAAAGGGTGTCTTACTGACCAGTCTCTTGGGATCTGTCATCCAGGTGGCCGGGGCACGGCTATCACTATTGGCTCCAGACCCGGGGGTGGGCCAGTGCAGGAGGATCACCTCTATGGTGAGTCCCTGGTGAGTGGGAGTTGGGCACCCAGAGGAGAGACGCGGTTTCCCCTTCCCATCTCCCTACGTACCCTCCATATCTCATTTACTATCTAGGAACTTTAGCCCCCTGCCTCCCCTGCTAGCCTCCCCGCCCTCATACACACACTCTGCTGCACGGACTAAGCGCTTCAGGGGAAGACAGACTCGCACACAGCCAGTCCATTTGACATGTCCCAATATCAGGGTCAGGCACTTGACCCTAATGACTCACACCTGAATCCTGTTACCCTTCCCCACTGGGATAAAAGTCGGAGCATGAGAGCACACCATGAGCAAGGCGAGAGCGGCGAACAAGGCGGTCAGACCCAGCAGAGCGGCAGGTTAATAGATCCCGTGGAATTGAAGCGACCCTGGAAGCAGATCAGGAGGGGCCAAGTGGCGAGAGAAAGGCTGTGGTCCTACGAGCTGCGAGCAAAGGTCACTACAGACTTTGAAAGGGAAAACTCCTTGCTAAATAACGTGAAACGACAGAGTTGGAAGGAGGTGAGCCGCGCTATGCTGATAGCCTTGACTTCAAAGGAACATTTGATAAACTGTATCGAATGCTACCGGTGAGTGGAATGAGGGACCAGCTTGCGTTAACAAGTGAAAGACACAATAGGGCTTGCTGGGTTTCTTGAAGCCGTGAGAGAAAGTACATTGTAGCAAGAGTGAGAAATGCAGAGGCTGCGTGTATAAGAAGCCACGGGAGAAGCCTGGAACATTGTGATTGTTACAGAGAAAAGCGTATTGAAGAATAACGGAGTGGTCCGGTAATTAAGAATTACCTTATCAAAAGGCTCTGCATCCAAAGTGAAACTGTTAGCTTGACAGTAAGATAATTGGAAAGACTGCAAATACCAGAAGCCCTCAGGAGAGGCCAACCAAAGTAAGAGAAGGTCAAAGTGGTCATGTGGGGGTGCAAGCAAAGTCCTCGTACAATTGAAAGCCTTTGACAAGTGAGAAACGAAGTGAACAACTGTGAAGTGAAGCTTAGTGAACTATGTTGGAAGGGCAAATGTGAAACCCGACGGAGGGAGGCCAAGAGAAAGCTAAAGGGGAGCAAATCCTGCATTGTGATGAAGCTAATGGGCAAGTGTGAACCAGACGGAGGGATGCCACACCAAATATTTGTTTAAAAGTATATTAAGAGCTCCTGTGTGTTATAAGCTAGTAGAACTGGTAAAGTTAACTGAAACTGAACTGTGATTTGAAGGCTACGGTGAACCCGAAGGAGGGTTGCCACGTGAAAGCGAGGGAAAGCGAATCCCGTGTTTTGATAAAGTAACTGAACAGTGGTGTAAAGACAAAGGTGAACCCAACAAAGTGGTATCACGAGAACGCTGGGGAAGAGGAGAATAACGCATGGCGAGAGCTTGGGAACAGTCTTGTGATGCCAAGCAAAATATATTGATTCTAGGGATCCTGCCTTTTCTGAGGAAACTGCTTCCTGATGCCTATAGACTTAAGTGGTGCTCACAGTCATGCCACTGTTTCGTCTTGTCCCGTGATGTAATGTGGGGAAGGGAGTACACTAGTTCAGCAGTCCTGAACTACTGAAGCCCTTTCGGACATTTCACTTTGCACTACACTCTTTTGTTATTCATATCATTGTCCCACACCCTTTTGTTATATAGAGTAAGGATTTGGCAATATGTTTATTAGTATAGGCCATTTTGTTTTCACACAACACCACTAGGACAGCGTTTTCCTTACTTTGATGATTGTAGCTTGCTCCTGTCTTAGATTTAGGTTTAGATTAGGAGTTTTTCTCACCCGTATACTGCTCAATAAACACCCTTGGATTATACTCCTTGTGTCTGTCATACGTCTGATAACCATGCCTTCCTTACACATGGTGTCAGAGTGGGAACTGACTCAATTAAGAAATATTGGAGGACCCTACAGTTACAAAAACTTAGTATTCGAGTCTCCGATCCCTCAGTTGCCACAAGGGAGTCAATCAGATTCAACATTTGCAGCAGGAGGGAGGTTACGATCCCTCCAGGAAAAAGAGGACCGTTTCCCACAACTTGGTCCTGATAGCCCCCCCTGGTTATGTCAGGTTGGCTCCAAAGTATGGCCTAGCATGGAAGTTTGGTATAGACATATTGGCCAGAGTCATAGACCCAGATTTTAGAGGGGACATAAAGGTGTTGATCTAGACCATGGGGAAATCACATTTGAAATAAAACCCGGAGGTAACGTAGCCCAGGGGATTCTTGAAAAAGCAGTGTTCCCCCCACGGTGTGAAGAAGTGAACCAGGTTGAGGAGACAGAAAGAGGAGATCAGGGCTTTAGGGAAGCGGATAAAACCTTAGACATCCAGAATCTCAGGGATGTTGAGACCACCCTCCTCCCGGATTTAGCATTTGCCCAGTGAAACAAACCCATGCTTGCTGAAGCTTTCCTACAGGCTCTACCCGAAGAAGGACGGAGGAAAGGCAGCCCTTTCTTCTTCCTAAATCAGGGGTTGTTATACAGAGGAGACACCATTGTGGATGGTCTTGTCTGAACCCAGTTGGTGATGCCTAGGAGCCACAAGAATATTCTATTGGAGATTGCCCACCCCGACCTGACAGGGGGCCATCTAGGGCAGGCTAAAACCCAAGCACATGTCAGGGTGGGATTCTATTGGCCAGGCATTCATGCAGATGTGAAAAACTATATCTCAAGCTGCAAAATTTGCCAAAAGACCAGTGCCCATATTCCCCTTCCTGCCCCTTTGAATCCTTTACCCATAATAGAAATCTCCTTCTCCCGAATTGGGATGGACATTGTGAGTCCTCTTAAAATCCCAAAATTTGGAAATAAATACATCCTAGTGATAATGGACTATGCCACCTGATACCCTGAGGCTTTCCCCGATGAGAAACCGCTCTACTCAACAGATTTTAAAATGTCAAATACCATCTTTTCCCGAGTGGGTTTCCCCAAAGAGGTCCTGACTGATCAGGGATCCAACTTCATGAGCAATTTAATGGGAGAAATTAAAGAGTTGTTTCATATAACCACACTAAGAACCTCAGTCTACCATCCCCAGACTGACGGGTTAGTAGAAACTTTTAATAAAACCCTGAAAATTATATTGAAGAAATTAGTAGACAAGGATGGAAAGGATTGGGATCGCATGATACCCTGGGCCCTGTTTGCCGTGAGGTAAACCCCTTAAGAATATACAGGATTCTCTCCCTTTGAATTGCTCTATGGTAGAGAACCCTGAGATGTCTTTGATATGCTTAGAAAGACCTGGGAAGAAAGGGAAGAAGCCACTATACCTTTATCAAAAACAGTCACTCATTTTTTTTAAAAACTTTTATTTTTGTTGGCAGAGGCAAATGACATACACGCACAACAGAGCAGCTATGGAATGACAATCTGGACAATCAACAGAATACAGTGGCACATACGAATAGTGAGAAGTAGTTACATGGAGATTGCAGCATTAAGGAGCAGCTGGCGTCGAGGCACATGGCAATAATAATCACGGTGAGTTATCCACCGAGGAGATGGCGTCGAGGCCATTGAGATAACTGTTAAAGGCAGTCCAAATGATTTTAGGCCGGGATCGGGCCGGGAGGGTACTAATGTATTCCTCCTCGCTGTTCCGAGACCAAGTCAATAAATTCAGCCATTTCCGGAAGGTAGGAGGAGCGGAGCACTTCCAGTTCTGTAAAACACACTTTTTGGCAATTATACAGCACACATTTAAGAATTTAGCTGCCCCTCTGACTCCCTCATCCTCCCATTCCCTAAATAGTACACCCATCGGATCGGGCTCAATAACAGTATCGCAGATTTCTGACAACGTTTTCAGGATCTTCTCCCAGAATGGGGTTAGCCGCGGGCAGTCCCAAAACATGTGTAAGGGGCCTGCATTCTCCGCACCAGAGCGAGGGCAGAGCCGTGGGTCGGAGTGGGCGAACTTGGAGAGCCTGCGCGGGGTGTAGTATAGCCTGTTCAGTAGTTCATACTGTATAGTTCGGTATCGACAATTCAGGGAGACCCTGTTAGTGTGGGAACACATTTTCTCCCATAGTTGGTCCGTGAGTTCTACCGCCAGTTCGGATGCCCAATCGTCCCGCACCCTGAAGAGCTGCGGTGTGGCAGTCGTGAGAAGGAGTTTGTATAATGGTGATACCACCCCCCGGGCCCCACCCGAGTTGGCGATGTAGGAAATCACAGGGGAGTCGGGGGGTTCGTTGGAGAACTCGGGCCACGTGTCGCGGAATGCAGCGCAAAGTCTGTAGTATTGTAGCAGTTCCATCGGTGATCCCGAGTGGCCCGGTTTCCAAGTCTGTGGTGTTATGAACAGTCCATCCGGGTAGAAGTCAGTTAGGGCTAGGTATCCCAGGGACCGCCAGTGTCGTGCCAGCGCTATGTCATTTGTGGGTTCCAACCCGGGGAACTGCCAGGCAGGGAGCCACTTGTAGTATCAGCGTTCTTCAACGCCCGCAGCAAATATCCGCCTCCAGGCCGATATGGTGGTTCGGACTGGGTCTATGGGTGAGTCTGGCTCATATTGCCGGTGTAAAATTAAGGTCATTATATTGGTGCCAAAGGCAGCAAGGGTTTCTAGCTTGACATGCGGGCGAGGGGGGGGTCTAGGGTACCAGTAGGTGGCGAACTGTGCCTGCGCTGCGATCCAGTACTGCATCAGATCAGGGGCAGTGAATCCGCCTTTCTCGTAGGGAAGAGTTGTGGCAACCCATTCTTTGCGCACTGCTCCAGAATGCCACAGGAACTGCGCGCACAGCTTGTGTAAATCTGTAAAGTACTTCTTGCCGGGCCATATGGGGACATTTGTGAATGTGTACAGCAGTTTGGGGAGCAAAATCATTTTAACCGGTGATAATCTGCCCGCCAGTGACAACGGGAGACAGCGCCAGCGTGCTATCTTGGTCTCCACCAGTTCCGCTGCGGCCAGGTAATTGCTAGTTAAGAGAGCTTCTTTGGTCAGGGACACCTGAATTCCCAGATATTTAATCCCATCAGGGGACCAATGGAGCGGGTACTCCGTGGCAGGTTGAATCGTGGAGCCCGTGAGGGGGAAGAGTTTGGATTTGGTATAATTGATGGTGAAGCCTGAGTATGTACCAATACGGGTGATGTCACGCAGAATAGGGTCAAGGTGGAGGTCTGTGTCTCTGACGAACAATAGTACGTCGTCTGCATAGAGTGAAATCATTTCGGGGGTACCCTGTAGTCGTATCCCTTTGCATGAGTGGCGCTCCCTGACAAAGTCTGCCATAGGCTCAATGGCCAGTGCGAACAGGATCAAGGAGAACGGGCATCCCTGGCGGGTGCCTCTGAAGAGAGGGAACTAGGCAGACGTTTGAGAATTGACACGGACCCTGGCAACCGGGGAGGTATACAGCAGTCTGATGTATGCAATCATCCTAGGTCCAATGCCCATGGTCTCCAGGACCAACCACATGTACTTCCAGGACACCATATCAAAGGCCTTCTGAGCATCTAGGGTGACTGCGACAGCACTCACATCTTGATTGATTCGTGCGAGAACGTTAAGAAGCTTCCTGATATTATGTGACGTGGATCTCCCGTGCAAAAAACCCGACTGCTCGTCGTGCACCATGTATGGCATAACAGGTAGGAAGTGATTAGCGATCACCTTGGCAAAGATTTTTGTATCCAAGTTCATGAGTGAAAGGGGCAGGTATGATCCACAGTCATCGCTAGGCTTACCAGGCTTGAGCAGGACCGTAATAACGGCCTCGCGTAATGTCGGGGGAAGGGATCCCAACCGGAGTGACTCATTCCACACCCCGAGCAATTCGGGGGCCAGTATAGCCACATGTTCCTGATAGAATTCTGCCGTTAGCCCGTCAGGGCCCGGCGCCTTTCCTTTTGGGAGACTAGAGATAGCCTCCAGTATCTCATCCAATGTAACGGGAGAGTCTAACTGGTCTCTCGTCGCGGGGGAGACGATAGTGGTGGGAATCTGTTCCAGGAGCTGCCGCATCTGAGAGTCACTGTGTTCGGGGGGCTGAGAGTATAGTTCAGAGTAGAAGCCTGTGAAGACCTCAAGGATATGCTGATCGGACCACTGTAACGTCCCCTGACTGTCCTTAACACAGGTAATTTGGGATTGGCCCCACTCCCCCCTCGCCAAGGCGGCCAGTGTTTTGCCGGGTCTGTCACCCTCGCCGTATTTCCATGCAGCTTGTGGGCGGCTGAAGTACTGGACTTCCCTATTGGCCTGCTTCTTGAAGGTCTTGAGCTCCTCACTGATCTGGGAGAGGACACCAGGGTCAACAGAGGCTGGGTGGGCCGTTCCAGGTCCCGTAGTTTTGTTTCAGTGTGGGACAGGGCGGCTTTTATGGTTTTGAGGACCCCCGACTCCCTGGAGATGGACGTCCCCCTGATGAAGGCTTTGAAGGCATCCCAGCGCACCCCCAAGGTGGTGGACTGTGGTAAATTATGCTCAAAGTAGGACTGAATATCAGCAAGGATGTCCCCCCTAAACACAATGTCCTGCAGAGCGGCCGATTTGAAGCGACATGTATTGATGGTGGGAGCCGGAATTCCTAGTTCTAGGGATATTGAAATCTGTGAGTGGTCAGACAGTGTGCGTGCAAGTATACATGTTTCCACAACCCTGCCCAGCATCGGGCCGGATAATAGGAATAGATCGATCCTGGAAGAACTGCCGTGCACTGTTGAGTAGTAGGTGAACTCCCGCGCTTGCGGATGTAATCCCCTCCATGCATCATGAATGTCGAGTGTCGCGCAGTGGGTCAGGAGACTACGCGCTGCGCCTGGCAGGGGTCTGGAGGCTGTGCTAGTCCTATCCATCATGGTATCAAGAATGAAATTCATATCCCCACCCCCCCCCCAGATGATCTGCACCCCCACGTACCCTAGTAATATGGTTACCACCTGATCAACAAATTCGGGAGAATCAACATTAGGGCCATAGGTATTCACCAGCAAATAATCCCTTTTGGTAATGGCGCAATAAAACACAATGTATCTCCCCTCAGGGTCTATGTAACACTTGTGGAGAACAAACTTAAGCGACTTATGGATCAATGTCAACACTCCTCTGGCACGAGTGGAATATGAGGTGAAATATCTGTGAGGCCCCCATTTTGGCACTATACATTTAGCCAGTGGGCCCGTGGAGTGCGTCTCCTGCAGGAGCAGAATTTTGCAGCCGTGCCTGCTGGCATATGCCATAATCTTGCGACCCTTGTTGTAATTACTTAGGCCCCGCACATTCCAGGACATTATTGTTACCAGCATTTTAATAATCTAAATAACATACACTTAGACAAAGAGCCCACGGGGTGCATTTCTTGCATGGGTAGTGTTTGCGCCCATGACTATTGACATGCGCCATAACCTCTGGGGCCCTATCACGGTTGCCCAATCCCTGAGAGTTTCTAGACATCGCAGTTATAGGCATCACAGAAGTTTAATGTACATCCCACCACTGCTGTCGTAATCCAGATGCGAGACGGAGCCATTTCCAATGCGGGTGCCCCAATGTGATGCGGTCTGCCAATCCGTCTCCACCTTTTACAGTAACATTTCTCCAATCCCCAACAGTACCACCCCCCACCCTCACTGCCCACCCCCAACTTGCAGTGTAGATCCCCCTCCCCCCAATGCAGGGGAAACAGAAGATGTTGCAGGACATCATCCAACAGGGATGTGCCCCTGCCATGGCCCAACTGGGGCCAACCATCAATAACACACAACCAAACATTGATGTTGCCATTGCAGTGGGGTGTGCTGTTGCCGTGAGGATGGCCGCTTAAGCATCATGTAGGACAGCTGAAGCCATCCGGTGCAGGTTCTGCGGTGAGCGGATTTTGTGTCAGGTCCCAAGGTCAACCAGCCATTGAAAGCAGGATGGGAACTAGGGAGTACCAAGAGGTCATGGTCAGTTCCATGCTCCAAATTGCACAGAGATCAGTGTCCAAAGTACCAGCGGTGAACCTGAGGCCAGATGCCTTTAGATGGGGCCAAGCGTGTTGAGGCTTGCAGTACATTATTGCTAGTTACACATTTGCGTTAATGAGGAGAAAGGGGATTTGCTAGATAGGTTGATTAGGCCGCATTAGGACACGATACATTAGGTCAGTCTCCATCGGCGTGTCCACCAGCTGGATCATGGAGTGGGATGTGTGCTTCAATTAATTTCACCGCCTCGTCGGGCACAGTAAAGAAATATAATTTGCCATTGTGTGTGATTTTAAGTCGTGCGGGGAACAGGATGGCGTATGGGACATTACGCTCCTTGAGCAGTTTCTTTACCCCGAGGAATTGGCGTCTCTCCTGCTGTACAGCTATCGAAAAGTCTGGGAAAATCCTGATGGTATTGGCCTCAAGTCGTAGGTCACCCTTCTCCCGTGCTACGCGGAGGATATGCTCTCTGTCGCGGTAGTTTAGAATTCTGGCGATGATGGGCCTTGGAATGTCGCCTGGCTTGGGGCGCGGTGAGAGGGCTCGATGGGCGCGCTCCAATGTAAAGTAGGGTGAGAGGGCCGGGTTGCCGAGGAGATCTTTGAGCAATGCTTCAATGGGGTCTTCCATGCGCCCTTTCAGGGCGTTTTCGGGGACCCTGATAATTTGCAGGCTATTTCTCTTAGAGCGCGATTCCAAGTCATGACACTTAGCTTTCACACTTTTCATGTCACGCGATAAGGACGTGACTGTGTCCTGCAAAGCTCGAATGTCATACTCGTTTGTCGAGATTCTGCTCTCAGCGTCGGTGATCCTGGTGGCCGCCTGGTCCACTCGTCTTTTTAGGGAGGCCACATTGGCGTTAATGTCATCCAATTTCTCGTGGAATGTGGCAAGGTTTTTAGCCATAGTTTCCATGAGTGTAGTTAGGTCAGGGGCAGTTGCGCAGGGGTCAGGGTCCGGATCTGGTTCCTCCTGTAGGGATGATGTGTGGGCGGATTCCGTCCGCGGGACCGATTTGCTGAATTTGTCCAAGGCTCCCCCTTTCGAGTTCCCTCTGGATCTGTTAGGCATTGCCGGTATAATTTCTGATAAGGCAAAGCTCAAGTTGGAGCTAGTAAAGCAGGGCGGAAGTGCAGGGCTCAGAGCGAAGGGAGGTGGCAGACGCTGCACATGAGACAGTGGCATGTGCAGATTGTGGCAGCCGTGAGGGCAAGGAGGCTGCAGCAAGGTAGAGAGCGTGAAACTATTTAGGAGCCAGATGGAGAAGGCTGATAGACCATAAAGGAGTAGTTCTCCTGGTGGAGAGATGCAGTGGTTGCTGTGTGAAGATTCACTCCTCAAACAGAGGGCTCTGCAGGTACTGGTTATTGGGGTGCCTCCAGTGGGGTGGGGGGGAATAATGAGGGCCAAATACTCAGCTAGACCCGAGGCCTCCCAGTTCCAAGTGCAAGGGGGGGAACCCGGGTGTAACCAGGAGCCCCAATGAAAGGAGGTGCTAGAATGCCCAACAAACAGGTTCCTCCAAGGCCCCCCACAGGCGCAGGTGATCCAAGTATGGCACCCCCTTCCAGAGCCGGGCCAGAGGTACCAGGCCTCACAGGCAGCAAGATGGGATGATGAAGGCCAGCCCACCCAGAGGAGCCACGAGCGCCGCTGCTCGGGACCCCCCCACCCCCCGCTCCTCACCTGGGTGTCAATGTCCGGATCGTGGACCACGGATTTCAGGTGGGCAGCCAGGCTCCTGCTCAGCCGCCCTACGGCACTGCGATGGGAGCGCCCCAGCGCTATCGTGAGGGAGAGAAGCGGGGGCGCGCTGCAGTGCAGGCCCCCCGGAGGCCGCACTTTGTGATGATGCACCTCCGGAAGGGGTGGCCGCCTCCGATGGGGGAGTCTCTCCCCAGGGGGGTGTACGATGAGCGCTGCGGCGCCGCCGCGAGGGAGAGGGGCGGGGGCGCGCTCCGGCGCAGGCCCCCCACAGCGGCCACCCGCGCGAAGGCGCTCCCGAGGGAGGGGCGGCCGCAGCCGATGACAGTCTCTCCCCCAGGGGGGGGGGGCGCAAGGCGAACCCCCTGGCGCTGGTGTGTTGAGGAGAAGTCGGGGCGCGCTCCCGCACAGGCCCCCGCAGCGGCTGCCCGTGCAACAGCGCACTCCAGGGGGGGGCGGCCGCAGGTGATGGCAGAGTCACCCGCCCCGGTGGATCCGGTGCAGGCCGTGAGCTGGAGGCCCTCAGATGGTGGTCAGGGCCCACGGGCACCGCGCCCGGCAGACACCACTCGCCTCAGCAAGGTCTGGCAGGGAGGAGGAGGCAGGAGCCAGGCACGCGCGAAGGCTCGGGTGGCAGACCGCCAGCTGGCCGAGATGCTCAGTTCGCCGGGTTCCCGGGACCGATTCAGGCCGGGATTTCTGTGGGGCATGCAGAAAAGGCGCACAAGCAGATCCACAAAGTGTTGGGCTGCAAGATTATGTAACACCGCAGTTGATGGCGGATTTCGGCCAGAGCCCCACGGAGCTCAAGGACTAGGCAGCCATCTTGGGCTGCTCAACAGTGCCACCCCCAAAAGCAGTCGCTCATTTAAAGGAACATATGACCTTGGTCAGAATCCTGATGCAATCCCATATGGAGAAGGCCCAAGCCCATCAAAAACAAGCATCAAAAACAAGCATATGATAAGAAAGTAGATCTCCGTTCCTTCTCTATAGGGCAGAAGGTACTAGTTCTTTTACCCACTTCAGGGAATAAACTCATCTCTAAGTGGCATGGTCTGTATAAAATCTTAGAACGTACATGCACCTGCCCATACAAAGTGGCATAACCGGATAAAAAGAATAAGATCCATTTATACCACGTTAACATCCTTTTTTTTTTAAAACTTCTTTTTATTAGGTTTTTTCAACAAGTAAACGGCATAAGTACACATTCGCAATAGGAGACTTAACAGCGAGAACATAACACATGACATTGTAATTTGATAGCGAGTCCCCCGACGGGAGGAGAAGGTTAGTTCATTGCACCGTGAGGCCCCTCGAAGTGCGTCCAGGCTCTCCCCGATTCCTGGTACTGTTCCTATTCCTCCCAGTTCCCCCATATTTTCAGGAACTTCCGGGGGCACCGCCTTGCCGTCTAAATTCCAGGGAGGCGCACCTGTCATTCTCCAGCATGGGGTCTGGCATGGATTCACATGCTCATGAATATTCCCCGTCGTCAGGCTGGGAATCCTCGGTAAAGAAAAAACCAGTATCAGTTTCGTTTCTGATCTGTCTTTCGTAGTAATAACCAATCACTGGTCTCTGCGTCATACTGACCACAGCCAATGACTGCCCTCTACCTAAGCACCGCCTCTGGCAGCCATCTTCAGATTTTTACCGCACGTTCATGTGTTGGGATCCTCGTGCTATTGCTCTCGAGCGTTAGTGCTATTTTTTCGCGCTTTTTCACAAAAACTTCGATTCTTTCGGTCAAAAGAGCCTCAAGCTCCACCGATCCTACATCCGATCAACGGGGACCCGTGTCGGATTCATCTGTGCCCCTCAAGGGTGAAGATTTCGTCGAGCTACACTTCGGAGGACTCCAGAAGCTTCTCAGGCCCGGTCTCGGAGATGGCCCAGGAGAAGGGAAGCTCGACGCCCGGAAAGCTGTTCAGGGCCTGCCCTGGATGCCAGCTGCAGAACGTCTTCAAGGAGGACGAACACTCTTTCTGCCTTTACTGCCTTCATGGGGACAAGACGCACGTGGAGAAGGACTGTGCGTTTTGCGGCAACATGTCGGAACGGACCATGAAGGACCGCCATCAACGTCTCGCCAGCTGGCTGGAGGGTAAGAGCCCGTCTGGCGAGAAGAAGAAGAAATCTGAGCGGTCTTCTAAGACCTTTGAGGGCGCCCCGGCGACGGGGGCCCAACATAAGGCCAAGCACCGCGAGTCCGCTGGCACCGGGAGCGCCGAACGGTCGGGCTCTACGGGCGCCAGGCAGGGCGCACCCTCCCCGGCACCATCAACCACGAGCCAACGCTCTGGGTCGGGTAAGAGGAAGGCCGAGCACCCGGCGAAGCTCCTGGAGAGACCCCGGTCGAGCTCTAAGGCAGAGGAGGAGCGTGGCAGTGCCCCCTCCCTCAAGGATAAGGCGGTGAGCGCACCTAAGGTGGTGAAGGCCTTGATCCATTCGACCAAGCCCTCTATCGAAACGGTCGCGGCGGCCCTGGCCCAGCCTGTGGAGGCTGCACCAGTGGTGGCGGCCTCGGGGCCCAGAATCTCCCTGCCTCCTCGGAGGGAGTCTTCTTTCGTGCCCATCGATAGGACCCCCGTGAAACCCTCCGTGGGGAAGAAGGGGGGGCAGGGCGTCGTCGTCGATTCGGCCTCAACCTCAGAAGAGGAACTGATCGAGGTCTTAAGCCACGGCCTAGGCGTGGAACAAGACCAGCCCGTCGGAATGGGCCCCGACGCAGGTGACGACGACGACATCGTCGAGGATACCGACGGGGCCCCTGCTCGCCCGTCGGATTCCCCTCTGCCAGCGCCGCAAGACAACTCAGCGGCCATTTTGTTGGCTATACAGTCCTTATGCTCCGAGATAAGGACGAGACTGCCGTTACCGACGGAGGAACCTCTCCCGTCGGGGGATCCAGAACCGGGACCTTCTGGTGTTCCCCCTACCAAGAAAAGAAGGATCCATCCACCGCCTCCTTTTCAACCGTCGCGCCCCGTCCAGCCCTCCTCCCCGTCCACCCGAGGGGATGATACGGGGACTGACACGGCAGCGACGGGTACGGACGACGAGGCATACGACGAGGATTTTCCGTCGTCGCCTCCCACCAGGGCTTCTCCGCCCGACGAGATTGGATCGTTCCACTCAATGATCGCCAGGGCATCCGAGCTTTTCCAACTCTGCCCTGAGGAGAAGAAAAAGGAAGGCTTCCTTTACCAACGGCGCGAGGCCAAGAGGAAGACGGTCCTCGCAGTGCCTCTGTTAGACGACATTTGGGATGAGGGCCTTTCCCTCCTCAAGAACCCTTCCACGACGCCAGCGAAAAGAGACCGGTACGAGAAAAAGTACCGGGTCCCGGACTCGGCCCCCCTATGCCTCCGGGCGCAGCCTACCCCGGACTCCGTCGTCTCCGCGGCAGCCAGGAAGAAAGCGGGGGGGGGTGCGGCCTCCACGTCGACTTCCCCGCCGGACGGCGAGGGAAAGAAATTGGATGCCATGGGACGCAGAGTCATCTCGTCGGCGGCGACGACGATTAAAGCGGCCAACGCCTTGGCTATCGTGGCCCGCTACGACAGGGAACTCTGGTACAAGATAGCTCCCCTGCTGGATTTTCTGCCGGACGACAAGAGGGCGGAGGCCCTTGAGATCCTGCAGGAAGGTGAGGTGGCCTCGGACCACGCCATCACCGTGGCGACGGACATCGCCGACACTGGGTTCCGCCAGATGGGCAACGGCGTTTGCCTTCGACGTCGCGGATGGCTCAAGGCGACGGACTTTCGGCAGGACGTCCAGACCAGGGTCCTGGACATGCCCTTCGACGGGAACAACCTGTTTGGGAAGACAGTGGACGATTCCCTTCAGGCCATCAAGGCGGATACTGAGACGGCCCGGGCCCTTGGAGTACTGCAGCAACGGCGGACGCCCTTTCGGAGCGGCGGAGGCAAGGGCGCCTCCAAAGGTTCCGGCGGCGGTTTCGCTTCCTACCGTCAAGCGGCCCGCTCGTCGTCGCAAGAGGCCTACAGAGGACGAGGCAAGTCTGGCGGACCCCGCCGTCGTCGCCAAGGAGGCCAAGGCGGCAAGGCCGCGTCCAAGCAGGATTGAACCGGCCGTGGGGTCGGGCCCCCACCGAAGCACCCCGGTGGGAGGCCGGCTGGCGGGCTTCGTCAGCGTGTGGGAGTCCATCTCCACCGACCGTTGGGTGCTGGACGCCCTGGCCCGGGGCCACGCGCTCGAGTTTCAAAGAAGGTGCCCGCGCGTCCCCCCCGTGGCCAGGAAAGAACTTCACGTCCCTCAACTTCTCCTGGAGGTAAAGGCGATGCTCAGAAAGGGCGCCATCGAACTCGTCCCAAAGAGGCTTCGGGGCTCCGGAGTCTACTCGCGTTACTTCCTCGTGAAGAAGAAGACGGGAGGATGGCGCCCCATCCTGGACCTGCGACGCCTGAACAAGTTCATCAAGGCGCAGAAGTTCCGGATGGTCACCCTCCAGCACGTCCTGGGTCAGCTGGAGGAAGGAGACTTCCTATCGTCGTTGGATTTGGAGGATGCCTACTTCCACATTCCCATCCTGAAGGGGCACCGAAAATTCCTCAGATTCGTGGTCCAAGGGCGTCATTACCAGTTCAAAGCCCTTCCCTTCGGACTACGGTCGGCACCCAGAGTTTTCACCAAGTGCCTCGCACCGGTGGCGGCGCAGCTGCGCCGCGAGGGGATTCACGTCTACCCCTACCTGGACGACTGGCTCATCCGCGCCAAGACGAGGGAGCTCGCCGTGGTCCACACGGCAAGGACCGTCCAACTCCTCACGGACCTGGGATTCTCCGTGAACTACGCCAAATCCCACCTGGTGCCCGCGCAAGTCGCACTGTTTCTGGGAGCGAGGCTCGACACAGTGTCCCTTCTGGCCTCCCCGTCGGAGGAGAGGACCAGGACCATCTTGGGCAAGGTGCAACGGATGTTGGTGGCCGACGCGGCCAAGGTGAGGTCCATCAAGTCCCTCCTCGGGATGATGTCTTCCTGCATCTACCTCATTCCCATGTGCAGGCTCCGGATGCGCCCGTTGCAAGAGTTCCTGGATGCGCGCTGGATCCAGACGACGGGCAGCTTCGAGGAAAGGATCAAGCTCCACGAGAGTTTCCGACGAGCGATACGGTGGTGGGGCACCCGCGCGCATCTGACGGCGGGCATGGACTTCCAGACCCCAGCCCACCAGGTGACTGTGACCACGGATGCCTCCCTAGAAGGGTGGGGAGTGCACACCGAAAATCTGCACGCAAGGGGACTCTGGCTCCCGACGGAGAAGTCCCTGCATATCAACGTCCTGGAGCTCCGTGCAGTGTTTTGGGCCCTCAGGTCCTTCCTTCCGTCCCTCAAGGGCAAGGTGGTGAGGATCTTCACCGACAACACCACCACCATGTTTTACATCAGGAAACAGGGCGGAACCAGGTCCCCAGCGCTGTCCAAGGAGGCGCAGGACCTGTGGCATTGGGCCGTCGCCCAAGGGATTCTTCTGGTGCCGTTTCATCTGGCAGGGATAAAAAACACCATCGCCGACTCACTCAGCAGGGAGCTGCGCTCGTGCCACGAGTGGGAACTACGGCAGGATCTGGTGGATCGCCTCTTCCGACGGTGGGGCACACCCCAGATCGACCTGTTCGCGACGGCGACGAACACCAAGTGCCGGAGGTTCGCCAGCAGGTTTCCCCAGACGAGGAGCATGGGCGATGCTTTCTCGTTCCCCTGGGAGGGCCTGTTCCTCTACGCGTTCCCTCCCTTGCCTCTGCTGATCCGGCTCGTCAACCAGCTCAAGAGGTCACGGTGCAGGATGATCCTCGTCGCACCTGCGTGGCCGAGGCAGATATGGTTCCCGGACCTTCTGGACTTGTCGGCGTCCCCGCCAATCAAGCTGCCGGCGGACGCGGATCTACTCTCCAGGGAAGGAGGCGCCATCCTCCACCACGACCCGAAGTCGCTGAACTTGCAGGCCTGGCTCCTGCAGCGCTAGAGTTTGGAGGATACGACATACCGGCCGATTGCAGAGAGGTTCTTGCAAAGGCCAGGGCGTCCTCGACTCTTAAATGCTACGGACACAAATGGAAGAGGTTCTCTGTCTGGTGCCACGCACAGAAGATTAACCCTCTACGGATTACGGCTCCCCAAGTGCTGCCGTACCTGCTGACGCTGGCCAAAGCTGGTCTGGCACACGCGTCCATCAAGATTCATCTTGCTGCGATCTCCCGATACACCAGAACCACGGGCCGGACGTCCTTGTGGTCTCATCGTCTGGTGAAAGAGTTCATGAAGGGACTGTTCAGATCGTTCCCGCCGGTGAAGGCTCCGGCCCCGGCGTGGGAGCTCAACGTGGTGCTGACCAAACTCATGGGACCTCCGTTCGAGCCTCTGCACTCGGCCCCGTTGAAGTTTCTATCGTGGAAAACAGCTTTTCTCGTGGCCATCACCTCCGCACGACGAGTGGGAGAGATCCAGGCCCTTTCCTGCAAGGCCCCGTACTTGACTTTCCACGACACAAGGGTAGTGCTCAGGACGCACCCATCCTTCATGCCCAAGGTACCGTCGGACTTTCATCTCAACGAACCCTTGGTGTTACCTGTGTTCTTCCCGTCGCCTTCGTCGCCGGCTGAGAGGACTTTGCACTCGCTGGATGTAGCTAGAGCGCTGAAGTTCTACGTGGACCGCACGAAAGGTTTTCGGAAGACGTCACAACTCTTTGTGAACTTTGGACCTGTCAATCAGGGGAAGGCTCTCTCGAAGGCTTCCATCTCCAGATGGCTCTCTGGCTGTATCATGTACTGTCACCGGTTGGCAAACCGACCGCTGCCTGGCCGTCCGAGAGCCCATTCCACCAGAGCGATCGCAGCTACCACGGCGTTCCTATCTGGTGTGCCCCTGCTGGACATATGCAGGGCTGCTACGTGGAGGTCGACGCACACCTTCACGAAATTCTACTGCGTCGACCGGGATTCCAGGGAGGAGTCCAGGGTCGGCCAAGCAGTGCTGCGCAACCTGTTCGCCTGAGGTGAGCCTGGTGAGGAGGTAAGATGCTTAATGTTGAGTTGATGTGATGCTTAATGTTGAGCCTTTGCCACCTCCCGTGGTTGTGCATGTGTGTACTGCTATGTATTCTTTATTCATGAGCATGTGAATCCATGCCAGACCCCATGCTGGAGAAGGAACAAGTTACTTACCTGTAACTGTTGTTCTCCGGCATGGGTCTGGCATGGATTCACATGCGAACCCTCCCGCCTACCCCTCTGCGGCTCTTCACTTGGTCATACTGCCACTTCACGTGCTTCCAAATCTGAAGATGGCTGCCAGAGGCGGTGCTTAGGTAGAGGGCAGTCATTGGCTGTGGTCAGTATGACGCAGAGACCAGTGATTGGTTATTACTACGAAAGACAGATCAGAAACGAAACTGATACTGGTTTTTTCTTTACCGAGGATTCCCAGCCTGACGACGGGGAATATTCATGAGCATGTGAATCCATGCCAGACCCATGCCGGAGAACAACAGTTACAGGTAAGTAACTTGTTCCATTTCATTGGTCCACCGGTCAATGCTTATCCTGTCCGCTGAGCCCCAGGTGCTTGCTGTTAGTCTCTTTCCCAGCCCCAGCGCCACACTCAGAAATGTTTTTTCATATTTAGTAAGGTCTGTTTTGCCCCTATTCCCAATAGAATGTGTTTGAGGTCCTTTGGGATTGGGTCGCCCAACACTCTGGAGAGGCGCGATAAGTACGTTGTCCAAAATTCTTGCAGCTCCCCACATTCCTAGATCATGTGGTAAAAGGTGCCCTCTGCCCTTTTGCAGCGGAGGCAGGTCGTATCGCCCCCCCCCGTGTAGTAGTAAGATCTATGTAGGATTCAGAGTTGTATCAATCTGATTTTTGTGTCTATGCCAATCTCTCGCGGGGACATTAATGCCTCCGCCCATTCTTCTGCTTCTAGTGCCCCCAGGTCTTGCTCCCATTTTCCTCTGAGGTGTGTGAGTTCTCTAGAACCAAAGGAGTTGATCACCTGATAGAGGGTGGAAATTACCTTGGAGGGGATCCGGTGTGGGAGGGTATTTGTCTCCAGAGGGGAGCATGCGGGTCTGTCGGTGAGGCTCTGAAATTGGGCTCTGATAGCGTGTGCAAGTTGAAGATACCTAAAACGGTCCATGGGCATTAATCAGTGTGTTGTGTTCAGCGCTTCGAAGTCTCTCAGCCGTCCCTAATGAACAATATCTTCCAGTGTGGATATCCCTCTTCTCTCCCAGGTGTCAAAGTGGTCCATTCGCTGAATTTCAGGAAGGTGTGCATTGTGCCATAAGGGTTGGATCAGGGTTGGTTTACCCTCCCAGCCAATGTGTCTATGGATTTCCTTCCAAATTCGACGGATGTGAAGGAACCCCCTCGGGACCCCCTCCACATTTTTATTGTCATCATAGAGTATGTGTAGGGGGGGGGTGGGAGGCCGCTGTCCCTTATTTCGACCCGGATGTGTGGGAACGTTGGGTCCCCATGCAGCCATTCGTTTGACACCCCTGCCTGTGCAGCCCAATAATATATACGGATATCGGGTAGTCCTATGCCCCCCTCCCACACCGACCAGCAGAGTGTTTTAAGGGCAATGCAGGCCTGTTTCCCTCCCCAGAGCAACGTGCGTAGGGACTTATCGATGTCTGTGAATGTGGCAGCCAGAATTGGGAGTGGGGCATTCTGGAGGACGTATAGAAATCTCGAGAGTGCCAACATCTTAAATAGCGCCGCCCTGCCCAGTAATGAGTGGCAGGGATTGACAGTGAGAGACGTCCTTCTCAAATTTTTCCATTATCGGGTGTAGGTTAATTTTGAGGAAGGTGCCTGGTGTTGCACTTATCTGTATACCCAGGTAGGTAAAGCCCAGTATCGAGATAGAGTATGGGCAAGGTTCTGGGATCGCTTCGTCTCCCTCTTGAACTGGGAAGTATATTGTTTATTGTGTGTTTACGCAGAGTCCCCCGAAGTGTTGGTATTCCTCGAGGGACCTGGTTACTATCGGGCAGGAGGTTGCTGGCTTGCTCAGGTAAATCAGGAGATCATCCACGTATAGTGAGACGTGTTCCTCGCCCCCTACCCCCCGTTGGCCAGGCGAACCCCGTCCATTGTGTATCTGCACGTAGCCTGATTGCCAAAGGCTCGATAGCGAGAAGGGGCAGCCCTGTCTAGTCGCCCGGCCCAGCGGGAATGTCCTGGATGATTTCCCATTGACCCGCACAGATGCTACGGGGAGGGTGTAAAGAAGTTTGACCCATGACATAAAATAGTGCCCGAATCTCATACGCTCCATTATATCCCATAGGGCGTCCCATCCCACCGAATCAAAGGCCTTTTCAAAATCGACCGCAAGGAGGGCCAGCGGGTCTGGGATCTCAACTGCCCAGTCTAGGGCCACTCGGATCCTGCAGAGGTTCATTTGTGTAGATTTGTCCGGCATGAAACGGCACTGATCCGGGTGAATCAAAGACCTGATCACCCCGAGCAGCCTGTTTGCCAGGACTCTGGCTAGTATTTTAGCTTCACCGTTAATTAATTATATGGGCCTGTACGAGGCACAGCATTCTGGGGGTTTCCCTGCTTTGGGTATGACTACTCTTTGTTTTCCTGAGGTCCAGGGGGAGGTAGCCCTGTTCTCTACTGTGGAGGAACATGCTATGCATGTGTTTTGCCGTCGTTCCGCTCATTTGTTTCCAAATCTCCACCAGGAAGCCATTGGGGCCCGGGGTCTTCCCCGTCTGTAGCTGTGATAAAGCTTCCCCGATTTCTTCTTCAGTGATGTTTCTGTCTAGTTGTCCTGTTTGTGGTCTGGAGAGTTGGGGATCGTGATCAAATCTAGAAAGTGTGGGGTGCTTGGTGTGGGATTCTCTATTGGTGGGGAGTATAGTTGTTCGTAATAGTTGGCAAAGGCCTCTGCAATATCGGAGTCGCCCGTTCGCATTTCCCCCTCCTGGATTTGAATGACCCGTACTTGCCCTTTACTCTGTTTCCTTCGTTCTAACCAGGCCAGGGTCTTGCCAGCCTGGTTTTCCCGCTCATAAATCTGGCTTCGAACTTGCCACTGGGCAGTTTGGGCGTTGTCTAGGGCCCTGTCTTTCAGGATTGACTGGGCTGTCACTAGGGCGACATGTGCCTCACGGGTTCCCGCTTCCAGAAGTTGTTCCTCCCGCCGGGTTACTTGGGTCTCCGCTTCAATGATTGCCTCGTTATGCCGTTTTCTGTGAGTAGCTACCAAGGAAATTGCCTCCCCCCGCAGGACAGTTTTGTATGCTTCCCACCGGACGGTTAGGCAGGCAACCGCCTCTTCATTTAGGTCCAAGTATTCAGACGTTTTAATAGTGAGTCCTTCCATTATATCCGGTATCCCCAGATAATAGGCACTCGGGCACCAGGTGGGATCCCGCTTATGTTGTATCCCTTTTAAGTTTGATTAATATGGGGGGGGGGTGAGACGAGATCCCTCTTGCCAGGAATTCTGCAGATATTAGTCGGTGGGCCAAGTTCTTTGGGGTGACGATATAGTCAAGTCTGGAGAGGGATCTATGCGCGTTGGAGTAGAACGAATAGCCCTTCTGATGTGTGGATTGTCCTCCATGTGTCAGATAGCCCCATTGCATCCACAAAGGTGCGCAGCTTCGTCGGGGTGTCTGCGACCCTGTAGCCCCCTGTGTGTTCTATCCTGTGCGATTTCCATAACCTCATTAAAGTCCCCACCAATTGCCCACAAGTCCGCCCGTTTCTCTAGCATTATGTCTTGGAGCTCGGTGAGGGGCTCCGCCGTCAGCGTGGGGGGTGCATACACTCCAATAAGGCCCCAGGTCTCCCCCCACATCTCCCCGAGTGCCACCACGAACCTGCCCCGAGGGTCCGTTCTCACTCTTTTGCTCTTAAATGGGACCCGCTTGTGCAGGAGGATCATAATACCCCTGAAATCTCTGGAGAACCCTGCTAGGTATGTGTGTGAAGAAACCGCTGGTAGTACCCATTAGGTGAGTTTCAGTGATAAATCCGACATCCAGGGAGTGCCGGTTAAGGTATTGGAGTACCAGTTTTCGTTTTATACCCAACCCCAAGCCGTTCACATTCCAGGTCAGCAGGGAGATGTCTCATTTGTGCTACGTGTGCGTGTTTCCTACAGTGTGGTGGTTCTGGAGGATGTGATGCTTCTTCAATGTCCCTGTCTTGTGCCGTGATTTGCTCTGTTCTAGGCTCTGGTGCCCCTTCATTTTATTTTTAAATGTTTTTATTAGCATTTATGTATGCATGTACAGTGAAGCATCAAGAACATGGTGAGGGTGAGTCACCTAAAGTATAACATATATGCAATTTGAGCTTGGTAAGGGTGGGCAACTTGACTTAACAAATAACAAAAGTAACACTAACTGTTCGCATGTCCTCCGGGATGTTGGGCTCATCGCTTTGTTGTCGGGCCCTCGTCTCAGGTCGGTGAGGGCTGGCCAATCTTACTAGAGCGTATTGTGGAGGGGAGTGTGAGTTTGATGTTGCAGTGTCTCGGTCGAACTTGCTCGATGGTCCAGGGGGGGTAGATTCAAGGGGGCTTGAGGCTCGTTGAGGAAATCAAGTCTCTCAGGAGGGACTTCCAGGCCTCCAGCGCGGTGCTTAGATCCTCTCCGCCTCGGTTAATCCCTTCCTCCCACGCCCTGGTTTCGGCTGCCGTCCATCTTAGCATCTCCTTAGTCCAGGGTTCGTGTCTGGGGCCAGTCGGGGATTTCCAAGCCATGGCAATTGTTCTCTTCGTGAGTGCGCATGCAATGTCCATAAACTTCACCAGGTGTTTGATTTTACTCAACCTGGGGTGGGTACCCAGGAGGCATTCCTTGGGTGTCCATTTGTATGTCTCCAACCCAGCTCTCCAACAGGTCTGTTCGGCGGCGGACCAGAGTTTCTGTGTTTTAGGGCAGGTCCAGAACATGTGGATCATGTCGGCGTGGTCGGCAGTGCACCATGGGCAGGTCGGAGCCACCTTGTCGGAGAATGTGGCTATCCTGTGCGGAGTCATGTAGGTCCTGTAGAGGAAATTGAGCTGAATCAACCTGAACCTCGCATTCCGGGATATCTCCTTCGGGTATGATAGGGCCCTCATCCATTCTCCTTCTGTGATTTCGGTCCCTAAGTCAGACTCCCATTTCTCTTTCAGGCGTGCGCTTCTTGGGTTGGTCCTGTCGTTTATTTGGATGTACAATCTCGACGTCGGTTTCCAGCCGTCACTGACACCATACAATTCCCGCACAAGTGGGCGTGTGTCCGGCTCCTCAGGCCATTCAGTCCATTTCTCTTTGGCAACCTGTCTCACCTTCTGGTACCATAGGAATTGTCCTGGGGGAGTCCATCTGTCTGTTGCAGTGATTCAAAGTCTCTAAACAGCCCATCGCTGAACATGTCTCCCCATGAGTAAAGGCCGTGGTGCTCCCATCTCCTCATCGCCGATAAGTCGCTGTTGGTTTTGCACACGTCTGCCAGGATGGGAATCTCTGGTGCGTACGGGTGCCGTAGCCCCAGCATAGCGGTGACTTTTGTCCACACCTGTCGCCCCAGCTGTGCTATCATCGGTGGGTCATGAGGCCCCACTTGCTTGTTCCATATTAGCTCCTTGGGGTGCATGGGGGAGGTTAGTTGGTGCAGGAGATTCGTCTCTGCCGAGGGGTCGTCACATAGCCATTTTGCGATATGGGTCAGTTGTGCCGCCAGATAATACCTCTGAAAGTCGGGAAGCTGAACGCCGCCCTCGGCGTAGGGGAGCATAAGGATGTTCAGTGCGAGCTTGTGTCTGGCTCGGCCCCAAAGAAAGTCTCTTAATAGGGATTCTAGCTTCCTGAAGAAGGGTGGTGGAATGTAGTATGTTATGTTTGTGAAGTAGTAAAGAAATCTGGGCAATATTATCATTTTGGATATTGCCACTCTACCCATCATTGAGAGCGGCAGTTTCGACCAGAATTTGATAGATCTGCGTACTCCGGACATGGCCACCTCCGTGTTGCAGTCATGAGTAGAGGCCGGCGTGTGCTTAATGGTGAGGCCCAGGTAGCGGAACGCCTCCACCTGCCATTGAATCCCAATCGTAGGGAGTTCGTCAGCACTCTTGCCTCTGAGTCCAGCCAAGGGGAAGAAGCATGATTTCTGGCGGCTAAATTTTATCCCAGAGTATTTCGCGAAGTTGTCTAGGATATCCAGGGCTGTAGGGGCGTTTATCTGGGGGTCTCGTAGGTATAGGAGGACATCATCGGCATACAGGGAGATGATATTGTCTGTTCCGCCCAAGCTGATGCCGGCATCAAAAAGCTGATTCCTGAAATAGATCGCCACCGGTTCAAGGCCCAGAATGTATAGCATTGGGGAGAGGGGACATCCCTGCCTGGTTCCCCTCTGGATAGGCCACGCCTTCGATATCATGCTACCAGTCTTCACTCTCGCAACTGGATTGTTGTAGAGCACCTCGACCCAGCGAACAAATTGATCGCCAAGCCCAAATTCCCTCAGGGTCTCAATAAGCCACTCCCAGAAGATCGAGTCGAAAGCCTTGATGGCATCCAGCGACAGCACAGCCAGGTCTTCGGTGGATTCGGCCGTGTGTGCTATCACATGCTGGAGTCTACGCAGGTTGGCCGTGGTGTTGCGTCCCGGAACGAAGCCAGTTTGGTCTTCGTGTACCAGGGTTCCTATTACTTTCGAGAGCCTCTTTGCCAGAATGGTTGTTAGTATTTTGCTGTCGTAGTTCAGGAGCGCTATTGGGCGGTATGAGTCACAGTTTTCAGGTGGTTTGCCAGGCTTAAGCAGTGGGACTATAAGGGTCTCCCTCATGCTACTAGGTAACCCTCCAGTTTCGAATGCCTCCGCGTAGACTTCTTGTAGTATGGGGATAGGAGCTCCTCGTATGCCTTGTAGAACTCCGGTGTAAGGCCGTCTGTTCCGGGGATTTTGCTCGTGGAAAGGGATCTGATCGCCTCGGAAATGTCCTCGGGCGTGATGGGCTCCCCCAGCATGTCTCTCTGCTCCTGATTCAGTCTGGGTAGACCGACTTCCTCCAAGGTGTCTTTGATGTCAGCCTTGGGTATGCGATTGGTGTGGGCGTATAGTTCGGCATAGTAGTCAGAGAAGGTGTCGTTTATAGCTTGCTGTGTCCTGTGGGGTGTACCCCCGCTGTCCTTAATCAAATTTAGTGCCGACCTTGGGTGTTCTTTACTGCATAACCAGGCAAGTATCCTACCTGGTTTGTCCGCTTCGCTGTGTGCCTTTGCAGACCGAGTGGAATAGTCGAACTTCGAGAGTCTCTCCCATGCGGTTTTGCAGTCTTCTCTAGCCTCCTTCAGCCTGGCTTCCGTCTCTATCGTTGGGGGGGAGTGTACTCTCAAGGTGCTTGATCTCCTCCTCCTCGGACTCTAGTACTTGTCTCAATTGCCTCCTAATCCCGCCTGCTTCGGCAATTACCTCTCCCCTCATCACCACCTTCATTGCTTCCCAAAGTGTACTCCATTTGTCGACTGAGCCCTTATTGAGGTCTATATATTCCTCAAGCTTCTCAGCTAGGGTTTCCTTGAATGCGGAATCGGTCAAGGCCTCTGTTGGCATGCGCCACATCGGGATAGGGGGTCTAGGGCCTCTCAGACAGAGTTGCAGTACTAGCGGAGAGTGGTCCGATATCGATCTGCCCAGGTAGGACGCAGATTCAGCTTGTGAAGTCGGCTCGTGGTTTATGAAGAGATAGTCTATCCTGGTGTGGAGGTTGTGGGGGGCCGAATAGAACGAGTAGGATCTATCGACTGGGTGCAAGTCCCGCCAAATGTCGGTCATGTGTAACTCCTCCATTGCTCTGCGAAGGGCTTCGGAGGAAAGATTGTTGGGTGCGCGTGGTGTGATAGACCTGTCCATTTCAGCATCCATGACACAGTTGAAATCCCCTCCCCATATTAGAGTATGGTCCCTATGGGGCATGATTTTGGCGCACAGCTTCCCGAGGTGAGAGGGAATGCCGTGCTGGGGGAAATAGGAGTTCACTATGCATAGCCGAGTGTTCTCCAGCATGCCCCACATTATCAGGTATCTTCCTTCGTTGTCTCTTTCTACGCCCAGTTGTTGGAAAGGGGTGCCTGGGCTTACCCATGTGTACACTCCCCGTGCATATCTCGAGTAGGATGAGCCATGCCCCTGGCCACCCCAGTATTTCAATAGTTTGTCCGCGGAGTCTGTGGAGAGGTGCGTTTCCTGTAGTAGAGCGAAGGATATCTTCTTCCTCTTCAGATAGGAGTGTATCCGATTTCTACGAAGGTAGGACCCCATTGCCCTGACGTTCCACGTGATCACCTTAGGTTTTGATGCCATTGTGCGTCGACTTCAGATATCAGCAGAGATACCCCCACTTTTCCAAGGGTTGATCGTATGTTGTCTCGGGCCATGACCTGTCCAAACCGTGAGGGGCGATCCGTTTCAATGTTTAATTTTGAGTTCGTTCTGGAGCCGGTAAGAGTCCTCGGAGGCGGGAGAGTTAGAACAACAACAACTTGAAAAACACAACTGTAACTGGTGCACCCAGCTCCTGTCACAACGGTGCAGTGCTCGGGTGCTCTCGCACTGTCTGTCCCCATCCGGGTGTCTAGCGCGAGTAAGTATGTGCTGGCAACTGGCCTGCACTGGTCTCTCGCGGGAACGGGGTCCATGTACGCGCATGGGGAGTCCGGCGGGCCGCGCACTCGTTTAGCAAACTCTTTTTGTAGTTTTGCTTCAGGTAGGTCGGGGCTCTTTTACCATTTCTGGTGTGTTGGGGGGCATCTGCGTCATCCCTGGCTATCTTCATTATGTTGTCCGAGCGAAGCATCCGCAGGGACCTCGGCCAGGCCGTTATGTTCCATCCACATAGTGGCTGCCGCTGGAGTTTCCAGGAACACTGCCCTTCCCTTAAAAAGCACTTTCAGTCTGGAGGGGTAAAGCAGCATATATTTCAGATTCAGTTTCCTCAGTCTAGCCTTGATTGGTACGAACGAGTTCCTGGCTCTCTGAACCGACTGGGTGTAATCGGGATATATAGTGATTTTAGAGTTGCCCCGTTTTATTTCTCCGCCTTCTCGCGAGAATTTCAGGATTACCTCCCGGTCCCGGAAGTTGAGTACCTTCGCAATGATGGGGCGAGGGTAGGAGCCTGGGGGGGGTTTCTTTTGGAGGGATCGGTGAGCCCTCTCTATGGCGAAGCCCTGGGAGAGATTTGCCACCCCGATCTCCTGTTGGATTAAGGATTCCACAAAGGCTGTCGGGTCCATAGCCTCTGTCCCCTCCGGCACCCCCAGTATCCTGATGTTGTTGCGCCTGGCGCGGCCCTCCGCCTCTTCGGACCTCGCCTCCATAAGGGACACCTTGTTTTTGAGAGTTGCAACCTCCGACTTTAGGACCGCCGTGTCGTCGGACCTGTCCTTCTGGGAAGATTCAATAGCGGTGACACGTTCCGTCAGGTTGCGGGCATCCTGTCTTATCAGTTGGATGTCAGCTTTGACTTCGCCTATCTTCGATTCTATGGATGATCTTAGGGCAGCGATCGCATCCAATACCTGATTGTGCCTGGTGTCGTCCTCCGAGCTGGCTTGCGGTGCTGGGCCTGTCGGGGTGGTCTGGGAGGCGGGCTGAGACTTAGATGTAACGAAAGGGTCCATGGTGGCATTTCTGGCCTTATTTCTTGCGGCCGCCGTAGTGGAGTTTCTTGGCTTCGATGAGTGAGGCAAGGGGTTCAATGTCTTCCCGCAGAGTGGGTAAGCATGCGACTTCAGGCAGCCCACCACTGCGTGTCCGTTAGGTGTGTCGTGTCTCCAATCCTAGTGCACTCCCTGTGACAGGTGTGCGGCTGCCCCGTGGTGGGGGCGTGCAGGTCGTTGCGGCCGAGGATGAAGTGGTGGCGGGAGCCGGTCAAAGCTGGTTGCTGCGGGGCAGGGGGGTGCTGGTTGGGGGAGGTGGGAAGGCTCCCGTCGTCTGGCTGGTGGACTGCCGGTCTGAGGCCCGCGAAAGATGTTGGGGTCGGCCTTTAGATGGGGCGGGGGGCTCCCGTAGTGAGTGTGGTATACGCCCCAGGTGCGGCGACCTTGTGTCGGTCCCAGTCGGAGGCCGCCGAACGCGGCCGTGGTGTGGAAGTCCGCCCAAGTGAGCGGCCCCGGGCCCCGGCCGGCGGCGAGCGGGTCAGGCGCCCCGCAGGCCGGGGCCCAGAGTCCGCGGAGCCGGCAATGTCTGATCCGCGGGGGCGCCGACTCCGGGCGGGAGGCGGAGGGCCCCCGCAATGCTGTCCCTTGATCCTGGTTGAAGTCTGTGGGGCCTCGTTCCGAGGTGTGGCGCGGGCCCCTGGGTGACAGCGGTCCGCAGAGGGAACGAGTGATCAGCCCGGCAGGTGTCCCAATCTCCGCGGGCTCTCCGGTGCCCCGGAGTCAACGACGTGATGCAGATGGAATGGTCGTTGCGGCCCGAGGATGAAGTGGTGGCGGGAGCCGGTCAAAGTTGGTTGCTGCGGGGCAGGAGGGTGCCAGTTGGGGGAGGTGAGAAGGCCCCCGTCGTCTGGCCGGTGGACTGCTGGTCTGAGGCTCGCAGGAAGATGGTGGGGTCGGCCTTTAGATGGGGCGGGGGGGCTCCCACTGCAAGTGCGGTATACGCCCCAGGTGAGGCGTCCTTGTGCCAATCCCAGTTGGAGGCCGCCAAACGCGGCCACGGTGTGGAAGTCCGCCCGAGTGAACCGCCAGGGCCCCCGGTTGGCGGCGAGTGTGTCAGGCGCCCCACAGGCCGGGGCTCAGAGTCCGCGGAGCCGGCGGTGTATGATCCGCGGGGGTGCCGGTTCTGGGCGCGAAGCGGAGGGCCCCCGCGATGCCGCCGCCCGATCTTGGTAGAGGTCTGTGGGGCCTCGGTTCGAGGGGTGGCTCGGGCCCCTGGATGGCAGCTGTTATCAGAAGGAGCGAGTGATCAGCCCGGCGGGTGTCCCGATCTCCGCGGGTGCTCCGGAGCCCCGGAGTCAACGACGTAATGCGGCCGCCATCTTGGAAACTTCCCTCGGGAGGTAGGGGGGAGCCGGGCTGAGTCGATTCCACGGGTGCCCAGGCTCCGATTTTCTTCGGGAAGAGGTGCCACACACGGGCAATCGCCTTATGAGCAGCTGTACCGGTGAGTAGACGGCACAGCTGCGCTCGTAATGCCCGAAAAAGGATCCGACTGCGCGGCCCAACCGGAGCTCAAGGAAGCGCCGTCCTCACTCCATGCGCGTCAGGCCACGCCCCCCTGGTGCCCCTTCATTATCCCTCTCGCTGTACTTTCGCTTTTGTGTACTTCATATGCAAACCTTGAAACTGTTAACTGTGAACTTAAGGTCGGGTCAGTTTGAGTATAAGTGGGAATACATCGGCCCCTAGGAGTGGCATACCGATTCCCCTTTCTTCTGCTGCAAGGGTGGTTCCGTTTTGTTATTTCACTGATGTTTGCCTTGCATTTGTTGGAACCGCCCCGCTTGTAACTATCGGTGAGAATTGCCCCAAGGATCCCCCAGTAACAGTTTGGCTCATAGTGCCAGGAACCCGGTGTGGCGAGCCGTGTGCTATGTGACCCACATGTGCTATCTATGACCATGTGGACATTTAAACAGAACAGCCCGGGAGCTGTTGCCATTGCCGCTTGTATGCACTGTGGGTGGGTAAACTCCCCCAGTCGTATTCCACCCCCGTTGTTGCCCCCCCAGCCACATGTACCATATTCCAGTGAGAACCGAGTATTTGTGACCATATGCCTCAACCCAAGCGAAATCAATGTGAACCCCCCCACCCTCTCCCGAATAGATCTGTGCCCTCTCCCTCTCCAGTCATGTCTGTGATATCCGGATCCCTCCCTGTACATCCCCCCCAACTGGGAGTACCTGTAGCCCGAACTGGGCGCCAACTGGGCGCAAAACTTCAAACCGGGACATCGTTGATGCTACGAAGTGCTCACTTCGTCTGCTCGTGAGCCTTGCTGCCTTTCCTCGGCAGCCGCAGGGTAGTTATCCTCCGGAGTCGCAAGCAGCGTATCACTGTCCGTATCTCTGCCGTACACCCTCATCCTTTCTCCGTGCCTTTCTCACCTTCTCGTGGGGGCCTAGGTACGTTTTTATCCAGCGGATCGGGTTGCTGTGGTGAGTGGTCCCCCCTGGTTTTTTGGGACAGTGGTCCACTTGGGGAGCGTTGCTGTCCCGGTTCATTCAGGATTTGGGTCTCCAGCCAATCCCAGGCTTCTTTTGGCGAGTAGAAAAGATGGGTGACACCATTGTGGTGTAACTTCAGAAGTGCTGGGAAGAAGAGTGCATATTTTATAGATAGCAAGTGTAGCTTTTTTGTTAACCGAGTCGAAAGACTGTCTGGCCCTCTGGACTTCCCTTTTGTAGTCAGGATAAAAGCCAAATTGGTGGCCATTGTAGGTGATCGGGCCAGTTGCTCGAGCCATCTGGACAATGGCGTCCCTGCCGTGAAAGTTCATCCGTTTTGCAATAATTGTTTGCGCCGGTGCTCCTGGTATCGGGCGTCCCGATGGGACTCTGTGGGTGCGCTCAGTGCAGAAGAATTTGGAACATTTCTTTGGGGGCGAACACCTCGGCCAGCCAGTCTTCCAGGAAGAGTTCGGCACTGGGCCCTTCCTCCTTTTCTGGGATTCCGAGGATCCGGATATTGTTGCGTCTTGCTCATCCCTCGCTGTCCTCAGCCCTGTTTTCCAGTTGGGACACCTTTTGGGTGATAGTGGCCAGGTGCTTTTCCATCTGCTTCACTGTGTCCTCCGTGTTCGAGATACTCTCCTCTGTCTCCCACTCTCGCAGATACGTTATGGAGGTCTTGGCGTAGGAACGAGAGCTCCGTTGATAGGCCACCTATTTTCGCCTCTAGTGATGTTCTCAACTCTCTAATGGCCTTCATGACATCCGTCAGTGAGATGGTAGGGTCATCCAACATCGGTTCGTCCGGGGGGCCCTTGTGTGGCACCCACTGTGTATAGGTCCATTTTTCTTTGGACGGTCTGCTGCTTGACCTTGTCCTTGCCCATGTTTTCGGGGCGTTGGTCCGGGGGAGAGGGCGCCCTGCTCCTTCTCCCTGTAGACCTTTTTATGCAGAGGGTATACCTGGGTCCCTGAGGGTCTTGTGTCAAGTGCGGGCCTGCACCAGCCAGTTTGTGAGGGCTATTTGAGTTGTTGCCCCGCTGGGGCAGGTGTCTGTGCAGTCTGTTTACTGCGCGTGGGGCCGCTGATGCTGGGGTAGTCCAGTGTGGCTAAGGCCTCGGGGGGGGGGGGGGGGGCCTTTGGGGTGTTGCAGGTGTCTGCGCAGTGTCGTCCGCGGGGTATTGGGCTGTCGCTCTCCTTTGCCCTTTCCCAGGCTCTGGGTCAAGGGGTAGCGGGGAAATGGGCTCTCCTGGCTCGCTTACCTCAGAGGGATTATGGTTCTTCCTAGGGGTTCCTCACCTCTTCTCTGGCCTGATGGAGTTGGGCCCAGGTCGCTTCCAGTGCTGCAGGGCCTTGAGTTGCCGTCTCTTTCTTGAGGCGCGGGTTCCCTGCAGGCCCTGCCCTCAGTCTGCCATTCTGTAATTAGCCTTGAGGCAGAGGTCGGCACGTGTCCAGTGGTGTGTGGGGTATGTGGGTCCTTACAGGTACGTTTCTGGGTACTGCCGGCTGCCCCCCTCTGCATGCTGTCCGGGGTCCGGTCTGGGCACTGCTTTGATGCTGGGGCCCATGAGTGATGGGTGGGCTAGTTGCCCTCGCCTGGCCGTGGTATGTCCGGGTAGGTCTGCTCAGGTGGCACGGTCCTGTGGCCCCGGAGTCCCAGGGGAGTAGGGATCAGAAGGGAGGGTGGGGGACCGTCCAGCGTGGAGCGCCTCACCTCCAGTGCAGTGTGGTTAGGTTAGTCCTTGCCTCCGGGTCTCTGGCGGGTGTCAGCCCTGCAGGCGTCCATTGTCCAGTTGGTGTTGGGGGCAATCTGCTAGCCGCCCCCAGTTGTGGTGGTGTCCTCCTGGGGAGAGTCTCCCCCTCTTGGGCTGCACCCCACCCTCTGGTCAGCACTCCTGCAGTGGCCCTGGGGGCCATGTGCCGCAGAGCCGGGACCCCGGTCCCATATGTCGCTGCAGGCGGCGCCACCTCTCCTGCGGTGTCTCTCGGGTGCTGCAGGTGCCCCCACGGGTGGTGTGCGGTCTCGGATTGCCTTCCGGGGGTCTGCGGGGTCGGTGAGGCGCGTGTATCCGTCAGCCTCCTGGCTGCGAGATGGCGGCTCTCGGTTGGCGACGGGCTCTCGGCCTGTTTGCTGCTTCAACCACTCCGATTTTTGTCGGACTTGCAGTGGTCAGCTTCCCAGGGTATGCAGCTGCCTGTTGATGCCCTTAGCTGGGGGTGTCTGACTCCGGGGGGGGCGCAGGATTTTTCACAGGATATTGGCGGCTGCCGGGAGCTGGTGCGTTTAGCTCCTCATCAGCGGCTCGCGCATGCGCCCACGTTAACATCCTTAAGGAGTAGAAGGAGAAACCAACAACCACCATCTCCTCCATTCTAGCTTGTCCATTCCCAGAGGATGGTGATCTTATTCCCTGAGATATATCTAGAGAAAGACAGGGAGACTTAATAGATCTTATTGAGTCCTTCCCAGATGTATTTAGCGAAAATCCAGGTAGAGTCCAGGGAGCATACCATTACACCCGAACCCCTAGAGGCGAATTAGTCCATCAAGGGCCCTATCGATTCCCTGAGTCCCGGAGAAAGATAGTCATTGAAGAGGTAGAAGCAGGTCAGTCACCTGGTCAGATCTCCTTCCTCTGAGTGGGCGGACCTCTCCTCTTCCCTCCTGGTCTCAACCACTCACCTCCTCCTCCTCCTTGGAGACTTTAACATCCACCTGGATGCTTCCAGTCCTTCCTATGGACTCTTTCTCAACCTCTGCAACTCTCTCACTCTCTATCCACTCCTCTGGCCCGACTCACTCTGCAGGGCACACTCTTGAACTGATCTCTACAGACCTTGCCCTTTCTATCCCTCTCACCATTCCTCTCTCCTGGAGTGATCACTTTCTCCTTTCCTCCCAGCTCACTCTCTCCACCCCTCAGGTCAAGCCAACTCCAGCACTGCCACCTACCTTATCGGTTATCCGGCCCATGAAGCATGTGTCAGTTGAGGCTTTCGCCGCCACTTCTCAAACCCCCCCATCCCTGTTCTGCTCACTCACACCCTGACACAGCCCTTGCTATGCTCCACTCTGCTATATCTGATTCACTTGATGTTCTTGCCCCTGTCATGAGGATCCGCTTGAAGCCCAAAGCCAAGTGCAACTCCTGGTGCGACTCAGACACGTCATCCTTAAACGCAAGTGCAGGGTGGCTGAGAGGAAATGGCATGCTTCCTGTACATCCTCTGACAAACTGGCCTGCCACCTGCTCCAAAGGCAAAGGCAATGGCAGCTCTCTGTCCGCACCAAGAAGGGAGCCCCTATCCAAGCCTGTGTCTCTGCAGCATCTAAAAACCTGGCCGAACTCTTTAAAATCTGCACGGAGCTGGCCAATTCTGCTGCAGTCTCTACCTCTACTGTCCCCTCCCAGGCCCTCTGCACGGCCCTGGCTTCTCATTTCATCTCTAAAACTCAGGATATTGTGTCCTCTCTTCCTCCTCCCTCTTCCTCTGCCGCTTCTTCGGCCACCTCTCCTCCCTCCTTCTCTGCCTTTCCCCTGTTCTCCCAGACAAGGTTTCTAGACAAGTCTGATTTATGAAAGTCTCATCAAAACAGGTGACCCCCTGCTCATCCAAAACCATCAAGGACCACATTTACACCCTGGCTCCTGTTCTGGCTGACTTCTGCAACCACTTCTTTGCCACTGGAGTCTTCCCTTCCCCCCTGAACCACTCCCTTGTGCACTCTCTTCTTAAGAAACCCTCTTCTGACCCGTCCTGCCAAGCTAATTATCACCCAATTGCCATCACTCCTTTCCTCAGCAAACTCCTGGAAAAGATGTCCATCTCCCTGCTTAATCTTCACACTGAATCTGTTGGTTGTCTCCATGACCATAAGTCTGGCTTCAGAGCTGCCAGAATCATGGAAACTGCTCTCCTGAACATCCGTGAAGACCTGCTCTCCAACCTCGATTCCAACACCCCCTATGTCCTCATCTTACTTGATCTCTCTTCTGCCTTTGACACGGTCAACCACGCCATCCTGCTCAACCGTCTCGGTGATAACCTGGGTATCACTGATCAGGTCCTGGCTTGGCCGACTTCTTTCCTCTCCGATTCACCCTGCCAGGTCCAACTTGGGTCCTTCCTCTCCTCTATATCTATCTCTATCTCTACATGTGGTGTTCTCCAGGGGTCTAACCTCTATCCATGGCTGTTCACCCAATACCTGGCACTTCTTGCCCACTGCATTGCCGCTCTCCGCCCCAACTTTTAGTGCTATGCGGATGACACTCAGCTCATTTTCAGGCTCCCTTCATCCACCTCTTCTCCTTCTCTTATCTGACTGTCTGTCTGCTATCCAGGAGTGGTGTGACACCAATGTTCTCTGCTTTAATGCCAGTAAAACAGTGATTCTCCTCATCAGCACACCTTCTCCCTCCTTTCCTGTCACTCTCTGGCCGGCTTCTCTTGACCCTCTTCCTGTTCCCACCTATGAGGCTAAAAACCTCGGGGTCATCTTCGACTCCACACTCTCCTTCTCTCCTCACATCTCTGACGTCTCTAAGAAGTCACACTACCAGCTGCACCTCCTCAGAGGTATTTTTCCTTTCCTCTCCTTCCCCCCCGAAGCTCACTGTCTCCAGAGCTCTGGTTCTCTCTAGGCTGGACTGCTGCAACAGCCTCTTTTAAATCTAACTGCCACCACTCTCCGCCCGCTGCAACTCATCCAAAACAGGACTGGCAGACTTGTCCTTGGCCTCGTATCTCTCCAGGACTGAAATCTCTGCACTTGCTCCCAGTGGCGGCAATGATTAAATTCAAAACCCTCTGCATTGTCCATAAGGCCTTCCTGGGTCTGGGGCCTCAATACCTTCAACACTCTTTTCCTAAATATCTTCCTTCTCGAGCTGTTCGCTCATTCGCCTCCAACTCCCTCAGGGTCAGTCGCTTTTCCAAGCAACGAGTTGGTGGTAGGTCTCTTTCTTTGGCTGGGGCCTCCCCCTGGAACAGCCTCCCTGCCTCTCTGAAACTTGAGGAGAACCATCTCCTGTTCCCGGAAGCACCTCAAGACCTTCCTTTTTGCTTCTGCTTTTTCTCCTCCTCTTCCCCCGCTGATCACCTGGCTGAAACTAAAACTGCACTGCCCCCATGGCAACCCTTGCACTTAAGGGCTGTTTCTGTATCCCTACAGCCCCCTACCAGCACTTGACACGTTATTTATTGTTTTATTTATTTTTACTGTTATCCTAAGTACTGCACTGCCCCCTCCCTTGCACTTCCGCGATCTCAATGTCACCTGGCCTAGTAAAATCGTTGTCTCTGTCTTCCCTCTGTTCTCCCTCCCTTGCCTTGTTGCGCCTTGAAACACTTGTGTATACGCACGTTATGAAGGCCATATCATATATCATATATGCAAAAGGCCAATATCTCAACCCCCCCCCCCCCCCCCGACCCCTTCCTCTAGTCTCCGGTCTTCCCCAATGCTTCTATTGACCAAGCCAGACCAATACTGGCGGTTTTGTATTGACTTCCGCCAGGTAAATAAAATCTCTGCCTTTGATGCCTATCCCATGCCTGAAATCAGCGATCTGATGGAGAGGCTGGGTAGTGCCGTCTTCCTATCTACACTGGATTTAACAAAAGGTTACTGGCAGGTGCCCCCATTGGATTGTTCAAATTTAAAGTGCTACCATTTGAACTCCATGGGGCTCCTGCAACCTTTTAAAGACTCATGGATACCATACTTATACCATACTCCCATTTTTGTGGGGCCATACCTTGGAAGACCATTTTTGGCATCTCTATACAATCATGAGAGCCCTCCAACAGGCAGGACTTGCAGCCAACCCAAAACAATGCTGACTCGCCCAGTCGGCAGTTAAAGATCTAGGTTTTTTGTGGGTAATGGCTGTGTCCAAACACAACGTGAAAAAGTAAAAGCGTTCTTAGATGCTCCTACCCCAAAAACCAAGAGAGATCTCAGAGCTTGTTTATGCCTAATCCGATATTATTGAAAATTAATTCCGAAATGTTCAGATAAAACGGCCTGATTAACAAACAAATTTAAGAATGCAGAACCGAAAAAGATCCATTGGACCGCGGATGACGACATTTGTTATACCAACTTCAAACAGGCTCTGTATCAAGCCCCTATCTAAAAAGTAGCCGATTTCTCCCGAGAATGTATCCTACAAACCGATGCCTTCCTGATGGGTTTAGGAGTTGTTAGGTGGGGATGGCTTTGAACCCTGGTCCTCAGCCTATTTACCAGCAAGAAACCATTCACAAGAGAGAAAAACAATTCAGTGATAGAACTGGAGGCCCTTGCTATCAAATGGGCCGTTATACATCTTTGCTACTATTTACTGGGTAGAAAATTCAGACTGGTAACTGTAGTATCTGGCTTGTGTCAAGTGCACTGATGCAGCCAGCGGAATGTGATGATGTAGCCTGGAACCTCATGGGGCATGAAGGTTCCAGGACTATCAGTTGGGACACAGGATGGAAGATCTGAATTAGAGAGGATGTGTTATACCTAGCTCCTACCTCCCTTCACCCAACTCGCCCTGTAATTTAAATAAAACCTACTTTCCTTTTATGTACATAAGTCTCCTGCGTCATCTCTGCGTACCTGATGAACCCGGATCCTTCAAAGTGGCAATGAGATGTTCTTGTGAAGGTGCCTAGAGAGTCCAGAGATGACTGATGGGAGCCCAGAGGTGTTGGCTCCCAATGGAGAAGGAGAAATTAAGAATTGTGCCCAGGAAAGTTAAACTGTTGAGGCCAGAAGTGGAGATGTGAGCAGTGCCCTGGATGTTACGTGGTGTAAGTCCTGTTGGGGATAGGCGATAATCTCCCTTGCAGGCAGCCATAGGACCGATGAGCTGAAAATGCTCTTCTTCATTAAAAAAAAGGCGCTGTAAATAGGCTGTGAAATGTTGCTTAGAATGGCTGTCTGCCAGAAGCGGTAATGAAGCTTGAAGCATGGGCAGGAAGCAACGTTTAAACCTTAAGACTCTTACATGAAGCGGCATCTGTCATAATTATTGAGACTGGGCATAAGCAATATTATTTCTGACTGTGTAGCCAGTATGCTGAACCAGTGATGGTGTCCAACTGTAATGAGACTGGAGCGCAGCGCAGATGGGGCGTTTCGGTTGACCGCTAGAAAAGGTTGTAATATGTGGCTCTGTGCAGCTCAGTAGCTGCAGAGCAAATGATGACGTGTTCGAGTGCTGAGGGGTGTTGGCGGAGTTCGAACGCTGTGGTGTGAGCGTTCCTAATACAGCGTTGTTCTTCGTGCTCGGAAAAAAAAACATAAGAGGAAGGGCCATGAGAACGTGGTCTGCCGTGATGACGTGCACGGAAGGTTTTGGCCTGCCTCCTGTATGAATAAGGGCCTCTGTGAACTGCGTGAGGATGCGGTCATCTATTTAAAAAAAATAATGTGTTTCCATGGAAGAAACCCGTGCGCATTGTGGAAGTACGGTTGGGAAAGTGTGGTTGCTTCTGTCTCGCTGCGGGCTACATTGCCTTTTGTTTTCCTCACTACGTGGTCTGTGATCGCTGAATCGAGCTCGGCATTTACGAATTCTGTGGACTTCCTGGTTCATCAAAGGAGGCATTTTATTGGACCATATTAGGTACGCGCATTTCCTGGACTTTGTAGGAGGGGCAGGGGTCTAACGTGCTAACGCTAGTTACAAATGCTCGTGTAAGAGCGGTTTTGAGTGCTCCATACTTATACATTTATCCTTACTTTTTAGAGCTTTGGCCCGCCTCCTGTTCCCAGCAACCTTATCACCGGCCTGCGCCTGCGCATTATTGCGCGCGCATTGGAGAAGTGCGGTTGGGAAAGTGTGGTTGCTGTGCTGTTGCGCTGTCTAGCGAGATAGCGAGGTAGTGAGTTGTTGCCAAATTATACATTTTTGGGACTGATAAAAGTGAGTGTTTTTTCATTTTTATTATTTATTGTATTTCCTTGTTTTTGCATTAAATGAAACAATATACTCTGACTTCTAAAATGCCGCCCATCTTAGTATTATGGGCCTAATTAGGCATAATACATTGAGACAATGTAATTGCCAAAGCACTACCTCTGAGTCGCCTAACAAACTGCCATCCACGTGCAGTACGTTCTATCACGCACCGGTCGGCATCTTTAACAGCGGACATCAGATTGTTCTGCACTGGCAGTAGGGAACATACCGGCACTGGTGTTTCTCAAGCTGCTCTCCCCACGGTGCTTACAGTATCTCCTGCCAAGATTGCCGCATGCAAACTGGTCTCCAATACGGGCCAGGAAAATCAAATGGCCACCCAATATACGGAACCATGCGATTCAGTTAGAGAGGATGAAAAAAGTGGAGCCCCAACAGATACCACTATAATTGCTGCCTGCCTCATAGAAGACAATCAGCACTTGCCAAACTTCGTGGCTACTGAAAATATACTGAGACCTATGCTTTGTTCTGTTTTAGCTCAGAAAAAGCTGCAGCAGGTGCATGCACAATTAACCATAGTAGGTGAAGTTGATGTTGATCTGGACTTCATGAACATTTCCAATAAATCTCAGGAAAGTGATCATGAAGTCCTTTATATTTTCTCTAATACGGGAGATCTAATTCAACTAGAAGATGGGGAAGGGGTAAAAAAATACATCAAAACCTGATCTGGAAACACTATCACCAGTTCTGGCTAACATTCCTGAACAAAATCAGGGGCACATGGAAACATCTATGCTTAATGACAAATCACACACACAATTTGCAGATGAATCTGTGTCATTCATAGCACCAACTCCCAGACGTTCAAGATTTGATCCTGCAGTACGTGATTCTGAGTTTTTTATTCACACTAACCATCCAGAAAGGGGCTCCTTTCCAAAGGCCCCGGCTTTGAATAACACCTTGAATGCCATGAACACAGCATTATTAGCTGTGGCAAAACTTTATGAAATCTTAGATACCAAAGTTACGAAACAGTCTGAGCATATTGAAAAGCTCCTATGTCTAGCAAGTGTATCTCCGATCCAGATCTGGCAAGGACCAAATAGTATGTTGCCGGATACAGGATGTGATCCAATATACCGGCCGTTGATTGCATCAGGTACAAGTGATCCGAGTGTCCTTCTGCCCTCAACTGGAGACAAAGATAAATGCATACTGGCCTCTGTTATCAAGGAGCAAGGCCTGCCCACTAGTATGGATCAGACTGATCAACAAGTTCATGTGAACACTTGGCCAGGTAAAACTAGTAGATCTGTGGAAGATCAAAATACAAAATTAATGACACCAATAATTTTAGTGACCACAAAAGTGATGGGTGGAAGGTTTCTAATTAATCTAAACCACTGGCAATTGCTCTGGGCCAACCTTCCACACCACCGTTTTTTAGCCCGTCTGCGCCATTGCAAAAGGGGACCAGCCATGTGCAATTCAGTCAGCAGCTGCCGCCACCGAAGGTAGCAGCCCAGCCCGAACTGCTAGGCCAGGTCCCCTCTGCACAGAAAACCAAGCAACCCCAGACATGTTTCGGCCTTATTGGACCTCCTCAGTAAGGTGCAGCCTGGTTCCCTGTGGCGCAATAATTTTAGAGCAAAAAATAGCATTTGGTGAACCTGTGCAAGTCGATACTGACAAGAACCTGTTTGAAGTATTTGCGCCTGCAGAGAGAAAAACTGTGACCCTTAAGGCTCGTAACAGACGAAAAACAATGACCATGGTGTCACAAATATCTCAACCCAGAATGAAATGTAAGAGCAAGCCAGTAATACTCAAACCAAGAACATGTATTCAAATAAACTCAGTTAAGGACAGAATGGATACTCTTAAAAATAGCAGGCAAGGAAATGTAGTAGAACCTCGTCAGGTGAATTGTCTGGCATATAAGCCACTTGATGATTTGGAACGATTGACAAGAGCAGCTTCTACGGATAAGCAGGTAACAGTAGGGAAGGGTGGCAATGTACAAAACCTACCAAATTTCACCTGTCCCCCAGAGCTACCTAAAATTCTGGTTACTAACGGTTCCCTAATCGAGAGAAACAATTTAAAGCCTCATGTTTCAGTGTTTACCTCAATGTTGGACATACAGAAACAGATTCAGAATTCTATTGAATCTTACATGAAACTTGACTCTTCTAAACCTCAAAAGGCCAACGCTGAGGCTAAAGAGGGTAATCAACAAAACAGTAACATACCTCAGTATACCCATTGCAAAGATAATAATGCTGATACATCATCGATTGTGAGTCAAACTGAGCAGAAATTATCTAGCCGAGTTGCGGCTAAGGCCTCTGTAGTATCTTCTGGACCCTCCATCTCAGCTCTACGTGATGAGATTAGGGTGTCCATTGATGCCTATATGACACAGAACACAGCTCAAAATCCATCTAATGCTCAGCAACAACAGATGGTACAAACGCTCACGACATTTCCTGTAATTCCGACGATACCTACCAGACAGGAGCTATGTGATGAAATTAGATCCTCTATTGAAGCTTGCATGACACATTCCACTGTTAACAATCCAAGTGTAGAGATCCAACAATCTACAGGAATAATGTTTCCATCAATAACGCCACTATTAAAAGGGCTCCAGACTGGACCTCGAAATAATTCTGATCACCTGGTATTTGGACCATCCCAACCGGCTTCAGTGAGCACTAAAGAGCACCAGGGCCTATACATTGATGGAGCTGATTATCATGCTTGGGAAAAACCCCTAAACAACAAAGAAGTCAAAAATACAGGTCCGCATTGATTGCTTATTAAATGCAGAGATCCTCCATATAAAAAATATGACTTGAACAGAACAAGCATCCTAAATATATTTGCAGAGATCCCAGATCTGGCCAGAATAACAACAGTAGACATTGACCGAATGTATTAATCATAGTGACCTGACGGAATCCTGAATGTACATGCGTTCAGCCCTAGTAGCAAACACACTGTGGCAAGCAAGAATGCACATTATTTGATATGGGCTTCATCCTAACACAAGAAATGACTTCTAATGCATTAATGACACAGGGTCACAAATCACAAATTTTTGTTGCAAAAAGCAAAGAAACCCAAGAGTTAAGTTACCAATCGCAAGTAATGAACTCGTAACAATCCTCAAATAAAAAAAGTGTAAGTTTGATATCTTGGAATTCCACAGGTCATAGACACCTCGGCAGTGCATCAACTGGTGACCTAGTTGGGTTTGATACCATTGCACTCCAGGAGACATGGCTCTTATGTCCACCAATTTGGGATTCCCATGTAATTTTGTTCATTCCTGCCATAAAAAGCTTCTTGGGACGCCCGAAAGGAGGTTTATTACTGGCCATAAAAAAAATGTTGGGTTCCAAAGTCAGGTTTGCTACACTCCTTCTTCCACCTTCCAAGTAATTAAGCTATTCACCAGCGAAGTGAAACTAGCAATAGTTAACATCTATTGGAGCATTCAAACCCTAAAAACTGAAGATTTTTTCAAACAGTTTCTTATTATACTTGACGCTTTAGTATTGGATACTGGAATTACCCAAACCATTGTATTGGGAGATCTCAATTTACATCTACACCCGAGTTTAGATGCTGAGTTATCTGGTAATGAAGCCATATGGTCTGCAATCATGGCCGATAGAAACTTTATAATGTTGAATGGTAGTGTTTCAGGAGATATGCCATCACAGGCAACATGGCATCGACATTCCCAGCAGGCCATTCTGGACTATATATATTTCAACTCATCCTTTTTCAATTATGTTAAAACATTTGAAGTCATTCATACTGAGATGAGTGATCACAATAAATTATGACTAACTTTTGATCTCTTGCTTCCAATAGTGTCAATGATAACAAACTCTAACATAGTATATGTCCATGTGAATAACCAAGGTAATAGATTGAAGTGGTTGAGATCTAAATTGTGTAAGTTTGATCAAAACATTTATGAAGAATTTCACAGGACAGGAATAGGGAAGGGTGATTATACTCATGCAATGCAGATGTTCAGACAGGTCACTCTATTAGATAACAGCATTAAACATCAGTATGTCCATGCCTTTGATATTGAGTTGAAGCATAAGAAAGCTCGGCTGAGGCGAGAGATTCGTCATTTGAACATAATGGATAACCTAGATATAATTACAAAGGTCAAATATCTAAAAAGCCAGTATAAAATTTGGCTTAAAACAAGAAGATTCACACAACATCAAAAAGACGGTGCAGAGATGTTAAAACATATAATTACTAAGTCCACATCTGGCATCTGGTCCTTACTTAATCAGGCCACAGGCAATTTACAAGTGGCAGTGCAATCAAACTAAATATCCTCCGAGGCATGGCAGGCTTATTTTCGGGACCTGTATCAATCAACGTTCTCTAGTATGAACTTAAACTTTTTTAGAGAGGATGTGTTCCATGAGTTTCGGTTTGACATTGATGATATCAAATTTTGCATAAATAAATTAAGTACTTCACGTGCCACAGGCCCAGATGGGTTGCATAATGCCATGCTTAAGACATCCGGAGGAATGGGCTGGTATCCTATCTCGACTATATGACCATGTCTTCAAAATTGGTAATATTCCTGAAAGTTGAAAAAAAAATCAATTGTACTGCCAATATTCAAGAAAGGCAATCGAGATGATCCTAGGTCTTATAGACAGATAGTGCTTCTGGATTGCCCTGGCAAATAATTTGCCAGACTATTACTGAACTCTTTCAACAAGTGGTTGGATACTCAGAATATCTGTGATCAATTTCAGACAGGCTTCTTACCGGGTACAGGCACAGCGATAAGTATGATTACCCTCACCAGTCTCATACAGAGGGCCCATCAGTATAAACAAGCACTATATATTGCCTTTATTGACTTTAAAATGGCATTTGATGCAGTTCCATGAGAGCTTCTCTATGGAAAACTTGCTGATGCACATTGTCCTTGGGAAATTCTAAAGTGGATAATTCAGCTACACACAGATACCACTATCCAAATAAAATTGACGAAGGGTGGATTAGTGATGGACCCGATTAAAACTGCTAGGGGCCTAAAGTAGGGATGTTTATTGGCATCAACATTATTTAACTTTTTCATCACGGACGTGAGTAATGCTTTCATGAAACTCAATACTGGCTCCCCCCAGGATTATGGGATCCCAGGTACAGTGGTTATTGTACGCTGATGATATGGCACTTATATCTCGAACTCCAGAAGGACTGCATACGTTGCTTAAAGCTCTGAATGGGTATGTTCAAAGGAATTGCAAAACCATTAATATTTCGAGAACAAAAATAATTCAATTTGGCACACGGAAGCAAAGAACAGCTAGATTACAGTGGCCTCTACAAAATTGCCAAATTTCGGTGGTAACAATTTACATTTACTTAGGTATGATCATTTCCAATCAATGGGCAGATGACGCATACAATCAACAAGGGATGTTAAAACTTCAAACGGCAATCTCTCAAGCACATATTATTAAAACAAGGTTCTGTAGATTCTCAATATTGCCGTTAATTACTTATTATAAATTGAAAGTCGCGCCAGTTATAATGTACAGTGCTGAAATGAAAAAATGGCCATCTTATAGTCATTGGGCGACTAAAGAAGGACGATATTGGAAGCATATACTAAACTTGCCCAACTCTCAACCATTACCAATAATAAGACACAAGCTTGGTCTAATTTCTCTATATGCCATCTATAAGTGGAAATTATGCTTGCTCTACTGCAAATGTCTCATGAATAAATTAACTACAGGTATTTGTAATATCATAGCGACCTACTTACTAAATTCATTATATTTGTTTCCGAAGCTCTGGCGCTTGCAAATTCAGCGAATACTTGATGAGACACAAATTGATGCAGCAATGCTGATCGAGAACCCGGATAGAGCTAAAACTAAACTTTGTGCAATAGACTGGATTAAAAGCATGTTCCGAATATCAAAACTTCATTGCATACCCCTTTGAGATGAAATGCTATAATGAGGTTGTGAATTATAAGGTGAAATCCCCTAGCCCTTTACATCGAGATAGCTTCATGCGGTTTCGCTTATATCTATGGTTGACCAGAGATGTATTGAATAGGCTGAGTGCAGTCTGAATGCTAAATGTCGATTTTGTGATCAATTTGCAGAAATCCTAAAACACTTATGTGCAGAGTGTGTCGAATTGGTGACATATAGATGCGTGCACTACAAGCATCTATTTTCTGAATACCGTGACATGACAGCCGATAAACTGTAGGATCTGTTATTTTATACAGGTAGGAAGTCATTTAGATATGCTGTAGTGAATTATCTCCACCAACTTGGGCTCCAGGACCCGAAAAACACAATGGAGGAAGCAACAATACAGCTTCTTTAGCATATAATAATGGAACTAGTGTGCCTAAATCAGGAATGCATGTACGAAGATGTAATTTGGTTGGACTCATGTATTTTTTATCTTTAACTTTATTTTTACTCTTTATCTTTTTTATCTTCTGCCAAGCATTATGAATATTTTATCGTGGTTTTCTTATTATTCTTTTATTGCTTTGTTGCAAACTTATATCATGTATGTGATGTATTTTATGCATTCAGCTTATTAGTATCAAATTTGTAATGTACATTTGTTGCAAAATCTATTTGTTTTTTGTAAGAAGTTGAAAGGTCTCGATTTTCATTTCGTGGCCATAACAACTAAAGAAAAAAGATAAAAGAAATAAAGAAACCCATGCCGTGTTTTGATCAGACAAGGATTGCCTCATCAACGGCTGGTACGGAGGAAGGAGACAGCCACCAGCTGTTGGCAAAGTGAATCCGTGTGATCTTATCTGAGGCACGTGAAAACAATGGATACTGTGTACGCAGGAGGAATTAATGTCCCTGAACGGTATCCTTTGAACTTTCGTACTTTCTTATCCCGTGTGATATTATGGGACGATCAAGGATTCCAGAGCAGTGCGACGAAGTAAAGCTGTAGTGTCATTTTATGGAGGCAATTTTCTGGGCACCGTCGTATTGACAATGTGTGAGCTAACGTTGTGCATTGTAATATCCAAGGAATATAAGGTACTGTTTTTGTAAGTGCATTTTTTTTTGGCAACGTGTTATTTATGGCAACGTGGTATTTATGGATTATGTTGCACAATGGTTTTATGGGAGCACACATTTTGATTTCTACAGGTGTGGTTGTGCTCTCAAGCAATTGGATAGTACTTTGCTATTTAGTGGTGTAGTGAAACAGGTGAAATTGCGCATGTTGTTTCGAGAGATATGAATGCATTCGAGGAATAACAACTGGCCCACGGTGGGGTCTTTGATCAATTCCCTGTTTTGCTGTTTCTTCTACTTGCTGTGTCTATGCAGCTACGTCGTTTGTTTGTGTTCTTGGTTATGTTTATTTTCTTTCTTATTCCTACTTTTCAATGTTTGTGAGTGAGCGTATGAAAGAAGAGGTGCAAATGACAGGTTTCTTGTAGTGTGAATGAGTGGTGGTTTGGTGTGAGAACAAGTGATGTGTGTTTTAGATTGTATGTTAGAGAGTTCCTGGTTGATTGCGTATATGTACGTGTTTGTACTGTGGCATGGCAGGCCTGAGTCTCTGTATGGCAGACAGAGAGGAAGGTGTGTAAGCTGAGAAGGTGGTGGAGTGTAGTTTGGTTGAGGTTTGTGCTTGCAGGTGGCAGATGAAAGACTCAAGAGTGAGAGTTCTGAGTAAGTGGTTGTTTAGTGTTTTTTTCAGGTTGTTGGGGAATGTTAGTTACGCAAATGTTGGTTACGCCAAGATGGTTTTGGAATGAGATTGGTTTGTCTGGTGGTTATGGTGGTTGTTTGATGTGTGGATCTGAGAGCCTGGTTTGTGTTTTGGTTGTGTGTGTCTTTGTGAAAGAGAGGGTATGTGTAGTATCTGGCTTGTGTCAAGTGCACTGATGCAGCCAGCAGAATGTGATGATGTAGCCTGGAACCTCATGGGGCATGAAGGTTCCAGGACTGTCAGTTGAGACACAGGATGGGAGATCTGAATTAGAGAGGATGCGTTATACCTAGCTCCTACCTCCCTTCACCCAACTAGCCCTGTAACTTAAATAAAGCCTACTTTCCTTTAATATACATAAGTTTCCTGCGTCATCTCTGCGTACCTGATGAACCCCGATGCTTCAGTAACGGACTGTTCTCCGTTAGCCTGGATAAGCCAAAGGAAAGACTCAAATCCTAGAATTATGCGCTGGTTCCTAGACCCTTAACCTTGTTTCACCGTGGAACATCGAAAGGGAAAGGAACAAGGAACCGTGGATTTCCTTTCACGGTTCCCCAGTGAAACAGGAACTGTCACATTGCATAGGGAATGGGTATCTGAGAAACCAAAGGGTGTCATGAAGCCGCGAACAAAAGTACATTGTAGCAAGAGTGAGAAATGCAGAGGCTGCTTGTATAAGTAGAATCCGCACGAGAAGCCTGAAACATTGTTTTTGTGACCGAGAAAAAAAAGAGTTTTGAAGAATAACGAAGTGATCCGGTAATTAAGAATGACCTTCTCGAAAGGCTCTGCATCCAAAGTGAAACTGTTAGATTGAAAGTGAGATCATTGGAATGTCTGCAAATACCAGAAGGCCTCAGGAGAGGCCAACCAAAGTAAGAGAAATTCAAAGTGGTCATACGAAGGTGCAAGCAAAGTCCTCGTACAATTGAAAGTCTTTGACAAGTGAGAAACAAAGTGAACAACGGTGAAGTAAAGCTAAGTGAACTACGTTGAAAGGGCAAATGTGAACCCGACGGAGGGAGGACGAGAGAAAGCTGAAGGGGAGCGAATCCTGCATTGTGTTAAAGTTCATAGGCAAGTGTGAACCCAACGGAGGGATGCCACACCAAATATTTGTTTAAAAGGACATTGAGTGCCTGAGTGTTATAAGCTACCAGAACCGGTAAAGTTAACTGAACTTTGATTTGAAGGCTACGGTGAACCCAAAGGAGAGATGCGACGTGAAAGCAAGGGAAAGTGAATCCTACGTTTTGATAAAGTGACAGAACAGTGGTGTAAAGCAGAAGGTGAACCCAATGAAGGGGTATCACGAGAGTGCCAGGGAAGAAGGGAATAATGCATGGTGAGAGCTTGGGAAAAGTCTTGTGATGCCAAGCAAAAGACATTGATTCAAGGAATCCTGACTTTTCAGAAGAAACTGCTTCCTGATGCTTATAGACTCAAGGGGTGCTCAGTCATGCCACTGTTCCGCTTTGTCCCATGATGTAACGTGCAGAAGTGAGTACATTAGTTCAGCAGTCCTGAACTACTGAAGCCCTTTTGGAAATTTCAGTTTGCACTGCACACTTTTTTTTATACATATCATTGTCCCACACCCTTTTTTATATAGAGTAAGGATTTGGCAATAGATTTATTAGTATAGGCCATTTTGTTTTGACACAACGCCACTAGGACAGAGTTTTCTTTACTTTGATGGCTGTAGCTTGCTCCCGTCTTAGATTTAGGTTTGTATTAGGCATTATTCTCACCCATATACTGTTGAATAAACACCCTTGGATTATACCCCTTATGTCTGTCGTATTTCTGATAACCATGCCTTCCTTACAATATGCACCCAACACTGGACAGGACAGCTTCTTGAGGTCAGTCTTAGCAGATCTTGAGACTTTCACATCAGATATTTTGTGGATGGGAGATCTTAACGTGGCCTGTAGCCCATAAAATGATTGTAGTGCCAAAGTCCATCATGGGCAGTTGGCCCCATCAAAGGCACTGACTCACAGAATAGAGCAACTAGCCCTTACAGAAACCTGGTGATCCATACAAGGTGAGCATGGTGAGGCAAAGGGGTATACTTTTTATTTGTATGTGCACCAAACTTTCTCTCGCATTTATTACATATGGGCATCTAGTACATTGATGGGGAAAGTAGAGAAATTGGATATATGTGAGGATTCAACAATATAATCTATAGAATCAGCCCACCTACCGCCTATTAGTATGTATGTGAGGGCAGTAGAAGGTATGGGAATCAGCAGTTTGCACTTGATCTGGAGTCTGGATGTGAACAGGCACTGCAAAGAAAACATAGCGCTTTACCCTGAGGGAAAAGGTAATGCCAGAAAAACCTTAGCGGAGATGGAGTCATCAAAGCAATGGAAAATGGAAGAATCCAGCAGGATGATTGAAGAATCCTTAGCAGAGCTGCAATTTCGCAGGGCAGACAAACTGTTGATAAGGCACTCCAAGGAGGTGGAAGCACAATGGGTACAGAAGGATAAGAACGTTGCACTAGAGGAGTAGGAGAAGTAGAATGGCAGGTTCAGGAAACAGAAGGAGACCGTGGAAGAAGCGGTAAGTATCCTGGAGCCAGGAGAGGAACGGACAAAGCATAATGAATAGTAGGTAACAGCAGGAGGAATATGCAGAAGTGAGGAGCAGAAAGCGATGATTAAGCAAGTTATCAGCCAAGGATCAAAACAAACACACTAGTTTCTGTACTTACTGGGTTGAGACGCGTTTGTCCTGTGATTCCTTCCCTGACATGTGATGGGCGCCATCTTGGATTGGGGAGCTAGACCGCTGAAGAGACAGCGTAACGGGACAGCACGTCACAGGAAGTGCCAGCGTTACCATAGCAACCAGGGCTGCGATCTCACAATATAGGCCTGATAAACCTCTCAGATCATGCCCCCATATTGCTGACAATGCGCCATATGGTAGATAGATGTGGCTTATTGAAGTGGGCTGTCCCAACAGAGCTTCTCATAGACACAGTACTGACTGGGGAAATCAGGGATAGGATCAGGGAGTTCTTCTAAACTAACTCGACGGCAGGTTTGGCAGCAAACTATGGGATGCCTTCAATGCAGTTCTCAGGCTGGAGTTAATAGCACTAAAAGCTACGAATGATAAAGCAGTGAAACAAATGAAGATAGATTTAGAAGATCAACTTAAAGGGATCATGACAAGAATGGAAAACATATCAACTAATTCCATACAGAGGGACTTTAGGAATATTTGTGGCCAGCTAGAACTATTACATAAAAGGAGAGCAGAAGAATAGCTTTTACACATGCAACAAAGATACTACGTCAAGGCAAATAAAGCGGATCGTCTCTTAGCGAGACGGTTCAGAGGGAAAAAGCAGCTCAAAGAATAGTAAATCTTAAAGATAACCTGGGTACGTAAGTAACGATAATTGACATTATTGATCAATTTGTAAAATACTATTTAGCCCTATATTCTAAGGACTCTCCCAGTCTGGAAGGACAAATATCATACTTACAGTCTATCCCTCTCAGTAAAATACCCCATTTGGAGAGGGAACTGGTGGAAGCAGACATTACACCGGAAGAAGTGACCTGGGCAATCAAATTACTGCCCCTTAATTAGGCTCCGGGCCTAGATGGCTATCGAGCAGTCTTATATAAAACCTATAGGGCGACCCTAGCCCCCAAATTGACAGAATGATTTAATTCCTTTAGAACATAGCGATGATAACCCCAACAATAGAAGAGGCAAACTTGGTTCTTTTCCCCAAATCAAGTAAAGACCCCACAGTGTGTTTCTTATAGACCCATAGCTTTGATCGATATTGATGCAAAGTTGTATATTGAAATCGTGGCCTAGAGGCTGGAGGAGATTCTGCCCATCCTGATAAGCCCAGACCAATCAGGGTTTATAAAAAAACGTAAAAACGTTAGAAAATATCAGACGTGTATGCCATCACCCCGCCCTTTTCCTAACACTCAACGCTGAGAAAGTGTTTGACTGGGTATAATGGTCATTCCCTTTCCATACAATGGAATAAATAGGTTTTGACTTGCGGTTTCTACAAATGGTCGAGCCAACTAAGTTCCACTAACCGTATGATTAACTATCAATGGGCATCTTTCCAAACAAATAGCTATTTGGCATCTCTATGGTGGGCTTACAAACAAGGGATTCCCTCTGGAAATGCAACAATATGTTTCTTAAGGATGTCGTCGTGGAGGAAGTTAGAAAAGCTGTTGGTGACTTCTTGTTTAACGAAACAGGTGAGGGGGACCTCAACACAGTTTGGGAGGCTGCAAAGGTAACTTGGAGGGGGCTCCTTATAGGAGAGAGTGCAAAAAATAAAAGGGTTAGGACCCTGCTGGTGGAGAGGGTGAGGGGGGAAATCCGCGATTTAGAGGCTGATGCGTAGGTGTTGATCATGAAAAGCTCAGGTTGACGAGGGGGGAAGAGGCAGGAGTTGAAATAATTGGAGGTCCGAAAGGTGGTGTCCGGTTTGCAGTCCCTACGTCAGCGCTACTATGAGAATGGAGATAAGGGGGATGCAATGTTGGCATCATGTCTTTGGGGCCAGCGAGCAGACCGTTGGGTGGGGATGATTGAAGACACTGTGGGTACGCTCCACCCCACCACGACAGGTGTATTGCAGAAATTTTCCAGGTTTACAAGGATCTTTATAATGTAGAAATGGTGGTTGAGGACTGTCAACTTGAGCAATATTTGCAGGCAGTGTCTTTACTATGTTTGGATAGTGGGGAGGTAGAGGAGTTAGAGGATCCCATCATCCAGAAGGAGGTGATGACAGTGATTCATGGGATGAAGATAGGGAAGGCGCCAGGGGACGATGGATATACAGTGGGATTCTTTAAGGCCTTTGCCAATGAGCTGGCTCCCCATATGGTGAAACTCTTCAACCATATATTGGCTATGCGGGGGGGGGCACCCCCCTTCTTTAGACGGGCTTTGACATTGGTTATCCCAAAGGAGAGCAGGGACCCAAGGAGCTGTAAGTTGTACCGGCCTATATCTCTCATAAAGGACAAATCAATGATAGCGGCACTCTTGGACGTCACAAAGGCATTTGATTGAGTGGAATGGCCCTTTTCTGTTTGCAGTACTATGTAAGATGGGGGTAGGGGAGCAGTTTGTTTCATTGGTGTCGTTGCTGTACATACTGCCTAAGGCTAAGATCAGGGTGAATGGCCAGCTTACCCCCGATATAATGCTGGAAAGAGGTACTTGGCAGGGGTGCCCCCTGTCACCGTTGTTTGCACTGGCAATAGAGGTGCTGGCAGAGGCAATCAGGGAGAGACACCTACACCGAGGGGTTCAGTTGTGTGAACATAGGGTGGTGATCTCTCTGTACACAGACGACATGGTGCTTTTCGTATCTGATCCCAGGCACAATCTCGACCCGATGCGTGATGTACTGACGTTTGGGGACTTTTCGGGGCTCAAAACCAGTCCGACAAAGTCGGCCCTCTTCCCAATGACAGACAGTCTGGAACAATATGTAGACGGGTGGGGGTTTCAGTGGCACATTGATCACACTCAATACTTGGGGGGTTAACGTAGCCCGCAACCCGACTGTTTTATATAAATATAACTATCAAAAAGTGTTGGAACATGCCAAAACCGTGATGGACAAGTGGATGAACTTACCTCTCAATCTCTATGGCAGGGTTTTCCTGGTCAAAATGTGCTACTGTCCAGGTTTCTGTACGTGTTCCTAAATGTCCCGCTGAATTGGCACTACTTGATTTTGAGACTTACTATAACGTGGTTCAGGCAGGGCTCCTCCTATATTGGTTCGGGGACCGGGGGGGACAGAGAACATGTGAAGGTGGAATGAGCAATAACATCACTGCTTCTCTTACGGTCCATCATCTTGACAGCACCGGATAGGGTGTCCAGAGTGAATAATATGGTGGAATGGACCTCTAGGGCATGGGCCCAAATTGAACAGAAATCCGGGGGTGAGGCCATCTATTCCCCAGAATTACTGGTCATCTATATCCCATGGCGTCCCCTCACTAGTGAGAGATGTTATGTCACCTTTACAAAATGCCTGAAATTGACTTGCTTCCGGGATCTGTTTCCAAATGGGCAATTTCTAATGCTGGCGGAGATGCGGGGAAGAGGGGGCTTTCAGCCTTGGAAGTGTTTCTGTACTTCCAGCTACGAAACTCCATAAAACAATTGTTCCTGACCTTCCCCAGGCAACCCGAAGCGGCCCCAATGCTCGATAAAATACTCCATGGAGGCTGCAATAAGACACTGGTCTCAGCTATGTATGCTATGTGCCTCGACACCAAGCGCGGGGTGGTTACCTCCCCACGTGAGAAATTTGAAATCTCTTTGGGATATGCAATAACAGATGAAACATGGAGATATTGTTGTGAAGGTACGAGGAAAGTGGTTCTCAATGCCAGAAATAAATTGATACACTTTAAATATCTGCACCAGTTCTATCATAGACCAACCTTGGTGCACAGATGTTTTCCTGACGCCTCGGACAGATGTGCAAGATGCCACAACGCAACAGCTGACTTTCTGCACCTGGCGTGGGAATACCCACAGATCTGTTTTCTTGGGACAGGTGTTTGAGGCACTTAGTGAGATAGTGAGTAAGAAACTAAACCCAAACCCATTGACGGCACTACTGGGCTATACCAACCCAGTCCCAGAGGGTATGAGGAAACTAGTTGGGCCACTTTTTCTTTTGGTCAAGAGAATTGTGACAAAGGCGTGGGGTGGAACGCAATCTCCAACAATAAATCAGTGGCAAGCTGACATCCTGTACTGCAATGACATGGAAGTAGAATACTGTAAATTATATCGCCAGGCTACTTCCAGTGATATATGGGGTCCGTACATAAACTACCTGATAGTTCAATCACGAGAGCCGGAAGAAAATCCATTGCAATCTCCCAGAGACTCAGGAAATGATATCGCTATGCAGGCTGATGCTGTATATTATCCTAAGGATATACAAAAAATGCAGCATGACATGCTATCATGGCAGGGTATTGACTGTAATTAGAATTGGTAAGTCAAGAGATCTGTAAATGTGATGCTCAAACGTACTGTATTCAGAACAATGTACTTCAATTCAGTGTAACATAAATGAACCACTATTTAAGGGTTTTGTTGAAGCTGGCACACTGGTGCCGGTTATGTTGAAAAATGCTAATTAAAAGAGTTTGAAAAATAAATAAAAATAAAGTTTTCAGGCCGGCTTGTGGCGCGTAGATCTCCTAATAAGAAAGTCACCTCTTGACAGCGCTCCTTGACACATTATAACCATCAGTTCTCAGTTTACGATACAAGCCTTCAACACCTCCATAACTACCAACTTCATCGTAGTATATTTTAGATAGCTATACGTGGGACATGTTCATCCCATAACTGTTGGACATAAAGACAAAATGTTTTATAAACAGATTTTTATCAACTTTTATACCATCAGATTTGTATTCAAACTGAATATTTCGGGTCGTCGGCTTCTGTACAATTACCAATCAGGCCCCAAGTTCTGCAGTATGCGCAATTACTTGATACTTCTGTTCACTGCATCAATAAGAAAACATGCACAGTATAGCGAGCGAGAATGTTCCTGCTTAGCAAACCAAAAGCTAAAGAAAGATTTCCTCATTCCGGTGAGTCTCGTGCCTCTGAGACCTTCCAGGCCTCTTGCATAGCATTTTTTGCTTATTTGGTTGCCCCCCAGGCCTGCTTGCACCCTTCTTACCTCCCTCCCTCAACCCACTTTCCCTTCCATGTTTCCTGATCCTCCAGCCTCCGTGCCCGCCCACCGGCCCTAGGTCTTAACTGACCTTTCCTAGGCAGCCCTCTGCCCGGCAGCGCCTGCGGCTAAAGGCCCCAAGGCAAAGAGCGGCTCCTACAGAGTTGGCTCCAGATCGTGTCTGCAGGTGTCAGCAGGGGAACCCAGTGGCCAGCCATCAACCAGCAGCGACTAGTAAGGCAAGTGTGGTTAATGTGGGGGTAGAGCAATTACTCTACCCGGGAAGCCCTACCACTTTACAAATTATCCAATCACTTTAAATGTTAGCCTACGTCACCCTTTATTGAGCAATTCAAACCAAACTGACCTGTGATTATACTGTATATTCCACCAGTCTCAAACACTTAGAAATTGTCGCTGTTAACCTTCTCGCATCTAGATAGTGCGTCTTTGATACTACTGTGTTGTATTCCACCAGTATCAAACACTTAGAATTGTTGCTGACTAACCTGTCTCGAATCTAGATAGTGCACCTTAGATACTACTGTGTTTATTTATTTATTACATTTGTTATACGGCCAGACCCGGAGGTATCACGGCGTAGTTACAGACAGTGAGTAAATACAAGCTTTATAATATAACAAGATATTTAAAAAATACAAAAGTACAAAAGACAGTGGTAATGTTACATGCAGTGTATATACGAGTGATGGTTGAGGTTAGAGCCGTCTATAATCTTCACTCTGTTTAATATTGGTTGAATAGCCAGGTTTTCAGGAGTTTTTTAAATTGTGGAAAGGTGTTGTATTCTACCAGTCTCAAAAACTGAGATAGTGTCCCTGTTAGCCTGTCTCCCATCTAGATAGTGCGCCTTAGATACTACTGTGTTGTATCCACATCTATTTGCATTATATTCACTGTGTTGTTTTCTGCCTGTCACAAACACACCCAGAATTGTTCTTGTTAGCCTGTCCCACATCTAGATAGTGCACCTTAGATACTACTGTGTTGTATTCCGCCAGTTTCAAACACTTAGAAATTGTTCCTATTAGCCTGCCTTGCATCTTGATAGTGCGCCTTAGATACTACTGTGTTGTATTTCTCACAGTCGCAAACTTAGAAATTGTCCCTGTTAGCCTGTCTCACATCTAGATAGTGCGCCTAGATACTACTGTGTTGTAATTGTTTATTCATTTAAAGTACGAGCCGGGCTCGTAGACATCTGGGCGCAGAGCAGGTGACAGGGTTACATATGACAGGGTAAAATATATAGAAAAAAACAGTATACACAATGTGCAGATATATACAGATATGTACAGGTGAATGTGGCATTAAAGTAGATAGATACAATCGATATATTCCATGGTTACTGTTTCTTGTTTGGGTGAAGTCTACAGAGGGAAGTACCAGGGGGTCAACAGTCTAGGGAGTGCAGCGACCTCTTGACCTTAGTCTTGAAGCAATGGAAGGGAGATATGGCTCTTAATGAGTCAGGGATAGAGTTCCATAGTTGCACAGCCAGACTGGAAAGCTAGCACCTCATGTTTTTTTTAGCTTAAACTTGGGTATTTTGAGACTGTTGGATTGTGCTTTTCTGATGGGACGTGCTCAGGTGTGTTTGGTGAATATGTATGTGAGGTATAGGGGAGCCTTGTTGGACAGGCATTTATGAGTAAGGTTGAGTGATTTGAGCTTGATTCTGTCATTTATGGAAAGCCAATTGGTGTCACGTTTCACGTGAGAAATGTGGTGGGATTTGGGTATGTCTGGAGCCGCTCTTAGGGCATTATTCTGGATTGTCTGTAATTTGTTGCGTTTGCTGGTACCTAGGTATAAGGCATTGCAGTAATCCACTTTGGAGAGGATTAAGGCCCTTGCAATTGTAATACAGCTTACCATGGACAGGAATGGTTTGCATGCATAAATCAGTTTGCATGTATAGTTGGTGGCAGACGCTGTGGCGTTGATTTGTTTATTGAGGTTACGAGCCGAGTCTAGGTAAAAACCTAGGGTCTTGACCTCCTTAGAAACTTTGATCTTAATTCCATCAATGAGGACGGAATTATACATGGTAGATAATTTACCCAGTTTTTTGGGGGACCCAACAATTAAGAGCTCAGTTTTTTCATCGTTGAGACATAGGCCGTGGGTGGCCATCCATGTTTGTATAATTAGATACATTTTGTTGATCATGGTTGTGTCTTTGTCGTAGTCACCTAGGATAGGGATGAGAATCTGAGTGTCATCTGCATAGTTGGTATATGAGACACCCAGATTGTCAAGTATGTCAAACATGGGCTTTGTAAAAATATTATATAGGGTTGGGGAGACGCAGGAACCTTGTGGTACTCTGCATGTAATAGGAACTGGGTCTGCTGCGGAGGTGGGTGAGAAGACTTGCATGGATCTGTTGTCCAAGAATGAGCTTATCCAGGTGGTGGCTTCCTTAGAAAAGTGGGCGGCTGTTTTAAGGTGATTGCTTAGGACGTTATGGTTGACGAGGTCAAACGCAGCGGACAGTTCTAACAGGAGAAGGATGGGGGCTTCACCTTTTGTCTTTCTGGTCGTCTAGCTGTTTCTTTAGGTCAATGAGGGCTGTCTCGGTCACATGTCTAGGCCTGAAACCTGATTGGCGTGTACCCAGTAGGTTGTTGATCTCCAGGTAAGCTTAAATCTGGAGATGGCTGCTTTGTCAAGGATTTTGAGAAGAAAAGGCACGGTTGTGATTGGCCTGTAGTGGGTGGGAATATTGGGGTCTAGATTAGGCTTTTTTTAGTAAGGGTAGTACCCAGGCATCTTTGATATTGGTGGGTTCTGAGCAAGATGTGTCTCCAAGGCATTTAGATGGTTTTAGGGACAAAATTATTTTCCCGGCCTCAGTGGTTGAGATACAGTTGCATTTAAATTGGTAACTGGGTCTGGTTTGTTTGGAAGAGGTTTCTTGCAGAATGGCTTCTTGTGTTTCTAAGGCAATCTTATGTAGGGTGGCCTTTTTGACATTCATTTTTTCTCTGAGCAAGGTTATTTTATTGCAGAGGGCATTTTGGATGTCTGTACACCATGATTTATTTTTGATGCAGTAGTCCCTGGGAGTGACCAGGGTTTCCAATTCCCTTAGGATCGTGAAGATTTCTCTGGTGTTTGAGCTGGCTTTTTCTATTCTATCATTGAAGGTATTTTTTTTGTTTGGATGATTTCCTTTTTGTACTTGGCGGTCAAGGATGCGAGAAGGAGCTTATACTGAGCTGTTGCTTTTTTCCCCATCTGATCGCAGCAAGTCTTTTCTCGTTGCGTAGGGCTTTTGGGCTGGGAGGAAACCACGTGTTTAGGTGAGCTAAAGGTTTCTCTTTGCTGAGTTTAACTGGTGCAATGGTATCAATAGCTGAGTTAATGGTATTGTACAGGTCAACCAGATCATTAGGATTGGAGGGTGGATTCACAAAGTTGGTGATGGTTTGTAGCAGGGGCAGGAGGTTAGGGACTGGGATGTTTTTTCGGTTTCTAGTTAGGGCTGGAGGGGCCATGGGTCTAGCCAAGTTAGTTTGAGGACTGTCTTGGATGATGAATGAGATCAGGTTGTGATCTGTCCACACGCATGGTTCAGAATTTGTTATGGATGACAGGCAGTTGATGTCTGCAATCGAATCCAGGGTGCAAACTTTTGTATGGGTAGGTCCGTTGTTCCTGAGAGTGACGCCTGAAGTCTCTGTGTAAAATAGTTTGGGAGCAGGGTTTGGTGTTGGTATTGAGTAGGGTCGTTATGTCTTCTTCGAATGTCCCTAGTGAGCCTGGGGGATGGTATACCAGGTGCATGGAGACAGTGCAGGAGGCAGATAGTTGTAGTTTGACTGAAAACAATTCAGCTGAATGAAAGGGGGTAGATTCCGTTTCTCTCATATCGAAGCTGGATTTACAAATTAATGCTATGCCTCCTCCTTAAGAGTTTTCTCTGTCTTTTCTGATAATGGTGAAGTTGTCAGGGATAGCTAGGGAGAGGGCGGGCCAGCTGATTTGTGGAGCCAGGTCTCTGTGACGGCAAGGAAATCGAGCTGGTTAGTTGTAATGATGTCATTGATTGCGGTGGCATGGGCTACGAGAGATCTGGCATTGATGAGTGCGCCGTGCATTTTGTGGGTTTCCATAGTCTTTTTGTTGTTTTTTTTTTTTTTTTTGAGGGGGTGATGGATGGGTGGGTTCCTGAGCGGGTTTAGAGTTGTGGTTGGTGGTGCATGGCTTAGGCTTAGAGGCAACCAGATTGGTGAGTCTGGAGCCTAGTCTGTGATTTCTCCAATAGGTGGAGCAAGTTTGGCTGGGCTTAGGCTTGCTTGCGAAGCGGAGGTTCCATTGGGCAGTAGGGATGTAACGGTATAACGGTATACCGTTAAAGATACCATGAACCACTTAATTGAACAATAATAACTGTTACATTGTTTATACCGGTATACCGTTTATACCGTTAAGTGTGCTTTTCAATCTGATTTGGAAAGGCTGCAGTAAGCAGGTGCTGCGTAGTCTTGGTCTTGCACTGTTGGATGTGCCGTCTGCCAAGTAGTTTCAGTTGGCGCAGTTTTTAATGCCATTCCATAAACCACACGTGCCTGACACACAATCAATATGTTAGCAATAGGAAGAATAAATACAGTTCCAAGAAGGAAAAGGGTTTACTTTGGGTTGGCAGCTTTGGGGTTTATATATTTATAATGGATGGTTTCTAAATATATGACAATGGGGGATTTCCATGATTCTATCATTGAATTTACATATAATAAGGCACACCGCAAAATTCACTCATCTCTGTGGGCATTCCCTGCTGCCATACCAAAGGTTAACATGTCCGTGATTACTGAACACCTTTTGGCCCACAAGTAAACTAAAGGCAGAGAGGCAGAGAGAGAGGCAGAGAGAGAGGCAGAGAGAGAGGCAGAGAGAGAGGCAGAGAGAGAGGCAGAGAGAGAGGCGCAGAGAGAGAGAGAAGCAGAGAGAGAGAGAAGCAGAGAGAGAGAGAAGCAGAGAGAGAGAGAGAGGGGGCAGAGAGAGAGAGAGAGAGAGAGAGAGAGAGAGAGAAAGAGAACATGCAAACAAGTGCATAGTACCATCAACCTCCATTGATCTGTGGCATGCAGGTTATCAAGATGGCAACATGGTCATCTTCACCAGTAGCCAGTGGGGGAGCTAAAAGCCTAAATGACCACTTAAGAAAAGCTATTCAGTTTGCTTTGCCAGTCGCAGCAGGGCCCGCCCCCCCTCCTCCTCTCCACACGTGTGTTTATGTTTGGTGGAAGCAAGGGGTGGCATTTCAGTGGAAAGTATGTTGAAAAGCCCAATTCTGGCCCTGGGTGCCTGGTTTTGTTTGTGATGATGAATCTGACAATTTATGACCTTTTACAAAATATTTGTTAAGATTAGTTAACTCCACCTGCTATACCGCGATAACCATGATATACCGTCATTTGGCAAGAAGGTCATCGTACCGTCATAAAACTAATACCGTGACATCCCTATTGGGCAGGTGATAATATCTCTGATATGTGATGAGTGTTTTTGCTGATTGGGTGTGTTGTCTGCTGTGTAGGATTAATGGGTGGTAGGAAGTGGGTGGGCCTGATCTGTTCCGATGGTGCTAGTGGTTTTTTCATGGATAGGCGTTTGTGAGTTGAGTTGGTGATGGCCATAGTGGTGGCCGTAATGTTGGAGGCTGGCGCATCGTGGAGAAGTGGTTTGGGCGTGGGGTGAGTGTTGGTGTTAGCTAAAAATTTGATCAATAGGATGATGCTAATTTTGGCTAGGACAGGATTCATGGCTTCTGAGATAGGCAGAGTGGGCTAGTTATGGGTTTCTAAAGGAGAGCGGGGCCCGACCACCATCCCATGCGAGACTTGGGACTTCAAATAAAGGACAACCAATGGCAACAGATATGCTCTCCAACGAAACACATATCATGCAGGGCCAGATATAAGTTAATTCACTATAAAATTGTTCATAGAGCGCATTACACCCCCGCCAAACTGAGTCGGATATACCCAACAGTGGCAAGTACATGCCCGAGATGTCACTCCGAAGAAGCAGACATTTTCCATATGCTATGGACATGCACAACACTTAGAGAATACTGTGCAGAGATCTATGCAGCACCAGACGAGATGGCGGATCAGCCCATTGTATGGTCACCAATGTTGTGCATATTGGGTGCCACAGGGAAGATGAACCTAACCTGGCAGAAACTACTGAACCTAAGCCTATTGATAGCTGAAAGGGCGATTCTGATGAAGTGGAAAAGTAATACCCCGCCAACGAAGGCGGAATGGGACAGACATGATTTGGACAAATGATACGGAATAACTATATATAGACTCAGTATAGCCCACCTCTAGACCAAGGAATATATGGGCCAGGTACAAACAATACCTATTGGACAAAACTGAAGCCGATGATTCAGAATAATATGGTCAGCGACGTATGTTGGTGTTAATGACATCCAATGGTTTCATAATGCATATGTTTTATTTGTGTGCAACAATAAATAAAGGCTATAAAAAAGTAGTAGTTATGGGTTTCTAGGATCAGGTCCAGTGGGCTGGGCACTGGATATCATTTTCCAGCATATGGCACAGTGATAGGGCACTGTGGGCTGAGTGCAATTTACCAGTATAATGCACAGTGATAAGGCACTTTGGTCTAAATACAGTTTGTAGTATAAGGCACAATGGGCTAAATACAGTTTACCAATGTAGGCATCATGGTAAGGCACTATGGGCTAAATACAGTTTGCTAGTATGAGGTACAATGATAAGGCACTATGGGCACGGTGATGGGAGGGAACCCCGTTGCGACCTGTGGCGAACAGGGGCAACACTACTCTACACTACGCAAGCAACTACAGCACATACAGCAGTACCAAAATGGTTACAATTTGGGAAGTGGATTTCACTAGGGTCTTTGATGCAATAACAGGTGGGTTGACTATAATACAGTGCATGTGTAGTGTCAATAAAAAGTAGGCCATGTTAAATATACAAACTGCTGTTGGCTCGTCCAATATTGTGAATAGTGTTTCCGCATATGCACATGGCAGTTCAAACATAGAGCGTGTGATGGGCAAATCAGGTAGATGTCAAAAACAGTAGGCTACGTTAAATACACAGATTAGTGTTGGCTCGACCAATATAATGAATAATAATTCAACATATGCAATTTACATTCACATCTAGATATTCCGCCAGTCTCAAACAGTTAGAAATTGTTCCTGTTAGCCTGTCTCGCATCTAGATAGTGCACCTTAGACTTATATTCACTGTGTTGTTTTCTGCCTGTCACACACACTTAGAATTGTTCTTGATAGCCTGTTTCACATCTAGACAGTGCACCTTAGATACTACTGGGTTGTTTCCTGCCAGTCTCAAACTCTTAAAATTGTTCCTGTTAGCCCGTCTCGCATCTAGATAGTGTGCCTAGATACTACCGTGTTGTATTCACATCTAGATGGTGCACCTTAAATACTACTGTGCTGTTTCTGCCAGTCTCAAACACTTAAAATTGTTCTGTTAACCTGCTTCACATCTAGATAGTGCGCTGTAGATACTACTGTGTTGTATTCACTTATCTCAAACACTTAGAAATGATTCCTGTTACCCTGTCTGGCATCTAGATAGTGCGCCCAAGAGATTACTGTGTTGTTTTCTGCTGTCGCACACACTTTAAAATTGTTCTTGTTAGCCTGTTTTCGCATCTAAATAGTGCACCAAGATTCAGCTATCTTATATTCTGCTGGTCTCAATCACTGAGAAATCCTTTTACTAGCCTGTTTCACATCTAGATAGTGGACCTTTGATCCTTATATATTACTGTGTTGTATTGTTCCAGTCCCAAACACAGAGAATTATTCGGGTTCACCCTGCTTCATCTTCTCTGTTTCTAATCCTGAAAACACACCTGAGGGGGTACTGTGATTTACTAACCAGACTCCCTGTGTTGTCGCTGTGTACCCCTCTGGCCCCCGTACTGTCGCTGTATGCCCTGCCCCTTCTAGTCCCAGTGATGTCGCTGTGTGCCCCTTTGAGCCCCTTGTTGTCGCTATGTACCCCCTGCCCTTTGGATCCCTGTGATGTCACTGTCTACCCCTCTGGTCCCCCGTGCTGTTGGGGTATGCCCTGCCCCCTGTAGTCCCTGTGATGTCACTGTGTGCCCCTTTGGTCCCCTGTGCTGTCGCTGTGTACCCCATGCCCTCTGGATCCCTGTGATGTCGCTATGTACCTCTCCGGCTGCCCATCCTGTCGCTGTATGCCCAGCCCCCTCTAGTCCCTGTGATGTCCCTGTGTGCCCCTACCCCCTCCTGTCCCCGTTGTTGTCGCAGCGTATCCCCAGCCCCCTCTGGTCCCCCGTGATGACGCTATATACCCACAACTCCTCAGGTCCCCATGTTTCACTGTGCGCCCAGACCCTCTGGTTCCCTCGCGTCACTGTGCCCCCATCCCCCTGGCCCCCCTGATGTCACTGTGTGCCCAGCTCCCTTGGGTCCCCGTGATGTCACTATGTGCCCCCAGCCCCCCCGGTGCCCTAAGATATTGCTGTGTGCCCTGTGCCCCTCTTGTGTCCCGTGTTGTCACTGTGTGCCCCAACCCCGTCTAGTACACCTTGAATTTGCTGTGCACCCCTGCCCCTCTGGTCCTGTGATGTCTCTCTGTGCTCCAGCACCCTCTGGTCCCTCCATGCTGTTACTGTATGCCCAACCCTGGTCCCCTGCGATGTTGCTTGTGCCCCACCCCTTCCAGTCCTCGTGTACCGTTCCCTCCTGTCTGTGTCTTGGCACTTGCACTGTCTGGATGTCGCTAGACCAAGTGCAGTGGCTACTCTTCACATTCTTGCTATTCATGGCCTGTGGGAGTGTCTTTGCGTTTTCCCTTGTTTCCCTCCCATTGTGTTTGGTCGCTGTGTGGATGAACCGTTATATCATATCACTATGCTCTACTCTACACCATCACACAATTAGAGTGCAGCTACACCCCTCGATCAGTTCGGCCTAGCTGCTCACATACGAACACTATCCCATTAACACCTCACCATTCTAACAAACCGCAGCTATACCCCACGAAAAATCAGCCTAGCTGCACACATAAGCGTTCCACAGGCCTAACGAAGCCAGAACCCAGTCATGGTGTCCACCGGCCAGACTGCACACATTGAACCGATACCAATACCACCACACCTAACGCTAGAATGCAGCTACCATCAAGCAATTACATCAGCTGCACACCTAACTTGTGCACCCAAGCACCCTTCGACACTGTACTCTTTCAACTGACCTGGGCTACAACTCCCGAGGGCGTTCAACCTACCAGCGCTTTGAGGTCGTAGCAATGATACATAGAGCTCTATATAAATGCCAAATACCATAACATAACATATTTGGAGGGCTACGAAGCAGAGTTGCCCTCCATCTTTGCTTTTATTTGCATTATATTTGAAACCACTTTTTACGTGCTGTGAAGCCATCATGGAGTAGACACTGACAACACATTCAAATATGTATTCAAATGTTTTATTTAATTTAAAAGTCAGGCTGGAGTAAGACCTAACTTGCCCTTTACTAAGGTAGGATTTTCCTACCTAAATAAAACTAAGGATAGCCTGTGTCAGGAAGTCCAAATGAAATGTCTGTCTGTGTCCAAAACCTATGCTTTCCCTCACAACTAACTATATACAATGTGTAGGAATGTCAGCATCATAATAAAACATTTTCAGAATAAAATTCAGAGTTTCTTCCAGCTCTTGGCTTGTAATCATCTTCCCTTCCCCAAGTTCAAATCTTCCAGCTTTCAGAAATAAAACAGTTCTATGGGGCATTTCCCAGCTCGGGGTTCCCTTCTCCAAGAGTTCAAACCTTTCAGCTCTTTTGATAATATTTCGTACCAGTTCACTTAGACAGTTCTGTTTCTTGACTTCAGAATTACATAAGCGACTGTTGCAAAACACAAGCTTCTCTATTGATACTTTCATTGGCTCTTTCCATAAAGGTGGCACTCGGTCTAGGCGCAGTTGACGGACCACACAGTCCACCCATTTCAGGTCACGCTACTGATACCCTTTCTGGTTTGCTTTCCATCAACGGTTGTCCACTGCTTGCCTTTGACATTGAAGCTTGCTTCTTTCAACAGTGTCACACTCTTTCAACACTTTACCATGGCTTGGTTGGCCACCATGTACTTTGTTACACTTTCTGTATTCTTCTGGCTCTTGCTAATACAGGCTTCCTCGCAACCTGTGGTTCCTTGAACTCTTTTAGCTTTTTCCAATGGATTGTGTCCTCCAACGTATTCCACATCTTTGACATGTAATGTCCACAGCTGTCTACTTTGGAAACTTTTTCGGCAGAGGGCGTCCTGCGTCGGGTCGATGTCCCTCGAAGGCCTCTGCACTGAACGTCTTTGCAGAGGGTTCAAAAGAGGTTGGGGTGGTTCAAAAGATATAGTTAGAGGTCTGGAGCCAACCCAGTATAGAAGCCAAGGATTTAAGGGTCACCTTTAGCAATCTGTAGAAAGGGGAGGCCAGGCAGGACACAGTACCTTAAAGAGAAAGGAAGCTCCAGTGGGGGCAGTTGTTCCTGGCAGTGGTTGGAGTTCATCGTTCCGACCAGGGGAAGAGAGGATCTCGTCAAGGAGGAAACTTGGAGTCGTTGCACTGCACAGGGATGAAACCAGATTAAAAGGTGCAGTCCTTTTATTCGCGGGCAGAAGTGGTGAGCTTGGCTATCCGGCTGCCGGGGTGCTTGGCACGGGCGATTCGACCAAAGGCCGTCTTTGGAAGGCAAAAAGGGTGAACTGGTTGGTCCCACCAGCTCAGAGGAAGAAGACTCGTCCAGCAGAAGATCTTCTCTTGTCGTCGGGAAAGTGGTGAGGTAGCTGCAGCAGGGCTTCACCGGTGGTGTCGTTGTGGCAGATGGCTCAGCTTCGTCCCTCTTTGGATTCTTAGGTCCTCTGGCGACTTCTGAAGTTCCAGTCCCAAAGGCCCTGCTTTTATGCAGAAAAACCCCCATTCATCAGCCTAGCTGTCAATCACACATGCTAAGTGGTGAGCCGGGCGGCTCACCACTGGGCCAATCAGAGTAGAGTGCGACTTGGGTTGCTAAGGCAACGCAGTCCAGGGTGCCTATTCCCCCCTCCACCTCTCCTATGGAACCCAGACAGTGTGGCACCACTTGGAGGGCTTCTGTGGAGAGCCCGCCAAAATAGTGGAACGAAGGGCTCGACCTTGGTCAGAGTTACAGAGGCGAACACAAACACCATTTTAGAACCGAGTTCTGGCAAAAAGACCCAACCCTTGATTTAATATTAAATAAATAAACCGGCGGTATCTTTAACATTGTACCAAAAAGTGGTGCGTTTAAAATGAATGGGAAAATCCCATAGAGAATATTCTGGTGGAATATTTTGTGTGGTAACCACTGCCACCAGCCAGAAACTCGACGAGGGGGGACGGGACAGTGCCCCCTCGTAAACAGACCCAGGGGCAATCGAATTACCCCTTATCAGTACTTAACAATATGATGGTTTGTACTGGTTCTGTTCACAATTTTGGACTAGTAAAGCCAATGGTGACTTTACATGCCCTGGGAGACAGTAGTCAGTCCCAGGGTATGGAGTCTAGGTTTGGGGGTCACTGTGACACCCCTGTGGTACTGCAATGAGGGTGCTGTGTACCACACATACAGAAAAACAGATGATACCCTATGGAGTAAAAAGAAACCCCAAACCCCAGAAGCACATAACAAGTCAAAGACATACCTCAAATCATGCCTAAGAGTGGGAGTAAAAGAGTCTCACTCTTAGCAGGAGAAAAACACAAACCTCAAAAATCCAGCAAAGCTGCTGGGGGACTCACTAGGTTTGGAAAATTAGCCTTATAAGAGAATTCTCCCTAACACTAAGTCCAAGGGGATGTCCATCGACGATTCGAGGGGCGACTCTCCGCGTCGGAAGGAGTCCTGGGGGTCTCGGTCCCAGAGTGGTTCCCGCCATTTGTCCGCCTCGTCTATGCATTCTAGGAAGCGCCGTCACCGGTCGCCTTCCCCGTCGTCCTTGGAGGATGGAGCCGCAAGGAAAGTGGCTTGTCCATCTAAGTCCTCGACTCCGGAGGAATGGGCTGCCTTCAGGGAGCAGATGTTAGCGATTTTTCAATCGCAGGACACAGTTCTGTCCGCGCCTTCTGATGAAGCCAGTAAGGAACGGTCTCGATCCGTGGCTCGCACGCCTTCGGGCTCGGGTCCTCGATGCGACTCTCCGGGAATTTTTGAGGTCCCGTTAGGACAAGGCTCAGGATAGTCGCAAAGACGTGCTTCCAGGTCTCGGGCCTCGTCTCCAGCGAGACCGCAGAAGCCCGGTAGAAGCTCGGATACCAACATCGAAGCTTTGCCTTCGCACCAGCCCTCGGCGCCGTTATCGACGTCAACGCCAAAGCCGTCGGCACTCTGGACGCCGAAGCCGTCAGCGCTCTCGGCACCGAACCCTTTGCGTGCCCTCAACGCCTTCGGGGCGTTTTGCTTGAAATCTACCGAGGGAGATCCCTGCTACTGTGGATCCTCCAAGGAAGGCTCCTTCTAAGTCTGTGAGGCCTGTGGTGGAATCCAGACCCTCTTCTGTCCCAAGGCAGGACTTTTACCTCCCTCTGGGTGACATCTATGAGGAGGAGGAGGAGAGGTCAGACTTCGATGTTGACCCTGTCTTTTCTGGAGACATGCAATTGGAAGAGTTGAGGCAATCTCTTCATGATGCCAGTGGTTTGTACACTTCTCCAGAGGTGGAATTTGGCAGGCCTGAGCCTGGGGCTCATGCTGAGTTGTCCTACAGGAGGCTCATGGCTAGGGTCACAGAGTATCTGGGCTGGTCCAGTCCTCCTGAAGCTTTTGTACAGGATGATCTAACAGACATTTTAGATCAAGGTCCATCCTCTGATCCAGTGTTACCCTTTCATCTGACATTGCAGAAAAAGGTGGCAGCTGCTTGGCAGTCAGAGGAATCTCTTCCGGCAGTTAACAAATCGTTAACCAAAAAATACTGCCCTTCCGGAAGCGACCCCAGCTACTTTTCATCTCACCCCACTCCCGAGAGGTTGGTGGTTTAGGCGGCTACGGCCACCTCGAGGCAGGCGGCGTACCCTACCATCCCTCCTGATAGGGATGACAAACACTTCAACGGTTGGGCACGCAAGGTGTTTTCTGCGGGGAGTATGGCGCTGAAATCTGCCAACTCCACTTGTGCCTTGGCAAGATTTTCACACACTCTGTGGAATTGTTTCTCTTGCGGCTGAGCATATTCCCGAAGGGGATGAAAGGGATGGGTTCCTTGCTCTCGTGCAAGATGGCAAGGATGCCATGTGTGAATCCCTTCAGTCGGGTTTGTACACGGCCGACAGTGTTAGTCGGTACATGGCTGTGAGCACCGCTATACGCAGATTTGCATGGTTGCAAAAGTCCGGTTTTGCTCCGGATGTGCAAGCCCGTCTTTTGAACATGCCCTTTGATGGTGCGCATTTGTTTGGCAGCAAGGCTGACGAGAGCCTTGAGAGGTTGCAGACCTCAAAAGCTGCAGCAAAATCTTTAAGCGCAGCTGTACATCAACCTCCGCCTTTTCGTCCTAGGGGACAGCAGTGGAGGGGAGGTTCCTTTCATTACTACTCCTCCTTTGGTAGAACAAAAGGAGCTGCCAGTCAAAGGGGTCAGCGTAAGAGTGCCTGTGGTGCTCGGGGAAATAGAGGTGCCAAAGCCGCTCAGACAGCTGCCTCTTTGCCTTCAGGCGCTGCCGCAGCCGCTCCTAAACAGTCATGAGGCCATGTCCCATGGTTCGCCGGTTGGGGGCAGACTGTCTCAGCATCTCGACGAATGGCGAGCCATTACTTCGGATGCGTGGGTTCTGGATACCATAGCCCACGGCTACTGCCTTCCCTTCTTAAAGCGGCCTCGCAACAATCCACCGGGGAATCTCTAATCTAATCTTCACCAAGCTAATGGTGGTGGTGGCGGCAGCGTATCTCAGGTGAGGGGCGGGGATTCATGTCTACCCCTACCTGGACGACTGGCTGATCCGTGTGCGTTCTCCCGAGCAAGCATTGGATCACCTCGGTCTCACCTGCCGCTCCCTCAATTTCAAGAAGTTACATCTGACACCTTCCCAACAGCTCCAGTACATCAGGGCTGTGTTGGACACGTCCTTGGGGAAGTGCTCGCCTCCCAAGGTAATGGCTTATCAGATTGTGCAGATGGTGGACAAGGTTCAACATGCCCAGAGTCTCCTGGCTTTCGAATTCTTGAGGTTGCTCGGCCTCATGGCATCCTGCATTTTTCTGGTGCCAGAGGCCAGGCTGAAGATGAGATCCCTGCAATGAGTACTCAAGATGCAGTGGTCTCAGTTCTCACGCAAGATGTCGGATCCCGTTCAGATTCCGCTCTCGGTCTCCCAGGATCTTCTATGGTGGGCTACGAGTGGAACCAGATGAAGGCGGAGCCGTTTTGGCAACCGTGGCCGAAGGTGACTGTAGTGATGGAAGCTTTTCTCACATAATGGGGAGCTCATGCCGAAGATTTGACGGCCAGCGGTCATTGGTCTCCGTCAGAGTCCAGACTCCACAAGAACCTGTTAGAGCTGAGGGCCATCAGGCTGGCCCTGAAGGCTTTTCTGTCGTCTGTGCGGGGGAAGAGTGTCTCATGATGGACAACACAGTGGCCATGCATTAACTCAACAGAAAAGGGGGGTAGGGTCACTCCCGTTGTGCAGGGAGGCAATGCAGCTCTGGTTCTGGGCAATCTAGCAAGGAATTTCTCTCTCGGCAGTTCATCTGGCCTGAGAGGACAATGCAGCGGCGGATGCTCTGAGTAGGCAGAGCTCGGTCTCTCACGAGTGGGAGTTGGCTCAGGAAGTCCTTCTGGAGATCTTCGCCCTTTTAGGAACCCTACAAGTGGATCTCTTTGCCACCAGTGCCAACCGGAAGTGCGAGAGATTCTGCTCAAGGGAATTTCCTCCGAGAGGAGCCTTAGGAGATTCGTAGTGGACTGGTAATTCCCACTGCTGTACGCGTTTCCTCCAGTCCCCGTCATTCCTCAAGTGTTAAGGAGATTACGGAGGTTCGGATCCCACATGATCCTCCACGCTCAGGATTGGGCCAGGAGAGCGTGGTACCAGGACCTTCTAGAAATGTCTATCTGCCCTCCACGCTGTCTTCCCTACCGAGAGGATCTGCTCTCGCATAAGGGGGGTCAGGTTCTCCATCCAAAGGTCAGGACTCTCAACCTTCACGCTTGGTATCTGAAAGGTTGAGGTATAAGGATTGGGACCTCCCGGATGATGTAATGGAGGTATTGCTTGCGGCCAGCAACAAAATCCCTGTACCGTTGGCGTAGGTTTTGCAACTGGTGCAGAGGACAAAATGTTGATCCTTTTCAGTGTTCCATTCCCATGGTTTTGTTTTTCTTGCTTTCTTTGGCCCACAGGGGCCTTCAAGAGGGTACCATTAAAGGTTACCTGGTGGCACTGTCTATCTTCAAGCGCTTGTCTGAAGAATGTTCTTACTTTAAGATTCCTTTGATTTCCAATTTCTTAAAGGGCTCACTAATGTGTTCCCGCCGTCCCCTTTCCAGGTGCTGGTTTGGGATGTGAATTTGGTTTTAAAATTCCTCATGGGTGCTCCGTTTGAACCTTTGCACTTTTGTCCTTTGAGATTGTTGTCTTTCAAGACAGTGTTCTTGGTTGCGGTTACTTGCACTCGCTGAGTGAGTGAATTGCAGGGACTTTCATCTAAGCCACCCTTTAGTGTGTTCCACAAGGATAGGGTTGTACTGAGGGTACGTCCTTCCTTTCTACCTAAGGTAGTGTCTGAATTTCATTTGAGCCAGAAAGTTCTTCCGTCTTTCTATCCTCCTCCACATCCTGGTAAGGAAGAGGAGCAACTCCATAGGTTGGACCCTAGGAGAGCTCTGTGCTTTTATATTTCTAGCATATCAAGGGTCACAGTGGACGATCAACTCTTTGTGGGGTATGCTGGACACCGATTGGGCCAGGCTGTTACATAACAGACCTTGTCCAGGTGGATTATATCCTCACCATTACTGAATGTTACCGTTTGGTGGGCAAGGACCCTCCTCAAGGGTTGCGTGCTCATTCCACTAGGGGCGTGGCTACTTCCACAGCCCTTCAGCACGGAGTTCCTATTCAGAATATTTGTGATGCAGCCACATGGGCTTCTATCCACACCTTTGTTAAACATTACTCCCTGTATACACACCATGGTCAAGATATGGCCTTTGATAAGGCGGTTCTTTATTCTGCCATCTGATTGGGTACTCTAAATTCTTTCCCTCCTCCATTTTCTGGTACTGCTTTGGGAGTTTGTCAAAGATGTGGAATACGTTGGAGGACACAAACCATTCGAAGAACAAGTTAGTTACCAACTGGTAACGTTCTTTCGATTGGATGTTCCTCCAACGTATTCCACATCGCCCTCCCAACCTGCCCCTCTGGAGAATTTCCTATGTGATTGCAGCTTACGTTTCCGCAAGGCTATGTGCAGTCAAGCAGGCATTGGATTGGTGCATGTCACACGTTATGGAGGAAAAAACATAAACTGAGGCTCCGGGCGCCGTGCGTCCTATTTATAACATCCGGTGACGTTGCCCTCAACGGAGGCCTTCGAGGCACATTGACCCGCGCCATCGACGAAGGACGCCCTCTGCCGAAAAAGTTTACAAAGTACACACCTGTGGACATTACATGTCAAAGATGTGGAATATGTTGGAGGAACACCCCGGGCCACAATGTACCATGAACCAGGCCGGTGCATAGTAATACAATATTTATTTGTTTTTAAATTCAAATGAAATCACACAATCTTAATATAGGGCAGCAATCACCAGTGTGGTGATATTTACACTGAAAAATGATGGAATACACTTTGTTTGACCTTTTCTTGTAAGATAAACACTACACAATTGAAAGAAAGAAAAATGTACCTTTGAGTGGATTTTTAAATCACATCACAGTTAATCGTTCCCCCCGCAACACTTCCTCAAACCCCTATTAACCAAACTTTGCATAGATGGGGATATGTAGCAAGGAGTCAGGTAAACTATGCAACAATCAGAATTAAAATCCGATTTACCCCCACTGAATAGGAGGCGAAAAAAACGGATTTAGCTCCCCAAAAACTGAGCAAAACAGCCTGCGAAATTACGACATGTTTATTTTACATGCACAGTTGAATGGAAAAGGCACGAATGAGTATAACAGTATCAGAGATGTAAGAACACTAGCAAACTACAAAGCAATGTCCTAACGACGGCATACAGTTCAGAATATCGACTTGGGAAGGAAAAACACAATGCAGCCAGATCACACATGGAGGAATAGCATTTTCTTATGTTCACAGGTTTAAATGTCAAAACGGCTTGAAAAACGGGTTCAACAGACAAAATCGGAATGCGTTTTTTATGTTAAAGGACAGATGCACATCACAGGAATATTAAGAAAGTGAAAGGGTAACTCTAAATGAATGACCGGATGAGATTCTCAATGAGGAAGGAATTTGGTTTTAAAAGTGAAAGCAGTGGACAGGGAAAATCAGTTTGGAAAGGAAACGACAAGTGCTATTACAACTATATTTTAGTGGCTAGGAAAGAGGAACGCCGCCCGCAACACAGGTTACTTTGCAAGTCTAACCCCTCTACGCCGTGTGTCTTTAGATGGAAATTTAATTAATTTATTCCAAATATGACTTAGGACTTATGCAATGGGCTAAAAGGATAGGAAAGAATGGCGCTAACAAAGAGAAATCAAGGAACAGAATACACAGAGGGTTCTGATAATTTAACAAGTTACCAGGGGGGTATTGCTGGGATTACTTATAGAGTGGAACAAATGGCAAAGTATCAAAATGGGATATGTTAAGTTTTGCTATGGGATGGGGTTATACTTACAGTCAGCACTTGAATTTGAATTTTGGGACCGCCAACCGGGTATCTGAACAGTGGGGCAAGGGTCTGGTCACGGCACAGCGGCACATCAGCTGGACAAAAGCAGGTAGCAAGGCAAGCAGGAAGCGCTGGATAAGCGCTTTGGATTAAGGCGCTATATAAATAACACATCATTATCATTTTAATCCCAATGAGGATTCAGCCACCTTTCCCCTTTCTCCCTGAATTAGTGGGATTTTTGTGGGGTTTACTCTTGAAAGGTGGTTCTGCCTGGATGGGAGGCTCTGGATCAGCTATCCCTTTCCTGGCAGTGGAATCTGGAATCTTGCAGGGTGAGTATGAAATGTCTGGATCTCGGGATATACTGAAGCTGGAAGTCAGGAGAGTTAGTCCTTTGCCTCTCTGAGCCTCCACCTTTTATAAGGCAGATGACATCACAGGTTTTACTATGGGGCAGAGCTTTGCTTGACATGCCTCTAACAACTGGATTGGTCAGGAGTGGCAGTCACTGCCTTCCTGTCAGCCGGTGGACTTCAGGGACATGACATCAGTTTTATGATGTGTGCTTACAATGCCCATGGCCCTCCCACAGTTACATTTCACAATATCAGTTAGGACACAAAATGCACATTTTTACAGTTGTGGTGCTTTTGAAAATCGCATAGGCAGATTCCATATTTTACACTGAATCTTTCATTCCAACTCCCCACATTTCTACAATGTTATTTAGTCGTTCTAATTATCTTTCGCAATTTCTGGTGGGAACCGATTCACCTAAAATTCTACTATTTTATGTATGTGTACCTATTATCATAGAGCATGTTTGCATTAATTTTCCAAGTTGTACCATGTATACTTTTCCCATGAATTACATGTTCCTGCCGTTTGCGTCCCCTACATGCTAGGGACAGCTACGTCTTATTTTAATGACACAAAAATAACATTTGAACTGTTAAAATTTCGCATTACACCGTTTTCCGGTTGCAGAAATAAAAGTCTTAAAGTTTATTAAATAAGAACAGTCTTTTGCCCCAAATGGGTTGGCTTGGCCTTTCAAATAAGGGCATTCCTTTGCAGGCCACAGCCAAATGTCAGGCTCTGGTCAGTTTAGCCCAGTGTTGTCATGGATACACCTTTGAAGCTATTTAGTTTGAGTTGAGGGGAGGTGCTACCAGAAAGTCACACCTATGTGTCCCAGAATTCCATTGTCCCAGTCTGGAGCACTGCCGCATTGTCTGACGAGGGTGCAAGATCCTCCACCCTTGCCTATTCATATGCCCCAGGGGCTGGTCCACTTGGAGGGAGGTAGATCCTGTTCTCAGGAAGCAAGGCCCTTTGAAGCCAGGGCCTGCAAAAACCTGTTCTGCTGGCCTCACAGCAACTTTATTTATTTTTCTTTCCTGAACCAGAAAGCAAGTCTGTTGGAATTAAATATCTTGTATATGTTTTAAAACAGCCCCCCCGCCCTATCACATTTCTATGCAAGGACAGGTCCTTAATTCAACATTTCACTTTAAGCAAACATTGTGTTGTTTGTAAAAAGCACCATTTTACACATGGTTAATTTTCCTTGGCTGTCACTTTACAATGTGGCCTTCCTCTCATCCATTTTCTGAACCTTTCTAAAGCACCAGTCATGTTTCTAATGCACAGGCATCTGTTCAAATAAAAGGTCCTTTGAAACTGACATGAGCTAGGGGAGAGAAATGGCTTTTTGTAAAGAGTTTGTCTGTGATATTCTGTTGCAAAGGTAAAGCATTTTGCGTACGGCGTGGCGTGAAGTTCTTTGTTATTTCACAGGTCTTGCCTGGCACAGCCTATCCTTCAATGAGGAATGCCCCCATTTGCTGGGGCACAACCTGAATATGGATGAACATAGCTGTATCTTACTGGAACAAAACTGTGTACTGTTGAAAAGATGACAAAGAGCATCAGGGCGCAGTCATTTTAAAAGGCAGAATATTTTAATTTTCAGGGAAATATTTCGATCTGGCAGCATAGCAACGCTGCCTTTGACTTCTTTTCTCTGGTGCAATTGAAGAAAATAATGGGCAGCAATTCTCGGGGTGCTCTGTGTTTCATCTTGCCCCATGTGTGGCTGGTGAGATATCGCAGCCATTATTTTTGTGACTGCAAAACGCAGGTTTAATGCAAGGCAATCGTGCTCAACAGAGCCAGCACAGCCATTCTGCTGGTGACTGCCGAGATGCGGTTTGGTGATGTAGGGGAGTTCTCCTGGGTGGATAAATGTACCCCATAGACCTCCCCACCCCCCGCTTCCCCTGGACTTCTTGTTGATGGAAGGTATGGTGAAGTGGCTTCTTTGGGCGGCGTTCTTCCATCAGGGAGCGGTACGCCACAATCCTCCCTTTGTCTTTCGTTGGAGTGTGGAGAGACACCCCCTTTCCTTCTTTCCCTTTCCGGGTCCCCTGGGACATCCTCCTTGGTCTACAAAGGAACGGAATCAGTACTAACTAGTGGATGGATACAGACCGGTTACAAAATGTTCCCACTTACTGTCTTCCCGGAGGGTTGACATCAGTGGGACAACATACATTACATTCATTACAGTACTCGAACAATATCAGCAAATCATTCCTTAAAAGGCACAGATAACTATCGATATTTACACCATGTTTTTGTCATACCTTTTTGCACTGATAATGAAGAAAAGTACTCCCTGTTAGATAGATATACCTATGGACCTACCTGTTGCCTTCTTGTTCTTCTTTCTCTTGTTCTCATTCTCCTCAATCTACTGCAAATTGTGCCTTCGATGACAACTCTTTAACTGATTAATGTAGACCCATTTCTCTTCTGACAGCTCTCCTTTGGGGATGCAAATTCTGTAGGTGACAGGTGAGAGTTTATCTACAATTTCAAAAGGACCCCGCCAGGAGGGGAGACATTTACTCTCCTTAGTCTGGTTCCTTTGAAAATTGTACAAGTAGACCGTGTCTTCTATTTGGTATTCCTTTTTGGTTGTTTTTAAGTCATATTGAGTCTTCATCTCCTCTGCTGATTTTTCAAGATTCCGCTGAGCATACGCAAAAGCATGCTGAAGGTCTTTTCTTAGATTCTCAACATGTGTTGTGGAGGCGTTTATCAGTGTCTGCTCTTGTGTTCTATAGAGCAGATGCTGAAGTAGCGCCATCCTTCGCCCAGCCATTAGTTCAAATGGAGACATTTTGGTCGCAGAAGATGCTGTAGATCTGATGGCCATCAAGACCAGCAGTAATCGGATGTCCCAACTTGGCCCAGAATCTGCCACAAACTTTTTTAGAATGCTCACAATTGTTTTATTGTACCTCTCAACTTACCCCACTGGAGGACACGCGGTATGCAATATGAAGTTTCCTTTTTACCCCCAGTATCTCCCACATCTTTGTCACTACTTCGCTGGTGAAGTGACATCCTTGGTCTGACTCAATCCTTTGGGGTAGGCCAAAACGCGAGAAGATGTAGCTGATCATCAGGGCAGCTGCTGTTTCTGCCTTTCATTTTGGGGCCCGGAGACATTCCACGCATTTGGTAAACAAGCATGGTACTGTTAACATGTACTTGTTCCCCCTAGAAGAGCGAATCACTGGCGCGATGAAATCTACTTGTAAATCTGACCAAGGCAGTGTCATCCCCCTCATCTGGAGGGGAGCTCAGTGTGTGAGAGCTTGGCTGAAATTGTGCACACACAAGACACCCCTTCAAATATTGGTTGAGGTCCTGCCCCATGTGTGGCCAGTATGCAACCTCGCGCAAGATTTCCAGAGTAGTATGAAACCCCCGATGACCGGCTATGGCCACGTCATGGCCGTGACTTAGCCTCAGGCTTTGGAGTGAGGTAGGTACCACCCACTGGTCACATTGAGAGATGGATCTCCTTACCAACAAACCGTCTTGGATTCAGAACATTTTGGGACACTTCATCAACACCCTGAGGTCCTCTTTCCCAATGTTATCGCTTTCTGTCAGAGGAAAGTTCTAAGGGTCCTCGATGTGTTGATAAAATTTATCGGATCCCCTTTGTGTGCCGTGATTAAATCAGCATCTGGGGTCTCCTTACTCCACTGGGCAGTTGAGAGTTCATTGTGAGCATTTATCTGGGACCTAGTGACAGCAGTGACCTGGATTTCCCCCAAGAGGCACTCGATCTCAAGGAGATCCCTCTGGATGGCTCTGGTTTTGGCCAGCTGATCAGCCAGGACGTTTCCAGTTTTGTCTGGCCCCTCTATTCTGGAATGACCCTTAATCTTTTTCCAATAGATGGTCATCCCATTAGAGGTGACCAGATCATCAATATTTTTTATTAGCCTGCCATGTTCAAGTGGTTTGTTATTAGCACAAGCATGCCTCTGGTTTTCCAATTGACCAGGTGCTCCACAAACCCATTGCGGACATAATTTCAATCAGTGATTATAACCAGTTCGTGGAGTTGGTGTTTGACGGCAGTGAGGATGGCCTGATGAACTGCCATCCGCTCCGCCACCTGACTACTGCGGGGACCGATTTTGTAACCAGCAGAGGGTTCCGGGGCAACATTCACCCAGGCATTCCCAATGCCAGCCACCAGTTCCTTTTCCCTGTTGTCAACATGGTAGGAGCACCCGTCCACATATACTGTGGGCACCCCCTCGCACTTTTCTTCTTCATAGACTTTGTGCGGGGAATTCAGGAACGCCTCCATGTTGTCCTGGGTTTTGAGACTTGCATCCTCGAGAGAGTTTTCTCAGGCACAATCATGCAAGTCAGCCAAAGGGGCTCTTCTTGTTTTGTCCATATCTGACCTCCAAAGGAAAGCCTTGCATGGACAGAATCCAGGAAATAATTCTGGAATCACTCACATTTCCTGCCCAGATTCTGTCGCTTTGGAGGTATTGCAAAGGCTGGTGTGGAGCCTCCACTATGATGTGTTCCACCTGGATGAACCGGCGGTCATTTTTCAATGCCCACACCGTTGCTAGGAGTGCCTTCTCACAATCATTGAATTTTTCCTCCACAGAGGATAAAATCTTGCTTGCATAGGAGATTACTTTATTGACCTTGTCATGCTTTCAATATAATACTGCTGTCAAGCATGTATTCGAGAACCCTGTTTCCAAGAAGAACTCCTTGTTTTTTTTTTAACTATTTTATTTTTCAATAAGACCTTCACATATGGCAGTCATGCACTGCATCATCAAAATCATTACAGTAAATTCAACTCACATCTTTAACAACGCATCAATCCGATCTTCCAGTTTCAACATTAACTCCCCCATCCCATTAATCCTCCCCCCTACGCTCCCCCGCCATACCCCCAGTTTTAACCAAGAGTCTTCAATCAAATTCCCGCACCCTTCATTGAGCCCGGTTTTGGGACATGGGCGCTCCTTGACTCTTATCGAACATGTATCGTCCTGAGCAGGTTCTGTTTGAAGAAACGGGCTTCGCGCTCTCTTACATAGTCCTGGAGTGGATCCCATATTGCCAAGAACTTCAGGTATTTCCCAGCTTTAGTAGCATAAATGTTTTCCATCGCCATGACCCACCATACTTTGACCCACCACCATGCAGTGGTGGGCCCTTTGATCGTTTTCCAACGTTGGGCGATTGTCATTCTAGCTGCCATCAGCAGGTGTGTTATCAGAGCTGCCTTGTTTCCTGATGCGGCATATTTACCCTCTGAAACTGCGGCCAGCAGAATTATTTTCGGGGACCATGGCAGATCTGACAGCGTTATGTCCTTGATGAGCCCCAAAATGTATTTCCAAAAGATTATCACTTTCGGGCACGTCCACCACATTTGGAACATATCCCCTCTATTACCGCATTGATGCCAGCACATTGGGGGGTATGCGGATTCATTTTGTGTAGGCGATCAGGGGCCAGGTACCACCGGTAGCAGATTTTGTACGCTGATTCTTTGATCAATGCCGATTTAGATAGTTTATGCACTCTAGTCCATATTTGGCTCCATTCCTCTTCCAAGATCTTTTCCCCTATGTCTTTTTCCCAGTCTTTCTTATATTGCAGCGGGTCTGATGTTTGTGACTTGTCCAGTAGACTATATAGGAGAGTGATACCTTTCTTAGTGGAGCCCTCTCGTATGGTAAGTTCTAGGCCCAGCGGAGTTCGCAACCCTGCCTTCTTTGTCTCTGGATGGGAGAGCCAATGGTGCAATTGCAGATATTTGTACCTGTGTTGATCTCCGATCCTGAATTTCTGCTTGCATGCCTCGAATGACATAGGGGTGTTTTCCTGATATACGTCTTGGAGTGTCAATGTTTCGGCTTCACTCCATCCCTCCCAAAACTTTGGGTCCAGTCCAGGTGAGAAGTCTGCATTATATGCTATTGGTGAGAGTGGGCCCAGACCCTTATGAATCTTGCTCCTGCGGGTGGCTTGGTCCCTGCCCCGTAGTGTTTGCTTGGTGGTTTCGAGTAGCGCTCCTCCATTTTCTTGGGTTTCAGGTTTCAAGAATGGTAGGTTTTTTAACAGGGTCATTGTAGCTGCTTGTTCCAGCTTGCACCAGCCAGGTGTGGACCTAGGGCTTGCCCACTTTAGTATTGGTGTCAGGTGTGCCGCTAATATGTACCTCTCTATGTCCAGGACTCCCAGCCCCCCTAGTAGCGTCAGACGTATCATGATTCGCCGTTGGATTCGAGGCTTCTTGTTATGCCATATACATTTAAGGATTTCTCCTTGTAGTTCTGTAATAAGCCTTGGTGGAATCTCTAACGGAATTGAGCTCACTACATATAGGAGTTTGGGAAGTAGCATCATTTTTGTGGCTACTATTCTCGCAAACCAGGAGAGTTCCTGGGAGTTCCATCTCTTCAGGTCCTCCTGCAGGCGTTTCCAGAGCGGCACTTTGTTTGCTTTGAAGAGCTTTCCTAGAGTTTTGGTGATGTGTACCCCTAAGTAGCTCAGAGATTGTTTTTCCCATTGAGGGGGTAGAGGCGCTCCAAGGGTATTATCTCCTCCTCCTTCTCTGTGATGTTTAATGCCTTAGATTTTGTGTAATCTATTGTGAATCCTGAGGCCTCTGCAAATCTCTGTAGTTCTGCTACTATCCTTGGTGTAAGGTGTTCTTGGTATCAGACATATAGAGCATGATGTCATCTGCGTAGAGTGCGACCTTATGATGAGTTTCTCCACTGATCACCCCCTTGTTGTTTGGATCTTCTCTGATGTGGATTGCAAAGGGTTTCATTGCCAAGGCAAAGACCAATGGAGAAAGGGGGCATCCCTGGCGAGTGCCTCTTCTAATATCAATTTGCCGTGAGGTATGGCCATTAAGAAGGAAGTTCGTGGACGGTAGTTGATAGTTTGCCAACACCATTTTAGTAAAAGTTGGTCCGCACCCGAATCCCTCCAGCACCAGCCTTAAATATTCCCAATTCAGACTGTCAAAAGCACGCCTACCGTCTAGGGCCGCTATTGAGAGTTTTTGATTCTTTCTTGTGCCCCATTCGATAACATCAGTTGCCCGCCTGACGTTGTCTAGTGTGTATCTCCCATTGATGAAGCCTGCTTGGTCTCCATGTATTATTCCAGGGAGGACGTATAATTTTGCATCTGTGTTGAGAAGGGCAATGGGTCGGTAGCTGGCGCAGTCAGTTGGGTCTCGTTCTGGTTTTAAGGATAGTATCGTAGCTGATTTACCCATATCCTGCGAAACTGCCCCTGCTTCTCTGATTACGTTGAATAGTCGGGTGAGGGGGGTTATCAGTTGTGTGTGGAATGATTTATAGTAGCTATTTCCCAAGCCATCCGGACCTGGTGTTTTCCCCAGTGAAAGGGCCGTTATCGCATCGCTAACTTCTTGGGTCGTAATCGGATCTTCTAGTTTAATTTTATCTTGGTCCGTGATCTGTGGCAAGGGGATAGAGGACATATAGATTGTTTGTTTCGTCTTATCTTTCAGTCCTGTGATGTTGTTGTGTGTTTCTTGTTTGCGTAGTTTGGCCGCTAGGAATTTGTTTGCTTTCCCTCCATATGTCTAGTATGATTGTTTGGTTTTTAATAGTGCCTGCGCCGTTTTATCTGCTGTGTGGTTCTCTATTTTGGCTCTAATCTTCCTGAGCTCACGCAGTGTCTTTGGGGTCTGGCATGTTTTATGTAGCTTTTCAGCCTCCTTCAGGTCTTCCTCTAGTTTGTGTTATGAGAGCTCTCTCCCTATAGTATTGTGCGCCCTGGCCAATAAACTCCCCTCTGACTACTGCCTTCCCTGCATCCCATACTACTCTCCAATCTACTTCCCCGTTATCGTTCTCCCTGAAATAATTGTTAATGGTGTTTTCTATATGCGCTCTGAGGTCTATATCTTTTAGGATTGCTTTGTTTAGTCTCCATTGTGGTCGCGGCCTATTGCTGCTCTTTGCTTGTTCTATTGTGACGGTCACAGGGGTGTGGTCTGGTAGGTACTGCACCCCTATCTCAATATTCGTGACGCTAGGGATCAGAGTGGAGGAGACCAGTATCATGTCTATTCTTGAGTAGCCACCATGCGTTGCTGAGAAATGTGTATATTCTCTATTTTCTCCTTTAAAGACACGCCACGTTTCAATCACCTCTAAATCACGGAATAGTTTACCTAGGGCCTGTCTATTCCTCTGGTGTGCTGCTGTCGGGGGGGGGGGGGCGTCTTGTCTACCTTTGGGTCCATTACACAGTTGAAGTCTCCCCCCATGATTATCTGGCCTTCGCACCACCCTCCCACTTTCTGGAGCAGTTTGACTTTGTATTGGTCTTGTTTTTCATTGGGCAGATATACCCCCAAAATCGTGTACATCTGACCTCTGATTGTGCCTTTAACCCCCACATATCTTCCCTCCTCATCTTTTATCATCTGCCGTTTCTGGAACTCCAGATTGCGACTACAGAGGATGGCCACCCCTTTTGTCTTTTTCCCACTGGAGGAGAAGAATTGTGTTGGGTACGATCCGCTTTTCGTCTTTTCGCAGGAGATGTGTCTCCTGCAGGAGCGCTATCCCGGCATGCATTGTTTCTAATCTGCCCAGGATCGCCTTACACTTCACTAGAGAGTTCAACCCAAGGACATTAATTGTTATTATATTCACCTCAGCCATTGCACCGCGATTTTCCGTACTGTGCCAGATTCCCACCCTGCTAATTGTACCCATTTCTTCTTCGTCCCCTAACCGATTCTTCCTCCGTCTCTTGGACCTCTAGCCCGTTCTATCGCTATGGCTCTTGGTACTTTCCCCCTTCCTCCAGCCCTCCCCCATTCCCCTCCCCTTCCTCACCTCCACTCACCCCTTACCTGAGAATACTTGCGGCCCAGATTCGAAGAAATCCACCCTTCTCTCCTCACTGGGTGTTGGGCCTTAACTTGCTCCCAGTCTTTGAACTGCCAGGATCTAACCTTATCCTGATGTAGCTTCCAAGGTCTGTTGTTCTTCCTCCGTGTGGATTTTGTATACCTCTGTATATTGTCGTCCATTGTTCTGATGTTATTAACTCTCTTGTTGGTTGCTTGTCCTGTTGCTCTTCAACCGCCAGTCATTCCTGGCTCTGTTACAGAACCTTGGTCTTTTCTGCTTTCCTTGACTTCCGCCCTCGTTTAGTTGACCATTCCCAAGGTTTACTCACTGAGTCATGAGGGTTGTATCGGGGGCGGTCATCCGGGCGATCTTGGTCTTCCTCCAGCTGTAGGATTGAGCGGTCCTCCTCCCAGGTGTTGATTTTTTTCTGCTTGCCCTCCCATGTAAAGGATAAGCCAAACGGATGCGTCCACCTGTATTGTATTTGCCTTGCTTGGAGTGCCTTTGTAATTGGATGCATCAATCTTCTCTTGTGGAGGGTGACCAACGCTAGGTCTTGGTATAATTGAACGCGAGTGCTGTTGATTGGGAGATCATTGTGAGACCTTGCTGCTCTCAGGATGTCTTCTTTCAGGCAGTATGATGTTACTGCTATCAGGACATCTCTAGGTCTTGCTCTGGGGTCGTTCCGTTTTGGGCCAACTCTGTGTATCCGGTCAAACCCAATTTGATCTGGCTGCGTGTCCGGGAGCATGCTGCTAAAACACTGTTGCCTAGTGTCTTTGAGGTCTTTGTCCTGGATCGTTTGGGCCAGGCATTTGACCCTAATGTTAGACCTCCTTTAACGGTTCTCAAGGTCTTCCGACTGTAGTTCCAGATTGGTTGTTGCATTAGCTAGCTGGCCTAGTAGGACGCTGTTCTGGCTAGTTTCTCCTGTTATATTTGACAGACCACTCTCGACGATATCTAGTCTTCCTCCCAGGTCTGCCATTTCTCTGCTCACCTCCTGGAAAGAAGATTTCAGTTCCTCCTTCATCTGTTCCATCTGATTGTGAAATGTATGTGTGAGTCTGACTTCCATCCCCTTCAAACAATTCAGGTGGGTTACCCTATTAGGTGTCAGAACAAGAGGGGAGTCTCGCCCCCCTGCGCTTCCACTACTTTCCTTGCTTTTGTTTCGTCCTCTTCTTCCGGGGTAGCACTCTGGGAATGGTTCTACCAGCCTGGTCTATCTTAGCACATTGATAGGTCGCTTGTCTCGGCTTTGGGCAGTGTTGGGTTGGGCCTGCTCTTTTCCCTCTTTCTTCTCCAGCACCAATTCACTGCCTCCTCCCCCGGGGTGTGGGATGGCTGTGATCTTCTGACCTACGCCTATTAGGTTCACCCACCAGCGCTGGGAATCCTTATGCAGGGGATGTTGGTCGGATGGGTTTGTCAGCAGATCAGCCCTGTGTACGTTTTATGCTGGAGTGGAGCCCGAGTGGCGCAGGTACTCGTTGCCCTGCCGGCAGAGTCACTGCACCTTACGGACCTCCCGTGGGTTTGGCCGGACTCTAGGGACGTCTTGCGCAGAGTTTTTATTGCTCCAACTTTATGGGGGAGGGAGCTTCTTTGACACTTCTTTTGTGGGTCCCAAGTTTTCTTTTGTACAATATAGGCTCCCTTCGATTTTGACTTGACACTGTATGTTCGTGGTTCTTATCCTGTAGGGGAAGGCCTGCCCAATTTGTTCTCAGGGCCCTGCAAGGTCCTCTTATTGAGATGCTTCCTCCGAGTAAGAGGCGGCCCCCAGCTCAGCCGTGCTTTGGGTGTTGGTTCAGGTTTGTGCCTGACCCCTTCTCCAACAGGGATGTCTGGTCTCGGTGGTTCGCGGGTTGGTCCAACTTCAGAATATTGCTTTTTGCCAGAGGTTCCGCAGGAGCTGAACTTTCAGGCTTCTACTCAGCCTGTGCCCCTGGTGGGTCCCCGGTCTATCACTTTGCACGTCAATCTTGGTCTTTCGTCTGCCTTTGAATCCGCCCTCCTCCTGCTGTGCCGTATTCACTGGTGATCTTGCTTGCCAGTCTTTTGGGGGTTGTGCCCATCCACTCTTCCCGAGGTGCCCTGTGTACTGGTTGAGCAGTGGGCAGGAAGGTGCCTAGTCTATAATGTCTTTATCTGGCATTTGCCTAGGCGGTTGAGTGTGATCCGCCCTCCTGTGCACTCTGCTTTCTTTTTTGCAGCCTCCCGGATTGTCCCTGCCTTTTATTGTCTGATACAGGAGATGGGGAGTCTTCCTGTGTGTTTTGGGAGAATACAAATTTGGCATGGCGGATTCTGTAGTTCATGTAGTATAAGTCTTCGTTGTCGTTCTTCTGTGGGAGGGTGGTGACCTTGGGGGTCAGTCGTCACTATTGACTTTTGAAGCCAAGGGTGACTCTCTGCAGGTGGAGCTGCAGCCCAAGGTTGTGTAGATACTTCATTGCACAATGTTGGTTACGCTGTCTGTGTGCAGGGGAGGCGGGCACATGCCCCTGGTCGGGGGCCACGCACCTCAAACTGTTCTCTGTTGATCTCTGTGCCGTGACTAGTTCCCCTTTCATGTTGGCCAGTGCCCGTTGCGGTGTGGTTGGGTGGTGCGCTGCACGCGATGACGAGACATGACATGAGGTAATCCCAGGTAAGTTGTACTGATTATTGTTGGCTAGCCTTGTTATGCTAGCCAGCTGTGCCTTGATGCTGTAGTGCGTGCAGCAATGGTTCTGTTATGTAGGTGTAGATGAGGCGGGCACACGCCCTTTCTCGGGGGCCACGCACTTCAAATTGTGCTCCTGTTGTCCTCTTTGCTTACTTTCCTTTTATATAGGCTGAAATGTGCCGTCTATAATGCTGGGCGTCCCTTATCTTGTGAGGAAAGTAAGCGTTATATGTGACGGGGCGTCGTGCCAGGGAGTGTCTTCCGCAGAGGTGTAGCGGTAAGCATGCGCCAGTCTTGCTGTGTGATCTAGGGAGTGAGGGTGCATCTCACAATGTCTGTCTCTGATTGCTCAAAGGTACCGCTCCATCTCAATGTTTGTCTCGTTAACTGCCCATGTTGAAGTTATGTTCACAGCGTTGTCACGTGGTGCATGTCTCCGGCGATGGCTTCGGGGTAGTTTAATAGTTGTTTTCCCCCATGCAGTGTATGTGGTCTCAATGATGGAGGGCTTGTTGTACTCCGCGAAGCGGAGCTCAGGCAGGTGGGTGGATTGGTTGGGCAGCCTCAGAGTTTAGCGTTCTCCCTACAGGGACCTTCGGCCGGTGGGAGCCGCTCTATGCATGGCTACGTGCCGCCCAATACGCTGTTAGATTCAGGCGGGGATTATGGGGTGGATCAGGGTTGTTAAACACACGAGCGGGCCTTCGCGCTGGTAAAATGCAGGGCGGGATCTTACTTCTGTCTCCGCTATGTCCTCCTGCCTTCCGCCGCTGGTGTTCCGATGCAATGTGAATTGCAGGTGGTGAGCGAACACTGCTCCGGTCATCGGTTATCAGAGCCGCTTATTTCCCTGACCCACCTCATCTACCGCCTCATGAGAGCGTGTCCTCTGTATTGCTCATGGCGGGACGAGTCACGGGATGCGAATCACCGACTCAGCTGGATTAGTGAGTCACTGGCGGTTTGCTACGGGCGTTGAATCATCCATCTGCCGTTCTTACATGGGTCTCTGGGGGCCGTTTTCAATTATTCTGTGGGGGTGTTGTAGTGCCTCAGTGTGCGTCTTCACTTCTGTGCCCCTCGGCCGTCGCGTGGGAGCGCTTGGTTGATTTGTGCCTCCCATGGCCGAGGTCTCCACGCAAGGGTTTCCTGGGCTTCGCGTCACTTGGAGAGCGCGGCCCCTCTTGTCTTCACCTTCAATGTTTCTCTGTAAATGCGGCTCCAAGTCAGGTTTTCACTCAGTGGGTGCCCCTGTGTTCACCCAGACATGTTGTGTCAGGGGAGCTCTCAGCAATCGGGCAAATGGGGGCACATTTGCTGTTATGGGGGTCAGGAGCACAGAGAGGCTCTAGGTAGCTTCCACCATCCGTGCGCCCCCTGGTTTGACAGGGTAAGCTAGACAAGGCGCTCGTGAGAGGCTTCTTTTGAGTTGTTTTACTGCCTCGGCTTGTTCTGGACCCCACTCCCACTTGACCCCCCCCTTCAACAGATGGATCAGGGGTCTTGTGATCTCTGCGTAATCCTCAATGAACTTCCTACTGTAATTAGTCAGTCCAAGGAGGCTTCTTAGCTAACACAGAGTTTTGGGGTCTTTTAGTTTTAATAGTGCTTCCACTTTCTTCTCCTGGGGACAGAGACCCTCAGGAGGTATTTCATGTCCCAAGAAGTTGACAGGGGTCCTGCACCACTGTGCCTTCTGGAAGGCCAGTTTTGCTCCTTCAACCCTCAAAGGGGTCAGAACATAATGGATTTCCGCTATATGTTCCTCCACAGTTGAACTTTTTATCAGGACATCATCCACATAGGCGAGGTTATCCCTTTCACCCAAGTCGGGCATGGCCTTGTGTAAGAAGTTGAATTAGTTGCCGGAGTGTATGTATCCGAAGGGAGTCTGGGTCCAAGTCGACTGCTGCCCCCTGAAGGTAAAGGCCAGCTTGTATTGGTCCTCCCTACTGACGGGCACGGTCCAGTATCCATTTGTCAGGTCAATAGCGGTATATACCTTTGACCCCTGGATCTGGGCCTGCCCTTGGTCAATGTACGGGAGAGGCCATCGGGACATGTGGACCCGTTTGTTCAGCTCCCTAAGGTTTGTGCAAAGTCTCCATTGGCCATTTGGTTTTAAAATCCCCAGCACCTGATTATTAAAGGTGCTGTGGATTGGACGAATTATCCCACAGGACTCAGGGGTTTTTGATCATTTCTGTCAGGGACTCCATAGAAGCGAGAGGCAAGCGATATTGCTTCACAAATACAGGAGTCATTCCAGGGTCCGTGGGAATTGTGGTAGTATGTATCTCAGTGCGACCACAATCGTACAAGTCCACAGCAAAGATATCTTGGAAATCTAAGAACACCTGTTTCAACTTTTGCTCCTCGGTCTCAGAGGCATCAGCGAGGTTGACCCGCTCTTCAACTATTTGCCTGAAGCCTGGAAAGACTTCGGGTTTTGCTATCTCAGTGGCCTTCTCCAGCTGGGTGGAGAGGTCTCTGGTTAGAGTATTGACCTGGAAAGAGGGTTTCAGGTAGGAGAGGCAGTCCGTGTGGACTTGACATATCACCTCATCCTGCCTGATGTCACAGGTCACCTCTTCCTCCCCATAAGGGCAGGAAGAGTACACCAGGAAATTCCCCACTTGCTGGGTGAAGATCCTGTCCAGTGGTATGTCATTGTCACTGTCATTGTCATAGTAGTCATTGGGGATTGGCCTATTAGTTAATTTCCTAGATCCATGGGAAAATGTTGGCCATCAACCGCCATTCCAATAATGGTGCCTGCGCCCAGAGTGATACTCCTGGGGTCGCTGTTATCCATCAATATTGGAATGGTGTTGTGTTCTACATTGACGTAACCGATTGAGAATGTCACTGCCTAAATAGAATGCAGCAGGGACATCTCGCACGACCCAACAATTATGCTCTATGCTTTTATCACCTATGGACATTTTGAGCATACACCTGCTAGGCAGGAGATGTTTGGAATTGGGAGTTTCCAGGCCCATTTCCCACTTATCAATCAATTTAAATGTGGGAATGTTTGGATCTTTTGGGAGTTTTCTGAACATGGCTTCGCTGATGAAGCTGTTTCTGTTGTTCAGGCACACTCGGACGAGAACAGACTCCTTCCCCCTTATTTAACTGAATAGGGAAAAACAGCTGTTCTATAATTTTCTGAATGTCAGCTAAACTTTGAGCTGATTTTTCATCACCTTTGACTATAGAATTGGGTGTCTCCCCCCCACCCCTTCCTGAATTTAGCTGCTCAAAGGCCCTTTTTGACAGAAGAGTGGCTTGGGATCCAGTATCTACCAGTGCTGAAAATACACATTGCCCTTGCACTTGCACGGGGGCATAGAATTTCCCCTCCTTCTCCTCCAGCGGGCAAAGGTAATGGGCATTTTGGGCAAGCTGGGTGGTCAGTTTCTTTATTTTGGACTCCGACACAGTGGGGTTTTGGACATTTTTCTGTGCCGGAGTCTGGGAATCTGTAACATAAATTTGGCATCCTGAAATGTGTGGGATTTTGGAATCCCCTTTTTCCCCTAGCTCTGTGCTGCCCCCTCTTACCTAGTGGCAGTCACTAGAATCAATTTGTGGGGAGGATCCCTCCATAAATATTTTTTTCTCAGGATGACAAATCTGGGGTTCAGGGATGGGTGACTCTGAATCAGTCCCCACACCCTCCCAGTCTTCACTCAGATCTCTTGGGACCCATTTTTCTTTGGGAGGAATTCCCCCGTCCCTGAAGGAGAAGATTCTCTTCCCAGAATCCTCTAAGGATTCTTCCGCTTCAAACTGGAGGACACTGACTTCCGCCACAAAATGGACGTTTTTGATGTCTTTATTTCTCCTACCCACCCTCTGTTCCCTGGATTGCAGATTTTCGGGGGCAGGAGATTTAATTCCCGTTCTGGGGTTTTCAGGGGCTTTTCACGGTGAGGAAGGAAGCTTCCTCTAGGGATTTACACCCCCCTTCCTCCTCCTCTGGAACCGGTGAGTTGTCAGGGTTCTCTCCCCGTCATTGTTCTGGGGTGCCAGACCCTTGGTTTGCGGGGTTCTGAGCCGCCATGTTCATCTGAGGATTCTGGTGAGCCCTCAACCTGCGACTCAGATCCTACGTGAGGTTCTGGACTATGAGCTCCAGTTGGGACACCTGTTCCGGCTGGCACGGGGGTCTTTGTTCATATCTAGGTGGTTCTCAGGAAAGGTAACTATCCCTTCTTCCGGCGTACCCTGGGTATTGGGGATTCTCTTGGTAAACCTCCACCCTTGGCGTCCCCTCTCCTGCATTGGGTGGTCTGGACTCCTGAAACCGGGGAAAGAAAGAAGGGTTGTCCTGCAGGTTGGGGTTTGGTGGATACCGGATAAAGAAAATTAACCCTGGATTTGGGGGATTACTGCCCTCCTGAGGGAAGTTAGGAGGGAAGTTTCCTGGGGCAGTACTCACCTGGTTGGACCCCCCCCACCCTTGCACTGGCGGAGTCCATACATACCCCAGGATAGGTCTGTTACCCTTGTATCAGGAGAGTTCGGGGTCCCATTGGTTTGATTACCTACCTGACTGCCACCTGCTGCTGATTGATTAGATGGCCTTCTTTGCCTCTGATTTGGCTGGTTTTGGGAAGGTTTGTTTTTAGGCCCCCTCCATTTCTAGGTCTAAAATGGGGGCAACCTTAGCAGCAGCAGAGGTGTTGGTTGGTTTGGGGGTTTTTGTCTGGTTTTTATTTTCTGCAGGCTTTTGGACCTCAAAGATCCGGGTAGCCTTCTCTATTACCCAGTCCAGGGTTCTTTTGTCATGAAAATCCCTCACCAGCTGGGTCATTATGTATTTTGGGAGCGCATGAAAATAGGTGGTAATAAACTTTCTACTATTAGTGCGCACCCACCTGGTAGTTTGTGCAAAGGCGCGTTTTAGCTCCTGCACAAATTCTCTTGGGGCCTGATCTTCTCCGCATTGCAAATTGTAGGCCGCTTTGCGGGCCTCTTGGGGGTTTCTGTGGGCGGAAAAGGATTTCAAGATGGCCGCCTTGTAGGTGGACCACCTTGAATGGTTTTGATCTTCCAGTCCAGCAAAGAAGCTGGAGTACTCCGGAGAGAACGTCCATTTTGCATAGTCTATAGTTCCAGATGCTCCCAGACAGAATATTTAGCATTTTTGTGGTACAGTGTTATGAAATTCCTAATAGCCTTAATCTGTCTAATGGGGTCTTTCACCAGCGCTCTCTTCTGTTTATCTGCCTTCTTTTGCCGTGTCACCTGAGTCGACTCACCCTCGAACTCAGGGCTGCTACTGTTTGAGGTCCCCTCATGATCTTCTAGGCGCTCCCTGATTCTTTGAGCTAGTGAGTGCCTCGCAGAATGGTAGGGCCTAGTGTCTTCTCCTCTGTGGCGCACAGGAGAGTAGTCTTTTGACTCCTGAACAGGACTGCAAGACTTGTTCTTGGCCTCAAGCCCAGGGATCGTATCTCTCCAGGACTGAAATCCCTGCACTGGCTCCCCGTGACTGCAAGGATTAAGTTCAAAACCCTCTGCATCGTCCACATGGCCTTCTGGGGCCTCAATACCTTCAACTCTCTCTTCCTAAATATCTACCCTATTGAGCTCTCCGGTCATCCGCCTCCAACTCCCTCCGGGTCAGTCGTTTCTCCAGGCAACAAGTTGGTGGTAGATCTCCCTCTTCTGCTGGGGTCTCCCTCTGGAACAGCCTCCCTGCATCCCTGAAACTTGAGGAGAACCATCTTCAGTTCCGGAAGCACCTTAAAACCTTCCTCTTTGTTTCTGCTTTCTCTCCCCCTCACCCCTGCTGAAGTCCTGACTGATACTACACTGGTTACCTGGCCACCCATCTGACCTCAGGCCCTAGCCCTGCCAGTTGCACGCCTGCACTGCCTCCCTGGCAACCCCTGCACCTGGGGACTGTTTACTGTATCCCTACAGTCCCCCTACCAGCACTTATGTCTGCACTCACCCTGCACTTGCCACCAGCTGGCCGTTCTTTTATTTATCTTATTTTATTATCCCATGTCCTGCACTTCCCTTCCCCCCAGAACTTTCCTTTTCCCCCCTACCTTGCACTTGCGTGATCTGAATAACACCTAGCCTAGTAAGATCGTTGTCCGTCTTCCCTCTGTTCCACCTCCCTTGCCTCGTCGCGCCTTGAAACCTTGTATATAGGCGCGTTATAAATGCCATATATCATATCATATCATATATCCTCTCTGCTTCCAGGATTTGGGGAAGATCTCCCCCACTGTCCTGATTGGGTGGAGATTTTCAGAATGCTCTTTTGGGGCCTCATTTCATGCTGTTTTTCTGCAAATTAAACCATATGGTCCCTTATGGTGCTTCTGCAGGTCTAATTCCCTGACTTTCCCTTCATAGGAGGCTTCCTGGTCAGAGAAATCAGCCATAATATTTCTGTATCTAGACAGGGCCACCCATCCATACATTTATGAGGGGCGCTAACCTGTCAGCTCAATCATGCTAGGCCGATTTAATTCTGAAGGTCCCATGGTTTCTGGCTCATGTGAACCAGTAGACATGGAGTCATCAGTGCCTTGCGCATACAAAGTGTTAAATGGGTTGTAGTACAGAGGGCATCACACTGTGATCAGAGGTAGCCCTGTCCCTTTCTACTTGTTCGGGGTCCCTCAAGTTTGGATTTAGCCTAGCATACTCCTTCTCCAACCTCCCTAAGTTTCTCCTTCTCAGCCCCTACCACTTGATAGTAGACAAAGGTCTGAACCTTTTGCTCTGCTATCTGGGCTTGAGTGGCCTCTATGACCCGCTCTTGAGCTGCCACCTGCTTGTGGAGTCCATTGTTCTCTTCACAGAGGGCCTCATTGTCTCTTTGCGCTGCCTGGATCGTCTGGGAACACAGACAATTTCTGTTGCAGGAGGTCAACCTCCTTTTTCTGCACATTTTGAGCCTCTACGGCCTGCTCTAACTCGAGTTCCATTTGTCTCCTATGTCCCATTAATTTTTCACATTCTTCTTTTATGCCAGTCAGTCCCTGCAGGTCCGACTCCCTTCGCTCCAGATTGGTTCATAATTTGCAAACCTCCTGGTATAGGACCTCTTTCTCGTAATACAGAGCACTCCTTTGTTCAGCCAGGTGATCCCTTTGTTGCATTATAGCGCCTAATTTCTGGCGCTCTTCATCAAATTCTGATTGAAAGTGGAGTTCTTTAATAATTAATTTATTACTTTCCTCTTCCAATCTTTTTATCTGATTATGTAAAGTGACTATTTGCTCTGCGCTGACGTTATTGTATCTCACTTGTTTTAATTTCAGTTGACTCTCTTCAAAAGAGTCAACCTTTTCTTGACATTACACTCTTAATGCATTTAATTGGGCCTCTTGGTCTGAATTATTTTGTTGTTGTAGAGTCAAGTCCTCTTTTAGCTGTTTGATGTAGTTCTCAACTTTGACCTCAGAATCTTGGCTCTTTTGCAATTTCCCTTCCACTAGTTTCATCTGACTCTGGATTTGAGTTAAGAGCTCAGACTGGCTTTGCGTAAGAGTTCTGTTTTTCTTCAGATTTTTCCTGCATAATCCCCATGTGGAGATATATGTAGGCTGTCATTTGGACCATTTTAATCTGCTCTTCTTTAATATTTGGAGTCATGTAGAACTCGCTCAAGGCTTGATGTAACAGGCTACCGTCTTGCCACACATCCATGTCCATGGCAGTGACCTGCTGTATCATTTCTCCTAGCCAGACCTCCTCATCTTGCTGTGCCCATTCTCCTCTAATAATTAGTTTATGCAGAAGGTGCTGCCTAGCCATGTTTATCTCTACTGTGGTCATTATGGAGAATGTTGTTTCTTTATTCATTTATTTATATAAGGGTAACCTGTATTCTGTTGCTTTTTGTCTAGTTCTGGGTTGATTTTGCTTTATCTTTACACACAGGCCTGATACTTAGGGTCTATGTTTCAGCTTTCTAACCCCACAAAGTATCACTACCTTGAAGGTCAGCCTGCTGTGTAAGCTGTCACGGGTGGCAACACTTACTTTCTCAATCCCATGCACAAGCCCCCAATCTGTTAAGGATTCTAAATGGGTGTCACACACCATACCAGGACTCTTGCCACTGGCCTAGGATACAGCGCACAATTAAAACAATTTTACTTCATTTACAAAAAATTCAGATTGAGGTGGCACCCAACCCGTCTCACACCCACTTTAACAAATACCCCCGTCCACAATGGATCATGAACCAGGCCGGTGGATCGTAATACAATATTGATTTGTTTTTAAATTCAAATGAAATCACACAATCTCAATATAGGGCAGGTGATAATTACACGGAAAAATGATGGAATATACTTAGTTTGACTTTTTTGTGTAAGATAAACACTACACAATTGAAGGAAAGCAAAATTAACCTTTGAGTGGATTTTTAAATGGCATCACAGTTAATAATTCCCCCTGCAACACTCCCTCAAACCCCTTTGAACCAAACTTTGCGTGGATAGGCAGATGTAGCAATGAGTCAGGTACACTATGCAACAATCGGAATTAAAATCCGATTTGCCCCCACTAAATAGGAGGCGAAATCCCAGATTTAGCTCCCCCGAAAACTGAGCAAAACAGCCAGCGAAATTACTAAATGGTTATTTTACATGCGTGGTTGAATGGAAAAGTCACAAATGAATATAACAGTATCAAAGATATAAGAACACTAGCAAACTGCAAAGCAATGTCCTGACGACAGGCATACAGTCCAGAAAATCGACTTGGGAAAGAAAAACACAGTGCAGCCAAATTACACATGGAGGAATTGCAGTTTCTTATTTTCACAGGTTTAAATGTCAAAACAGCTTGAAAAACAGGTTCAACAGACAAAATCGGAATGCGGTTTTTATGATAAGGGACAGATGCACATCACAGGAATAATAAGAATGTGAAAGGGTAACTAAATCGGTTTAGAAAGGAAACAACAAGTGATATTACAACTATATTTTAGTGGCTAGAAAAGAGGAACGCCGCCGGCGACACAGGTTACTTTGCAGGTGTAATCCCTTCACGCCGTGTGTCTCTTTAGATGGGAATTTAATTTATTCCAAATATGACTAAGGACTTATGCAATGGGCTAAAAAGATAGGAAAGAATGACGCTAACACAGGGAAATCGAGGAACAGAATACACAGAGGGTTCTGATAAGATAATTTAACAAGTTACCAGGGTATTGCTGGGATTACCTATAGGGTGGAAAAAATGGCAAGGTATCAAAATGGAATATGCTACATTTTGCTATGGGATGGGGTGATACTTACAATCAGCACTTGAATTCGGAATTTGGGACCGCCAACCGGGTATCTGAACAGCGGGGCAAGGGTCTGGTCACAGCACAGCAGCACATCAGCTGGATAAAAGCAGGTAGCAGGGCAAGCAGGTAGCGCTGGATAATCCCAATGAGGATTCAGCCACCTTTCCCCTTTCTCCCTGAATTAGTGGGATTTTTGTGGGGTTTACTTCTGAAGAGTGGTTCTGCCTGGATGGGAGGGTCTGGATCAGCTATCCCTTTACTGGCAGTGGAATCTGGAATCTTGCAGGGTGAGTATGAAATGTCTGGATCTCGGGATATGCTGAAGCTGGAAGTCAGGAGAGTCAGTCCTTTGTCTCTGAGCCTCCACCTTTTAAAAGGTGGATAACATCACAGGATATACTATGGGGCAGACCTTTGGCTTGGCATGCCTTCAACAACTGGATTGCTTAGAGGTCTCAGTAACAGCCTTCCTATCAGCCGGTTGGACTTCAGGGACAGGACACAGTTTTATGTTGTGTGCTTACAATGCCCATGGCCCTCCCACAGTTACATTTGCCAAAATCAGTTATGACACAAAATGCACATTTTTACAGTTGTGGTGCTTTTGAAAATCACATAGGCAGATTCCATATTTTACAATTAACCTGTCATTCCAACCCCCAAATTTCTACGATGTTATTTAGTCATTCTAATAATCTTTCGCAATTGCTAGTGGGAACCGCTTCACCTAAAATTCTACATTTTTATGTATGTGTACCTATTATTATAGAGCATGTTTGCATTTATTTTCAAAGTTGTACCATGTATACTTTTCCCATGAATTACATTTTCCTGCCGTTTGCATCCCCTACATGCTAGGGAATGCTACGTCTTGTTTTAATGACACAAAAATTGCATTTGAATTGTTAAAATTTCGCATTACAGCATTTTCCGGTTGCAGAAATAAAAATCTTAAAGTTTATTAAATAAGAACAGTCTTTTGCCCCAAATGGGCTGGCTTTGTCTTCCAAATAAGGGCATTCCTTTCCAGGCCACAGCCAAATGTCAGGCTCTGGTCCGTTTAGCCCAGTGTTGTCATGGATACACCTTTGAAGCTCTTTAGTTTGAGTTGTGGGGAGGTGCTACCAGAAAGTCACACCTATGTGTCCCAGAAATCCATTGTCCCAGGTTGGAGCAATGCCGCATTGTCTGGCGAGGGCGCAAGATCCTGGGGGCTGGTCCACTTGAAGGGAAGTAGATCCTGTTCCCAGGAACTAAGGTCCTTTGAAGCCAGGGCCTGCAAAAACCTGTTCTGCTGGCCTCACAGCAACTTTATTTATTCATTTTCTTTTTTTGCCTGTACCAGAAAACGAGTCTGTTGGAATTAAATATCCTATATATGTTTTAAAGCAGCCCCCCATTACATTTCTGTGCAAGGACAGGGTCTTAATTCAACATTTCACTTTAAACAAACATTTTCTTGTTTGCAAAAAGCACAATTTTACACGTGGTTAATTTTCCTTGGCTGTCACTTTACAATGTGGCCTTCCTCTCATCCATTTTCTGAACCTTTCCAAAGCCCCAGTCATGTTTCTAATGCACAGGCATCTGTTCAAATAAAAGGTCCTTTGAAACTGGCATGAGCTAGGGGAGAGGGAGGGCTTTTTGTAAAGAGTTTATCTGTGATATTTTGTTGCTAAAGTAAAGCGTTTTGCATACGGCTTGGAGTGAAGTTCTTTGTCATTTCACAGATCTTGCCTGACACAGCCTGTCCTTCAATGAGGAATGCCCCCATTTGCTGGAGCACAACCTGAATATGGATGAACATAGCTGTATCTTACTGGAACAAAACTGTGTACTGTTGAAAAGATGACAAAGAGCATCAGGGCGCAGTCATTTTAAAACGCAGGATATTTTCTTTTTCAGGGAAAGAATTTGAGCTGGCAGCAAACCAATGCTGCCTTTGACTTCTTTTCTCTGATGCAATTGAAGAAAATAACAGGCAGCAATTCTCAGGGTGCTCTGTGTTTCATCTTGCCACGTGTGTGGCTGGTGAGACAGCGCAGCCATTATTTTGGTGACTGCAAAACGCAGTTTTAATGCAAGGCAATCATGCTCAACAGAGCCAGCACGGCTGTTCTGCTGGTGACTGCTGAGATGTGGTTTGGTAATGTAGGGGAGTTCTGCTGGGCAGATAAATGTACCCCACATTCACAAGACTTCATAACTTGCTTTGCTTTGTGAGGCATTCCATTTTTCTTACAATGTCTTTTAATTCGTTAGGTACTCAAAGGTTCCAGTTTTAGCATTAAAAAGTGCTCATTACAACTTTCAGTTTATTCAGTATTCAAAATAGTTTGCTTCAAGTTCCCGGAGCACCCCAGTTTTAATGTTTTTCTTGTTTTAACTCACCGGTTTCACACAGTAGCTCCCATCGGCTTCTCTCCACTCTTTCTGTCTGCTTCCCGACATCCAACACCTCTGCTCTTCCCTCATGGAGGTCATTTAGAGCACCACTTGCTCTCCTGAACCCCCGCATCGACTGGCGTGCTCCGGCGCCCGACAACTCCTGCTGCTTGCACCTGACACAGAGGCCTTGCAGGGCTTCCAGACCCTCTTGTGGCCATCCTTGGCCTCTGCGGCCCTCTCTCCTGCACAGCACGGTTCCCGGCACCAGTGTCTCCCGCTCCTCTCTCTGCAGTCTGCTTTGCCGCCAGCCTGCTTCCTCCAGCCGGCTTTCCTGCTGCTTCTTCCTTGTGCTGTGCAGCCCGCAGTTTTATATCCATGGGGATTATTAAATCACCACAAATGTGTCTCATTCAGTCCAGTTGCCTGCCCCTTGTAAAACACATTAGCTGGAAGGAGAAAAAGTTCTCATTTGGGGAACTCCCGTCCCCTGCACACTATTGATGGCTCAAAAAATAAGCCCAACTGTTAAGAAAACAATTAGACCCTTATTCAAAACGAACCTCCTGTCTTATTGATCTTAATTTATAGCATTTGGTTAATAAACATTTTTACAATAAATATGCATCACAATTCAATTAGTAGTTCACCTAAAATGTTAATGGTCATGTGGCCCAACACGTTTCGAGAAACTCTTTTCATCAAGGGCGTATTATTTTCTCAAAATATTCTACAGAAAGAAATTCAACCAGATATATATCAATGTTCATTTGCTTTATTACAAAATCTTACAGTGAATCAAACCATTTTCTTTCTCTGTACATTCAAGAGTCTCTGAATTCTAAACAGTATTTCACTGTGGATATTCATGCAGTAGTCTTTTTAAATCCTTTTGCAAGTATGATTACACAATATACAATCTTTTTATGATAAGAGGTATAATCATTTCAAATGAATTATTCTGATAATCATTAGTGAGTTTTTTGTGCATTCATACTTGCATAGAATGTTGCTTATACTAGTAAATGTTTTAGATTGTGGTTTTTGGAAACTAACCATCATCCTATTCCTACTCAAGTAGAGTTTATCTGGAGTAAATTCTCAGTTACAAAATATGTATGAAAATCCTCAGGATTTTGGTTGACTGGAGGTTATTCCCAATCTATAAATGAAAATGTATAGAGGAACTCTGGTAAGATTACCATCAGTATTTGCTGAGTACATGCAATCATGTAAGAAAATATTTCTTACCCTCAAAGTTTGGGGCCTCTGATTCATTGTTTAAATGGCTTGTTGTCAGGAGTTTATCATCAATATACGGAGTGAATCTAGATGTCCACTGTGTTCAGGATATCTGTAGTTGATTCCCAATTTCTAAATGAGACTATATAGCAACTATTAATGGCTGCTGTCTGTGATTTGTTACACACATACAATTATGTCCAAATAAATTCTTACCCTCAGTACTAGGGGCCTCTGGTACATGATTTAATGGCAGAGCTGAATGGTAAACAGCATTTGCTTTCAAAAAGTGGGATGCGTATCTGAAAAGATAAATATTTAAAAGAGTCTAAAATAAGAGCAACAGGCTCGTAGATCTTGTTGAAAAACCTTTCCAAAACAAGAAATGGTAGGCATCTAGTAATACTTACAAAGAAAAGCAGGAGTCGAGGTGAAGTTTGCTCTGTATACCAGACTGAGCGCGATTTGCAAAAAAAAGATGGCTGCTAAATATAGTGGCCATTCTTGATGACGTCATCACGTTGTAGTGTGCATGATGTCATACATGTAAACGTAACCTGTGATGTCTAAAGGTAAAATTGGATAACTAAGTTCCTATATCCAATGTCAAAAATTAGAATATCTCTGATAATTGCGAGATTTATAAAGCCTTAGCAGGAAAATATAATTATTTTTTATCTTATAAAAAAGGCGGTGTTTGTAACCATAAGAATGTGTGGTGTAGAGCGGATAGTGCGGTAGTAGGAAAAACCCTTGAAGTCCTTTGTGTAAAAGGAACGGACAGACCCAAAAATAAATATGCACTTAAGTAAAATAATGGCACTGGTAGAAGACACATGGGGACGCCCTAGTAAAGCGTATTGGAATCACTGTTTTCCAAGGGACATATACGCAGTGGAAAACAATAGGATGTCGTAAAATGAGCGACATGCTACAGGTTCAGGTGGTAAAGACGTTCGACCAGTGCAAAGAGGTTTTTGGGGTGGGAGAGGGAGAAAGGCAACAGAGATTTTGGCTCTTAGACCCAATTAATAAGGTGGCAGCCGGCGGGCCACTAACTGCAACTGAAAAGCTCATTGCAGTAAATTTGGGAGATAAGAATTTATTGTCAGCGCTCTGTAAAATATTCTCAGACTCAGCCATCCAAACTGATTGCACATATATGATATGATATGTAATTTATAACGTGCCTGTACACAAGTGTTTGTAGGGGTGGAGCAGTCGGAAAAAAGCATTGGGGCACACAATTCCACAAGATAGCTGGGATATGATTTTGAAATAATGTAACCAAACTGATGAGGGTGCTACAAAGCAGAGAAATGTAGATTAAAGTAATGGTACGGTGGCATTACACGACAGAAAGACTGCACATATACTCCCCAGTGATTCCTCTGGGGTGTTGGAGAAGGTGTGGTGGTCGGGGGAACTGGGCACATATATGGTGGAATATATGATGGAATTGTCTAAGGATAGTGCCATACTGGAATTCAATGAACACTAGGAGGTAAGAGGTTTTTGCTTGACTCATCAGGCGGGATGTAGATGAAAGTATACTAGGGATGTGCAATCCT